>NW_027480463.1:3428391-4114070 GCF_051401765.1 Calliopsis andreniformis | reverse complement strand
GAGGATTGGGGATTGAGGATTGACGATTGAGGATTCAGTATTGAGGATTGACAATTGAGGATAGAGGATTGAGGATTGAGGATTGAGTATTGAAGATTGAGTATTGAGGATTGAGGATTGAAGATTGAGGACTGGGGACTGAGTATTGAGCTTTGAGTGATGAGAATTGGTGTTTGTGGATAGAGATTTAAAGATTGCAGATTGAGTATTGAGTATTGAAAACTGTGAATTGATGATATCCTATTGAGGATTGAGAATTTACAACTGATTGTTGAGGACTGTGGTCTGAAGATTGAGGATTCAGGATTGAGGATCCAGGATTGAGGTTTGAGGACTGAGGATTGAGGATTGAGGATTGAGGATTGAGGATTGGGGATTGAAGATTGAGGATTGGGTATTGCGTATTGAACATTGAGGATTGAGGATTGAGGATTGAGGATTGAGGATTGGGTATTGAGGATTGAAGACTGAGGATTGAGGATTGAGGATTGAGGATTGAGGATTGAGGATTGTGGATTGAGGATTGAGGATTGAAGATTGAGGATTGAGGATTGAGGATTGAGGATTGAGTATTGAAGATTGAGTATTGAGGATTGAGGATTGAAGATTGAGGACTGGGGACTGAGTATTGAGCGTTGAGTGATGAGAATTGGTGTTTGTGGATAGAGATTTAAAGATTGCAGATTGAGTATTGAGTATTGAAAACTGTGAATTGATGATATCCTATTGAGGATTGAGAATTTACAACTGATTGTTGAGGGCTGAGGGCTGAAGAATGAGGATTCAGGATTGAGGATTCAGGATTGAGGATTCAGGATTGAGGTTTGAGTACTGAGGATTGACGATTGAGGATTGAGGATTGAGGATTGAGGATTGAGGAATGAGGATTGAAGATTGAGGATTGGGTATTGCTGACTGAACATTGAGGATTGAGGATTGAGGATTGAGTATTGAGGATTGAGGACTGAAAATTGAATATTGATGATTGAAGATTGAGGATTGAGGATTGAGGGCTGTGGATTGAGGACGAGGACTGAGGGTTCAGTATTGATGTCTGAGGTCTGAGGATTGAGGATTGAGGATTGAGGATTGAAGATTGAGTATTGAGGTTTGAAGATTGAGGATTTTGGATTGAGGATTGAGGATTGAGTATTGAAGATTGAGGATTGGGGATTGAGGATTGACGATTGAGGATTCAGTATTGAGGATTGAGAATTGAGGATAGAGGATTGAAGGTTGAGTATTGAGGATTGAAGATTGAGGATTGAGGATTGAGGATTGAGGTTTGACTATGAGGGCTGAGGGTTGAGGATTGACGTTTGAGGACTGAGGACTGAGGATTGAGGATTGAGAATTGAGGATTGAGGATTGAGGATTGAAGATTGAGGATTGGGTATTGAAGATCGAAGACTGAGGATTGAGGATTGAGGATTGAGGATTGAGGATTGAAGATTGAGGATTGAGGATTGAGGATTGAGGATTGAAGATTGAGTATTGAGGATTGAAGATTGAGGATTGAGGATTGAGGATTGATGATTGAGTATTGAGGATTGAAGATTGAGGATTGAGGATTGAGGATTGGGGATTGAAGATTGAGGATTGGGTATTGCGTATTGAACATTGAGGATTGAGGATTGAGGATTGAGGATTGAGGATTGGGTATTGAGGATTGAAGACTGAGGATTGAGGATTGAGGATTGAGGATTGAGGATTGAGGATTGTGGATTGAGGATTGAGGATTGAAGATTGAGTATTGAGGATTGAAGGCTGAGGATTGAGGATTGAGTATTGGGGATTGAGGATTGAAGATTGAGGATCGTGGATTCAGGATTAAAGATTGAGTATTGAGGATTGAAGATTGAGAATTGAGGATTGAGGATTGAACATTGAAGACTGAGTGTTGAGGGTTGAGTGATGAGAATTGATGTTTGTGGATGGAGGTTTGAAGAATGCAGATTAAGTATTGAGTATTGAAAGCTGTGAATTGACGATATTCTATTGGGTATTGAGGATTGTCACCTGATTGTTGAGGACTGAGGGCTGAAGATTGAGGATTCAGGATTGAGGATTCAGAATTGAGGTTTGAGGACTGAGGATTGAGGATTGAGGATTGAAGATTGAGTATTGTGGATTGAAGATTGAGGATTGAGGTTTGAGGATTGAGGATTGAGGATTGAGGATGATGGCTGAGGGTTGAGGATTGAGGTTTAAGGACTGAGGACTGAGGATTGAGGATTGAGAATTGAGGATTGTGGATCGAGGATTGAAGATTGAGGATTGAAGAATGAGGATTGAGGATTGAGGATTGAGGATTGAGGATTGAAGATTGAGTATTGCGGATTGAAGATTGATGATTCAGGATTGTGGATTGAGGATTGAGGATTGAACATTGAGGACTGAGTGTTGAGGGTTGAGTGATGAGGATTGGTGTTTGTGGATAGAGGTTTGAAGATTGCAGATTGAGCATTGAGTATTGAAGACTGTGAATGCAGGATATTCTATTGAGGATTGAGTATTGACAACTGATTGTTGAGGGCTGAGGGCTGAAAATTGAGGATTCAGGATTGAGGATTCTGAATTGAGGTTTGAGGACTGAGGATTGAGGGTTGAAGATTGATTATTGAGGATTGAAGATTGAAGATTGAGGATTGAGGAATGAGGATTGAGGATGAGGGCTGAGGGTTGAGGATTGAGGTTTGAGGATTGAGGACTGAGGATTGAGGATTGAGGATTGATGATTGAGTATTGAGGATTGAAGATTGAGGATTGAGGATTGAGGATTGAGGATTGAGGATTGAGGATTGAGGATTGAGGATTGAGGATTGGGGATTGAAGATTGAGGATTGGGTATTGCGTATTGAACATTGAGGATTGAGGATTGAGGATTGAGAATTGAGGATTGAGGATTGAGGATTGAAGATTGAGGATTGGGTATTGAGGGTCGAAGACTGAGGATTGAGGATTGAGGATTGAGTATTGAGGATCGAAGATTAAGGATTGAAGATTGAGGATTGGGTATTGAGGATCGAAGACTGAGGATTGAGGATTGAGGATTGAGGATTGAGGATTGAAGATTGAGGATTGAGGATTGAGGATTGAGGATTGAAGATTGAGTATTGAGGACTGAGGATTGATGATTGAGGATTGATGATTGAGTATTGAGGATTGAAGATTGATGATTGAGGATTAAGGATTGAGTGTTGAGGATTGAGAATTGAGGACTGAGGATTGAGGATTGAGAATTGAGGATTGAGGATTGAGGATTGAAGATTGAGGATTGGGTATTGAGGATCGAAGACTGAGGATTGACGATTGAGGATTGAGGATTGAGGATTGAAGATTGAGGATTGGGGATTGAGGATTGAGGATTGAAGATTGAGGACTGGGGACTGAGTATTGAGGTTTGAGTGATGAGAATTGGTGTTTGTGGATAGAGATTTAAAGATTGCAGATTGAGTATTGAGTATTGAAAACTGTGAATTGATGATATTCTATTGAGGATTGAGAATTTACAACTGATTGTTGAGGACTGAGGTCTGAAGATTGAGGATTCAGGATTGAGGATCCAGGATTGAAGTTTGAGGACTGAGGATTGTGGATTGAGGATTGAGGGTTGAGGATTGAAGATTGAGGATTGAGGATAGAGGATTGAGGATTGACGATTGAGTATTGAGGATTGAAGATTGAGGATTGAGGATTGAGGATTGAGGATTGAGTATTGAGGATTGAGAATTGAGGATTGAGTGTTGAAGATTGTGTATTCAGGATTGAAGATTGAGGATTGAGGATTGAGGATTGAGGATTGACGATGAGGGCTGAGGGTTGAGGATTGAGGTTTGAGGACTGAGGACTGAGGATTAAGGATTGAGAATTGAGGATTGATCATTGAGGATTGAAGATTGAGGATTGGGTATTGAGGATTGAAGAATGAGAATTGAGGATTGAGGACTGAGGATTGAGGATTGAAGATTGAGGATTGAGGATTGAGGATTGAGGATTGAGTATTGAAGATTGAGTATTGAGGATTGAGGATTGAAGATTGAGGACTGGGGACTGAGTATTGAGCGTTGAGTGATGAGAATTGGTGTTTGTGGATAGAGATTTAAAGATTGCAGATTGAGTATTGAGTATTGAAAACTGTGAATTGATGATATCCTATTGAGGATTGAGAATATACAACTGATTGTTGAGGACTGTGGTCTGAAGATTGAGGATTCAGGATTGAGGATCCAGGATTGAGGTTTGAGGACTGAGGATTGAGGATTGAGGATTGAGGATTGAGGATTGGGGATTGAAGATTGAGGATTGAGTATTGCGTATTGAACATTGAGGATTGAGGATTGAGGATTGAGGATTGAGGATTGGGTATTGAGGATTGAAGACTGAGGATTGAGGATTGAGGATTGAGGATTGAGGATTGAGGATTGTGGATTGAGGATTGAGGATTGAAGATTGAGGATTGAGGATTGAGGATTGAGGATTGAGTATTGAAGATTGAGTATTGAGGATTGAGGATTGAAGATTGAGGACTGGGGACTGAGTATTGAGCGTTGAGTGATGAGAATTGGTGTTTGTGGATAGAGATTTAAAGATTGCAGATTGAGTATTGAGTATTGAAAACTGTGAATTGATGATATCCTATTGAGGATTGAGAATTTACAACTGATTGTTGAGGGCTGAGGGCTGAAGAATGAGGATTCAGGATTGAGGATTCAGGATTGAGGATTCAGGATTGAGGTTTGAGTACTGAGGATTGAGGATTGAGGATTGAGGATTGAGGATTGAGGATTGAGGAATGAGGATTGAAGATTGAGGATTGGGTATTGCTGACTGAACATTGAGGATTGAGGATTGAGGATTGAGTATTGAGGATTGAGGACTGAAAATTGAATATTGATGATTGAAGATTGAGGATTGAGGATTGAGGGCTGTGGATTGAGGACGAGGACTGAGGGTTCAGTATTGATGTCTGAGGTCTGAGGATTGAGGATTGAGGATTGAGGATTGAAGATTGAGTATTGAGGTTTGAAGATTGAGGATTTTGGATTGAGGATTGAGGATTGAGTATTGAAGATTGAGGATTGGGGATTGAGGATTGACGATTGAGGATTCAGTATTGAGGATTGAGAATTGAGGATAGAGGATTGAAGGTTGAGTATTGAGGATTGAAGATTGAGGATTGAGGATTGAGGATTGAGGTTTGACTATGAGGGCTGAGGGTTGAGGATTGACGTTTGAGGACTGAGGACTGAGGATTGAGGATTGAGAATTGAGGATTGAGGATTGAGGATTGAAGATTGAGGATTGGGTATTGAGGATCGAAGACTGAGGATTGAGGATTGAGGATTGAGGATTGAGGATTGAAGATTGAGGATTGAGGATTGAGGATTGAGGATTGAAGATTGAGTATTGAGGATTGAAGATTGAGGATTGAGGATTGAGGATTGATGATTGAGTATTGAGGATTGAAGATTGAGGATTGAGGATTGAGGATTGGGGATTGAAGATTGAGGATTGGGTATTGCGTATTGAACATTGAGGATTGAGGATTGAGGATTGAGGACTGAGGATTGGGTATTGAGGATTGAAGACTGAGGATTGAGGATTGAGGATTGAGGATTGAGGATTGAGGATTGTGGATTGAGGATTGAGGATTGAAGATTGAGTATTGAGGATTGAAGGTTGAGGATTGAGGATTGAGTATTGGGGATTGAGGATTGAAGATTGAGGATCGTGGATTCAGGATTAAAGATTGAGTATTGAGGATTGAAGATTGAGAATTGAGGATTGAGGATTGAACATTGAAGACTGAGTGTTGAGGGTTGAGTGATGAGAATTGATGTTTGTGGATGGAGGTTTGAAGAATGCAGATTAAGTATT
The DNA here is from genome assembly GCF_051401765.1 of Calliopsis andreniformis. Lineage (NCBI taxonomy): Eukaryota > Metazoa > Arthropoda > Insecta > Hymenoptera > Andrenidae > Calliopsis > Calliopsis andreniformis. The sequence goes on along the minus strand of NW_027480463.1, from coordinate 4,108,190 downwards.
GAGTATTGAAAGCTGTGAATTGACGATATTCTATTGGGTATTGAGGATTGTCACCTGATTGTTGAGGACTGAGGGCTGAAGATTGAGGATTCAGGATTGAGGATTCAGAATTGAGGTTTGAGGACTGAGGATTGAGGATTGAGGATTGAAGATTGAGTATTGAGGATTGAAGATTGAGGATTGAGGTTTGAGGATTGAGGATTGAGGATTGAGGATGATGGCTGAGGGTTGAGGATTGAGGTTTAAGGACTGAGGACTGAGGATTGAGGATTGAGAATTGAGGATTGTGGATCGAGGATTGAAGATTGAGGATTGAAGAATGAGGATTGAGGATTGAGGATTGAGGATTGAGGATTGAAGATTGAGTATTGCGGATTGAAGATTGATGATTGAGGATTGTGGATTGAGGATTGAGGATTGAACATTGAGGACTGAGTGTTGAGGGTTGAGTGATGAGGATTGGTGTTTGTGGATAGAGGTTTGAAGATTGCAGATTGAGCATTGAGTATTGAAGACTGTGAATGCAGGATATTCTATTGAGGATTGAGTATTGACAACTGATTGTTGAGGGCTGAGGGCTGAAAATTGAGGATTCAGGATTGAGGATTCTGAATTGAGGTTTGAGGACTGAGGATTGAGGGTTGAAGATTGATTATTGAGGATTGAAGATTGAAGATTGAGGATTGAGGAATGAGGATTGAGGATGAGGGCTGAGGGTTGAGGATTGAGGTTTGAGGATTGAGGACTGAGGATTGAGGATTGAGGATTGATGATTGAGTATTGAGGATTGAAGATTGAGGATTGAGGATTGAGGATTGAGGATTGAGGATTGAGGATTGAGGATTGAGGATTGAGGATTGGGGATTGAAGATTGAGGATTGGGTATTGCGTATTGAACATTGAGGATTGAGGATTGAGGATTGAGGATTGAGGATTCGGTATTGAGGATTGAAGACTGAGGATTGAGGATTGAGGATTGAGGATTGAGGATTGAGGATTGTGGATTGAGGATTCAGGATTGAGGTTTGAGTACTGAGGATTGAGGATTGAGGATTGAGGATTGAGGATTGAGGATTGAGGATAGAAGATCGAGGATTGAAGATTGAGGATTGGGTATTGCTGACTGAACATTGAGGATTGAGGATTGAGAATTGAGTATTGAGGATTGAGGACTGAAGGTTGAATATTGATGATTGAAGATTGAGGATTGAGGATTGAGGGCTGTGGATTGAGAACGAGGACTGAGGGTTCAGCATTGATGTCTGAGGTCTGAGGATTGAGGATTGAGGATTGAGGATTGAAGATTGAGTATTGAGGTTTGAAGATTGAGGATTTTGGATTGAGGATTGAGGATTGAGTATTGAAGATTGAGGATTGGGGATTGAGGATTGACGATTGAGGATTCAGTATTGAGGATTGACAATTGAGGATAGAGGATTGAGGATTGAGGATTGAGTATTGAAGATTGAGTATTGAGGATTGAGGATTGAAGATTGAGGACTGGGGACTGAGTATTGAGCTTTGAGTGATGAGAATTGGTGTTTGTGGATAGAGATTTAAAGATTGCAGATTGAGTATTGAGTATTGAAAACTGTGAATTGATGATATCCTATTGAGGATTGAGAATTTACAACTGATTGTTGAGGACTGTGGTCTGAAGATTGAGGATTCAGGATTGAGGATCCAGGATTGAGGTTTGAGGACTGAGGATTGAGGATTGAGGATTGAGGATTGAGGATTGGGGATTGAAGATTGAGGATTGGGTATTGCGTATTGAACATTGAGGATTGAGGATTGAGGATTGAGGATTGAGGATTGGGTATTGAGGATTGAAGACTGAGGATTGAGGATTGAGGATTGAGGATTGAGGATTGAGGATTGTGGATTGAGGATTGAGGATTGAAGATTGAGGATTGAGGATTGAGGATTGAGGATTGAGTATTGAAGATCGAGTATTGAGGATTGAGGATTGAAGATTGAGGACTGGGGACTGAGTATTGAGCGTTGAGTGATGAGAATTGGTGTTTGTGGATAGAGATTTAAAGATTGCAGATTGAGTATTGAGTATTGAAAACTGTGAATTGATGATATCCTATTGAGGATTGAGAATTTACAACTGATTGTTGAGGGCTGAGGGCTGAAGAATGAGGATTCAGGATTGAGGATTCAGGATTGAGGATTCAGGATTGAGGTTTGAGTACTGAGGATTGAGGATTGAGGATTGAGGATTGAGGATTGAGGATTGAGGAATGAGGATTGAAGATTGAGGATTGGGTATTGCTGACTGAACATTGAGGATTGAGGATTGAGGATTGAGTATTGAGGATTGAGGACTGAAAATTGAATATTGATGATTGAAGATTGAGGATTGAGGATTGAGGGCTGTGGATTGAGGACGAGGACTGAGGGTTCAGTATTGATGTCTGAGGTCTGAGGATTGAGGATTGAGGATTGAGGATTGAAGATTGAGTATTGAGGTTTGAAGATTGAGGATTTTGGATTGAGGATTGAGGATTGAGTATTGAAGATTGAGGATTGGGGATTGAGGATTGACGATTGAGGATTCAGTATTGAGGATTGAGAATTGAGGATAGAGGATTGAAGGTTGAGTATTGAGGATTGAAGATTGAGGATTGAGGATTGAGGATTGAGGTTTGACTATGAGGGCTGAGGGTTGAGGATTGACGTTTGAGGACTGAGGACTGAGGATTGAGGATTGAGAATTGAGGATTGAGGATTGAGGATTGAAGATTGAGGATTGGGTATTGAAGATCGAAGACTGAGGATTGAGGATTGAGGATTGAGGATTGAGGATTGAAGATTGAGGATTGAGGATTGAGGATTGAGGATTGAAGATTGAGTATTGAGGATTGAAGATTGAGGATTGAGGATTGAGGATTGATGATTGAGTATTGAGGATTGAAGATTGAGGATTGAGGATTGAGGATTGGGGATTGAAGATTGAGGATTGGGTATTGCGTATTGAACATTGAGGATTGAGGATTGAGGATTGAGGATTGAGGATTGGGTATTGAGGATTGAAGACTGAGGATTGAGGATTGAGGATTGAGGATTGAGGATTGAGGATTGTGGATTGAGGATTGAGTATTGAAGATTGAGTATTGAGGATTGAAGGTTGAGGATTGAGGATTGAGTATTGGGGATTGAGGATTGAAGATTGAGGATCGTGGATTCAGGATTAAAGATTGAGTATTGAGGATTGAAGATTGAGAATTGAGGATTGAGGATTGAACATTGAAGACTGAGTGTTGAGGGTTGAGTGATGAGAATTGATGTTTGTGGATGGAGGTTTGAAGAATGCAGATTAAGTATTGAGTATTGAAAGCTGTGAATTGACGATATTCTATTGGGTATTGAGGATTGTCACCTGATTGTTGAGGACTGAGGGCTGAAGATTGAGGATTCAGGATTGAGGATTCAGAATTGAGGTTTGAGGACTGAGGATTGAGGATTGAGGATTGAAGATTGAGTATTGTGGATTGAAGATTGAGGATTGAGGTTTGAGGATTGAGGATTGAGGATTGAGGATGATGGCTGAGGGTTGAGGATTGAGGTTTAAGGACTGAGGACTGAGGATTGAGGATTGAGAATTGAGGATTGTGGATCGAGGATTGAAGATTGAGGATTGAAGAATGAGGATTGAGGATTGAGGATTGAGGATTGAGGATTGAAGATTGAGTATTGCGGATTGAAGATTGATGATTGAGGATTGTGGATTGAGGATTGAGGATTGAACATTGAGGACTGAGTGTTGAGGGTTGAGTGATGAGGATTGGTGTTTGTGGATAGAGGTTTGAAGATTGCAGATTGAGCATTGAGTATTGAAGACTGTGAATGCAGGATATTCTATTGAGGATTGAGTATTGACAACTGATTGTTGAGGGCTGAGGGCTGAAAATTGAGGATTCAGGATTGAGGATTCTGAATTGAGGTTTGAGGACTGAGGATTGAGGGTTGAAGATTGATTATTGAGGATTGAAGATTGAAGATTGAGGATTGAGGAATGAGGATTGAGGATGAGGGCTGAGGGTTGAGGATTGAGGTTTGAGGATTGAGGACTGAGGATTGAGGATTGAGGATTGATGATTGAGTATTGAGGATTGAAGATTGAGGATTGAGGATTGAGGATTGAGGATTGAGGATTGAGGATTGAGGATTGAGGATTGAGGATTGGGGATTGAAGATTGAGGATTGGGTATTGCGTATTGAACATTGAGGATTGAGGATTGAGGATTGAGAATTGAGGATTGAGGATTGAGGATTGAAGATTGAGGATTGGGTATTGAGGGTCGAAGACTGAGGATTGAGGATTGAGGATTGAGGATTGAGGATCGAAGATTAAGGATTGAAGATTGAGGATTGGGTATTGAGGATCGAAGACTGAGGATTGAGGATTGAGGATTGAGGATTGAGGATTGAAGATTGAGGATTGAGGATTGAGGATTGAGGATTGAAGATTGAGTATTGAGGACTGAGGATTGATGATTGAGGATTGATGATTGAGTATTGAGGATTGAAGATTGATGATTGAGGATTAAGGATTGAGTGTTGAGGATTGAGAATTGAGGACTGAGGATTGAGGATTGAGAATTGAGGATTGAGGATTGAGGATTGAAGATTGAGGATTGGGTATTGAGGATCGAAGACTGAGGATTGACGATTGAGGATTGAGGATTGAGGATTGAAGATTGAGGATTGGGGATTGAGGATTGAGGATTGAAGATTGAGGACTGGGGACTGAGTATTGAGGTTTGAGTGATGAGAATTGGTGTTTGTGGATAGAGATTTAAAGATTGCAGATTGAGTATTGAGTATTGAAAACTGTGAATTGATGATATTCTATTGAGGATTGAGAATTTACAACTGATTGTTGAGGACTGAGGTCTGAAGATTGAGGATTCAGGATTGAGGATCCAGGATTGAAGTTTGAGGACTGAGGATTGTGGATTGAGGATTGAGGGTTGAGGATTGAAGATTGAGGATTGAGGATAGAGGATTGAGGATTGACGATTGAGTATTGAGGATTGAAGATTGAGGATTGAGGATTGAGGATTGAGGATTGAGTATTGAGGATTGAGAATTGAGGATTGAGTGTTGAAGATTGTGTATTCAGGATTGAAGATTGAGGATTGAGGATTGAGGATTGAGGATTGACGATGAGGGCTGAGGGTTGAGGATTGAGGTTTGAGGACTGAGGACTGAGGATTAAGGATTGAGAATTGAGGATTGATCATTGAGGATTGAAGATTGAGGATTGGGTATTGAGGATTGAAGAATGAGAATTGAGGATTGAGGACTGAGGATTGAGGATTGAAGATTGAGGATTGAGGATTGAGGATTGAGGATTGAGTATTGAAGATTGAGTATTGAGGATTGAGGATTGAAGATTGAGGACTGGGGACTGAGTATTGAGCGTTGAGTGATGAGAATTGGTGTTTGTGGATAGAGATTTAAAGATTGCAGATTGAGTATTGAGTATTGAAAACTGTGAATTGATGATATCCTATTGAGGATTGAGAATATACAACTGATTGTTGAGGACTGTGGTCTGAAGATTGAGGATTCAGGATTGAGGATCCAGGATTGAGGTTTGAGGACTGAGGATTGAGGATTGAGGATTGAGGATTGAGGATTGGGGATTGAAGATTGAGGATTGAGTATTGCGTATTGAACATTGAGGATTGAGGATTGAGGATTGAGGATTGAGGATTGGGTATTGAGGATTGAAGACTGAGGATTGAGGATTGAGGATTGAGGATTGAGGATTGAGGATTGTGGATTGAGGATTGAGGATTGAAGATTGAGGATTGAGGATTGAGGATTGAGGATTGAGTATTGAAGATTGAGTATTGAGGATTGAGGATTGAAGATTGAGGACTGGGGACTGAGTATTGAGCGTTGAGTGATGAGAATTGGTGTTTGTGGATAGAGATTTAAAGATTGCAGATTGAGTATTGAGTATTGAAAACTGTGAATTGATGATATCCTATTGAGGATTGAGAATTTACAACTGATTGTTGAGGGCTGAGGGCTGAAGAATGAGGATTCAGGATTGAGGATTCAGGATTGAGGATTCAGGATTGAGGTTTGAGTACTGAGGATTGAGGATTGAGGATTGAGGATTGAGGATTGAGGATTGAGGAATGAGGATTGAAGATTGAGGATTGGGTATTGCTGACTGAACATTGAGGATTGAGGATTGAGGATTGAGTATTGAGGATTGAGGACTGAAAATTGAATATTGATGATTGAAGATTGAGGATTGAGGATTGAGGGCTGTGGATTGAGGACGAGGACTGAGGGTTCAGTATTGATGTCTGAGGTCTGAGGATTGAGGATTGAGGATTGAGGATTGAAGATTGAGTATTGAGGTTTGAAGATTGAGAATTTTGGATTGAGGATTGAGGATTGAGTATTGAAGATTGAGGATTGGGGATTGAGGATTGACGATTGAGGATTCAGTATTGAGGATTGAGAATTGAGGATAGAGGATTGAAGGTTGAGTATTGAGGATTGAAGATTGAGGATTGAGGATTGAGGATTGAGGTTTGACTATGAGGGCTGAGGGTTGAGGATTGACGTTTGAGGACTGAGGACTGAGGATTGAGGATTGAGAATTGAGGATTGAGGATTGAGGATTGAAGATTGAGGATTGGGTATTGAGGATCGAAGACTGAGGATTGAGGATTGGGGATTGAGGATTGAGGATTGAAGATTGAGGATTGAGGATTGAGGATTGAGGATTGAAGATTGAGTATTGAGGATTGAAGATTGAGGATTGAGGATTGAGGATTGATGATTGAGTATTGAGGATTGAAGATTGAGGATTGAGGATTGAGGATTGGGGATTGAAGATTGAGGATTGGGTATTGCGTATTGAACATTGAGGATTGAGGATTGAGGATTGAGGATTGAGGATTGGGTATTGAGGATTGAAGACTGAGGATTGAGGATTGAGGATTGAGGATTGAGGATTGAGGATTGTGGATTGAGGATTGAGGATTGAAGATTGAGTATTGAGGATTGAAGGTTGAGGATTGAGGATTGAGTATTGGGGATTGAGGATTGAAGATTGAGGATCGTGGATTCAGGATTAAAGATTGAGTATTGAGGATTGAAGATTGAGAATTGAGGATTGAGGATTGAACATTGAAGACTGAGTGTTGAGGGTTGAGTGATGAGAATTGATGTTTGTGGATGGAGGTTTGAAGAATGCAGATTAAGTATTGAGTATTGAAAGCTGTGAATTGACGATATTCTGTTGGGTATTGAGGATTGTCACCTGATTGTTGAGGACTGAGGGCTGAAGATTGAGGATTCAGGATTGAGGATTCAGAATTGAGGTTTGAGGACTGAGGATTGAGGATTGAGGATTGAAGATTGAGTATTGAGGATTGAAGATTGAGGATTGAGGTTTGAGGATTGAGGATTGAGGATTGAGGATGATGGCTGAGGGTTGAGGATTGAGGTTTAAGGACTGAGGACTGAGGATTGAGGATTGAGAATTGAGGATTGTGGATCGAGGATTGAAGATTGAGGATTGAAGAATGAGGATTGAGGATTGAGGATTGAGGATTGAGGATTGAAGATTGAGTATTGCGGATTGTAGATTGATGATTGAGGATTGTGGATTGAGGATTGAGGATTGAACATTGAGGACTGAGTGTTGAGGGTTGAGTGATGAGGATTGGTGTTTGTGGATAGAGGTTTGAAGATTGCAGATTGAGCATTGAGTATTGAAGACTGTGAATGCAGGATATTCTATTGAGGATTGAGTATTGACAACTGATTGTTGAGGGCTGAGGGCTGAAAATTGAGGATTCAGGATTGAGGATTCTGAATTGAGGTTTGAGGACTGAGGATTGAGGGTTGAAGATTGATTATTGAGGATTGAAGATTGAAGATTGAGGATTGAGGAATGAGGATTGAGGATGAGGGCTGAGGGTTGAGGATTGAGGTTTGAGGATTGAGGACTGAGGATTGAGGATTGAGGATTGATGATTGAGTATTGAGGATTGAAGATTGAGGATTGAGGATTGAGGATTGAGGATTGAGGATTGAGGATTGAGGATTGAGGATTGAGGATTGGGGATTGAAGATTGAGGATTGGGTATTGCGTATTGAACATTGAGGATTGAGGATTGAGGATTGAGGATTGAGGATTCGGTATTGAGGATTGAAGACTGAGGATTGAGGATTGAGGATTGAGGATTGAGGATTGAGGATTGTGGATTGAGGATTCAGGATTGAGGTTTGAGTACTGAGGATTGAGGATTGAGGATTGAGGATTGAGGATTGAGGATTGAGGATAGAAGATCGAGGATTGAAGATTGAGGATTGGGTATTGCTGACTGAACATTGAGGATTGAGGATTGAGAATTGAGTATTGAGGATTGAGGACTGAAGGTTGAATATTGATGATTGAAGATTGAGGATTGAGGATTGAGGGCTGTGGATTGAGAACGAGGACTGAGGGTTCAGCATTGATGTCTGAGGTCTGAGGATTGAGGATTGAGGATTGAGGATTGAAGATTGAGTATTGAGGTTTGAAGATTGAGGATTTTGGATTGAGGATTGAGGATTGAGTATTGAAGATTGAGGATTGGGGATTGAGGATTGACGATTGAGGATTCAGTATTGAGGATTGACAATTGAGGATAGAGGATTGAGGATTGAGGATTGAGTATTGAAGATTGAGTATTGAGGATTGAGGATTGAAGATTGAGGACTGGGGACTGAGTATTGAGCTTTGAGTGATGAGAATTGGTGTTTGTGGATAGAGATTTAAAGATTGCAGATTGAGTATTGAGTATTGAAAACTGTGAATTGATGATATCCTATTGAGGATTGAGAATTTACAACTGATTGTTGAGGACTGTGGTCTGAAGATTGAGGATTCAGGATTGAGGATCCAGGATTGAGGTTTGAGGACTGAGGATTGAGGATTGAGGATTGAGGATTGAGGATTGGGGATTGAAGATTGAGGATTGGGTATTGCGTATTGAACATTGAGGATTGAGGATTGAGGATTGAGGATTGAGGATTGGGTATTGAGGATTGAAGACTGAGGATTGAGGATTGAGGATTGAGGATTGAGGATTGAGGATTGTGGATTGAGGATTGAGGATTGAAGATTGAGGATTGAGGATTGAGGATTGAGGATTGAGTATTGAAGATTGAGTATTGAGGATTGAGGATTGAAGATTGAGGACTGGGGACTGAGTATTGAGCGTTGAGTGATGAGAATTGGTGTTTGTGGATAGAGATTTAAAGATTGCAGATTGAGTATTGAGTATTGAAAACTGTGAATTGATGATATCCTATTGAGGATTGAGAATTTACAACTGATTGTTGAGGGCTGAGGGCTGAAGATTGAGGATTCAGGATTGAGGATTCAGGATTGAGGATTCAGGATTGAGGTTTGAGTACTGAGGATTGAGGATTGAGGATTGAGGATTGAGGATTGAGGATTGAGGAATGAGGATTGAAGATTGAGGATTGGGTATTGCTGACTGAACATTGAGGATTGAGGATTGAGGATTGAGTATTGAGGATTGAGGACTGAAAATTGAATATTGATGATTGAAGATTGAGGATTGAGGATTGAGGGCTGTGGATTGAGGACGAGGACTGAGGGTTCAGTATTGATGTCTGAGGTCTGAGGATTGAGGATTGAGGATTCAGGATTGAAGATTGAGTATTGAGGTTTGAAGATTGAGGATTTTGGATTGAGGATTGAGGATTGAGTATTGAAGATTGAGGATTGGGGATTGAGGATTGACGATTGAGGATTCAGGATTGAGGATTGAGAATTGAGGATAGAGAATTGAAGGTTGAGTATTGAGGATTGAAGATTGAGGATTGAGGATTGAGGATTGAGGTTTGACTATGAGGGCTGAGGGTTGAGGATTGACGTTTGAGGACTGAGGACTGAGGATTGAGGATTGAGAATTGAGGATTGAGGATTGAGGATTGAAGATTGAGGATTGGGTATTGAGGATCGAAGACTGAGGATTGAGGATTGAGGATTGAGGATTGAGGATTGAAGATTGAGGATTGAGGATTGAGGATTGAGGATTGAAGATTGAGTATTGAGGATTGAGGATTGAGGATTGAGGATTGAGGATTGAAGACTGAGGATTGAGGATTGAGGATTGAGGATTGAGGATTGAGGATTGTGGATTGAGGATTGAGGATTGAAGATTGAGTATTGAGGATTGAAGGTTGAGGATTGAAGATTGAGTATTGAGGATTGAAGATTGAGGATTGAGGATTGAGGATTGAGAATTGAGGATTGAGGATTGAGGATGATGGCTGAGGGTTGAGGATTGAGGTTTAAGGACTGAGGACTGAGGATTGAGGATTGAGAATTGAGGATTGTGGATCGAGGATTGAAGATTGAGGATTGAAGAATGAGGATTGAGGATTGAGGATTGAGGATTGACGATTGAAGATTGAGTATTGCGGATTGAAGATTGATGATTGAGGATTGTGGATTGAGGATTGAGGATTGAACATTGAGGACTGAGTGTTGAGGGTTGAGTGATGAGGATTGGTGTTTGTGGATAGAGGTTTGAAGATTGCAGATTGAGCATTGAGTATTGAAGACTGTGAATGCAGGATATTCTATTGAGGATTGAGTATTGACAACTGATTGTTGAGGGCTGAGGGCTGAAAATTGAGGATTCAGGATTGAGGATTCTGAATTGAGGTTTGAGGACTGAGGATTGAGGGTTGAAGATTGATTATTGAGGATTGAAGATTGAAGATTGAGGATTGAGGAATGAGGATTGAGGATGAGGGCTGAGGGTTGAGGATTGAGGTTTGAGGATTGAGGACTGAGGATTGAGGATTGAGGATTGATGATTGAGTATTGAGGATTGAAGATTGAGGATTGAGGATTGAGGATTGAGGATTGAGGATTGAGGATTGAGGATTGAGGATTGAGGATTGGGGATTGAAGATTGAGGATTGGGTATTGCGTATTGAACATTGAGGATTGAGGATTGAGGATTGAGGATTGAGGATTGGGTATTGAGGATTGAAGACTGAGGATTGGGGATTGAGGATTGAGGATTGAGGATTGAGGATTGTGGATTGAGGATTCAGGATTGAGGTTTGAGTACTGAGGATTGAGGATTGAGGATTGAGGATTGAGGATTGAGGATTGAGGATTGAAGATCGAGGATTGAAGATTGAGGATTGGGTATTGCTGACTGAACATTGAGGATTGAGGATTGAGAATTGAGTATTGAGGATTGAGGACTGAAGGTTGAATATTGATGATTGAAGATTGAGGATTGAGGATTGAGGGCTGTGGATTGAGAACGAGGACTGAGGGTTCAGCATTGATGTCTGAGGTCTGAGGATTGAGGATTGAGGATTGAGGATTGATGATTGAGTATTGAGGTTTGAAGATTGAGGATTTTGGATTGAGGATTGAGGATTGAGTATTGAAGATTGAGGATTGGGTATTGCTGACTGAACATTGAGGATTGGGGATTGAGGATTGACGATTGAGGATTCAGTATTGAGGATTGAGAATTGAGGATAGAGGATTGAAGGTTGAGTATTGAGGATTGAAGATTGAGGATTGAGGATTGAGGATTGAGGATTGACTATGAGGCCTGAGGGTTGAGGATTGAGGTTTGAGGGCTGAGGACTGAGGATTGAGGATTGAGAATTGAGGATTGAGGATTGAGGATTGAAGATTGAGGATTGGGTATTGAGGGTCGAAGACTGAGGATTGAGGATTGAGGATTGAGGATTGAGGATCGAAGATTAAGGATTGAAGATTGAGGATTGGGTATTGAGGATCGAAGACTGAGGATTGAGGATTGAGGATTGAGGATTGAGGATTGAAGATTGAGGATTGAGGATTGAGGATTGAGGATTGAAGATTGAGTATTGAGGACTGAGGATTGATGATTGAGGATTGATGATTGAGTATTGAGGATTGAAGATTGATGATTGAGGATTAAGGATTGAGTGTTGAGGATTGAGAATTGAGGACTCAGGATTGAGGATTGAGAATTGAGGATTGAGGATTGAGGATTGAAGATTGAGGATTGGGTATTGAGGATCGAAGACTGAGGATTGACGATTGAGGATTGAGGATTGAGGATTGAAGATTGAGGATTGGGGATTGAGGATTGAGGATTGAAGATTGAGGACTGGGGACTGAGTATTGAGGTTTGAGTGATGAGAATTGGTGTTTGTGGATAGAGATTTAAAGATTGCAGATTGAGTATTGAGTATTGAAAACTGTGAATTGATGATATTCTATTGAGGATTGAGAATTTACAACTGATTGTTGAGGACTGAGGTCTGAAGATTGAGGATTCAGGATTGAGGATCCAGGATTGAAGTTTGAGGACTGAGGATTGTGGATTGAGGATTGAGGATTGAGGATTGAGGATTGAGGATTGAGGATTGGGTATTGAGGATTGAAGGCTGAGGATTGAGGATTGAGGATTGAGTATTGAGGATTGAAGATTGAGGATTGTGGATTGAGGATTGAGGATTGAAGATTGAGTATTGAGGATTGAAGGTTGAGGATTGAGGATTGAGGATTGATGATTGAGTATTGAGGATTGAAGATTGAGGATTGAGGATTGAGGATTGAGGACTGAGGATTGGTGATTGAGGATTGATGATTGAGTATTGAGGACTGAAGATTGAGGATTGAGGATTGAGGATTGAGGATTGAGGATTGAGTATTGAGGATTGAGAATTGAGGATTGAGGATTGAGGGTTGAAGATTGTGTATTCAGGATTGAAGATTGAGGATTGAGGATTGAGGATTGTGGATTGACGATGAGGGCTGAGGGTTGAGGATTGAGGTTTGAGGACTGAGGACTGAGGATTGAGGATTCAGAATTGAGGATTGAGGATTGAGGATTGAAGATTAAGGATTGGGTATTGAGGATTGAAGAATGAGGATTGAGGATTGAGGACTGAGGATTGAGGATTGAAGATTGAGGATTGAGGATTGAGTATTGAGGATTGAGTATTGAAGATTGAGTATTGAGGATTGAGGATTGAAGATTGAGGACTGGGGACTGAGTATTGTGCGTTGAGTGATGAGAATTGGTGTTTGTGGATAGAGATTTAAAGATTGCAGATTGAGTATTGAGTATTGAAAACTGTGAATTGATGATATTCTATTGAGGATTGAGAATTTACAACTGATTGTTGAGGACTGAGGTCAGAAGATTGAGGATTCAGGATTGAAGATCCAGGATTGAGGTTTGAGGACTGAGGATTGAGGATTGAGGATTGAGGATTGAGGATTGGGGATTGAAGATTGAGGATTGGGTATTGCGTATTGAACATTGAGGATTGAGGATTGAGGATTGAGGATTGAGGATTGGGTATTGAGGATTGAAGACTGAGGATTGAACATTGAGGATTGAGGATTGAGGACTGAGGATTGAAGATTGAGGATTGTGGATTGAGGATTGAGGATTGAAGATTGAGAATTGAGGATTGAGGATTGAACATTGAGGACTGAGTGTTGAGGGTTGAGTGATGAGAATTGATGTTTGTGGATGGAGATTTGAAGAATGCAGATTAAGTATTGAGTATTGAAAGCTGTGAATTGACGATATTCTATTGGGTATTGAGGATTGTCACCTGATTGTTGAGGACTGAGGGCTGAAGATTGAAGATTCAGGATTGAGGATTCAGAATTGAGGTTTGTGGACTGAGGATTGAGGATTGAGGATTGAAGATTGAGTATTGAGGATTGAAGATTGAGGATTGAGGATTGAGTATTGAGGATTGAGGATGATGGCTGAGGGTTGAGGATTGAGGTTTAAGGACTGAGGACTGAGGATTGAGGATTGAGAATTGAGGATTGTGGATCGAGGATTGAAGATTGAGGATTGAAGAATGAGGATTGAGGATTGAGGATTGAGGATTGAGGATTGAAGATTGAGTATTGCGGATTGAAGATTGATGATTGAGGATTGTGGATTGAGGATTGAGGATTGAACATTGAGGACTGAGTGTTGAGGGTTGAGTGATGAGAATTGGTGTTTGTGGATAGAGATTTAAAGATTGCAGATTGAGTATTGAGTATTGAAAACTGTGAATTGAGGATATTCTATTGAGGATTGAGTATTGACAACTGATTGTTGAGGGCTGAGGGCTGAAAATTGAGGATTCAGGATTGAGGATTCTGAATTGAGGTTTGAGGACTGAGGATTGAGGGTTGAAGATTGATTATTGAGGATTGAAGATTGAAGATTGAGGATTGAGGAATGAGGATTGAGGATGATGGCTGAGGGTTGAGGATTGAGGTTTGAGGATTGAGGACTGAGGATTGAGGGTTGAGGATTGATGATTGAGTATTGAGGATTGAAGATTGAGGATTGAGTATTGAGGATTGAGGATTGAGGATTGAAGATTGAGAATTGGGGACTGAGTGTTGAGGGTTGAGTGATGAGAATTGATGTTTGTGGGTAGAGATTTAAAGATAGCAGATTGAGTATTGAGTATTGAAAACTGTGAATTGATGATATTCTATTGAGGATTGATAATTGACAACTGATTTTTGAGAACTGAGGTCTGAAGATTGAGGATTCAGGATTGAGGATTCAGGATTGAGGTTTGAGTACTGAGGATTGAGGATTGAGTATTGAGGATTGAGGATTGAGGATTGACGATTGAGGATTCAGTATTGAGGATTGAGAATTGAGGATAGAGGATTGAAGGTTGAGTATTGAGGATTGAAGATTGAGGATTTTGGATTCAGGATTGAGCATTGAGTATTGAGGATTGAGAATTGAGGATTGAGTGTTGAAGATTGTGTATTCAGGATTGAAGATTGAGGATTGAGGATTGAGGATTGAGGACTGACGATGAGGGCTGAGGGTTGAGGATTGAGGTTTGAGGACTGAGGACTGAGGATTGAGGATTGAGGATTGAGTATTGAAGATTGAGTATTGAGGATTGAATGCAGGGGATTGAGGGTTGAGGATTGAGGATTGAGGATTGAAGATTGAGGACTGGGGACTGAGTATTGAGGGTTGAATGATGAGAATTGGTGTTTGTGGATAGAGATTTAAAGATTGCAGATTGAGTATTGAGTATTGAAAACTGTGAATTGATGATATTCTATTGAGGATTGAGAATTTACAACTGATTGTTGAGGGCTGAGGGCTGAAAATTGAGGATTCAGGATTGAGGATTCAGAATTGAGGTTTGAGGACTGAGGATTGAGGGTTGAAGATTGATTACTGAGGATTGAAGGTTGAAGATTGAGGATTGAGGAATGAGGATTGAGGATGAGGGCTGAGGGTTGAGGATTGAGGTTTGAGGATTGAGGACTGAGGATTGAGGATTGAGGATTGATGATTGAGTATTGAGGATTGAAGATTGAGGATTGGGGATTGAGGATTGAGGATTGAGGATTGAAGATTGAGGATTGGGGGACTGAGTGTTGAGGGTTGAGTGATGAGGATTGATGTTTGTGGATAGAGACTTAAAGATAGCAGGTTGAGTATTGAGTATTGAAAACTGTGAATTGATGATATTCTATTGAGGATTGAGAATTGACAACTGATTTTTGAGCACTGAGGTCTGAAGATTGAGGATTCAGGATTGAGGATTCAGGATTGAGGTTTGAGTACTGAGGATTGAGGATTGAGGATTGAGGATTGAGGATTGAGGATTGAGGATTGAGGATTGAAGATTGAGGATTGGGTATTGCTGACTGAACATTGAGGATTGAGGATTGAGGATTGAGTATTGAGGATTGAGGACTGAAGATTGAATATTGATGATTGAAGATTGAGGATTGAGGATTGAGGGCTGTGGATTGAGGACGAGGACTGAGGGTTCAGTATTGATGGCTGAGGTCTGAGGATTGAGGATTGAGGATTGAGGATTGAAGATTGAGTATTGAGGTTTGAAGATTGAGGATTTTGGATTGAGGATTGAGGATTGAGTATTGAAGATTGAGGATTGTGGATTGAGGATTGAAGATTGAGGAGTGAGGATTGAGAATTGAAGATTGAGTATTGAGGATTGAAGATTGAGTATTGAGGATTGAAGATTGAGGATTGAGGATTGAGGATTGAGGATTGAGGACTGAGGATTGATGATTGAGGTTTGATGATTGAGTATCGAGGATTGAAGATTGAGGATTGAGGATTGAGGATTGAGGATTGAGTTTTGAGGATTGAGAATTGAGGATTGAGGGTTGAAGATTGTGTATACAGGATTGAAGATTGAGGATTGAGGATTGAAGATTGAGGATTGAGGATTGAGGATTGAGGATTGAGTATTGAAGATTGAGTATTGAGGATTGAATGTAGGGGATTGAGGGTTGAGGATTGAGGATTGAGGATTGAAGATTGAGGACTGGGGACTGAGTATTGAGTGTTGAGTGATGAGAATTGGTGTTTGTGGATAGAGATTTAAAGATTGCAGATTGAGTATTGAGTATTGAAAACTGTGAATTGATGATACTCTATTGAGGATTGAGAATTTACAACTGATTGTTGAGGACTGAGGTCTGAAGATTGAGGATTCAGGATTGAGGATCCAGGATTGAGGATCCAGGATTGAGGTTTGAGGACTGAGGATTGAGGATTGAGGATTGAGGATTGAGGATTGAGGATTGAGGATTGAGGATTGAGGATTGGGGATTGAAGATTGAGGATTGGGTATTGCGTATTGAACATTGAGGATTGAGGATAGAGGATTCAGGATTGAGGATTGGGTATTGAGGATTGAAGACTGAGGATTGAGGATTGAGGATTGAGGGTTGAGGATTGAAGATTGAGGATTGAGGATAGAGGATTGAGGATTGAAGATTGAGTATTGAGGATTGAAGATTGAGGATTGAGGATTGAGGATTGAGGATTGAGTATTGAGGATTGAGAATTGAGGATTGAGGGTTGAAGATTGTGTATTCAGGATTGAAGATTGAGGATTGAGGATTGAGGATTGAGGATTGACGATGAGGGCTGAGGGTTGAGGATTGAGGTTTGAGGACTGAGGACTGAGGATTAAGGATTGAGAATTGAGGATTGATGATTGAGGATTGAAGATTGAGGATTGGGTATTGAGGATTGAAGAATGAGAATTGAGGATTGAGGACTGAGGATTGAGGATTGAAGATTGAGGATTGAGGACTGAGGATTGAGGATTGAGTATTGAAGATTGAGTATTGAGGATTGAGGATTGAAGATTGAGGACTGGGGACTGAGTATTGAGCGTTGAGTGATGAGAATTGGTGTTTGTGGATAGAGATTTAAAGATTGCAGATTGAGTATTGAGTATTGAAAACTGTGAATTGATGATATCCTATTGAGGATTGAGAATTTACAACTGATTGTTGAGGACTGAGGTCTGAAGATTGAGGATTCAGGATTGAGGATCCAGGATTGAGGTTTGAGGACTGAGGATTGAGGATTGAGGATTGAGGATTGAGGATTGGGGATTGAAGATTGAGGATTGGGTATTGCGTATTGAACATTGAGGATTGAGGATTGAGGATTGAGGATTGAGGATTGGGTATTGAGGATTGAAGACTGAGGATTGAGGATTGAGGTTTGAGGATTGAGGATTGAGGATTGTGGATTGAGGATTGAGGATTGAAGACTGATTATTGAGGATTGAAGGTTGAGGATTGAGGATTGAGTATTGGGGATTGAGGATTGAAGATTGAGTATTGTGGATTCAGGATTAAAGATTGAGTATTGAGGATTGAAGATTGAGAATTGAGGATTGAGGATTGAACATTGAGGACTGAGTGTTGAGGGTTGAGTGATGAGAATTGATGTTTGTGGATGGAGATTTGAAGAATGCAGATTAAGTATTGAGTATTGAAAGCTGTGAATTGACGATATTCTATTGGGTATTGAGGATTGTCACCTGATTGTTGAGGACTGAGGGCTGAAGATTGAGGATTCAGGATTGAGGATTCAGAATTGAGGTTTGAGGACTGAGGATTGAGGATTGAGAATTGAAGATTGAGTATTGAGGATTCAAGATTGAGGATTGAGGATTGAGGATTGAGGATTGAGGATTGAGGATTGAGGATGATGGCTGAGGGTTGAGGATTGAGATTTAAGGACTGAGGACTGAGGATTGAGGATTGAGAATTGAGGATTGTGGATCGAGGATTGAAGATTGAGGATTGAAGAATGAGGATTGAGGATTGAGGATTGAGGATTGAGGATTGAAGATTGAGTATTGCGGATTGAAGATTGATGATTGAGGATTGTGGATTGAGGATTGAGGATTGAACATTGAGGACTGAGTGTTGAGGGTTGTGTGATGAGAATTGGTGTTTGTGGATAGAGGTTTGAAGATTGCAGATTGAGCATTGAGTATTGAAGACTGTGAATGCAGGATATTCTATTGAGGATTGAGTATTGACAACTGATTTTTGAGAACTGAGGTCTGAAGATTGAGGATTCAGGATTGAGGATTCAGGATTGAGGTTTGAGTACTGAGGATTGAGGATTGAGTATTGAGGATTGAGGATTGAGGATTGAAGATCGAGGATTGAAGATTGAGGATTGGGTATTGCTGACTGAACATTGAGGATTGAGGATTGAGGATTGAAGATTGAGGACTGGGGACTGAGTATTGAGGGTTGAATGATGAGAATTGGTGTTTGTGGATAGAGATTTAAAGATTGCAGATTGAGTATTGAGTATTGAAAACAGTGAATTGATGATATTCTATTGAGGATTGAGAATTTACAACTGATTGTTGAGGTCTGAGGGCTGAAAATTGAGGATGCAGGATTGAGGATTCAGAATTGAGGTTTGAGGACTGAGGATTGAGGGTTGAAGATTGATTATTGAGGATTGAAGATTGAAGATTGAGGATTGAGGAATGAGGATTGAGGATGAGGGCTGAGGGTTGAGGATTGAGGTTTGAGGATTGAGGACTGAGGATTGAGGATTGAGGATTGAAGATTGAGGATTGGGGGACTGAGTGTTGAGGGTTGAGTGATGAGAATTGGTGTTTGTGGATAGAGACTTAAAGATAGCAGGTTGAGTATTGAGTATTGAAAACTGTGAATTGATGATATTCTATTGAGGATTGAGAATGGACAACTGATTTTTGAGCACTGAGGTCTGAAGATTGAGGATTCAGGATTGAGGATTCAGGATTGAGGTTTGAGTACTGAGGATTGAGGATTGAGGATTGAGGATTGAGGATTGAGGATTGAGGATTGGGTATTGAGGATTGAAGACTGAGGATTGAACATTGAGGATTGAGGATTGAGGACTGAGGATTGAAGATTGAGGATTGTGGATTGAGGATTGAGGATTGAAGATTGAGTATTGAGGATTGAAGGTTGAGGATTGAGGATTGAGTATTGGGGATTGAGGATTGAAGATTGAGGATTGTGGATTCAGGATTAAAGATTGAGTATTGAGGATTGAAGATTGAGAATTGAGGATTGAGGATTGAACATTGAGGACTGAGTGTTGAGGGTTGAGTGATGAGAATTGATGTTTGTGGATGGAGATTTGAAGAATGCAGATTAAGTATTGAGTATTGAAAGCTGTGAATTGACGATATTCTATTGGGTATTGAGGATTGTCACCTGATTGTTGAGGACTGAGGGCTGAAGATTGAAGATTCAGGATTGAGGATTCAGAATTGAGGTTTGTGGACTGAGGATTGAGGATTGAGGATTGAAGATTGAGTATTGAGGATTGAAGATTGAGGATTGAGGATTGAGTATTGAGGATTGAGGATGATGGCTGAGGGTTGAGGATTGAGGTTTAAGGACTGAGGACTGAGGATTGAGGATTGAGAATTGAGGATTGTGGATCGAGGATTGAAGATTGAGGATTGAAGAATGAGGATTGAGGATTGAGGATTGAGGATTGAGGATTGAAGATTGAGTATTGCGGATTGAAGATTGATGATTGAGGATTGTGGATTGAGGATTGAGGATTGAACATTGAGGACTGAGTGTTGAGGGTTGAGTGATGAGAATTGGTGTTTGTGGATAGAGATTTAAAGATTGCAGATTGAGTATTGAGTATTGAAAACTGTGAATTGAGGATATTCTATTGAGGATTGAGTATTGACAACTGATTGTTGAGGGCTGAGGGCTGAAAATTGAGGATTCAGGATTGAGGATTCTGAATTGAGGTTTGAGGACTGAGGATTGAGGGTTGAAGATTGATTATTGAGGATTGAAGATTGAAGATTGAGGATTGAGGAATGAGGATTGAGGATGATGGCTGAGGGTTGAGGATTGAGGTTTGAGGATTGAGGACTGAGGATTGAGGGTTGAGGATTGATGATTGAGTATTGAGGATTGAAGATTGAGGATTGAGTATTGAGGATTGAGGATTGAGGATTGAAGATTGAGAATTGGGGACTGAGTGTTGAGGGTTGAGTGATGAGAATTGATGTTTGTGGGTAGAGATTTAAAGATAGCAGATTGAGTATTGAGTATTGAAAACTGTGAATTGATGATATTCTATTGAGGATTGATAATTGACAACTGATTTTTGAGAACTGAGGTCTGAAGATTGAGGATTCAGGATTGAGGATTCAGGATTGAGGTTTGAGTACTGAGGATTGAGGATTGAGTATTGAGGATTGAGGATTGAGGATTGAAGATCGAGGATTGAAGATTGAGGATTGGGTATTGCTGACTGAACATTGAGGATTGAGGATTGAGGATTGAGTATTGAGGATTGAGGACTGAAGGTTGAATATTGATGATTGAAGATTGAGGATTGAGGATTGAGGGCTGTGGATTGAGAACGAGGACTGAGGGTTCAGCATTGATGTCTGAGGTCTGAGGATTGAGGATTGAGGATTGAGGATTGAAGATTGAGTATTGAGGTTTGAAGATTGAGGATTTTGGATTGAGGATTGAGGATTGAGTATTGAAGATTGAGGATTGGGGATTGAGGATTGACGATTGAGGATTCAGTATTGAGGATTGAGAATTGAGGATAGAGGATTGAAGGTTGAGTATTGAGGATTGAAGATTGAGGATTTTGGATTCAGGATTGAGCATTGAGTATTGAGGATTGAGAATTGAGGATTGAGTGTTGAAGATTGTGTATTCAGGATTGAAGATTGAGGATTGAGGATTGAGGATTGAGGACTGACGATGAGGGCTGAGGGTTGAGGATTGAGGTTTGAGGACTGAGGACTGAGGATTGAGGATTGAGGATTGAGTATTGAAGATTGAGTATTGAGGATTGAATGCAGGGGATTGAGGGTTGAGGATTGAGGATTGAGGATTGAAGATTGAGGACTGGGGACTGAGTATTGAGGGTTGAATGATGAGAATTGGTGTTTGTGGATAGAGATTTAAAGATTGCAGATTGTGTATTGAGTATTGAAAACTGTGAATTGATGATATTCTATTGAGGATTGAGAATTTACAACTGATTGTTGAGGGCTGAGGGCTGAAAATTGAGGATTCAGGATTGAGGATTCAGAATTGAGGTTTGAGGACTGAGGATTGAGGGTTGAAGATTGATTACTGAGGATTGAAGGTTGAAGATTGAGGATTGAGGAATGAGGATTGAGGATGAGGGCTGAGGGTTGAGGATTGAGGTTTGAGGATTGAGGACTGAGGATTGAGGATTGAGGATTGATGATTGAGTATTGAGGATTGAAGATTGAGGATTGGGGATTGAGGATTGAGGATTGAGGATTGAAGATTGAGGATTGGGGGACTGAGTGTTGAGGGTTGAGTGATGAGGATTGATGTTTGTGGATAGAGACTTAAAGATAGCAGGTTGAGTATTGAGTATTGAAAACTGTGAATTGATGATATTCTATTGAGGATTGAGAATTGACAACTGATTTTTGAGCACTGAGGTCTGAAGATTGAGGATTCAGGATTGAGGATTCAGGATTGAGGTTTGAGTACTGAGGATTGAGGATTGAGGATTGAGGATTGAGGATTGAGGATTGAGGATTGAGGATTGAAGATTGAGGATTGGGTATTGCTGACTGAACATTGAGGATTGAGGATTGAGGATTGAGTATTGAGGATTGAGGACTGAAGATTGAATATTGATGATTGAAGATTGAGGATTGAGGATTGAGGGCTGTGGATTGAGGACGAGGACTGAGGGTTCAGTATTGATGGCTGAGGTCTGAGGATTGAGGATTGAGGATTGAGGATTGAAGATTGAGTATTGAGGTTTGAAGATTGAGGATTTTGGATTGAGGATTGAGGATTGAGTATTGAAGATTGAGGATTGTGGATTGAGGATTGAAGATTGAGGAGTGAGGATTGAGAATTGAAGATTGAGTATTGAGGATTGAAGATTGAGTATTGAGGATTGAAGATTGAGGATTGAGGATTGAGGATTGAGGATTGAGGACTGAGGATTGATGATTGAGGTTTGATGATTGAGTATTGAGGATTGAAGATTGAGGATTGAGGATTGAGGATTGAGGATTGAGTTTTGAGGATTGAGAATTGAGGATTGAGGGTTGAAGATTGTGTATACAGGATTGAAGATTGAGGATTGAGGATTGAAGATTGAGGATTGAGGATTGAGGATTGAGGATTGAGTATTGAAGATTGAGTATTGAGGATTGAATGTAGGGGATTGAGGGTTGAGGATTGAGGATTGAGGATTGAAGATTGAGGACTGGGGACTGAGTATTGAGTGTTGAGTGATGAGAATTGGTGTTTGTGGATAGAGATTTAAAGATTGCAGATTGAGTATTGAGTATTGAAAACTGTGAATTGATGATACTCTATTGAGGATTGAGAATTTACAACTGATTGTTGAGGACTGAGGTCTGAAGATTGAGGATTCAGGATTGAGGATCCAGGATTGAGGTTTGAGGACTGAGGATTGAGGATTGAGGATTGAGGATTGAGGATTGAGGATTGAGGATTGAGGATTGAGGATTGGGGATTGAAGATTGAGGATTGGGTATTGCGTATTGAACATTGAGGATTGAGGATAGAGGATTCAGGATTGAGGATTGGGTATTGAGGATTGAAGACTGAGGATTGAGGATTGAGGATTGAGGGTTGAGGATTGAAGATTGAGGATTGAGGATAGAGGATTGAGGATTGAAGATTGAGTATTGAGGATTGAAGATTGAGGATTGAGGATTGAGGATTGAGGATTGAGTATTGAGGATTGAGAATTGAGGATTGAGGGTTGAAGATTGTGTATTCAGGATTGAAGATTGAGGATTGAGGATTGAGGATTGAGGATTGACGATGAGGGCTGAGGGTTGAGGATTGAGGTTTGAGGACTGAGGACTGAGGATTAAGGATTGAGAATTGAGGATTGATGATTGAGGATTGAAGATTGAGGATTGGGTATTGAGGATTGAAGAATGAGAATTGAGGATTGAGGACTGAGGATTGAGGATTGAAGATTGAGGATTGAGGATTGAGGATTGAGGATTGAGTATTGAAGATTGAGTATTGAGGATTGAGGATTGAAGATTGAGGACTGGGGACTGAGTATTGAGCGTTGAGTGATGAGAATTGGTGTTTGTGGATAGAGATTTAAAGATTGCAGATTGAGTATTGAGTATTGAAAACTGTGAATTGATGATATCCTATTGAGGATTGAGAATTTACAACTGATTGTTGAGGACTGAGGTCTGAAGATTGAGGATTCAGGATTGAGGATCCAGGATTGAGGTTTGAGGACTGAGGATTGAGGATTGAGGATTGAGGATTGGGGATTGGGGATTGAAGATTGAGGATTGGGTATTGCGTATTGAACATTGAGGATTGAGGATTGAGGATTGAGGATTGAGGATTGGGTATTGAGGATTGAAGACTGAGGATTGAGGATTGAGGTTTGAGGATTGAGGATTGAGGATTGTGGATTGAGGATTGAAGACTGATTATTGAGGATTGAAGGTTGAGGATTGAGGATTGAGTATTGGGGATTGAGGATTGAAGATTGAGTATTGTGGATTCAGGATTAAAGATTGAGTATTGAGGATTGAAGATTGAGAATTGAGGATTGAGGATTGAACATTGAGGACTGAGTGTTGAGGGTTGAGTGATGAGAATTGATGTTTGTGGATGGAGATTTGAAGAATGCAGATTAAGTATTGAGTATTGAAAGCTGTGAATTGACGATATTCTATTGGGTATTGAGGATTGTCACCTGACTGTTGAGGACTGAGGGCTGAAGATTGAGGATTCAGGATTGAGGATTCAGAATTGAGGTTTGAGGACTGAGGATTGAGGATTGAGGATTGAAGATTGAGTATTGAGGATTGAAGATTGAGGATTGAGGATTGAGGATTGAGGATTGAGGATTGAGGATTGAGGATGATGGCTGAGGGTTGAGGATTGAGATTTAAGGACTGAGGACTGAGGATTGAGGATTGAGAATTGAGGATTGTGGATCGAGGATTGAAGATTGAGGATTGAAGAATGAGGATTGAGGATTGAGGATTGAGGATTGAGGATTGAAGATTGAGTATTGCGGATTGAAGATTGATGATTGAGGATTGTGGATTGAGGATTGAGGATTGAACATTGAGGACTGAGTGTTGAGGGTTGTGTGATGAGAATTGGTGTTTGTGGATAGAGGTTTGAAGATTGCAGATTGAGCATTGAGTATTGAAGACTGTGAATGCAGGATATTCTATTGAGGATTGAGTATTGACAACTGATTTTTGAGAACTGAGGTCTGAAGATTGAGGATTCAGGATTGAGGATTCAGGATTGAGGTTTGAGTACTGAGGATTGAGGATTGAGTATTGAGGATTGAGGATTGAGGATTGAAGATCGAGGATTGAAGATTGAGGATTGGGTATTGCTGACTGAACATTGAGGATTGAGGATTGAGGATTGAGTATTGAGGATTGAGGACTGAAGGTTGAATATTGATGATTGAAGATTGAGGATTGAGGATTGAGGGCTGTGGATTGAGAACGAGGACTGAGGGTTCAGCATTGATGTCTGAGGTCTGAGGATTGAGGATTGAGGATTGAGGATTGAAGATTGAGTATTGAGGTTTGAAGATTGAGGATTTTGGATTGAGGATTGAGGATTGAGTATTGAAGATTGAGGATTGGGGATTGAGGATTGACGATTGAGGATTCAGTATTGAGGATTGAGAATTGAGGATAGAGGATTGAAGGTTGAGTATTGAGGATTGAAGATTGAGGATTTTGGATTCAGGATTGAGGATTGAGTATTGAGGATTGAGAATTGAGGATAGAGTGTTGAAGATTGTGTATTCAGGATTGAAGATTGAGGATTGAGGATTGAGGATTGAGGACTGACGATGAGGGCTGAGGGTTGAGGATTGAGGTTTGAGGACTGAGGACTGAGGATTGAGGATTGAGGATTGAGTATTGAAGATTGAGTATTGAGGATTGAATGTAGGGGATTGAGGGTTGAGGATTGAGGATTGAGGATTGAAGATTGAGGACTGGGGACTGAGTATTGAGGGTTGAATGATGAGAATTGGTGTTTGTGGATAGAGATTTAAAGATTGCAGATTGAGTATTGAGTATTGAAAACAGTGAATTGATGATATTCTATTGAGGATTGAGAATTTACAACTGATTGTTGAGGGCTGAGGGCTGAAAATTGAGGATTCAGGATTGAGGATTCAGAATTGAGGTTTGAGGACTGAGGATTGAGGGTTGAAGATTGATTATTGAGGATTGAAGATTGAAGATTGAGGATTGAGGAATGAGGATTGAGGATGAGGGCTGAGGGTTGAGGATTGAGGTTTGAGGATTGAGGACTGAGGATTGAGGATTGAGGATTGAAGATTGAGGATTGGGGGACTGAGTGTTGAGGGTTGAGTGATGAGAATTGGTGTTTGTGGATAGAGACTTAAAGATAGCAGGTTGAGTATTGAGTATTGAAAACTGTGAATTGATGATATTCTATTGAGGATTGAGAATGGACAACTGATTTTTGAGCACTGAGGTCTGAAGATTGAGGATTCAGGATTGAGGATTCAGGATTGAGGTTTGAGTACTGAGGATTGAGGATTGAGGATTGAGGATTGAGGATTGAGGATTGAGGATTGAGGATTGAAGATTGAGGATTGGGTATTGCTGACTGAACATTGAGGATTGAGGATTGAGGATTGAGTATTGAGGATTGAGGACTGAAGATTGAATATTGATGATTGAAGATTGAGGATTGAGGATTGAGGGCTGTGGATTGAGGACGAGGACTGAGGGTTCAGTATTGATGTCTGAGGTCTGAGGATTGAGGATTGAGGATTGAGGATTGAAGATTGAGTATTGAGGTTTGAGGATTGATTATTTTGGATTGAGGATTGAGGATTGAGGATTGAAGATTGAGAATTGGGGACTGAGTGTTGAGGGTTGAGTGATGAGAATTGATGTTTGTGGGTAGAGATTTAAAGATAGCAGATTGAGTATTGAGTATTGAAAACTGTGAATTGATGATATTCTATTGAGGATTGAGAATTGACAACTGATTTTTGAGAACTGAGGTCTGAAGATTGAGGATTCAGGATTGAGGATTCAGGATTGAGGTTTGAGTACTGAGGATTGAGGATTGAGTATTGAGGATTGAGGATTGAGGATTGAAGATCGAGGATTGAAGATTGAGGATTGGGTATTGCTGACTGAACATTGAGGATTGAGGATTGAGGATTGAGTATTGAGGATTGAGGACTGAAGGTTGAATATTGATGATTGAAGATTGAGGATTGAGGATTGAGGGCTGTGGATTGAGAACGAGGACTGAGGGTTCAGCATTGATGTCTGAGGTCTGAGGATTGAGGATTGAGGATTGAGGATTGAAGATTGAGTATTGAGGTTTGAAGATTGAGGATTTTGGATTGAGGATTGAGGATTGAGTATTGAAGATTGAGGATTGGGGATTGAGGATTGACGATTGAGGATTCAGTATTGAGGATTGAGAATTGAGGATAGAGGATTGAAGGTTGAGTATTGAGGATTGAAGATTGAGGATTTTGGATTCAGGATTGAGGATTGAGTATTGAGGATTGAGAATTGAGGATTGAGTGTTGAAGATTGTGTATTCAGGATTGAAGATTGAGGATTGAGGATTGAGGATTGAGGACTGACGATGAGGGCTGAGGGTTGACGATTGAGGTTTGAGGACTGAGGACTGAGGATTGAGGATTGAGGATTGAGTATTGAAGATTGAGTATTGAGGATTGAATGCAGGGGATTGAGGGTTGAGGATTGAGGATTGAGGATTGAAGATTGAGGACTGGGGACTGAGTATTGAGGGTTGAATGATGAGAATTGGTGTTTGTGGATAGAGATTTAAAGATTGCAGATTGAGTATTGAGTATTGAAAACTGTGAATTGATGATATTCTATTGAGGATTGAGAATTTACAACTGATTGTTGAGGGCTGAGGGCTGAAAATTGAGGATTCAGGATTGAGGATTCAGAATTGAGGTTTGAGGACTGAGGATTGAGGGTTGAAGATTGATTACTGAGGATTGAAGATTGAAGATTGAGGATTGAGGAATGAGGATTGAGGATGAGGGCTGAGGGTTGAGGATTGAGGTTTGAGGATTGAGGACTGAGGATTGAGGATTGAGGATTGAAGATTGAGGATTGGGGGACTGAGTGTTGAGGGTTGAGTGATGAGAATTGGTGTTTGTGGATAGAGACTTAAAGATAGCAGGTTGAGTATTGAGTATTGAAAACTGTGAATTGATGATATTCTATTGAGGATTGAGAATTGACAACTGATTTTTGAGCACTGAGGTCTGAAGATTGAGGATTCAGGATTGAGGATTCAGGATTGAGGTTTGAGTACTGAGGATTGAGGATTGAGGATTGAGGATTGAGGATTGAGGATTGAGGATTGAGGATTGAAGATTGAGGATTGGGTATTGCTGACTGAACATTGAGGATTGAGGATTGAGGATTGAGTATTGAGGATTGAGGACTGAAGATTGAATATTGATGATTGAAGATTGAGGATTGAGGATTGAGGGCTGTGGATTGAGGACGAGGACTGAGGGTTCAGTATTGATGTCTGAGGTCTGAGGATTGAGGATTGAGGATTGAGGATTGAAGATTGAGTATTGAGGTTTGAGGATTGATTATTTTGGATTGAGGATTGAGGATTGAGGATTGAAGATTGAGAATTGGGGACTGAGTGTTGAGGGTTGTGTGATGAGAATTGATGTTTGTGGGTAGAGATTTAAAGATAGCAGATTGAGTATTGAGTATTGAAAACTGTGAATTGATGATATTCTATTGAGGATTGAGAATTGACAACTGATTTTTGAGAACTGAGGTCTGAAGATTGAGGATTCAGGATTGAGGATTCAGGATTGAGGTTTGAGTACTGAGGATTGAGGATTGAGTATTGAGGATTGAGGATTGAGGATTGAAGATCGAGGATTGAAGATTGAGGATTGGGTATTGCTGACTGAACATTGAGGATTGAGGATTGAGGATTGAGTATTGAGGATTGAGGACTGAAGGTTGAATATTGATGATTGAAGATTGAGGATTGAGGATTGAGGGCTGTGGATTGAGAACGAGGACTGAGGGTTCAGCATTGATGTCTGAGGTCTGAGGATTGAGGATTGAGGATTGAGGATTGAAGATTGAGTATTGAGGTTTGAAGATTGAGGATTTTGGATTGAGGATTGAGGATTGAGTATTTAAGATTGAGGATTGGGGATTGAGGATTGACGATTGAGGATTCAGTATTGAGGATTGAGAATTGAGGATAGAGGATTGAAGGTTGAGTATTGAGGATTGAAGATTGAGGATTTTGGATTCAGGATTGAGGATTGAGTATTGAGGATTGAGAATTGAGGATTGAGTGTTGAAGATTGTGTATTCAGGATTGAAGATTGAGGATTGAGGATTGAGGATTGAGGACTGACGATGAGGGCTGAGGGTTGAGGATTGAGGTTTGAGGACTGAGGACTGAGGATTGAGGATTGAGGATTGAGTATTGAAGATTGAGTATTGAGGATTGAATGCAGGGGATTGAGGGTTGAGGATTGAGGATTGAGGATTGAAGATTGAGGACTGGGGACTGAGTATTGAGGGTTGAATGATGAGAATTGGTGTTTGTGGATAGAGATTTAAAGATTGCAGATTGAGTATTGAGTATTGAAAACTGTGAATTGATGATATTCTATTGAGGATTGAGAATTTACAACTGATTGTTGAGGGCTGAGGGCTGAAAATTGAGGATTCAGGATTGAGGATTCAGAATTGAGGTTTGAGGACTGAGGATTGAGGGTTGAAGATTGATTACTGAGGATTGAAGATTGAAGATTGAGGATTGAGGAATGAGGATTGAGGATGAGGGCTGAGGGTTGAGGATTGAGGTTTGAGGATTGAGGACTGAGGATTGAGGATTGAGGATTGATGATTGAGTATTGAGGATTGAAGATTGAGGATTGAGCATTGAGGACTGAAGATTGAATATTGATGATTGAAGATTGAGGATTGAGGATTGAGGGCTGTGGATTGAGGACGAGGACTGAGGGTTCAGTATTGATGTCTGAGGTCTGAGGATTGAGGATTGAGGATTGAGGATTGAAGATTGAGTATTGAGGTTTGAAGATTGAGGATTTTGGATTGAGGATTGAGGATTGAGTATTGAAGATTGAGGATTGTGGATTGAGGATTGAAGATTGAGGATTGGGTATTGAGGATCGAAGACTGAGGATTGACCATTGAGGATTGAAGATTGAGGATTGAGGATTGAGGATTGAGGATTGAGGATTGAGTATTGAGGATTGAAGGTTGAGAATTGAGGATTCAGGATTAAGGATTGAGGATTGAGGAGTGAGGATTGAGAATTGAAGATTGAGTATTGAGGATTGAAGATTGAGTATTGAGGATTGAAGATTGAGGATTGAGGATTGAGGATTGAGGATTGAGTATTGAGGATTGAAGGTTGAGAATTGAGGATTCAGGATTAAGGATTGAGGATTGAGGAGTGAGGATTGAGAATTGAAGATTGAGTATTGAGGATTGAAGATTGAGTATTGAGGATTGAAGATTGAGGATTGAGGATTGAGGATTGAGGATTGAGGACTGAGGATTGATGATTGAGGTTTGATGATTGAGTATTGAGGATTGAAGATTGAGGATTGAGGATTGAGGATTGAGGATTGAGTTTTGAGGATTGAGAATTGAGGATTGAGGGTTGAAGATTGTGTATGCAGGATTGAAGATTGAGGATTGAGGATTGAAGATTGAGGATTGAGGATTGAGGATTGAGGATTGAGTATTGAAGATTGAGTATTGAGGATTGAATGTAGGGGATTGAGGGTTGAGGATTGAGGATTGAGGATTGAAGATTGAGGACTGGGGACTGAGTATTGAGTGTTGAGTGATGAGAATTGGTGTTTGTGGATAGAGATTTAAAGATTGCAGATTGAGTATTGAGTATTGAAAACTGTGAATTGATGATACTCTATTGAGGATTGAGAATTTACAACTGATTGTTGAGGACTGAGGTCTGAAGATTGAGGATTCAGGATTGAGGATCCAGGATTGAGGTTTGAGGACTGAGGATTGAGGATTGAGGATTGAGGATTGAGGATTGAGGATTGAGGATTGAGGATTGAGGATTGGGGATTGAAGATTGAGGATTGGGTATTGCGTATTGAACATTGAGGATTGAGGATAGAGGATTCAGGATTGAGGATTGGGTATTGAGGATTGAAGACTGAGGATTGAGGATTGAGGATTGAGGGTTGAGGATTGAAGATTGAGGATTGAGGATAGAGGATTGAGGATTGAAGATTGAGTATTGAGGATTGAAGATTGAGGATTGAGGATTGAGGATTGAGGATTGAGTATTGAGGATTGAGAATTGAGGATTGAGGGTTGAAGATTGTGTATTCAGGATTGAAGATTGAGGATTGAGGATTGAGGATTGAGGATTGACGATGAGGGCTGAGGGTTGAGGATTGAGGTTTGAGGACTGAGGACTGAGGATTAAGGATTGAGAATTGAGGATTGATGATTGAAGATTGAAGATTGAGGATTGGGTATTGAGGATTGAAGAATGAGAATTGAGGATTGAGGACTGAGGATTGAGGATTGAAGATTGAGGATTGAGGATTGAGGATTGAGGATTGAGTATTGAAGATTGAGTATTGAGGATTGAGGATTGAAGATTGAGGACTGGGGACTGAGTATTGAGCGTTGAGTGATGAGAATTGGTGTTTGTGGATAGAGATTTAAAGATTGCAGATTGAGTATTGAGTATTGAAAACTGTGAATTGATGATATCCTATTGAGGATTGAGAATTTACAACTGATTGTTGAGGACTGAGGTCTGAAGATTGAGGATTCAGGATTGAGGATCCAGGATTGAGGTTTGAGGACTGAGGATTGAGGATTGAGGATTGAGGATTGAGGATTGGGGATTGAAGATTGAGGATTGGGTATTGCGTATTGAACATTGAGGATTGAGGATTGAGGATTGAGGATTGAGGATTGGGTATTGAGGATTGAAGACTGAGGATTGAGGATTGAGGATTGAGGATTGAGGATTGAGGATTGTGGATTGAGGATTGAGGATTGAAGACTGATTATTGAGGATTGAAGGTTGAGGATTGAGGATTGAGTATTGGGGATTGAGGATTGAAGATTGAGTATTGTGGATTCAGGATTAAAGATTGAGTATTGAGGATTGAAGATTGAGAATTGAGGATTGAGGATTGAACATTGAGGACTGAGTGTTGAGGGTTGAGTGATGAGAATTGATGTTTGTGGATGGAGATTTGAAGAATGCAGATTAAGTATTGAGTATTGAAAGCTGTGAATTGACGATATTCTATTGGGTATTGAGGATTGTCACCTGATTGTTGAGGACTGAGGGCTGAAGATTGAGGATTCAGGATTGAGGATTCAGAATTGAGGTTTGAGGACTGAGGATTGAGGATTGAGGATTGAAGATTGAGTATTGAGGATTGAAGATTGAGGATTGAGGATTGAGGATTGAGGATTGAGGATTGAGGATGATGGCTGAGGGTTGAGGATTGAGGTTTAAGGACTGAGGACTGAGGATTGAGGATTGAGAATTGAGGATTGTGGATCGAGGATTGAAGATTGAGGATTGAAGAATGAGGATTGAGGATTGAGGATTGAGGATTGAGGATTGAAGATTGAGTATTGCGGATTGAAGATTGATGATTGAGGATTGAGGATTGAACATTGAGGACTGACTGTTGAGGGTTGTGTGCTGAGAATTGGTGTTTGTGGATAGAGGTTTGAAGATTGCAGATTGAGCATTGAGTATTGAAGACTGTGAATGCAGGATATTCTATTGAGGATTGAGTATTGACAACTGATTTTTGAGAACTGAGGTCTGAAGATTGAGGATTCAGGATTGAGGATTCAGGATTGAGGTTTGAGTACTGAGGATTGAGGATTGAGTATTGAGGATTGAGGATTGAGGATTGAAGATCGAGGATTGAAGATTGAGGATTGGGTATTGCTGACTGAACATTGAGGATTGAGGATTGAACATTGAGTATTGAGGATTGAGGACTGAAGGTTGAATATTGATGATTGAAGATTGAGGATTGAGGATTGAGGGCTGTGGATTGAGAACGAGGACTGAGGGTTCAGCATTGATGTCTGAGGTCTGAGGATTGAGGATTGAGGATTGAGGATTGAAGATTGAGTATTGAGGTTTGAAGATTGAGGATTTTGGATTGAGAATTGAGGATTGAGTATTGAAGATTGAGGATTGGGGATTGAGGATTGACGATTGAGGATTCAGTATTGAGGATTGAGAATTGAGGATAGAGGATTGAAGGTTGAGTATTGAGGATTGAAGATTGAGGATTTTGGATTCAGGATTGAGGATTGAGTATTGAGGATTGAGAATTGAGGATTGAGTGTTGAAGATTGTGTATTCAGGATTGAAGATTGAGGATTGAGGATTGAGGATTGAGGACTGACGATGAGGGCTGAGGGTTGAGGATTGAGGTTTGAGGACTGAGGACTGAGGATTGAGGATTGAGGATTGAGTATTGAAGATTGAGTATTGAGGATTGAATGTAGGGGATTGAGTGTTGAGGATTGAGGATTGAGGATTGAAGATTGAGGACTGGGGACTGAGTATTGAGGGTTGAATGATGAGAATTGGTGTTTGTGGATAGAGATTTAAAGATTGCAGATTGAGTATTGAGTATTGAAAACTGTGAATTGATGATATTCTATTGAGGATTGAGAATTTACAACTGATTGTTGAGGGCTGAGGGCTGAAAATTGAGGATTCAGGATTGAGGATTCAGAATTGAGGTTTGAGGACTGAGGATTGAGGGTTGAAGATTGATTACTGAGGATTGAAGATTGAAGATTGAGGATTGAGGAATGAGGATTGAGGATGAGGGCTGAGGGTTGAGGATTGAGGTTTGAGGATTGAGGACTGAGGATTGAGGATTGAGGATTGATGATTGAGTATTGAGGATTGAAGATTGAGGATTGAGGATTGAGGATTGAGGATTGAGGATTGAAGATTGAGGATTGGGGGACTGAGTGTTGAGGGTTGAGTGATGAGAATTGATGTTTGTGGATAGAGACTTAAAGATAGCAGGTTGAGTATTG
This sequence comes from Calliopsis andreniformis, assembly GCF_051401765.1. Classification (NCBI taxonomy): domain Eukaryota; kingdom Metazoa; phylum Arthropoda; class Insecta; order Hymenoptera; family Andrenidae; genus Calliopsis; species Calliopsis andreniformis. The sequence goes on along the minus strand of NW_027480463.1, from coordinate 4,074,629 downwards.
ATTATTGAAAACTGTGAATTGATGATATTCTATTGAGGATTGAGAACTGACAACTGATTTTTGAGCACTGGGGTCTGAAGATTGAGGATTCAGGATTGAGGATTCAGGATTGAGGTTTGAGTACTGAGGATTGAGGATTGAGGATTGAGGATTGAGGATTGAGGATTGAGGATTGAGGATTGAGGATTGAGGATTGAAGATTGAGGATTGGGTATTGCTGACTGAACATTGAGGATTGAGGATTGAGGATTGAGTATTGAGGATTGAGGACTGAAGATTGAATATTGATGATTGAAGATTGAGGATTGAGGATTGAGGGCTGTGGATTGAGGACGAGGACTGAGGGTTCAGTATTGATGTCTGAGGTCTGAGGATTGAGGATTGAGGATTGAGGATTGAAGATTGAGTATTGAGGATTGAAGATTGAGGATTTTGGATTGAGGATTGAGGATTGAGTATTGAAGATTGAGGATTGTGGATTGAGGATTGAAGATTGAGGATTGGGTACTGAGGATCGAAGACTGAGGATTGACCATTGAGGATTGAAGATTGAGGATTGAGGATTGAGGATTGAGGATTGAGGATTGAGTATTGAGGATTGAAGGTTGAGCATTGAGGATTCAGGATTAAGGATTGAGGATTGAGGAGTGAGGATTGAGAATTGAAGATTGAGTATTGAGGATTGAAGATTGAGTATTGAGGATTGAAGATTGAGGATTGAGGATTGAGGATTGAGGATTGAGTATTGAGGATTGAAGGTTGAGAATTGAGGATTCAGGATTAAGGATTGAGGATTGAGGAGTGAGGATTGAGAATTGAAGATTGAGTATTGAGGATTGAAGATTGAGTATTGAGGATTGAAGATTGAGGATTGAGGATTGAGGATTGAGGATTGAGGACTGAGGATTGATGATTGAGGTTTGATGATTGAGTATTGAGGATTGAAGATTGAGGATTGAGGATTGAGGATTGAGGATTGAGTTTTGAGGATTGAGAATTGAGGATTGAGGGTTGAAGATTGTGTATGCAGGATTGAAGATTGAGGATTGAGGATTGAAGATTGAGGATTGAGGATTGAGGATTGAGGATTGAGTATTGAAGATTGAGTATTGAGGATTGAATGTAGGGGATTGAGGGTTGAGGATTGAGGATTGAGGATTGAAGATTGAGGACTGGGGACTGAGTATTGAGTGTTGAGTGATGAGAATTGGTGTTTGTGGATAGAGATTTAAAGATTGCAGATTGAGTATTGAGTATTGAAAACTGTGAATTGATGATACTCTATTGAGGATTGAGAATTTACAACTGATTGTTGAGGACTGAGGTCTGAAGATTGAGGATTCAGGATTGAGGATCCAGGATTGAGGTTTGAGGACTGAGGATTGAGGATTGAGGATTGAGGATTGAGGATTGAGGATTGAGGATTGAGGATTGAGGATTGGGGATTGAAGATTGAGGATTGGGTATTGCGTATTGAACATTGAGGATTGAGGATAGAGGATTCAGGATTGAGGATTGGGTATTGAGGATTGAAGACTGAGGATTGAGGATTGAGGATTGAGGGTTGAGGATTGAAGATTGAGGATTGAGGATAGAGGATTGAGGATTGAAGATTGAGTATTGAGGATTGAAGATTGAGGATTGAGGATTGAGGATTGAGGATTGAGTATTGAGGATTGAGAATTGAGGATTGAGGGTTGAAGATTGTGTATTCAGGATTGAAGATTGAGGATTGAGGATTGAGGATTGAGGATTGACGATGAGGGCTGAGGGTTGAGGATTGAGGTTTGAGGACTGAGGACTGAGGATTAAGGATTGAGAATTGAGGATTGATGATTGAAGATTGAAGATTGAGGATTGGGTATTGAGGATTGAAGAATGAGAATTGAGGATTGAGGACTGAGGATTGAGGATTGAAGATTGAGGATTGAGGATTGAGGATTGAGGATTGAGTATTGAAGATTGAGTATTGAGGATTGAGGATTGAAGATTGAGGACTGGGGACTGAGTATTGAGCGTTGAGTGATGAGAATTGGTGTTTGTGGATAGAGATTTAAAGATTGCAGATTGAGTATTGAGTATTGAAAACTGTGAATTGATGATATCCTATTGAGGATTGAGAATTTACAACTGATTGTTGAGGACTGAGGTCTGAAGATTGAGGATTCAGGATTGAGGATCCAGGATTGAGGTTTGAGGACTGAGGATTGAGGATTGAGGATTGAGGATTGAGGATTGGGGATTGAAGATTGAGGATTGGGTATTGCGTATTGAACATTGAGGATTGAGGATTGAGGATTGAGGATTGAGGATTGGGTATTGAGGATTGAAGACTGAGGATTGAGGATTGAGGATTGAGGATTGAGGATTGAGGATTGTGGATTGAGGATTGAGGATTGAAGACTGATTATTGAGGATTGAAGGTTGAGGATTGAGGATTGAGTATTGGGGATTGAGGATTGAAGATTGAGTATTGTGGATTCAGGATTAAAGATTGAGTATTGAGGATTGAAGATTGAGAATTGAGGATTGAGGATTGAACATTGAGGACTGAGTGTTGAGGGTTGAGTGATGAGAATTGATGTTTGTGGATGGAGATTTGAAGAATGCAGATTAAGTATTGAGTATTGAAAGCTGTGAATTGACGATATTCTATTGGGTATTGAGGATTGTCACCTGATTGTTGAGGACTGAGGGCTGAAGATTGAGGATTCAGGATTGAGGATTCAGAATTGAGGTTTGAGGACTGAGGATTGAGGATTGAGGATTGAAGATTGAGTATTGAGGATTGAAGATTGAGGATTGAGGATTGAGGATTGAGGATTGAGGATTGAGGATGATGGCTGAGGGTTGAGGATTGAGGTTTAAGGACTGAGGACTGAGGATTGAGGATTGAGAATTGAGGATTGTGGATCGAGGATTGAAGATTGAGGATTGAAGAATGAGGATTGAGGATTGAGGATTGAGGATTGAGGATTGAAGATTGAGTATTGCGGATTGAAGATTGATGATTGAGGATTGAGGATTGAACATTGAGGACTGAGTGTTGAGGGTTGTGTGCTGAGAATTGGTGTTTGTGGATAGAGGTTTGAAGATTGCAGATTGAGCATTGAGTATTGAAGACTGTGAATGCAGGATATTCTATTGAGGATTGAGTATTGACAACTGATTTTTGAGAACTGAGGTCTGAAGATTGAGGATTCAGGATTGAGGATTCAGGATTGAGGTTTGAGTACTGAGGATTGAGGATTGAGTATTGAGGATTGAGGATTGAGGATTGAAGATCGAGGATTGAAGATTGAGGATTGGGTATTGCTGACTGAACATTGAGGATTGAGGATTGAACATTGAGTATTGAGGATTGAGGACTGAAGGTTGAATATTGATGATTGAAGATTGAGGATTGAGGATTGAGGGCTGTGGATTGAGAACGAGGACTGAGGGTTCAGCATTGATGTCTGAGGTCTGAGGATTGAGGATTGAGGATTGAGGATTGAAGATTGAGTATTGAGGTTTGAAGATTGAGGATTTTGGATTGAGAATTGAGGATTGAGTATTGAAGATTGAGGATTGGGGATTGAGGATTGACGATTGAGGATTCAGTATTGAGGATTGAGAATTGAGGATAGAGGATTGAAGGTTGAGTATTGAGGATTGAAGATTGAGGATTTTGGATTCAGGATTGAGGATTGAGTATTGAGGATTGAGAATTGAGGATTGAGTGTTGAAGATTGTGTATTCAGGATTGAAGATTGAGGATTGAGGATTGAGGATTGAGGACTGACGATGAGGGCTGAGGGTTGAGGATTGAGGTTTGAGGACTGAGGACTGAGGATTGAGGATTGAGGATTGAGTATTGAAGATTGAGTATTGAGGATTGAATGTAGGGGATTGAGTGTTGAGGATTGAGGATTGAGGATTGAAGATTGAGGACTGGGGACTGAGTATTGAGGGTTGAATGATGAGAATTGGTGTTTGTGGATAGAGATTTAAAGATTGCAGATTGAGTATTGAGTATTGAAAACTGTGAATTGATGATATTCTATTGAGGATTGAGAATTTACAACTGATTGTTGAGGGCTGAGGGCTGAAAATTGAGGATTCAGGATTGAGGATTCAGAATTGAGGTTTGAGGACTGAGGATTGAGGGTTGAAGATTGATTACTGAGGATTGAAGATTGAAGATTGAGGATTGAGGAATGAGGATTGAGGATGAGGGCTGAGGGTTGAGGATTGAGGTTTGAGGATTGAGGACTGAGGATTGAGGATTGAGGATTGATGATTGAGTATTGAGGATTGAAGATTGAGGATTGAGGATTGAGGATTGAGGATTGAGGATTGAAGATTGAGGATTGGGGGACTGAGTGTTGAGGGTTGAGTGATGAGAATTGATGTTTGTGGATAGAGACTTAAAGATAGCAGGTTGAGTATTGATTATTGAAAACTGTGAATTGATGATATTCTATTGAGGATTGAGAATTGACAACTGATTTTTGAGCACTGAGGTCTGAAGATTGAGGATTCAGGATTGAGGATTCAGGATTGAGGTTTGAGTACTGAGGATTGAGGATTGAGGATTGAGGATTGAGGATTGAGGATTGAGGATTGAGGATTGAAGATTGAGGATTGGGTATTGCTGACTGAACATTGAGGATTGAGGATTGAGGATTGAGTATTGAGGATTGAGGACTGAAGATTGAATATTGATGATTGAAGATTGAGGATTGAGGATTGAGGGCTGTGGATTGAGGACGAGGACTGAGGGTTCAGTATTGATGTCTGAGGTCTGAGGATTGAGGATTGAGGATTGAGGATTGAAGATTGAGTATTGAGGTTTGAGGATTGAGGATTTTGGATTGAGGATTGAGGATTGAGTATTGAAGATTGAGGATTGTGGATTGAGGATTGAAGATTGAGGATTGGGTATTGAGGATCGAAGACTGAGGATTGACGATTGAGGATTGAAGATTGAGGATTGAGGATTGAGGATTGAGGATTGAGGATTGAGTATTGAGGATTGAAGATTGAGAATTGAGGATTCAGGATTGAGGATTGAGGATTGAGGAGTGAGGATTGAGAATTGAAGATTGAGTATTGAGGATTGAAGATTGAGTATTGAGGATTGAATATTGAGGATTGAGGATTGAGGATTGAGGATGGAGGACTGAGGATTGATGATTGAGGTTTGATGATTGAGTATTGAGGATTGAAGATTGAGGATTGAGGATTGAGGATTGAGGATTGAGGATTGAGTTTTGAGGATTGAGAATTGAGGATTGAGGGTTGAAGATTGTGTATACAGGATTGAAGATTGAGGATTGAGGATTGAAGATTGAGGATTGAGGATTGAGGATTGAGGATTGAGTATTGAAGATTGAGTATTGAGGATTGAATGTATGGGATTGAGGGTTGAGGATTGAGGATTGAGGATTGAAGATTGAGGACTGGGGACTGAGTATTGAGTGTTGAGTGATGAGAATTGGTGTTTGTGTATAGAGATTTAAAGATTGCAGATTGAGTATTGAGTATTGAAAACTGTGAATTGATGATACTCTATTGAGGATTGAGAATTTACAACTGATTGTTGAGGACTGAGGTCTGAAGATTGAGGATTCAGGATTGAGGATCCAGGATTGAGGTTTGAGGACTGAGGATTGAGGATTGAGGATTGAGGATTGAGGATTGAGGATTGAGGATTGAGGATTGAGGATTGGGGATTGAAGATTGAGGATTGGGTATTGCGTATTGAACATTGAGGATTGAGGATAGAGGATTCAGGATTGAGGATTGGGTATTGAGGATTGAAGACTCAGGATTGAGGATTGAGGATTGAGGGTTGAGGATTGAAGATTGAGGATTGAGGATAGAGGATTGAGGATTGAAGATTGAGTATTGAGGATAGAAGATTGAGGATTGAGGATTGAGGATTGAGGATTGAGTATTGAGGATTGAGAATTGAGGATTGAGGGTTGAAGATTGAGTATTGAGGATTGAAGATTGAGGATTGAGGATTGAGGATTGAGGATTGAGGATTGAGGATGATGGCTGAGGGTTGAGGATTGAGGTTTAAGGACTGAGGACTGAGGATTGAGGATTGAGAATTGAGGATTGTGGATCGAGGATTGAAGATTGAGGATTGAAGAATGAGGATTGAGGATTGAGGATTGAGGATTGAGGATTGAAGATTGAGTATTGCGGATTGAAGATTGATGATTGAGGATTGTGGATTGAGGATTGAGGATTGAACATTGAGGACTGAGTGTTGAGGGTTGAGTGATGAGAATTGGTGTTTGTGGATAGAGGTTTGAAGATTGCAGATTGAGCATTGAGTATTGAAGACTGTGAATGCAGGATATTCTATTGAGGATTGAGTATTGACAACTGATTGTTGAGGGCTGAGGGCTGAAAATTGAGGATTCAGGATTGAGGATTCTGAATTGAGGTTTGAGGACTGAGGATTGAGGGTTGAAGATTGATTATTGAGGATTGAGGATTGAAGATTGAGGATTGAGGAATGAGGATTGAGGATGAGGGCTGAGGGTTGATTATTGAGGTTTGAGGATTGAGGACTGAGGATTGAGGATTGAGGATTGATGATTGAGTATTGAGGATTGAAGATTGAGGATTGAGGATTGAGGATTGAGGATTGAGGATTGAGGATTGAGGATTGAGGATTGGGGATTGAAGATTGAGGATTGGGTATTGCGTATTGAACATTGAGGATTGAGGATTGAGGATTGAGGATTGAGGATTGGGTATTGAGGATTGAAGACTCAGGATTGAGGATTGAGGATTGAGGATTGAGGATTGAGGATTGTGGATTGAGGATTCAGGATTGAGGTTTGAGTACTGAGGATTGAGGATTGAGGATTGAGGATTGAGGATTGAGGATTGAGGATTGAAGATCGAGGATTGAAGATTGAGGATTGGGTATTGCTGACTGAACATTGAGGATTGAGGATTGAGAATTGAGTATTGAGGATTGAGGACTGAAGGTTGAATATTGATGATTGAAGATTGAGGATTGAGGATTGAGGGCTGTGGATTGAGAACGAGGACTGAGGGTTCAGCATTGATGTCTGAGGTCTGAGGATTGAGGATTGAGGATTGAGGATTGAAGATTGAGTATTGAGGTTTGAAGATTGAGGATTTTGGATTGAGGATTGAGGATTGAGTATTGAAGATTGAGGATTGGGGATTGAGGATTGACGATTGAGGATTCAGTATTGAGGATTGAGAATTGAGGATAGAGGATTGAAGGTTGAGTATTGAGGATTGAAGATTGAGGATTGAGGATTGAGGATTGAGGATTGACTATGAGGCCTGAGGGTTGAGGATTGAGGTTTGAGGACTGAGGACTGAGGATTGAGGATTGAGAATTGAGGATTGAGGATTGAGGATTGAAGATTGAGGATTGGGTATTGAGGATCGAAGACTGAGGATTGAGGATTGAGGATTGAGGATTGAGGATTGAAGATTGAGGATTGAGGATTGAGGATTGAGGATTGAAGATTGAGTATTGAGGACTGAGGATTGATGATTGAGGATTGATGATTGAGTATTGAGGATTGAAGATTGAGGATTGAGGATTAAGGATTGAGTGTTGAGGATTGAGAATTGAGGACTGAGGATTGAGGATTGAGAATTGAGGATTGAGGATTGAGGATTGAAGATTGAGGATTGGGTATTGAGGATCGAAGACTGAGGATTGACGATTGAGGATTGAGGATTGAGGATTGAAGATTGAGGATTGGGGATTGAGGATTGAGGATTGAAGATTGAGTATTGAGGATTGAAGGTAGGGGATTGAGGATTGAGGATTGAGTATTGAGGATTGAAGATTGAGGACTGGGGACTGAGTTTTGAGGCCTGAGTGATGAGAATTGATGTTTGTGGATAGAGATTTAAAGATTGCAGATTGAGTATTGAGTATTGAAAACTGTGAATTGATGATATTCTATTGAGGATTGAGAATTTACAACTGATTGTTGAGGACTGAGGTCTGAAGATTGAGGATTCAGGATTGAGGATCCAGGATTGAGGTTTGAGGAGTGAGGATTGAGGATTGAGGATTGAAGATTGAGGTTTGAGGGTCGAGGATTGAGGGTTGAGGACTGATGATTGAGGATTGAGGATTGAGCATTGACGATTGAAGATTGAAGACTGTGGATTGAGGATTGAAAATTGACGATTGAGGATTGTGGATTGAGGATTGAGGATTGAACATTGAGGACTGAGTGTTGAGGGTTGAGTGATGAGAATTGATGTTTGTGGATAGAGGCTTGAAGGTTGCAGATTGTGTATTGAGTATTAAAAACTGTGAATTGAGGATATTCTATTGAGGATTCAGGATTGACAACTGATTGTTGAGGACTCAGTGCTGAAGATTGAGGATTGAGGATTGAGGATTGAGGATTGACGGTGAGGGCTGATGGTTGAGGATTGAGGTTTGAGGACTGAGGACTGAGGATTGAGGATTGAGAATCGAGGATTGAGGATTGAGGATTGAAGATTGAGGATTGGGTATTGAGGATTGAAGAATGAGGATTGAGGATTGAGGAGTGAGGATTGAGGATTGAAGATTGAGGATTGAGGATTGAGGATTGATGATTGAAGATTGAGTATTGAGGATTGAAGGTAGGGGATTGAGGATTGAGGATTGAGGATTGAGGATTGAAGATTGAGGACTGGGGACTGAGTATTGAGGGTTGAGTGATGAGAATTGGTGTTTGTGGATAGAGATTTAAAGATTGCAGATTGAGTATTGAGTATTGAAAACTGTGAATTGATGATATTCTATTGAGGATTGAGAATTTACAACTGATTGTTGAGGACTGAGGTCTGAAGATTGAGGATTCACGATTGAGGATCCAGGATTGAGGTTTGAGGACTGAGGATTGAGGATTGAGGATTGAGGATTGAGGATTGAGGATTGAGGATTGAGGATTGGGGATTGAAGATTGAGGATTGGGTATTGCGTATTGAACATTGAGGATTGAGGATTGAGGATTGAGGATTGAGGATTGAGGACTGAAGATTGAATATTGATGATTGAAGATTGAGTATTGAGGATTGAGGGTTGTGGATTGAGGACGGGGACTGAGGGTTGAGTATTGATGTCTGAGGTCTGAGGATTGAGGATTGAGGATTGAGGATTGAAGATTGAGGATTGTGGATTGAGGATTGAGGATTGAGTGTTGAGGATTGAGAATTGAGGATTGAGGGTTGAAGATTGTGTATTCAGGATTGAAGATTGAGGATTGAGGATTGAGGATTGAGGATTGACGACGAGGGCTGAGGGTTGAGGATTGAGGTTTGAGGACTGAGGTCTGAGGATTGAGGATTGAGAATTGAGGATTGAGAATTGAGGATTGAAGATTGAGGATTGGGTATTGAGGATTGAAGAATGAGGATTGAGGATTGAGGACTGAGGATTGAGGATTGAAGATTGAGGACTGAGGATTGAGGATTGAGGATTGAGGATTGAGGATTGAGGATTGAAGATTGAGTATTGAGGTTTGAAGATTGAGGATTTTGGATTGAGGATTGAGGACTGAGTATTGAACATTGAGGATTGGGGATTGAGGATTGACGATTGAGGATTCAGTATTGAGGATTGAGAATTGAGGATTGAGGATTGAAGGTTGAGTATTGAGGATTGAAGATTGAGGATTGAGGATTGAGGATTGAGGATTGACTATGAGGGCTGAGGGTTGAGGATTGAGGATTGAGGATTGAGTATTGAAGATTGAGTATTGAGGATTGAATGTAGGTGATTGAGGGTTGAGGACTGAGGAGTGAGGATTGAAGATTGAGGACTGGGGACTGAGTATTGAGGGTTGAGTGATGAGAATTGGTGTTTGTGAATAGAGATTTAAAGATTGCAGATTGAGTATTGAGTATTGAAAACTGTGAATTGATGATATTCTATTGAGGATTGAGAATTTACAACTGACTGTTGAGGGCTGAGGGCTGAAGATTGAGGATTCAGGATTGAGGATTCAGGATTGAGGATTCAGGATTGAGGTTTGAGTACTGAGGATTGAGGATTGAGGATTGAGGATTGAGGATTGAGGATTGAGGAATGAGGATTCAAGATTGAGGATTGGGTATTGCTGACTGAACATTGAGGATTGAGGATTGAGGATTGAGTATTGAGGATTGAGGACTGAAAATTGAATATTGATGATTGAAGATTGAGGATTGAGGATTGAGGGCTGTGGATTGAGGACGAGGACTGAGGGTTCAGTATTGATGTCTGAGGTCTGAGGATTGAGGATTGAGGATTGAGGATTGAAGATTGAGTATTGAGGTTTGAAGATTGAGGATTTTGGATTGAGGATTGAGGATTGAGTATTGAAGATTGAGGATTGGGGATTGAGGATTGACGATTGAGGATTCAGTATTGAGGATTGAGAATTGAGGATAGAGTATTGAAGGTTGAGTATTGAGGATTGAAGATTGAGGATTGAGGATTGAGGATTGAGGTTTGACTATGAGGGCTGAGGGTTGAGGATTGACGTTTGAGGACTGTGGACTGAGGATTGAGGATTGAGAATTGAGGATTGAGGATTGAGGATTGAAGATTGAGGATTGGGTATTGAGGATCGAAGACTGAGGATTGAGGATTGAGGATTGAGGATTGAGGATTGAAGATTGAGGATTGAGGATTGAGGATTGAGGATCGAAGATTGAGTATTGAGGATTGAAGATTGAGGATTGAGGATTGAGGATTGATGATTGAGTATTGAGGATTGAAGATTGATGATTGAGGATTGAGGATTGAGGACTGAGGATTGATGATTGTGGATTGATGATTGAGTATTGAGGATTGAAGATTGAGGATTGAGGATTGAGGATTAAGGATTGGGTGTTGAGGATTGAGAATTGAGGATTGAGGGTTGAAGATTGTGTATTCAGGATTGAAGATTGAGGATTGAGGATTGAGGATTGAGGATTGACGATGAGGACTGAGGGTTGAGGATTGAGGTTTGAGGACCGAGGACTGAGGATTGAGGATTGAGAGTTGAGGATTGAGGATTGAGGATTGAAGATTGAGGATTGGGTATTGAGGATTGAAGTATGATGATTGAGGATTGAGGACTGAGGATTGGGGATTGAAGATTGAGGACTGAGGATTGAGGATTGAGGATTGAGGATTGAGGATTGAGAATTGAAGATTGAGTATTGAGGTTTGAAGATTGAGGATTTTGAATTGAGGATTGAGGATTGAGTATTGAACATTGAGGATTGGGGATTGAGGATTGACGATTGAGGATTCAGTATTGAGGATTGAGAATTGAGGATTGAGGATTGAAGGTTGAGTATTGAGGATTGAAGATTGAGGATTGAGGATTGAGTATTGAGGATTGACTATGAGGGCTGAGGGTTGAGGATTGAGGTTTGAGGACTGAGGACTGAGGATTGAGGATTGAGAATTGAGGATTGGGGATTGAGGATTGAAGATTGGGGATTGGGTATTGAGGATCGAAGACTGAGGATTGACGATTGAGGATTGAGGATTGAGGATTGAAGATTGAGGATTGAGGATTGAGGATTGAGGATTGAGGATTGAAGATTGAGTATTGAGGATTGAAGATTGAGGATTGAGGATTGAGGATTGAGGATTGAGTATTGAGGATTGAAGATTGAGGATTGAGGATTGAGGATTGAGGACTGAGGATTGATGATTGAGGTTTGATGATTGAGTATTGAGGATTGAAGATTGAGGATTGAGGATTGAGGATTGAGGATTGAGTTTTGAGGATTGAGAATTGAGGATTGAGGGTTGAAGATTGTGTATACAGGATTGAAGATTGAGTATTGAGGATTGAAGATTGAGGATTGAGGATTGAGGATTGAGGATTGAGGATTGAAGATTGAGTATTGAGGATTGAGGAATGAAGATTGAGGACTGGGGACTGAGTATTGAGCGTTGAGTGATGAGAATTGGTGTTTGTGGATAGAGATTTAAAGATTGCAGATTGAGTATTGAGTATTGAAAACTCTGAATTGATGATATTCTATTGAGGATTGAGAATTTACAACTGATTGTTGAGGACTGAGGTCTGAAGATTGAGGATTCAGGATTGAGGATCCAGGATTGAGGTTTGAGGACTGAGGATTGAGGATTGAGGATTGAGGATTGAGGATTGGGGATTGAAGATTGAGGATTGGGTATTGCGTATTGAACATTGAGGATTGAGGATTGAGGATTGAGGATTGAGGATTGGGTATTGAGTATTGAAGACTGAGGATTGAGGATTGAGGATTGAGGATTGAGGATTGAAGATTGAGGATTGTGGATTGAGGATTGAGGATTGAAGATTGAGTATTGAGGATTGAAGGTTGAGGATTGAGGATTGAGTATTGGGGATTGAGGATTGAAGATTGAGGACTGAGTGTTGAGGGTTGAGTGATGAGAATTGATGTTTGTGGATGGAGATTTGAAGAATGCAGATTAAGTATTGAGTATTGAAAGCTGTGAATTGACGATATTCTATTGGGTATTGAGGATTGTCACCTGATTGTTGAGGACTGAGGGCTGAAGATTGAAGATTCAGGATTGAGGATTCAGAATTGAGGTTTGAGGACTGAGGATTGAGGATTGAGGATTGAAGATTGAGTATTGAGGATTGAAGATTGAGGATTGAGGATTGAGGATTGAGGATTGAGGATGATGGCTGAGGGTTGAGAATTGAGGTTTAAGGACTGAGGACTGAGGATTGAGGATTGAGAATTGAGGATTGTGGATCGAGGATTGAAGATTGAGGATTGAAGAATGACGATTGAGGATTGAGGATTGAGGACTGAGGATTGAGGATTGAGGATTGATGATTGAGTATTGAGGATTGAAGATTGAGGATTGAGGATTGAGGATTGAGGATTGAGGATTGAAGAATGAGAATTGGGGACTGAGTGTTGAGGGTTGAGTGATGAGAATTGATGTTTGTGGATAGAGATTTAAAGATAGCAGATTGAGTATTGAGTATTGAAAACTGTGAATTGATGATATTCTATTGAGGATTGAGAATTGACAACTGATTTTTGAGAACTGAGGTCTGAAGATTGAGGATTCAGGATTGTGGATTCAGGATTGAGGTTTGAGTACTGAGGATTGAGGATTGAGGATTGAGGATTGAGGATTGAAGATTGAGGATTGAGGATTGATGATTGAGTATTGAGGATTGAGGATTCAGGATTGAGGATTGGGTATTGAGGATTGAAGACTGAGGATTGAGGATTGAGGATTGAGGGTTGAGGATTGAAGATTGAGGATTGAGGATTGAGGATTGAGGATTGAGGATTGAGGAATGAGGATTGAGGATGAGGGCTGAGGGTTGAGGATTGAGGTTTGAGGATTGAGGACTGAGGATTGAGGATTGAGGATTGATGATTGAGTATTGAGGATTAAAGATTGAGGATTGAGGATTGAGAATTGAGGATTGAGGATTGAAGATTGAGGATTGGGGGACTGAGTGTTGAGGGATGAGTGATGAGAATTGATGTTTGTGGATAGAGATTTAAAGATAGCAGATTGAGTATTGAGTATTGAAAACTGTGAATTGATGATATTCTATTGAGGATTGAGAATTGACAACTGATTTTTGAGCACTGAGGTCTGAAGATTGAGGATTCAGGATTGAGGATTCAGGATTGAGGTTTGAGTACTGAGGATTGAGGATTGAGGATTGAGGATTGAGGATTGAGGATTGAGGATTGAGGATTGAAGATTGACGATTGGGTATTGCTGACTGAACATTGAGGATTGAGGATTGAGGATTGAGTATTGAGGATTGAGGACTGAAGATTGAATATTGATGATTGAAGATTGAGGATTGAGGATTGAGGGCTGTGGATTGAGGACGAGGACTGAGGGTTCAGTATTGATGTCTGAGGTCTGAGGATTGAGGATTGAGGATTGAGGATTGAAGATTGAGTATTGAGGTTTGAAGATTGAGGATTTTGGATTGAGGATTGAGGATTGAGTATTGAAGATTGAGGATTGTGGATTGAGGATTGACGATTGAGGATTCAGTATTGAGGATTGAGAATTGAGGATAGAGGATTGAGGATTAAGGATTGAGTGTTGAGGATTGAGAATTGAGGATTGAGGGTTGAAGATTGTGTATTCAGGATTGAAGATTGAGGATTGAGGATTGAGGATTGAGGATTGACGATGAGGGCTGAGGGTTGAGGATTGAGGTTTGAGGACCGAGGACTGAGGATTGAGGATTGAGAATTGAGGATTGAGGATTGAGGATTGAAGATTGAGGATTGGGTATTGAGGATTGAAGTATGAGGATTGAGGATTGAGGGCTGAGGATTGGGGATTGAAGATTGAGGACTGAGGATTGAGCATTGAGGATTGAGGATTGAGGATTGAGAATTGAAGATTGAGTATTGAGGTTTGAAGATTGAGGATTTTGGATTGAGGATTGAGGATTGAGTATTGAACATTGAGGATTGGGGATTGAGGATTGACGATTGAGGATTCAGTATTGAGGATTGAGAATTGAGGATTGAGGATTGAAGGTTGAGTATTGAGAATTGAAGATTGAGGATTGAGGATTGAGTATTGAGGATTGACTATTAGGGCTGAGGGTTGAGGATTGAGGTTTGAGGACTGAGGACTGAGGATTGAGGATTGAGAATTGAGGATTGGGGATTGAGGATTGAAGATTGATGATTGGGTATTGAGGATCGAAGACTGAGGATTGACGATTGAGGATTGAGGATTGAGGATTGAAGATTGAGGATTGAGGATTGAGGATTGAGGATTGAGGATTGAAGATTGAGTATTGAGGATTGAAGATTGAGGATTGAGGATTGAGGATTGAGGATTGAGGACTGAGGATTGATGATTGAGGTTTGATGATTGAGTATTGAGGATTGAAGATTGAGGATTGAGGATTGAGGATTGAGGATTGAGTTTTGAGGATTGAGAATTGAGGATTGAGGGTTGAAGGTTGTGTATACAGGATTGAAGATTGAGGATTGAGGATTGAAGATTGAGGATTGAGGATTGAGGATTGAGGATTGAGTATTGAAGATTGAGTATTGAGGATTGAATGTAGGGGATTGAGGGTTGAGGATTGAGGATTGAGGATTGAAGATTGAGGATTGAGGATTGAGGATTGAGGATTGAGTATTGAAGATTGAGTATTGAGGATTGAGGATTGAAGATTGAGGACTGGGGACTGAGTATTGAGCGTTGAGTGATGAGAATTGGTGTTTGTGGATAGAGATTTAAAGATTGCAGATTGAGTATTGAGTATTGAAAACTGTGAATTGATGATATCCTATTGAGGATTGAGAATTTACAACTGATTGTTGAGGACTGAGGTCTGAAGATTGAGGATTCAGGATTGAGGATCCAGGATTGAGGTTTGAGGACTGATGATTGAGGATTGAGGATTGAGGATTGAGGATTGGGGATTGAAGATTGAGGATTGGGTTTTGCGTATTGAACATTGAGGATTGAGGATTGAGGATTGAGGATTGAGGATTGGGTATTGAGGATTGAAGACTGAGGATTGAGGATTGAGGATTGAGGATTGAAGATTGAGGATTGTGGATTGAGGATTGAGGATTGAAGATTGAGTATTGAGGATTGAAGGTTGAGGATTGAGGATTGAGTATTGGGGATTGAGGATTGAAGATTGAGGATTGTGGATTCAGGATTAAAGATTGAGTATTGAGGATTGAAGATTGAGAATTGAGGATTGAGGATTGAACATTGAGGACTGAGTGTTGAGGGTTGAGTGATGAGAATTGATGTTTGTGGAAGGAGATTTGAAGAATGCAGATTAAGTATTGAGTATTGAAAGCTGTGAATTGACGATATTCTATTGGGTATTGAGGATTGTCACCTGATTGTTGAGGACTGAGGGCTGAAGATTGAGGATTCAGGATTGAGGATTCAGAATTGAGGTTTGAGGACGGAGGATTCAGGATTGAGGATTGAAGATTGAGTATTGAGGATTGAAGATTGAGGATTGAGGATTGAGGATGATGGCTGAGGGTTGAGGATGATGGCTGAGGGTTGAGGATTGAGGTTTAAGGACTGAGGACTGAGGATTGAG
The DNA here is from genome assembly GCF_051401765.1 of Calliopsis andreniformis. Taxonomy (NCBI): domain Eukaryota; kingdom Metazoa; phylum Arthropoda; class Insecta; order Hymenoptera; family Andrenidae; genus Calliopsis; species Calliopsis andreniformis. The sequence continues at coordinate 4,058,544 of NW_027480463.1, read as the reverse complement.
GATTGAGAATTGAGGATTGTGGATCGAGGATTGAAGATTGAGGATTGAAGAATGAGGATTGAGGATTGAGGATTGAGGATTGAGGATTGAAGATTGAGTATTGCGGATTGAAGATTGATGATTGAGGATTGTGGATTGAGGATTGAGGATTGAACATTGAGGACTGAGTGTTGAGGGTTGAGTGATGAGAATTGGTGTTTGTGGATAGAGGTTTGAAGATTGCAGATTGAGCATTGAGTATTGAAGACTGTGAATGCAGGATATTCTATTGAGGATTGAGTATTGACAACTGATTGTTGAGGGCTGAGGGCTGAAAATTGAGGATTCAGGATTGAGGATTCTGAATTGAGGTTTGAGGACTGAGGATTGAGAGTTGAAGATTGATTATTGAGGATTGAAGATTGAAGATTGAGGATTGAGGAATGAGGATTGAGGATGAGGGCTGAGGGTTGAGGATTGAGGTTTGAGGATTGAGGACTGAGGATTGAGGATTGAGGATTGATGATTGAGTATTGAGGATTGAAGATTGAGGATTGAGGATTGAGGATTGAGGATTGAGGATTGAAGATTGAGAATTGGGGACTGAGCGTTGAGGGTTGAGTGATGAGAATTGATGTTTGTGGATAGAGATTTAAAGATAGCAGATTGAGTATTGAGTATTGAAAACTGTGAATTGATGATATTCTATTGAGGATTGAGAATTGACAACTGATTTTTGAGAACTGAGGTCTGAAGATTGAGGATTCAGGATTGAGGATTCAGGTTTGAGGTTTGAGTACTGAGGATTGAGGATTGAGGATTGAGGATTGAAGATCGAGGATTGAAGATTGAGGATTGGGTATTGCTGACTGAACATTGAGGATTGAGGATTGAGGATTGAGTATTGAGGATTGAGCACTGAAGGTTGAATATTGATGATTGAAGATTGAGGATTGAGGATTGAGGGCTGTGGATTGAGAACGAGGACTGAGGGTTCAGCATTGATGTCTGAGGTCTGAGGATTGAGGATTGAGGATTGAGGATTGAAGATTGAGTATTGAGGTTTGAAGATTTCGGATTTTGGATTGAGGATTGAGGATTGAGTATTGAAGATTGAGGATTGGGGATTGAGGATTGACGATTGAGGATTCAGTATTGAGGATTGAGAATTGAGGATACAGGATTGAAGGTTGAGTATTGAGGATTGAAGATTGAGGATTGAGGATTGAGGATTGAGGATTGACTATGAGGCCTGAGGGTTGAGGATTGAGGTTTGAGGACTGAGGACTGAGGATTGAGGATTGAGAATTGAGGATTGAGGATTGAGGATTGAAGATTGAGGATTGGGTATTGAGGGTCGAAGACTGAGGATTGAGGATTGAGGATTGAGGATTGAGGATCGAAGATTAAGAATTGAAGATTGAGGATTGGATATTGAGGATCGAAGACTGAGGATTGAGGATTGAGGATTGAGGATTGAGGATTGAAGATTGAGGATTGAGGATTGAGGATTGAGGATTGAAGATTGAGTATTGAGGACTGAGGATTGATGATTGAGGATTGATGATTGAGTATTGAGGATTGAAGATTGAGGATTGAGGATTAAGGATTGAGTGTTGAGGATTGAGAATTGAGGACTGAGGATTGAGGATTGAGAATTGAGGATTGAGGATTGAGGATTGAAGATTGAGGATTGGGTATTGAGGATCGAAGACTGAGGATTGACGATTGAGGATTGAGGATTGAGGATTGAAGATTGAGGATTGGGGATTGAGGATTGAGGATTGAAGATTGAGTATTGAGGATTGAAGATTGGGGATTGAGGATTGAGGATTGATGATTGAGTATTGAGGATTGAAGATTGAGGATTGAGGATTGAGGATTGAGGACTGAGGATTGATGATTGAGGATTGATGATTGAGTATTGAGGATTGAATGTAGGCGATTGAGAGTTGAGGATTGAGGATTGAGGATTGAAGATTGAGGACTGGGGACTGAGTATTGAGTGTTGAGTGATGAGAATTGGTGTTTGTGGATAGAGATTTAAAGATTGCAGATTGAGTATTGAGTATTGAAAACTGTGAATTGATGATACTCTATTGAGGATTTAGAATTTACAACTGATTGTTGAGGACTGAGGTCTGAAGATTGAGGATTCAGGATTGAGGATCCAGGATTGAGGTTTGAGGACAGAGGATTGAGGATTGAAGATTGAGGATTGAGGATTGAGGATTGAGGATTGAGGATTGGGGATGGAAGATTGAGGATTGGGTATTGCGTATTGAACATTGAGGATTGAGTATTGAGGATTGAGGATTGAGGATTGGGTATTGAGGATTGAAGACTGAGGATTGAGGATTGAGGATTGAGGATTGAGGATTGAAGATTGAGGATTGAGGATTGAGGATTGAGGATTGAAGATTGAGTATTGAGGATTGAAGATTGAGGATTGAGGATTGAGGATTGAGGATTGAGTATTGAGGATTGAGAATTGAGGATTGAGGGTTGAAGATTGTGTATTCAGGATTGAAGATTGAGTATTGCGGATTGAAGATTGATGATTGAGGATTGTGGATTGAGGATTGAGGATTGAACATTGAGGACTGAGTGCTGAGGGTTGAGTGATGAGAATTGGTGTTTGTGGATAGAGGTTTGAAGATTGCAGATTGAGCATTGAGTATTGAAAACTGTGAATTGAGGATATTCTATTGAGGATTGAGTATTGACAACTGATTGTTGAGGACTGAGGTCTGAAGATTGAGGATTCAGGATTGAGGATCCAGGATTGAGGTTTGAGGACTGAGGATTGAGGATTGAGGATTGAGGATAGAGGATTGAGGATTGAGGATTGAGGATTGGGGATTGAAGATTGAGGATTGGGTATTGCGTATTGAACATTGAGGATTGAGGATTGAGGATTGAAGATTGAGGAATGGGTATTGAGGATTGAAGAATGGGGATTGAGGATTGAGGACTGAGGATTGTGGATTGAGGATTGAGGATTGAAGATTGAGTCTTGAGGATTGAAGATTGAGGATTGAGGATTGAGGATTGAGGATTGAGTATTGAGGATTGAGAATTGAGGATTGAGGGTTGAAGATTGTGTATTCAGGATTGAAGATTGAGTATTGCGGATTGAAGATTGATGATTGAGGATTGTGGATTGAGGATTGAGGATTGAACATTGAGGACTGAGTGTTGAGGGTTGAGTGATGAGAATTGGTGTTTGTGGATAGAGGTTTGAAGATTGCAGATTGAGCATTGAGTATTGAAGACTGTGAATGCAGGATATTCTATTGAGGATTGAGTATTGACAACTGATTGTTGAGGGCTGAGGGCTGAAAATTGAGGATTCAGGATTGAGGATTCTGAATTGAGGTTTGAGGACTGAGGATTGAGAGTTGAAGATTGATTATTGAGGATTGAAGATTGAAGATTGAGGATTGAGGAATGAGGATTGAGGATGAGGGCTGAGGGTTGAGGATTGAGGTTTGAGGATTGAGGACTGAGGATTGAGGATTGAGGATTGATGATTGAGTATTGAGGATTGAAGATTGAGGATTGAGGATTGAGGATTGAGGATTGAGGATTGAAGATTGAGAATTGGGGACTGAGCGTTGAGGGTTGAGTGATGAGAATTGATGTTTGTGGATAGAGATTTAAAGATAGCAGATTGAGTATTGAGTATTGAAAACTGTGAATTGATGATATTCTATTGAGGATTGAGAATTGACAACTGATTTTTGAGAACTGAGGTCTGAAGATTGAGGATTCAGGATTGAGGATTCAGGTTTGAGGTTTGAGTACTGAGGATTGAGGATTGAGGATTGAGGATTGAAGATCGAGGATTGAAGATTGAGGATTGGGTATTGCTGACTGAACATTGAGGATTGAGGATTGAGGATTGAGTATTGAGGATTGAGCACTGAAGGTTGAATATTGATGATTGAAGATTGAGGATTGAGGATTGAGGGCTGTGGATTGAGAACGAGGACTGAGGGTTCAGCATTGATGTCTGAGGTCTGAGGATTGAGGATTGAGGATTGAGGATTGAAGATTGAGTATTGAGGTTTGAAGATTTCGGATTTTGGATTGAGGATTGAGGATTGAGTATTGAAGATTGAGGATTGGGGATTGAGGATTGACGATTGAGGATTCAGTATTGAGGATTGAGAATTGAGGATACAGGATTGAAGGTTGAGTATTGAGGATTGAAGATTGAGGATTGAGGATTGAGGATTGAGGATTGACTATGAGGCCTGAGGGTTGAGGATTGAGGTTTGAGGACTGAGGACTGAGGATTGAGGATTGAGAATTGAGGATTGAGGATTGAGGATTGAAGATTGAGGATTGGGTATTGAGGGTCGAAGACTGAGGATTGAGGATTGAGGATTGAGGATTGAGGATCGAAGATTAAGAATTGAAGATTGAGGATTGGATATTGAGGATCGAAGACTGAGGATTGAGGATTGAGGATTGAGGATTGAGGATTGAAGATTGAGGATTGAGGATTGAGGATTGAGGATTGAAGATTGAGTATTGAGGACTGAGGATTGATGATTGAGGATTCATGATTGAGTATTGAGGATTGAAGATTGAGGATTGAGGATTAAGGATTGAGTGTTGAGGATTGAGAATTGAGGACTGAGGATTGAGGATTGAGAATTGAGGATTGAGGATTGAGGATTGAAGATTGAGGATTGGGTATTGAGGATCGAAGACTGAGGATTGACGATTGAGGATTGAGGATTGAGGATTGAAGATTGAGGATTGGGGATTGAGGATTGAGGATTGAAGATTGAGTATTGAGGATTGAAGATTGGGGATTGAGGATTGAGGATTGATGATTGAGTATTGAGGATTGAAGATTGAGGATTGAGGATTGAGGATTGAGGACTGAGGATTGATGATTGAGGATTGATGATTGAGTATTGAGGATTGAATGTAGGCGATTGAGAGTTGAGGATTGAGGATTGAGGATTGAAGATTGAGGACTGGGGACTGAGTATTGAGTGTTGAGTGATGAGAATTGGTGTTTGTGGATAGAGATTTAAAGATTGCAGATTGAGTATTGAGTATTGAAAACTGTGAATTGATGATACTCTATTGAGGATTTAGAATTTACAACTGATTGTTGAGGACTGAGGTCTGAAGATTGAGGATTCAGGATTGAGGATCCAGGATTGAGGTTTGAGGACAGAGGATTGAGGATTGAAGATTGAGGATTGAGGATTGAGGATTGAGGATTGAGGATTGGGGATGGAAGATTGAGGATTGGGTATTGCGTATTGAACATTGAGGATTGAGTATTGAGGATTGAGGATTGAGGATTGGGTATTGAGGATTGAAGACTGAGGATTGAGGATTGAGGATTGAGGATTGAGGATTGAAGATTGAGGATTGAGGATTGAGGATTGAGGATTGAAGATTGAGTATTGAGGATTGAAGATTGAGGATTGAGGATTGAGGATTGAGGATTGAGTATTGAGGATTGAGAATTGAGGATTGAGGGTTGAAGATTGTGTATTCAGGATTGAAGATTGAGTATTGCGGATTGAAGATTGATGATTGAGGATTGTGGATTGAGGATTGAGGATTGAACATTGAGGACTGAGTGCTGAGGGTTGAGTGATGAGAATTGGTGTTTGTGGATAGAGGTTTGAAGATTGCAGATTGAGCATTGAGTATTGAAAACTGTGAATTGAGGATATTCTATTGAGGATTGAGTATTGACAACTGATTGTTGAGGACTGAGGTCTGAAGATTGAGGATTCAGGATTGAGGATCCAGGATTGATGTTTGAGGACTGAGGATTGAGGATTGAGGATTGAGGATAGAGGATTGAGGATTGAGGATTGAGGATTGGGGATTGAAGATTGAGGATTGGGTATTGCGTATTGAACATTGAGGATTGAGGATTGAGGATTGAAGATTGAGGAATGGGTATTGAGGATTGAAGAATGGGGATTGAGGATTGAGGACTGAGGATTGTGGATTGAGGATTGAGGATTGAAGATTGAGTCTTGAGGATTGAAGATTGAGGATTGAGGATTGAGGATTGAGGATTGAGTATTGAGGATTGAGAATTGAGGATTGAGGGTTGAAGATTGTGTATTCAGGATTGAAGATTGAGTATTGCGGATTGAAGATTGATGATTGAGGATTGTGGATTGAGGATTGAGGATTGAACATTGAGGACTGAGTGCTGAGGGTTGAGTGATGAGAATTGGTGTTTGTGGATAGAGGTTTGAAGATTGCAGATTGAGCATTGAGTATTGAAAACTGTGAATTGAGGATATTCTATTGAGGATTGAGTATTGACAACTGATTGTTGAGGACTGAGGTCTGAAGATTGAGGATTCAGGATTGAGGATCCAGGATTGAGGTTTGAGGACTGAGGATTGAGGATTGAGGATTGAGGATAGAGGATTGAGGATTGAGGATTGAGGATTGGGGATTGAAGATTGAGGATTGGGTATTGCGTATTGAACATTGAGGATTGAGGATTGAGGATTGAGGATTGGGGATTGAAGATTGAGGATTGGGTATTGCGTATTGAACATTGAGGATTGAGTATTGAGGATTGAGGATTGAGGATTGGGTATTGAGGATTGAAGACTGAGGATTGAGGATTGAGGATTGAGGATTGAGGATTGAAGATTGAGGATTGAGGATTGAGGATTGAGGATTGAAGATTGAGTATTGAGGATTGAAGATTGAGGATTGAGGATTGAGGATTGAGGATTGAGTATTGAGGATTGAGAATTGAGGATTGAGGGTTGAAGATTGTGTATTCAGGATTGAAGATTGAGTATTGCGGATTGAAGATTGATGATTGAGGATTGTGGATTGAGGATTGAGGATTGAACATTGAGGACTGAGTGCTGAGGGTTGAGTGATGAGAATTGGTGTTTGTGGATAGAGGTTTGAAGATTGCAGATTGAGCATTGAGTATTGAAAACTGTGAATTGAGGATATTCTATTGAGGATTGAGTATTGACAACTGATTGTTGAGGACTGAGGTCTGAAGATTGAGGATTCAGGATTGAGGATCCAGGATTGATGTTTGAGGACTGAGGATTGAGGATTGAGGATTGAGGATAGAGGATTGAGGATTGAGGATTGAGGATTGGGGATTGAAGATTGAGGATTGGGTATTGCGTATTGAACATTGAGGATTGAGGATTGAGGATTGAAGATTGAGGAATGGGTATTGAGGATTGAAGAATGGGGATTGAGGATTGAGGACTGAGGATTGTGGATTGAGGATTGAGGATTGAAGATTGAGTCTTGAGGATTGAAGATTGAGGATTGAGGATTGAGGATTGAGGATTGAGTATTGAGGATTGAGAATTGAGGATTGAGGGTTGAAGATTGTGTATTCAGGATTGAAGATTGAGTATTGCGGATTGAAGATTGATGATTGAGGATTGTGGATTGAGGATTGAGGATTGAACATTGAGGACTGAGTGCTGAGGGTTGAGTGATGAGAATTGGTGTTTGTGGATAGAGGTTTGAAGATTGCAGATTGAGCATTGAGTATTGAAAACTGTGAATTGAGGATATTCTATTGAGGATTGAGTATTGACAACTGATTGTTGAGGACTGAGGTCTGAAGATTGAGGATTCAGGATTGAGGATCCAGGATTGAGGTTTGAGGACTGAGGATTGAGGATTGAGGATTGAGGATAGAGGATTGAGGATTGAGGATTGAGGATTGGGGATTGAAGATTGAGGATTGGGTATTGCGTATTGAACATTGAGGATTGAGGATTGAGGATTGAAGATTGAGGAATGGGTATTGAGGATTGAAGAATGGGGATTGAGGATTGAGGACTGAGGATTGTGGATTGAGGATTGAGGATTGAAGATTGAGTCTTGAGGATTGAAGATTGAGGATTGAGGATTGAGGATTGAGGATTGAGTATTGAGGATTGAGAATTGAGGATTGAGGGTTGAAGATTGTGTATTCAGGATTGAAGATTGAGTATTGCGGATTGAAGATTGATGATTGAGGATTGTGGATTGAGGATTGAGGATTGAACATTGAGGACTGAGTGTTGAGGGTTGAGTGATGAGAATTGGTGTTTGTGGATAGAGGTTTGTAGATTGCAGATTGAGCATTGAGTATTGAAAACTGTGAATTGAGGATATTCTATTGAGGATTGAGTATTGACAACTGATTGTTGAGGGCTGAGGGCTCAAAATTGAGGATTCAGTATTGAGGATTCTGAATTGAGGTTTGAGGACTGAGGATTGAGGGTTGAAGATTGATTATTGAGGATTGAAGATTGAAGATTGAGGATTGAGGAATGAGCATTGAGAATGAGGGCTGAGGGTTGAGGATTGAGGTTTGAGGATTGAGGACTGAGGATTGAGGATTGAGGATTGATGATTGAGTATTGAGGATTGAAGATTGAGCATTGAGGATTGAGGATTGAGGATTGAGGATTGAAGATTGAGAATTGGGGACTGAGTGTTGAGGGTTGAGTGATGAGAATTGATGTTTGTGTATAGAGATTTAAAGATAGCAGATTGAGTATTGAGTATTGAAAACTGTGAATTGATGATATTCTATTGAGGATTGAGAATTGACAACTGATTTTTGAGAACTGAGGTCTGAGGATTGAGGATTCAGGATTGAGGATCCAGGATTGAGGTTTGAGGACAGAGGATTGAGGATTGAGGATTGAGGATTGAGGATTGAGGATTGAGGATTGAAGATTGAGTATTGGGTATTGAGGATTAAAGAATGGGTATTGAGGATTGAGGACTGAGGGTTGAGGATTGAAGATTGAGGATTGAGGACTGAGGACTGAGGATTGAGGATTGAGAATTGAGGATTGAGGATTGCGGATTGAAGATTGAGGATTGGGTATTGAGGATTGAAGAATGGGGATTGAGGATTGAGGACTGAGGATTGAGGATTGAAGATTGAGGATTGAGGATTGAGGATTGAGGATTGAGTATTGAAGATTGAGTATTGAGGATTGAGGATTGAAGATTGAGGACTGGGGACTGAGTATTTAGGGTTGAGTGATGAGAATTGGTGTTTGTGGATAGAGATTTAAAGATTGCAGATTGAGTATTGAGTATTGAAAACTGTGAATGGATGGTATTCTATTGAGGATTGAGAATTTACAACTGATTGTTGAGGACTGAGGTCTGAAGATTGAGGATTCAGGATTGAGGATCCAGGATTGTGGTTTGAGGACTGAGGATTGAGGATTGAGGATTGAGGATAGAGGATTGAGGATTGAGGATTGAGGATTGGGGATTGAAGATTGAGGATTGGGTATTGCGTATTGAACATTGAGGATTGAGGATTGAGGATTGAAGATTGAGGATTGGGTATTGAGGATTGAAGAATGGGGATTGAGGATTGAGGACTGAGGATTGTGGATTGAGGATTGAGGATTGAAGATTGAGTATTGAGGATTGAAGATTGAGGATTGAGGATTGAGGATTGAGGATTGAAGATTGAGGATTGGGTATTGAGGATTGAAGAATGGGGATTGACGATTGAGGACTGAGGATTGAGGATTGAAGATTGAGGATTGAGGACTGAGGACTGAGGATTGAGGATTGAGAATTGAACATTGAGGACTGAGTGTTGAGGGTTGAGTGATGAGAATTGATGTTTGTGGATAGAGGCTTGAAGGTTGCAGATTGTGTATTGAGTATTGAAAACTGTGAATTGAGGATATTCTATTGAGGATTCAGGATTGACAACTGATTGTTGAGGACTCAGGGCTGAAGATTGAGGATTGAGGATTGAGGATTGAGGATTGACGGTGAGGGCTGAGGGTTGAGGATTGAGGTTTGAGGACTGAGGATTGAGGATTGAGGATTGAGAATCGAGGATTGAGGATTGAGGATTGAAGATTGAGGATTGGGTATTGAGGATTGAAGAATGAGGATTGGGGATTGACGACTGAGGATTGAGGATTGAAGATTGATGATTGAGGATTGAGGACTGAGGATTGAAGATTGAGTATTGAGGATTGAAGGTAGGGAATTGAGGATTGAGGATTGAGGATTGAGGATTGAAGATTGAGGACCTGGGACTGAGTATTGGGGGTTGAGTGATGAGAATTGGTGTTTGTGGATAGAGATTTAAAGATTGCAGATTGAGTATTGAGTATTGAAAACTGTGAATTGATGATATCCTATTGAGGATTGAGAATTTACAACCGATTGTTGAGGACTGAGGTCTGAAGATTGAGGATTCAGGATTGAGGATCCAGGATTGAGGTTTGAGGACTGAGGATTGAGGATTGAGGATTGAGGATTGAGGATTGAGGATTGAGGATTGAGGATTGGGGATTGAAGATTGAGGATTGGGTATTGCGTATTGAACATTGAGGATTGAGGATTGAGGATTGAGGATTGAGGATTGAGGATTGAGGACTGAAGATTGAATACTGATGATTGAAGATTGAGTATTGAGGATTGAGGGTTGTGGATTGAGGACGGGGACTGAGGGTTGAGTATTGATGTCTGAGGTCTGAGGATTGAGGATTGAGGATTGAGAATTGAGGATTGAGGATTGAGGATTGAAGATTGAGGATTGGGTATTGAGGATTGAAGAATGAGGATTGAGGATTGAGGACTGAGGATTGGGGATTGAAGATTGAGGACTGAGGATTGAGGAATGAGGATTGAGGATTGAGGATTGAGAATTGAAGATTGAGTATTGAGGTTTGAAGATTGAGGATTTTGGATTGAGGATTGAGGATTGAGTATTGAACATTGAGGATTGTGTATACAGGATTGAAGATTGAGGATTGAGGATTGAAGATTGAGGATTGAGGATTGAGGATTGAGGATTGAGTATTGAAGATTGAGTATTGAGGATTGAATGTAGGCGATTGAGGGTTGAGGATTGAGGATTGAGGATTGAAGATTGAGGACTGGGGACTGAGTATTGAGTGTTGAGTGATGAGAATTGGTGTTTGTGGATAGAGATTTAAAGATTGCAGGTTGAGTACTGAGTATTGAAAACTGTGAATTGATGATACTCTATTGAGGATTTAGAATTTACAACTGATTGTTGAGGACTGAGGTCTGAAGATTGAGGATTCAGGATTGAGGATCCAGGATTGAGGTTTGAGGACAGAGGATTGAGGATTGAGGATTGAGGATTGAGGATTGAGGATTGAGGATTGAGGGTTGGGGATTGAAGATTGAGGATTGGGTATTGCGTATTGAACATTGAGGATTGAGGATTTAGGATTGAGGATTGAGGATTGGGTATTGAGGATTGAAGACTGAGGATTGAGGATTGAGGATTGAGGATTGAGGATTGAAGATTGAGGATTGAGGACTGAGGATTGAGGATTGAAGATTGAGTATTGAGGATTGAAGATTGAGGATTGAGGATTGAGGATTGAGGATTGAGTATTGAGGATTGAGAATTGAGGATTGATGATTGAGGATTGTGGATTGAGGATTGAGGATTGAACATTGAGGACTGAGTGTTGAGGGTTGAGTGATGAGAATTGGTGTTTGTGGATAGAGGTTTGTAGATTGCAGATTGAGCATTGAGTATTGAAAACTGTGAATTGAGGATATTCTATTGAGGATTGAGTATTGACAACTGATTGTTGAGGGCTGAGGGCTCAAAATTGAGGATTCAGTATTGAGGATTCTGAATTGAGGTTTGAGGACTGAGGATTGAGGGTTGAAGATTGATTATTGAGGATTGAAGATTGAAGATTGAGGATTGAGGAATGAGCATTGAGAATGAGGGCTGAGGGTTGAGGATTGAGGTTTGAGGATTGAGGACTGAGGATTGAGGATTGAGGATTGATGATTGAGTATTGAGGATTGAAGATTGAGGATTGAGGATTGAGGATTGAGGATTGAGGATTGAAGATTGAGAATTGGGGACTGAGTGTTGAGGGTTGAGTGATGAGAATTGATGTTTGTGTATAGAGATTTAAAGATAGCAGATTGAGTATTGAGTATTGAAAACTGTGAATTGATGATATTCTATTGAGGATTGAGAATTGACAACTGATTTTTGAGAACTGAGGTCTGAGGATTGAGGATTCAGGATTGAGGATCCAGGATTGAGGTTTGAGGACAGAGGATTGAGGATTGAGGATTGAGGATTGAGGATTGAGGATTGAGGATTGAAGATTGAGGATTGGGTATTGAGGATTGAAGAATGGGTATTGAGGATTGAGGACTGAGGGTTGAGGATTGAAGATTGAGGATTGAGGTCTGAGGACTGAGGATTGAGGATTGAGAATTGAGGATTGAGGATTGCGGATTGAAGATTGAGGATTGGGTATTGAGGATTGAAGAATGGGGATTGAGGATTGAGGACTGAGGATTGAGGATTGAAGATTGAGGATTGAGGATTGAGGATTGAGAATTGAGTATTGAAGATTGAGTATAGAGGATTGAGGATTGAAGATTGAGGACTGGGGACTGAGTATTTAGGGTTGAGTGATGAGAATTGGTGTTTGTGGATAGAGATTTAAAGATTGCAGATTGAGTATTGAGTATTGAAAACTGTGAATGGATGGTATTCTATTGAGGATTGAGAATTTACAACTGATTGTTGAGGACTGAGGTCTGAAGATTGAGGATTCAGGATTGAGGATCCAGGATTGTGGTTTGAGGACTGAGGATTGAGGATTGAGGATTGAGGATAGAGGATTGAGGATTGAGGATTGAGGATTGGGGATTGAAGATTGAGGATTGGGTATTGCGTATTGAACATTGAGGATTGAGGATTGAGGATTGAAGATTGAGGATTGGGTATTGAGGATTGAAGAATGGGGATTGAGGATTGAGGACTGAGGATTGTGGATTGAGGATTGAGGATTGAAGATTGAGTATTGAGGATTGAAGATTGAGGATTGAGGATTGAGGATTGAGGATTGAAGATTGAGGATTGGGTATTGAGGATTGAAGAATGGGGATTGACGATTGAGGACTGAGGATTGAGGATTGAAGATTGAGGATTGAGGACTGAGGACTGAGGATTGAGGATTGAGAATTGAACATTGAGGACTGAGTGTTGAGGGTTGAGTGATGAGAATTGATGTTTGTGGATAGAGGCTTGAAGGTTGCAGATTGTGTATTGAGTATTGAAAACTGTGAATTGAGGATATTCTATTGAGGATTCAGGATTGACAACTGATTGTTGAGGACTCAGGGCTGAAGATTGAGGATTGAGGATTGAGGATTGAGGATTGACGGTGAGGGCTGAGGGTTGAGGATTGAGGTTTGAGGACTGAGGATTGAGGATTGAGGATTGAGAATCGAGGATTGAGGATTGAGGATTGAAGATTGAGGATTGGGTATTGAGGATTGAAGAATGAGGATTGGGGATTGACGACTGAGGATTGAGGATTGAAGATTGATGATTGAGGATTGAGGACTGAGGATTGAAGATTGAGTATTGAGGATTGAAGGTAGGGAATTGAGGATTGAGGATTGAGGATTGAGGATTGAAGATTGAGGACCTGGGACTGAGTATTGGGGGTTGAGTGATGAGAATTGGTGTTTGTGGATAGAGATTTAAAGATTGCAGATTGAGTATTGAGTATTGAAAACTGTGAATTGATGATATCCTATTGAGGATTGAGAATTTACAACCGATTGTTGAGGACTGAGGTCTGAAGATTGAGGATTCAGGATTGAGGATCCAGGATTGAGGTTTGAGGACTGAGGATTGAGGATTGAGGATTGAGGATTGAGGATTGAGGATTGAGGATTGAGGATTGGGGATTGAAGATTGAGGATTGGGTATTGCGTATTGAACATTGAGGATTGAGGATTGAGGATTGAGGATTGAGGATTGAGGATTGAGGACTGAAGATTGAATACTGATGATTGAAGATTGAGTATTGAGGATTGAGGGTTGTGGATTGAGGACGGGGACTGAGGGTTGAGTATTGATGTCTGAGGTCTGAGGATTGAGGATTGAGGATTGAGAATTGAGGATTGAGGATTGAGGATTGAAGATTGAGGACTGGGGACTGAGTATTTAGGGTTGAGTGATGAGAATTGGTGTTTGTGGATAGAGATTTAAAGATTGCAGATTGAGTATTGAGTATTGAAAACTGTGAATGGATGGTATTCTATTGAGGATTGAGAATTTACAACTGATTGTTGAGGACTGAGGTCTGAAGATTGAGGATTCAGGATTGAGGATCCAGGATTGTGGTTTGAGGACTGAGGATTGAGGATTGAGGATTGAGGATAGAGGATTGAGGATTGAGGATTGAGGATTGGGGATTGAAGATTGAGGATTGGGTATTGCGTATTGAACATTGAGGATTGAGGATTGAGGATTGAAGATTGAGGATTGGGTATTGAGGATTGAAGAATGGGGATTGAGGATTGAGGACTGAGGATTGTGGATTGAGGATTGAGGATTGAAGATTGAGTATTGAGGATTGAAGATTGAGGATTGAGGATTGAGGATTGAGGATTGAAGATTGAGGATTGGGTATTGAGGATTGAAGAATGGGGATTGACGATTGAGGACTGAGGATTGAGGATTGAAGATTGAGGATTGAGGACTGAGGACTGAGGATTGAGGATTGAGAATTGAACATTGAGGACTGAGTGTTGAGGGTTGAGTGATGAGAATTGATGTTTGTGGATAGAGGCTTGAAGGTTGCAGATTGTGTATTGAGTATTGAAAACTGTGAATTGAGGATATTCTATTGAGGATTCAGGATTGACAACTGATTGTTGAGGACTCAGGGCTGAAGATTGAGGATTGAGGATTGAGGATTGAGGATTGACGGTGAGGGCTGAGGGTTGAGGATTGAGGTTTGAGGACTGAGGATTGAGGATTGAGGATTGAGAATCGAGGATTGAGGATTGAGGATTGAAGATTGAGGATTGGGTATTGAGGATTGAAGAATGAGGATTGGGGATTGACGACTGAGGATTGAGGATTGAAGATTGATGATTGAGGATTGAGGACTGAGGATTGAAGATTGAGTATTGAGGATTGAAGGTAGGGAATTGAGGATTGAGGATTGAGGATTGAGGATTGAAGATTGAGGACCTGGGACTGAGTATTGGGGGTTGAGTGATGAGAATTGGTGTTTGTGGATAGAGATTTAAAGATTGCAGATTGAGTATTGAGTATTGAAAACTGTGAATTGATGATATCCTATTGAGGATTGAGAATTTACAACCGATTGTTGAGGACTGAGGTCTGAAGATTGAGGATTCAGGATTGAGGATCCAGGATTGAGGTTTGAGGACTGAGGATTGAGGATTGAGGATTGAGGATTGAGGATTGAGGATTGAGGATTGAGGATTGGGGATTGAAGATTGAGGATTGGGTATTGCGTATTGAACATTGAGGATTGAGGATTGAGGATTGAGGATTGAGGATTGAGGATTGAGGACTGAAGATTGAATACTGATGATTGAAGATTGAGTATTGAGGATTGAGGGTTGTGGATTGAGGACGGGGACTGAGGGTTGAGTATTGATGTCTGAGGTCTGAGGATTGAGGATTGAGGATTGAGAATTGAGGATTGAGGATTGAGGATTGAAGATTGAGGATTGGGTATTGAGGATTGAAGAATGAGGATTGAGGATTGAGGACTGAGGATTGGGGATTGAAGATTGAGGACTGAGGATTGAGGAATGAGGATTGAGGATTGAGGATTGAGAATTGAAGATTGAGTATTGAGGTTTGAAGATTGAGGATTTTGGATTGAGGATTGAGGATTGAGTATTGAACATTGAGGATTGTGTATACAGGATTGAAGATTGAGGATTGAGGATTGAAGATTGAGGATTGAGGATTGAGGATTGAGGATTGAGTATTGAAGATTGAGTATTGAGGATTGAATGTAGGCGATTGAGGGTTGAGGATTGAGGATTGAGGATTGAAGATTGAGGACTGGGGACTGAGTATTGAGTGTTGAGTGATGAGAATTGGTGTTTGTGGATAGAGATTTAAAGATTGCAGGTTGAGTACTGAGTATTGAAAACTGTGAATTGATGATACTCTATTGAGGATTTAGAATTTACAACTGATTGTTGAGGACTGAGGTCTGAAGATTGAGGATTCAGGATTGAGGATCCAGGATTGAGGTTTGAGGACAGAGGATTGAGGATTGAGGATTGAGGATTGAGGATTGAGGATTGAGGATTGAGGGTTGGGGATTGAAGATTGAGGATTGGGTATTGCGTATTGAACATTGAGGATTGAGGATTGAGGATTGAGGATTGAGGATTGACGATGAGGGCTGAGGGTTGAGGATTGAGGTTTGAAGGCTGAGGACTGAGGATTGAGGATTGAGAATTGAGGATTGAGGATTGAGGATTGAAGATTGAGGATTGGGTATTGAGGATTGAAGAATGAGGATTGAGGATTGAGGACTGAGGATTGAGGATTGAAGATTGAGGATTGAGGATTGAGGATTGAGGATTGAAGATTGAGGGTTGTGGATTGAGGATTGAGGATTCAAGATTGAGTATTGAGGATTGAAGGTTGAGGATTGAGGATTGAGGGTTGCTGATTCAGTATTGAGGATTGAAGATTGAGGATTGAGGATTGAGGATTGAGGACTGAGGATTGGTGATTGAGGATTGATGATTGAGTATTGAGGATTGAAGATTGAGGATTGAGGATTGAGGATTGAGGATTGAGTATTGAGGATTGAGAATTGAGGATTGAGGATTGAGGGTTGAAGATTGTGTATTCAGGATTGAAGATTGAGGATTGAGGATTGAGGATTGTGGATTGACGATGAGGGCTGAGGGTTGAGGATTGAGGTTTGAGGACTGAGGACTGAGGATTGAGGATTGGGGATTGAGGATTGAGGATTGAAGATTGAGTATTGAGGATTGAAGATTGAGGATTGAGGATTGAGGATTGAATGTAGGCGATTGAGGGTTGAGGATTGAGGATTGAGGATTGAAGATTGAGGACTGGGGACTGAGTATTGAGTGTTGAGTGATGAGAATTGGTGTTTGTGGATAGAGATTTAAAGATTGCAGATTGAGTATTGAGTATTGAAAACCGTGAATTGATGATACTCTATTGAGGATTTAGAATTTACAACTGATTGTTGAGGACTGAGGTCTGAAGATTGAGGATTCAGGATTGAGGATCCAGGATTGAGGTTTGAGGTCAGAGGATTGAGGATTGTGGATTGAGGATTGAGGATTGAGGATTGGGGATTGAAGATTGAGGATTGGGTATTGCGTATTGAACATTGAGTATTGAGGATTGAGGATTGAGGATTGAGGATTGGGTATTGAGGATTGAAGACTGAGGATTGAGGATTGAGGATTGAGGATTGAGGATTGAAGATTGGGGATTGAAGATTGAGGATTGGGTATTGCGTATTGAACATTGAGGATTGAGGATTGAGGATTGAGGATTGAGGATTGAGGATTGAGGACTGAAGATTGAATACTGATGATTGAAGATTGAGTATTGAGGATTGAGGGTTGTGGATTGAGGACGGGGACTGAGGGTTGAGTATTGATGTCTGAGGTCTGAGGATTGAGGATTGAGGATTGAGAATTGAGGATTGAGGATTGAGGATTGAAGATTGAGGATTGGGTATTGAGGATTGAAGAATGAGGATTGAGGATTGAGGACTGAGGATTGGGGATTGAAGATTGAGGACTGAGGATTGAGGAATGAGGATTGAGGATTGAGGATTGAGAATTGAAGATTGAGTATTGAGGTTTGAAGATTGAGGATTTTGGATTGAGGATTGAGGATTGAGTATTGAACATTGAGGATTGTGTATACAGGATTGAAGATTGAGGATTGAGGATTGAAGATTGAGGATTGAGGATTGAGGATTGAGGATTGAGTATTGAAGATTGAGTATTGAGGATTGAATGTAGGCGATTGAGGGTTGAGGATTGAGGATTGAGGATTGAAGATTGAGGACTGGGGACTGAGTATTGAGTGTTGAGTGATGAGAATTGGTGTTTGTGGATAGAGATTTAAAGATTGCAGGTTGAGTACTGAGTATTGAAAACTGTGAATTGATGATACTCTATTGAGGATTTAGAATTTACAACTGATTGTTGAGGACTGAGGTCTGAAGATTGAGGATTCAGGATTGAGGATCCAGGATTGAGGTTTGAGGACAGAGGATTGAGGATTGAGGATTGAGGATTGAGGATTGAGGATTGAGGATTGAGGGTTGGGGATTGAAGATTGAGGATTGGGTATTGCGTATTGAACATTGAGGATTGAGGATTGAGGATTGAGGATTGAGGATTGGGTATTGAGGATTGAAGACTGAGGATTGAGGATTGAGGATTGAGGATTGAGGATTGAAGATTGAGGATTGAGGACTGAGGATTGAGGATTGAAGATTGAGTATTGAGGATTGAAGATTGAGGATTGAGGATTGAGGATTGAGGATTGAGTATTGAGGATTGAGAATTGAGGATTGAGGGTTGAAGATTGTGTATTCAGGATTGAAGATTGAGGATTGAGGATTGAGGATTGAGGATTGACGATGAGGGCTGAGGGTTGAGGATTGAGGTTTGAAGGCTGAGGACTGAGGATTGAGGATTGAGAATTGAGGATTGAGGATTGAGGATTGAAGATTGAGGATTGGGTATTGAGGATTGAAGAATGAGGATTGAGGATTGAGGACTGAGGATTGAGGATTGAAGATTGAGGATTGAGGATTGAGGATTGAGGATTGAAGATTGAGGGTTGTGGATTGAGGATTGAGGATTCAAAATTGAGTATTGAGGATTGAAGGTTGAGGATTGAGGATTGAGGGTTGCTGATTCAGTATTGAGGATTGAAGATTGAGGATTGAGGATTGAGGATTGAGGACTGAGGATTGGTGATTGAGGATTGATGATTGAGTATTGAGGATTGAAGATTGAGGATTGAGGATTGAGGATTGAGGATTGAGTATTGAGGATTGAGAATTGAGGATTGAGGATTGAGGGTTGAAGATTGTGTATTCAGGATTGAAGATTGAGGATTGAGGATTGAGGATTGTGGATTGACGATGAGGGCTGAGGGTTGAGGATTGAGGTTTGAGGACTGAGGACTGAGGATTGAGGATTGGGGATTGAGGATTGAGGATTGAAGATTGAGTATTGAGGATTGAAGATTGAGGATTGAGGATTGAGGATTGAATGTAGGCGATTGAGGGTTGAGGATTGAGGATTGAGGATTGAAGATTGAGGACTGGGGACTGAGTATTGAGTGTTGAGTGATGAGAATTGGTGTTTGTGGATAGAGATTTAAAGATTGCAGATTGAGTATTGAGTATTGAAAACCGTGAATTGATGATACTCTATTGAGGATTTAGAATTTACAACTGATTGTTGAGGACTGAGGTCTGAAGATTGAGGATTCAGGATTGAGGATCCAGGATTGAGGTTTGAGGTCAGAGGATTGAGGATTGTGGATTGAGGATTGAGGATTGAGGATTGGGGATTGAAGATTGAGGATTGGGTATTGCGTATTGAACATTGAGTATTGAGGATTGAGGATTGAGGATTGAGGATTGGGTATTGAGGATTGAAGACTGAGGATTGAGGATTGAGGATTGAGGATTGAGGATTGAAGATTGAGGATTGAGGGTTGAGGATTGAGGATTGAGGATTGAGTATTGAGGATTGAAGATTGAGGATTGAGGATTGAGAATTGAGGATTGAGTATTGAGGATTGAGAATTGAGGATTGAGGGTTGAAGATTGTGTATTCAGGATTGAAGATTGAGGATTGAGGATTGAGGATTGAGGATTGACGATGAGGGCTGAGGGTTGAGGATTGAGGTTTGAGGACTGAGGACTGAGGATTGAGGATTGAGAATTGAGGATTGAGGATTGAGGATTGAAGATTGAGGATTGGGTATTGAGGATTGAAGAATGAGGATTGAGGATTGAGGACTGAGGATTGAGGATTGAAGATTGAGGATTGAGGATTGAGGATTGAGGATTGAGTATTGAAGATTGAGTATTGAGGATTGAGGATTGAAGATTGAGGACTGGGGACTGAGTATTGAGGGTTGAGTGATGAGAATTGCTGTTTGTGGATAGAGATTTAAAGATTGCAGATTGAGTATTGAGTATTGAAAACTGTGAATTGATGATATTCCATTGAGGATTGAGAATTTACAACTGATTGTTGAGGACTGAGGTCTGAAGATTGAGGATTCAGGATTGAGGATCCAGGATTGAGGTTTGAGGACTGAGGATTGAGGATTGAGGATTGAGGATTGAGGATTGAGGATTGAGGATTGAGGATTGAGGATTGAAGATTGAGTATTGAGGATTGAAGGTTGAGGATTGAGGATTGAGGACTGAGGATTGAGGATTGAAGATTGAGGATTGAGGATTGAGGATTGAGGATTGAAGATTGAGTATTGAGGATTGAAGGTAGGGAATTGAGGATTGAGGATTGAGGATTGAGGATTGAAGATTGAGGACTGGGGACTGAGTATTGAGGGTTGAGTGATGAGAATTGGTGTTTGTGGATGGAGATTTAAAGATTGCAGATTGAGTATTGAGTATTGAAAACTGTGAATTGATGATATCCTATTGAAGATTGAGAATTTACAACAGATTGTTGAGGACTGAGGTCTGAAGATTGAGGATTCAGGATTGAGGATCCAGGATTGAGGTTTGAGGACTGAGGATTGAGGATTGAGGATTGAGGATTGAGGATTGAGGATTGAGGATTGAGGATTGGGGATTGAAGATTGAGGATTGGGTATTGCGTATTGAACATTGGGGATTGAGGATTGAGGATTGAGGATTGAGGATTGAGGACTGAAGATTGAATATTGATGATTGAAGATTGAGTATTGAGGATTGAGGGTTGTGGATTGAGGACGGGGACTGAGGGCTGAGTATTGATGTCTGAGGTCTGAGGATTGAGGATTGAGGATTGAGAATTGAGGATTGAGGATTGAGGATTGAAGATTGAGGATTGGGTACTGAGGATTGAAGAATGAGGATTGAGGATTGAGGACTGAGGATGGGGGATTGAAGATTGAGGACTGAGGATTGAGGATTGAGGATTGAGGATTGAGGATTGAGAATTGAAGATTGAGTATTGAGGTTTGAAGATTGAGGATTTTGGATTGAGGATTGAGGATTGAGTATTGAACATTGAGGATTGGGGATTGAGGATTGACGATTGAGGATTCAGTATTGAGGATTGAGAATTGAGGATTGAGGATTGAAGGTTGAGTATTGAGGATTGAAGATTGAGGATTGAGGATTGAGTATTGAGGATTGACTATGAGGGCTGAGGGTTGAGGATTGAGGTTCGAGGACTGAGGACTGAGGATTGAGGATTGAGAATTGTGGATTGGGGATTGAGGATTGAAGATTGAGGATTGGGTATTGAGGATCGAAGACTGAGGATTGACGATTGAGGATTGAGGATTGAGGATTGAAGATTGAGGATTGAGGATTGAGGATTGAGGATTGAAGATTGAGTATTGAGGATTGAAGATTGAGGATTGAGGATTGAGGATTGATGATTGAGTATTGAGGATTGAAGATTGAGGATTGAGGATTGAGGATTGAGGACTGAGGATTGATGATTGAGGATTGATGATTGAGTATTGAGGATTGAAGATTGAGGATTGAGGATTGAGGATTGAGGATTGAGTTTTGAGGATTGAGAATTGAGGATTGAGGGTTGAAAATTGTGTATACAGGATTGAAGATTGAGGATTGAGGGTTGAAGATTGAGGATTGAGGATTGAGGATTGAGGATTGAATATTGAAGATTGAGTATTGAGGATTGAATGTAGGGGATTGAGGGTTGAGGATTGAGGATTGAGGATTGAAGATTGAGGACTGGGGACTGAGCATTGAGTGTTGAGTGATGAGAACTGGTGTTTGTGGATAGAGATTTAAAGATTGCAGATTGAGTATTGAGTATTGAAAACTGTGAATTGATGATACTCTATTGAGGATTGAGAATTTACAACTGATTGTTGAGGACTGAGGTCTGAAGATTGAGGATTCAGGATTGAGGATCCAGGATTGTGGTTTGAGGACGGGAGGATTGAGGATTGAGGATTGAGGATTGAGGATTGAGGATTGAGGATTGAGGATTGAGGATTGAGGATTGAGAATTGAGGATTGAGGGTTGAAGATTGTGTATTCAGGATTGAAGATTGAGGATTGAGGATTGAGGATTGAGGATTGACGATGAGGGCTGAGGGTTGAGGATTGAGGTTTGAGGACTGAGGACTGAGGATTGAGGATTGAGAATTGAGGATTGAGGATTGAGGATTGAAGATTGAGGATTGGGTATTGAGGATTGAAGAATGAGGATTGAGGATTGAGGACTGAGGATTGAGGATTGAAGATTGAGGATTGAGGATTGAGGATTGAGGATTGAAGATTGAGGGTTGTGGATTGAGGATTGAGGATTCAAGATTGAGTATTGAGGATTGAAGGTTGAGGATTGAGGATTGAGGGTTGCTGATTCAGTATTGAGGATTGAAGATTGAGGATTGAGGATTGAGGATTGAGGACTGAGGATTGGTGATTGAGGATTGATGATTGAGTATTGAGGATTGAAGATTGAGGATTGAGGATTGAGGATTGAGGATTGAGTATTGAGGATTGAGAATTGAGGATTGAGGATTGAGGGTTGAAGATTGTGTATTCAGGATTGAAGATTGAGGATTGAGGATTGAGGATTGTGGATTGACGATGAGGGCTGAGGGTTGAGGATTGAGGTTTGAGGACTGAGGACTGAGGATTGAGGATTGGGGATTGAGGGTTGAGGATTGAAGATTGAGTATTGAGGATTGAAGATTGAGGATTGAGGATTGAGGATTGATGATTGAGTATTGTGGATTGAAGATTGAGGATTGAGGATTGAGGATTGAGGACTGAGGATTGATGATTGACGATTGAGGATTGAGGATTGAGGATTGAAGATTGAGGATTGAAGATTGAGGATTGAGGATTGAAGATTGAGTATTGAGGATTGAAGATTGAGGATTGAGGATTGAGGTTTGATGATTGAGTATTGAGGATTGAAGATTGAGGATTGAGGATTGAGGATTGAGGACTGAGGATTGATGATTGAGGATTGATGGTTGAGTATTGAGTATTGAAGATTGAGTATTGAGGATTGAATTTAGGGGATTGAGGGTTGAGGATTGAGGATTGAGGATTGAAGATTGAGGACTGGGGACTGAGTATTGAGTGTTGAATGATGAGAATTGGTGTTTGTGGATAGAGATTTAAAGATTGCAGATTGAGTATTGAGTATGGAAAACTGTGAATTGATGATACTCTATTGAGGATTGAGAATTTACAACTGATTGTTGAGGACTGAGGTCTGAAGATTGAGGATTCAGGATTGAGGATCCAGGATTGAGGTTTGAGGACTGAGGATTGAGGATTGAGGATTGAGGATTGAGGATTGAGGATTGAGGATTGAGGATTGAGGATTGGGGATTGAAGATTGAGGATTGGGTATTGCGTATTGAACATTGAGGATTGAGGATTGAGGATTGAGGATTGAGGATTGGGTATTGAGGATTGAAGACTGAGGATTGAAGATTGAGGATTGAGGATTGAGGATTGAAGATTGAGGATTGAGGATTCAGGATTGAGGATTGAAGATTGAGTATTGAGGATTGAAGATTGAGGATTGAGGATTGAGGATTGAGGATTGAGTATTGAGGATTGAGAATTGAGGATTGAGGGTTGAAGATTGTGTATTCAGGATTGAAGATTGAGGATTGAGGATTGAGGATTGAGGATTGACGATGAGGGCTGAGGGTTGAGGATTGAGGTTTGAGGACTGAGGACTGAGGATTGAGGATTGAGAATTGAGGAATGAGGATTGAGGATTGAAGATTGAGGATTGGGTATTGAGGATTGAAGAATGAGGATTGAGGATTGAGGACTGAGGATTGAGGATTGAAGATTGAGGATTGAGGATTGAGGATTGAGGATTGAGTATTGAAGATTGAGTATTGAGGATTGAATGTAGGGGATTGAGGGTTGAGGATTGACGATTGAGGATTGAAGATTGAGGACTGGGGACAGAGTATTGAGGGTTGAGTGATGAGAATTGGTGTTTGTGAATAGAGATTTAAAGATTGCAGATTGAGTATTGAGTATTGAAAACTGTGAATTGATGATATTCTATTGAGGATTGAGAATTTACAACTGATTGTTGAGGGCTGAGGGCTGAAAATTGAGGTTTCAGGATTGAGGATTCAGAATTGAGGTTTGAGGACTGAGGATTGAGGGTTGAAGATTGATTATTGAGGATTGAAGATTGAAGATTGAGGATTGAGGAATGAGGATTGAGGATGAGGGCTGAGGGTTGAGGATTGAGGTTTGAGGATTGAGGACTGAGGATTGAGGATTGAGGATTGATGATTGAGTATTGAGGATTGAAGATTGAGGATTGAGGATTGAGGATTGAGGATTGAGGATTGAAGATTGAGGATTGGGGATGAGTGTTGAGTGTTGAGTGATGAGAATTGATGTTTGTGGATAGAGATTTAAAGATAGCAGATTGTGTATTGAGTATTGAAAACTGTGAATTGATGATATTCTATTGAGGATTGAGAATTGACAAATGATTTTTGAGAACTGAGGTCTGAAGATTGAGGATTCAGGATTGAGGATTCAGGATTCAGGTTTGAGTACTGAGGATTGAGGATTGAGGATTGAGGATTGAGGATTGAAGATTGAGTATTGAGGTTTGAAGATTGAGGATTTTGGATTGAGGATTGAGGATTGAGGATTGAGTACTGAAGATTGAGGATTGGGGATTGAGGATTGAGGATTGAAGATTGAGGATTGGGTATTGAGGATTGAAGAATGAGGATTGAGGATTGAGGACTGAGGATTGAGGATTGAAGATTGAGGATTGAGGATTGAGGATTGAGGATTGAGGATTGAGTATTGAAGATTGAGTATTGAGGATTGAGGATTGAAGATTGGGGACTGGGGACTGAGTATTGAGGGTTGAGTGATGAGAATTGGTGTTTGTGGATAGAGATTTAAAGATTGCAGATTGTGTATTGAGTATTGAAAACTGTGAATTGATGATATTCTATTGAGGATTGAGAATTTACAACTGATTGTTGAGGACTGAGGTCTGAAGATTGAGGATTCAGGATTGAGGATCCAGCATTGAGGTTTGAGGACTGAAGATTGAGGATTGAGTATTGAGGATTGAGGATTGAGGATTGAGGATTGAGGATTGGGGATTGAAGATTGAGGATTGGTTATTGCGTATTGAACATTGAGGATTGAGGATTGAGGATTGAGGATTGAGGATTGGGTATTGAGGATTGAAGACTGAGGATTGAGGATTGAGGATTGAGGATTGAGGATTGAAGATTGAGGATTGAGGATTGAGGATTGAGGATTGAAGATTGAGTATTGAGGATTGAATATTGAGGATTGAGGATTGAGGATTGAGGATTGAGTATTGAGGATTGAGAATTGAGGATTGAGGGTTGAAGATTGTGTATTCAGGATTGAAGATTGAGGATTGAGAATTGAGGATTGAGGATTGACGATGAGGGCTGAGGGTTGAGGATTGAGGTTTGAGGACTGAGGACTGAGGATTGAGGATTGAGAATTGAGGATTGAGGATTGAGGATTGAAGATTGAGGATTGGGTATTGAGGATTGAAGTATGAGGATTGAGGATTGAGGACTGAGGATTGAGGATTGAAGATTGAGGATTGAGGATTGAGGATTGAGGATTGAGGATTGAGTATTGAAGATTGAGTATTGAGGATTGAGGATTGAAGATTGGGGACTGGGGACTGAGTATTGAGGGTTGAGTGATGAGAATTGGTGTTTGTGGATAGAGATTTAAAGATTGCAGATTGAGTATTGAGTATTGAAAACTGTGAATTGATGATATTCTATTGAGGATTGAGAATTTACAACTGATTGTTGAGGACTGAGGACTGAAGGATGAGGATTCAGGATTGAGGATCCAGGATTGAGGTTTGAGGACTGAAGATTGAGGATTGAGGATTGAGGATTGAGGATTGAGGATTGTGGATTGAGGATTGGGGATTGAAGATTGAGGATTGGGTATTGCGTATTGAACATTGAGGATTGAGTGTTGAGGATTGAGGATTGAGGATTGGGTATTGAGGATTGAAGACTGAGGATTGAGGATTGAGGATTGAGGATTGAGGATTGAAGATTGAGGATTGTGGATTGAGGATTGAGGATTGAAGATTGAGTATTGAGGATTGAAGGTTGAGGATTGAGGATTGAGGGTTGATGATTGACTATTGAGAATTGAAGATTGAGGATTGAGGATTGAGGATTGAGGACTGAGGATTGGTGATTGAGGATTGGTGATTGAGTATTGAGGACTGAAGATTGAGGATTGAGGATTGAGGATTGAGGATTGAGTATTGAGGATTGAGAATTGAGGATTGAGGATTGAGGGTTGAAGATTGTGTATTCAGGATTGAAGATTGAGGATTGAGGATTGAGGATTGTGGATTGACGATGAGGGCTGAGGGTTGAGGATTGAGGTTTGAGGACTGAGGACTGAGGATTGAGGATTCAGAATTGAGGATTGAGGATTGAGGATTGAAGACTGAGGATTGAGGATTGAGGATTGAGGATTGAGGATTGAATATTAAGGATTGTGGATTGAGGATTGAGGATTGAAGATTGAGTTTTGAGGATTGAAGGTTGAGGATTGAGGATTGAGGATTGATGATTGAGTATTGAGGATTGAAGATTGAGGATTGAGGATTGAGGATTGAGGACTGAGGATTGGTGATTGAGGATTGATGATTGAGTATTGAGGATTGAGGATTGAGTATTGAGGATTGAGAATTGAGGATTGAGGATTGAGGGTTGAAGATTGTGTATTCAGGATTGAAGATTGAGGATTGAGGATTGAGGATTGTGGATTGACGATGAGGGCTGAGGGTTGAGGATTGAGGTTTGAGGACTGAGGACTGAGGATTGAGGATTCAGAATTGAGGATTGAGGATTGAGGATTGAAGATTGAGGATTGGGTATTGAGGATTGAAGAATGAGGATTGAGGATTGAGGACTGAGGATTGAGGATTGAAGATTGAGGGTTGAGGATTGAGGATTGAGGATTGAAGATTGAGTATTGAGGATTGAAGGTAGGGGTTTGAGGATTGAGGATTGAGGATTGAGGATTGAAGATTGAGGACTGGGGACTGAGTATTGAGGCCTGAGTGATGAGAATTGATGTTTGTGGATAGAGATTTAAAGATTGCAGATTGAGTATTGACTATTGAAAACTGTGAATTGATGATATTCTATTGAGGATTGAGAATTTACAACTGATTGTTGAGGGCTGAGGGCTGAAAATTGAGGATTCAGGATTGAGGATTCAGAATTGAGGTTTGAGGACTGAGGATTGAGGATTGAGGATTGAGGTTTGAGGACTGAGGATTGAGGATTGAGGATTGAGGATTGAGGATTGAGGATTGAAGATTGAGGATTGAGGATTGAGGATTGGAGATTGAGGATTGGGGATTGAGGATTAAAGATTGAGTATTGAGTATTGAAGATTGAGGATTGATGATTGAGGATTGAGGATTGAGTGTTGAGGATTGAGGATTGAGTATTGAAGATTGAGGATTGATGATTGTGGATTGAGGATTGAGGATTGAGGATTGAGGATTGAGGATTGTGGATTGACGATGAGGGCTGAGGGTTGAGGATTGAGGTTTGAGGACTGAGGACTGAGGATTGAGGATTGAGAATTGAGGATTGAGGATTGAGGATTGAAGATTGAGGATTGAGGATTGAGGATTGAGGATTGAGGATTGAAGATTGAGGATTGAGGATTCAGGATTGAGGATTGAAGATTGAGTATTGAGGCTTGAAGATTGAGGATTGAGGATTGAGGATTGAGGATTGAGTATTGAGGATTGAGAATTGAGGATTGAGGGTTGAAGATTGTGTATTCAGGATTGAAGATTGAGGATTGAGGGTTGAGGATTGAGGATTGACGATGAGGGCTGAGGGTTGAGGATTGAGGTTTGAGGACTGAGGACTGAGGATTGAGGATTGAGAATTGAGGATTGAGGATTGAGGATTGAAGATTGAGGATTGGGTATTGAGGATTGAAGAATGAGGATTGAGGATTGAGGACTGAGGATTGAGGATTGAAGATTGAGGATTGAGGATTGAGGATTAAGGATTGAGTATTGAAATTGAGTATTGAGGATTGAATGTAGGGGATTGAGGGTTGAGGATTGAGGATTGAGGATTGAAGATTGAGGACTGGGGACTGAGTATTGAGGGTTGAGTGATGAGAATTGGTGTTTGTGAATAGAGATTTAAAGATTGCAGATTGAGTATTGAGTATTGAAAACTGTGAATTGATGATATTCTATTGAGGATTGAGAATCTACAACTGATTGTTGAGGGCTGAGGGCTGAAAATTGAGTATTCAGGATTGAGGATTCAGAATTGAGGTTTGAGGACTGAGGATTGAGGGTTGAAGATTGATTATTGAGGATTGAAGATTGAAGATTGAGGATTGAGGAATGAGGATTGAGGATGAGGGCTGAGGGTTGAGGATTGAGGTTTGAGGATTGAGGACTGAGGATTGAGGATTGAGGATTGATGATTGAGTATTGAGGATTGAAGATTGAGGATTGAGGATTGAGGATTGAGGATTGAGGATTGAAGATTGAGGATTGGGGACTGAGTGTTGAGTGTTGAGTGATGAGAATTGATGTTTGTGGATAGAGATTTAAAGATAGCGGATTGAGTATTGAGTATTGAAAACTGTGAATTGATGATATTCTATTGAGGATTGAGAATTGACAACTGATTTTTGAGAACTGAGGTCTGAAGATTGAGGATTCAGGATTGAGGATTCAGGATTCAGGTTTGAGTACTGAGGATTGAGGATTGAGGATTGAGGATTGAGGATTGAGGATTGAGGTTTGAGGATTGAAGATTGAGGATTGGGTATTGCTGACTGAACATTGAGGATTGAGGATTGAGGATTGAGTATTGAGGATTGAGGACTGAAGATTGAATATTGATGATTGAAGATTAAGGATTGAGGATTGAGGGCTGTGTATTGAGGACGAGGACTGAGGGTTCAGTATTGATGTCTGAGGTCTGAGGATTGAGGATTGAGGATTGAGGATTGAAGATTGAGTATTGAGGTTTGAAGATTGAGGATTTTGGATTGAGGATTGAGGATTGAGTATTGAAGATTGAGGATTGGGGATTGAGGATTGACGATTGAGGATTCAGTATTGAGGATTGAGAATTGAGGATAGAGGATTGAAGGTTGAGTATTGAGGATTGAAGATTCAGGATTGAGGATTGAGGATTGAGGATTCACTATGAGGGCTGAGGGTTGAGGATTGAGGTTTGAGGACTGAGGACTGAGGATTGAGGATTGAGAATCGAGGATTGAGGATTGAGGATTGAAGATTGAGGATTGGGTATTGAGGATTGAAGAATGAGGATTGAGGATTGAGGACTGAGGATTGAGGATTGAAGATTGAGGATTGAGGATTGAGGATTGAGGATTGAAGATTGAGTATTGAGGATTGAAGGTAGGGGATTGAGGATTGAGGATTGAGGATTGAGGATTGAAGATTGAGGACTGGGGACAGAGTATTGAGGGTTGAGTGATGAGAATTGGTGTTTGAGGATAGAGATTTAAAGATTGCAGATTGAGTATTGAGTATTGAAAACTGTGAATTGATGATATTCTATTGAGGATTGAGAATTTACAACTGATTGTAGAGGACTGAGGTCTGAAGATTGAGGATTCAGGATTGAGGATCCAGGATTGAGGTTTGAGGACTGAGGGTTGAGGATTGAGGATTGAGGATTGAGGATTGAGGATTGAGGATTGAGGATTGGCGATTGAAGATTGAGGATTGGGTATTGCGTATTGAACATTGAGGATTCAGGATTGAGGATTGAGGATTGAGGATTGAGGACTGAAGATAGAATATTGATGATTGAAGATTGAGTATTGAGGATTGAGGGTTGTGGATTGAGGACGGGGACTGAGGGTTGAGTATTGATGTCTGAGGTCTGAGGATTGAGGATTGCGGATTGAGAATTGACGATTGAGGATTGAGGATTGAAGATTGAGGATTGGGTATTGAGGATTGAAGAAAGAGGATTGAGGATTGAGGATTGAGGATTGAGGATTGAGGATTGAAGATCGAGTATTGAGTATTGAAGATTGAGGATTGAGGACTGAGGATTGAGGATTGAGGATTTAGGATTGAGGATAGAGGATTGAGGATTGAGGATTGAAGATTGAGTATTGAGGATTGAAGATTGAGGATTGAGGATGGAGGATTGAGGATTGAGGATTGAAGATTGAGGATTGAGGATTGAGGATTGAAGATTGAGGATTGATGATTGAGGATTGAGGATTGAGTATTGAGGATTGAGGATTGAGTATTGAAGATTGAGGATTGATGATTGAGGATTGAGGATTGAGGATTGAGGATTGAGTATGGAGGATTGAGGATTGAGGATTGAGGATGGAGGATTGAGGATTGAGGATTGAAGATTGAGGATTGAGGATTGAGGATTGAAGATAGAGGATTTGGTATTGAGGATTGAGGATTGAGGGCTGTGGATTGAGGACGAGGACTGAGGGTTCAGTATTGATGTCTGAGGTCTGAGGATTGAGGATTGAGGATTGAGGATTGAAGATTGAGGATTGAGGATTGATGATTAAGGATTGAGTGTTGAGGATTGAGAATTGAGTATTGAGGGTTGAAGATTGTGTATTCAGGATTGAAGATTGAGGATTGAGGATTGAGGATTGAGGATTGACGATGAGGGCTGAGGGTTGAGGATTGAGGTTTGAGGACAGAGGACTGAGGATTGAGGATTGAGAATTGAGGATTGAGAATTGAGGATTGAAGATTGAGGATTGGGTATTGAGGATTGAAGAATGAGGATTGAGGATTGAGGACTGAGGATTGAAGATTGAAGATTGAGGACTGAGGATTGAGGATTGAGGATTGAGGATTGAGGATTGAGGATTGAAGATTGAGTATTGAGGTTTGAAGATTGAGGATTTTGGATTGAGGATTGAGGATTGAGTATTGAACATTGAGGATTGGGGATTGAGGATTGACGATTGAGGATTCAGTATTGAGGATTGAGAAATGAGGATTGAGGATTGAAGGTTG
Source organism: Calliopsis andreniformis (assembly GCF_051401765.1). Taxonomy (NCBI): domain Eukaryota; kingdom Metazoa; phylum Arthropoda; class Insecta; order Hymenoptera; family Andrenidae; genus Calliopsis; species Calliopsis andreniformis. The sequence goes on along the minus strand of NW_027480463.1, from coordinate 4,027,413 downwards.
AGTATTGAGGATTGAAGATTGAGGATTGAGGATTGAGGATTGAGGATTGACTATGATGGCTGAGGGTTGGGGATTGAGGTTTGAGGACTGAGGACTGAGGATTGAGGATTGAGAATTGAGGATTGAGGAATGAGGATTGAAGATTGAGGATTGGGTATTGAAGATCGAAGACTGAGGATTGACGATAGAGGATTGAGGATTGAGGATTGAAGATTGAGGATTGAGGGTTGAGGATTGAGGATTGAAGATTGAGTATTGAGGATTGAAGGTTGAGGATTGAGGATTGAGGATTGATGACTGAGTATTGAGGATTGAAGATTGAGGATTGAGGATTGAGGATTGAGGACTGACGATTGATGATTGAGGATTGATGACTGAGCATTGAGGATTGAAGATTGAGGATTGAGGATTGAGGATTGAGGATTGAGTTTTGAGGATTGAGAATTGAGGATTGAGGGTTGAAGATTGTGTATACAGGATTGAAGATTGAGGATTGAGGATTGAGGATTGAGGATTGACGATGAGGTCTGAGGGTTGAGGATTGAGGATTGAGGAATGGGGATTGAAGATTGAGGATTGGGTATTGCATATTGAACATTGAGGATTGAGGATTGAGGATTGAGGATTGAAGATTGAGGATTGAGGATTGAGGATTGAAGATAGAGGATTGAAGATTGAGGATTGGGGATTGAGGATTGACGATTGAGGATTGAGTATTGAGGATTGAGAATTGAGGATTGAGGATTGAAGATTGTGTATTCAGGATTGAGGATTGAGGACTGAAGATTGAATATTGATGATTGAAGATTGTGGATTGAGGATTGAGTGTTGCGGATTGAGGACGAGGACTGAGGGTTGAGTATTGATGTTTGAGGTCTGGGGATTGAGGATTGAGGATTGAGAATTGAGGATTGAGGATTGAGGATTGAAGATTGAGGATTGGGTATTGAGGATTGAAGGATGAGGATTGAGGATTGAGGATTGAGGATTGAGGATTGAATATTGAGTATTGAGGATTGAAGATTGAGAATTGAGGATTGAGGGTTGAGGATTGACGTTTGAGGAATGAGGATTGAGGTTTGAGGACTGAGGACTGAGGATTGAAGATTGAGAATTGAGGATTGAGGATTGAGGATTGAAGATTGAGGATTGGGTATAGAGTACTGAAGAATGAGGATTGAGGATTGAGTATTGAGGATTGAGTATCGAAGATTGAGGTTTGAGGATTGAGGATTGAGGATTGAGGATTGAAGATTGAGGACTGGGGACTCAGAGTTGAGGGTTGAGTGATGAGAATTGGTGTTTGTGGATAGAGGTTTGATGATTGCAGATTGAGCATTGAGTATTGAAAACTGTGAATTTAGGATATCCTATTGAGGATTGAGGATTGACAACTGATTGTTGAGGACTGAGAGCTGAAGATTGAGGATTCAGGATTGAGGATTCAGAATTGAGGTTTGAGGACTGAGGATTGAGGATTGAAGATTGATTCTTGAGGATTCAAGGTTGAGGATTCAGGATTGGGGATTGAGAATTGAGGGTGAGGGCTGAGGGTTGAGGATTGAGGTTTGAGGATTGAGGACTGAGGATTGAGGATTGGGGATTGATGATTGAGTATTGACGATTGAAGATTGAGGACTGGGGATTGAGGATTGAGGAAAGAGGATTGAGGATTGAGGATTGAAGATTGAGGATTGGGGACTGAGGATTGAGGATTGAGGATCGAGGATTGAGGATTGAAGATAGAAGATTGAGTATTGAGGATTGATTACTGAGGATTGAGGAATGAGGATTGAGGATTGAGTATTGAAGATTGAGGATTGGGGATTGAGGATTGACGATTGAGGATTGGGAATTGAGGATTGAGGATTGAGGACTGAAGATTGAGGATTGGGTATTGAGGATTGAAGGATGAGGATTGAGGATTGAGGATTGAGGATTGAGGATTGAAGATTGAGTATTGAGGATTGAAGATTGAGAATTGAGGATTGTGGGTTGAGAATTGACGTTTGAGGAATGAGGATTGAGGTTTGAGGACTGAGGACTGAGGATTTAGGATTCATGATTGAGGATTGAAGATTGAGTATTGAGGATTGAAGATTGAGGATTGAGGATTGAGGATTGAGGATTGAGGATTGAAGATTGAGGATCGGTGTTGAGGATTGACGATTGAGGATTGAGTATTGAGGATTGAGAATTGAGGATTGAGGATTGAACATTGAGTATTGTGGGCTGAAGATTGAGGATTGAGGATTGAGGATTGACGATTGAGGATTGAGTATTGAGGATTGAGAATTGAGGATTGAGGATTGAACATTGAGTATTGAGGGCTGAAGATTGAGGATTGAGGGTTGAGGATTGAAGATTGAGGACTTAGTGTTGACGGTTGAGTGATGGGAATTGACGTTTGTGGATTGAGATTTGAAGATTGAAGAATGGGGATTGAGTATTGAAAGCTGTGAATTGAGGATATTCTGTTGAGGATTGAGGATTAACAACTGATTGTTGAGGACTGAGGGCTGAAGATTGAGGATTCTGGATTGAGGATACAGAATTGAGGTTTGAGGACTGAGGATTGAGGATTGAAGATTTATTATTGAGGATTGAAGATTGAGGATTGAGGATTGAGGATCGAGGACTGAGGATGTGGGCTGAGGGTTGGGGATTGAGGTTTGAGGATTGAGGACTGAGGATTGAGGATTGATGATTGAGTATTGAGGACTGAAGACTGAGGACTGAGGATTGAGGATTGAGGATTGTGGATTGAGGACGAGGACTGAGGGTTGAGTATTGATGTTTGAGGTCTGAGGATTGAGGATAGAGGATTGAGAATTGAGGATTGAGGATTGAGGATTGAAGATTGAGGATTGGGTATTGAGGATTGAAGAGTGAGGACTGAGGATTGAGGATTGAGGATTGAGGATTGAAGATTGAGTATTGAGGATTGAAGATTGAGGATTGAGGATTGAGGATTGAGGATTGAGGATTGAGGATTGAGGATTGAGGATTGAGGATTGAGGATTGAGGATTGAGGATTGAAGATTGAGGATTGAAGATTGAGGATTGAGGATTGAGGATTAAAGATTGAGTATTGAGGATTGAAGATTGAGGATTGATGATTGAGGATTGAGGATTGACGATTGAGGATTGAGTATTGAGGATTGAGAATTGAGGATTGAGGATTGAGGATTGTGTATTCAGGATTGAGGATTGAGGACTGAAGATTGAATATTAATGATTGAAGATTGTGGATTGAGGATTGAGGGTTGCGGATTGAGGACGAGGCCTGAGGGTTGAGTACTGATGTTTGAGATCTGGGGATTGAGGATTGAGGATTGAGAATCGAGGATTGAGGATTGAGGATTGAAGATTGAGGATTGGGTATAGAGGATTGAAGAATGAGGACTGAGGATTGAGGATTGAGGATTGAGGATTGAAGATTGAGTATTGAGGAATGAAGATTGAGGATTGAGGATTGAGGATTGAGGATTTAGGATTGATGATTGAGGATTGAAGATTGAGTATTGAGGATTGAAGATTGAAGATTGAGGATTGAGGATTGAGGATTGAGGATTGAAGATTGAGGATTGGGGTTGAGGATTGACGATTGAGGATTGAGTATTGAGGATTGAGAATTGAGGATTTAAGATTGAACATTGAGTATTGTGGGCTGAAGATTGAGGATTGAGGATTGAGGATTGAAGATTGAGGAGTTAGTGTTGAGGGTTGAGTGGTGGGAATTGACGTTTGTGGATTGAGATTTGAAGATTGAAGAATGGGGATTGAGTATTGAAAGCTGTGAATTGAGGATATCCTGTTGAGGATTGAGGATCGACAATTGATTGTTGAGGACTGAGGGCTGAAGGTTGAGGATTCAGGATTGAGGATTCGGTATTGAGGTTTGAGGACTGAGGATTGAGGGTTGAGGATTGAGGGTTGTGGATTGACGCTTGAGGATTGAGAGTTGAGGATGGAGGATTGAAGAGAGAGGACTGAGTGTTGAGGATTGAGTGTTTAGAATTGATGTTTGACGATTGAGATATGATTATTGAATATTACGGTTTGAGTATTGAACCACGAGAGTTCTCGATATTCTATTGAGTATTGAGAATTGAGGATTGATTGTTGTGTATTGAGGATTGGTGGTTGAGGGTTGTGTGTTGAATATTGAGGATTGAGGATTGAGAATTGAGGATTGAGGATTGAGGATTGAGGATTGAAGATTGAGTATTGAGGATTGAAGATTGAGGATTGAGTACTGAGGATTGAGGATTGAGGATTGAGGGTTGAGGATTGAGGATTGAAGATTGAGTATTGAGGATTGAAGGTTGAGGATTGTGGATTGAGGATTGAGGATTGAGTATTGAAGATTCAGGATTGGGGATTGAGGATTGACGATTGAGGATTGAATATTGAGGATTGAGAATTGAGGATTGAGGATTGAAGATTGAGTATTGAGGATTGAAGATTGAGAATTGAGGATTGAGGATTGAGGATTGAAGATGAGGTCTGAGGGTTGACGATTGAGGTTTGAGGACTGAGGGTTGAGGATTCAGGATTGAGAGTTGAGGATTGGGTATTGAGGATTGAAGAATGAGGACTGAGGATTGAGGATTGAGGATTGAGGATTGAAGATTGAGTATTGAGAATTGAAGATTGAGGATTGAGGATTGAGGATTGAGGATTTAGGATTGATGATTGAGGATTGAAGATTTAGTATTGAGGATTGAAGATTGAGGATTGAGGATTGAGGATTGAGGATTGAGGATTGAAGATTGAGGATTGGGGTTGAGGATTGACGATTGAGGATTGAGTATTGAGGATTGAGAATTGAGGATTGAGGATTGAACATTGAGTATTGTGGGCTGAAGATTGAGTATTGAGGATTGAGGATTGACGATTGAGGATTGAGTATTGAGGATTGAGAATTGAGGATTGAGGATTGAACATTGAGTATTGAGGGCTGAAGATTGAGGATTGAGGATTGAGGATTGAAGATTGAGGTCTTAGTGTTGACGGTTGAGTGATGGGAATTGACGTTTGTGGATTGAGATTTGAAGATTGAAGAATGGGGATTGAGTATTGAAAGCTGTGAATTGAGGATATTCTGTTGAGGATTGAGGATTGACAATTGATTGTTGAGGACTGAGGGCTGAAGGTTGAGGATTCAGGATTGAGGATTCGGTATTGAGGTTTGAGGACTGAGGATTGAGGGTTGAGGATTGAGGATTGAGGATTGAAGATTGAGTTTTGAGGATTGAGAATTGAGGATTGAGGATTGAGGATTGAAGATTGAGGATTGGGTATTGAGGATTGAAGAATGAGGATTGATGATTGAGGATTGAGTATTGAGGATTGAAGATTGAGTATTGAGGATTGAATATTGATGATTGAGGATTGTGGATTGAGGATTGAGGATTGAACATTGAGGACTGAGTGTTGATGGTTGAGTGATGAGAATTGGTGTTTGTGGATAGAGGTTTGAAGATTGCAGATTGAGCGATGAGTATTGAGAAATGTGAATTGAGGATATTCTATTGAGGATTGAGGATTAACAACTGATTGTTGAGGACTGAGGGCTGAAGATTGAGGATTCAGGATTGAGGATTCGGTATTGAGGTTTGAGGACTGAGGATTGAGGGTTGAGGATTGAGGATTGAGGATTGAAGATTGAGTTTTGAGGATTGAGAATTGAGGATTGAGGATTGAGGATTGAAGATTGAGGATTGGGTATTGAGGATTGAAGAATGAGGATTGAGGATTGAGGATTGAGTATTGAGGATTGAAGATTGAGTATTGAGGATTGAATATTGATGATTGAGGATTGTGGGTTGAGGATCGACAATTGATTGTTGAGGACTGAGGGCTGAAGGTTGAGGATTCAGGATTGAGGATTCGGTATTGAGGTTTGAGGACTGAGGATTGAGGGTTGAGGATTGAGGATTGAGGATTGACGCTTGAGGATTGAGGGTTGAGGATGGAGGATTGAAGAGAGAGGACTGAGTGTTGAGGATTGAGTGTTTAGAATTGATGTTTGACGATTGAGATATGATTATTGAATATTACGGTTTGAGTATTGAACCACGAGAGTTCACGATATTCTATTGAGTATTGAGAATTGAGGATTGATTGTTGTGTATTGAGGATTGGTGGTTGAGGGTTCTGTGTTGAATATTGAGGATTGAGGATTGAGAATTGAGGATTGAGGATTGAAGATTGAGTATTGAGGATTGAAGATTGTGGATTTTGGATTGAGGATTGAAGATTGAGTATTGAGGATTGAAGATTGAGTATTGAGGATTGAGGATTGAGGATTGAGGATTGACGATGAGGTCTGAGGGTTGAGGATTGAGGATTGAGGATTGAGGATTGAGGATTGAAGATTGAGGATTGTGTATTGCGGATTGAACATTGTGGATTTGGCATTGAGGATTGAGTACTGAAGATTGAATATTGATGATTGAAGATCGATGATTGAGGATTGAGGGTTGTGGATTGAGGACGAGGACTGAGGGTTGAGTATTGATTTCTGAGGACTGAGGACTGAGGATTGAGGATTGAGGATTGAGGATTGAGGATTGAGGATTGAGGATTGAGGATTGAGGATTGAAGATTGAGGATTGGGTATTGCTGACTGAACATTGAGGATTGAGGATTGAGGATTGAGTATTGAGGATTGAGGACTGAAGTTTGAATATTGATGATTGAAGATTGAGGATTGAGGATTGAGGGCTGTGGATTGAGGACGAGGACTGAGGGTTCAGTATTGATGTCTGAGGTCTGAGGATTGAGGATTGAGGGTTGATAATTGAAGATTGAGTATTGAGGTTTGAAGATTGAGGATTTTGGATTGAGGATTAAGGATTGAGTATTGAAGATTGAGGATTTGGGATTGAGGATTGACGACTGAGGATTCAGTATTGAGGATTGAGAATTGAGGATAGAGGATTGAAGGTTGAGTATTGAGGATTGAAGATTGAGGATTGAGGATTGAGGATTGAGGATTGACTATGAGGGCTGAGGGTTGAGGATTGTGGTTTGAGGACTGAGGACTGAGGATTGAGGATTGAGAATTGAGGATTGAGGATTGAGGATTGAAGATTGAGGATTGGGTATTGAGGATCGAAGACTGAGGATTGAGGATTGAGGATTGAGGATTGAGGATTGAAGATTGAGGATTGAGGATTGAGGATTGAGGATTGAAGATTGAGTATTGAGGATTGAAGATTGAGGATTGAGGGTTGAGTGTTGATGATTGAGTATTGAGGATTGAAGATTGAGGATTGAGGATTGAGGATTGAGGACTGAGGATTGATGATTGAGGATTGATGATTGAGTATTGAGGATTGAAGATTGAGGATTGAGGATTGAGGATTAAGGATTGAGTTTTGAGGATTGAGAATTGAGGATTGAGGGTTGAAGATTGTGTATTCAGGATTGAAGATTGAGGATTGAGGATTGAGGATTGAGGATTGACGATGAGGGCTGAGGGTTGAGGATTGAGGTTTGAGGACTGAGGACTGAGGATTGAGGATTGAGAATTGAGGATTGAGGATTGAGGATTGAAGATTGAGGATTGCGTATTGAGGATTGAAGAATGAGGATTGAGGATTGAGGACTGAGGATTGAGGATTGAAGATTGAGGATTGAGAATTGATGATTGAGGATTGAGGATTGAAGGTTGAGTATTGAGGATTGAAGATTGAGGATTGAGGATTGAGGATTGAGGATTGACTATGAGGGCTGAGGGTTGAGGATTGAGGTTTGAGGGCTGAGGACTGAGGATTGAGGATTGAGAATTGAGGATTGAGGATTGAGGATTGAAGATTGAGGATTTGGTATTGAGGATTGAAGAATGAGGATTCAGGATTGAGGACTGAGGATTGAGGATTGAAGATTGAGGATTGAGGATTGAGGATTGAGGATTGAGTATTGAAGATTGAGTATTGAGGATTGAATGTAGGGGATTGAGGGTTGAGGATTGAGGATTGAGGATTGAAGATTGAGGACTGGGGACTGAGTATTGAGTGTTGAGTGATGAGAATTGGTGTTTGTGGATAGAGATTTAAAGATTGCAGATTGAGTATTGAGTATTGAAAACTGTGAATTGATGATATTCTATTGAGGATTGAGAATTTACAACTGATTGTTGAGGACTGAGGTCTGAAGATTGAGCATTCAGGATTGAGGATCCAGGATTGAGGTTTGAGGACTGAGGATTGAGGATTGAGGATTGAGGATTGAGGATTGAGGATTGAGGATTGAGGATTGAGGATTGGGGATTGAAGATTGAGGATTGCGTATTGCGTATTGAACATTGAGGATTGAGGATTGAGGATTGAGGATTGAGGATTGGGTATTGAGGATTGAAGACTGAGGATTGAAGATTGAGGATTGAGGATTGAGGATTGAAGATTGAGGATTGAGGATTCAGGATTGAGGATTGAAGATTGAGTATTGAGGATTGAAGATTGAGGATTGAGGATTGAGGATTGAGGATTGAGTATTGAGGATTGAGAATTGAGGATTGAGGGTTGAAGATTGTGTATTCAGGATTGAAGATTGAGGATTGAGGATTGAGGATTGAGGATTGACGATGAGGGATGAGGGTTGAGGGTTGAGGTTTGAGGACTGAGGACTGAGGATTGAGGATTGAGAATTGAGGAATGAGGATTGACGATTGAAGATTGAGGATTGGGTATTGAGGATTGAAGAATGAGGATTGAGGATTGAGGACTGAGGATTGAGGATTGAAGATTGAGGATTGAGGATTGAGGATTGAGGATTGAGTATTGAAGATTGAGTATTGAGGATTGAATGTAGGGGATTGAGGGTTGAGGATTGACGATTGAGGATTGAAGATTGAGGACTGGGGACAGAGTATTGAGGGTTGAGTGATGAGAATTGGTGTTTGTGAATAGAGATTTAAAGATTGCAGATTGAGTATTGAGTATTGAAAACTGTGAATTGATGATATTCTATTGAGGATTGAGAATTTACAACTGATTGTTGAGGGCTGAGGTCTGAAAATTGAGGTTTCAGGATTGAGGATTCAGAATTGAGGTTTGAGGACTGAGGATTGAGGGTTGAAGATTGATTATTGAGGATTGAAGATTGAAGATTGAGGATTGAGGAATGAGGATTGAGGATGAGGGCTGAGGGTTGAGGATTGAGGTTTGAGGATTGAGGACTGAGGATTGAGGATTGAGGATTGATGATTGAGTATTGAGGATTGAACATTGAGGATTGAGGATTGAGGATTGAGGATTGAGGATTGAAGATTGAGGATTGGGGATGAGTGTTGAGTGTTGAGTGATGAGAATTGATGTTTGTGGATAGAGATTTAAAGATAGCAGATTGTGTATTGAGTATTGAAAACTGTGAATTGATGATATTCTATTGAGGATTGAGAATTGACAAATGATTTTTGAGAACTGAGGTCTGAAGATTGAGGATTCAGGATTGAGGATTCAGGATTCAGGTTTGAGTACTGAGGATTGAGGATTGAGGATTGAGGATTGAGGATTGAAGATTGAGTATTGAGGTTTGAAGATTGAGGATTTTGGATTGAGGATTGAGGATTGAGTACTGAAGATTGAGGATTGGGGATTGAGGATTGAGGATTGAAGATTGAGGATTGGGTATTGAGGATTGAAGAATGAGGATTGAGGATTGAGGACTGAGGATTGAGGATTGAAGATTGAGGATTGAGGATTGAGGATTGAGGATTGAGGATTGAGTATTGAAGATTGAGTATTGAGGATTGAGGATTGAAGATTGGGGACTGGGGACTGAGTATTGAGGGTTGAGTGATGAGAATTGGTGTTTGTGGATAGAGATTTAAAGATTGCAGATTGTGTATTGAGTATTGAAAACTGTGAATTGATGATATTCTATTGAGGATTGAGAATTTACAACTGATTGTTGAGGACTGAGGTCTGAAGATTGAGGATTCAGGATTGAGGATCCAGCATTGAGGTTTGAGGACTGAAGATTGAGGATTGAGTATTGAGGATTGAGGATTGAGGATTGAGGATTGACTATGAGGGCTGAGGGTTGAGGATTGAGGTTTGAGGGCTGAGGACTGAGGATTGAGGATTGAGAATTGAGGATTGAGGATTGAGGATTGAAGATTGAGGATTGGGTATTGAGGATTGAAGAATGAGGATTCAAGATTGAGGACTGAGGATTGAGGATTGAAGATTGAGGATTGAGGATTGAGGATTGAGGATTGAGTATTGAAGATTGAGTATTGAGGATTGAATGTAGGGGATTGAGGGTTGAGGATTGAGGATTGAGGATTGAAGATTGAGGACTGGGGACTGAGTATTGAGTGTTGAGTGATGAGAATTCGTGTTTGTGGATAGAGATTTAAAGATTGCAGATTGAGTATTGAGTATTGAAAACTGTGAATTGATGATATTCTATTGAGGATTGAGAATTTACAACTGATTGTTGAGGACTGAGGTCTGAAGATTGAGGATTCAGGATTGAGGATCCAGGATTGAGGTTTGAGGACTGAGGATTGAGGATTGAGGATTGAGGATTGAGGATTGAGGATTGAGGATTGAGGATTGAGGATTGGGGATTGAAGATTGAGGATTGGGTATTGCGTATTGAACATTGAGGATTGAGGATTGAGGATTGAGGATTGAGGATTGGGTATTGAGGATTGAAGACTGAGGATTGAAGATTGAGGATTGAGGATTGAGGATTGAAGATTGAGGATTGAGGATTCAGGATTGAGGATTGAAGATTGAGTATTGAGGATTGAAGATTGAGGATTGAGGATTGAGGATTGAGGATTGAGTATTGAGGATTGAGAATTGAGGATTGAGGGTTGAAGATTGTGTATTCAGGATTGAAGATTGAGGATTGAGGATTGAGGATTGAGGATTGACGATGAGGGCTGAGGGTTGAGGATTGAGGTTTGAGGACTGAGGACTGAGGATTGAGGATTGAGAATTGAGGAATGAGGATTGAGGATTGAAGATTGAGGATTGGGTATTGAGGATTGAAGAATGAGGATTGAGGATTGAGGACTGAGGATTGAGGATTGATGATTGAGGACTGAGGATTGAGGATTGAGGATTGAGTATTGACGATCGAGTATTGAGGATTGAATGTAGGGGATTGAGGGTTGAGGATTGACGATTGAGGATTGAAGATTGAGGACTGGGGACAGAGTATTGAGGGTTGAGTGATGAGAATTGGTGTTTGTGAATAGAGATTTAAAGATTGCAGATTGAGTATTGAGTATTGAAAACTGTGAATTGATGATATTCTATTGAGGATTGAGAATTTACAACTGATTGTTGAGGGCTGAGGGCTGAAAATTGAGGTTTCAGGATTGAGGATTCAGAATTGAGGTTTGAGGACTGAGGATTGAGGGTTGAAGATTGATTATTGAGGATTGAAGATTGAAGATTGAGGATTGAGGAATGAGGATTGAGGATGAGGGCTGAGGGTTGAGGATTGAGGTTTGAGGATTGAGGACTGAGGATTGAGGATTGAGGATTGAGGATTGAGGATTGGGTATTGAGGATTGAAGACTGAGGATTGAGGATTGAGGATTGAGGATTGAGGATTGAAGATTGAGGATTGAGGATTGAGGATTGAGGATTGAAGATTGAGTATTGAGGATTGAATATTGAGGATTGAGGATTGAGGATTGAGGATTGAGTATTGAGGATTGAGAATTGAGGATTGAGGGTTGAAGATTGTGTATTCAGGATTGAAGATTGAGGATTGAGAATTGAGGATTGAGGATTGACGATGAGGGCTGAGGGTTGAGGATTGAGGTTTGAGGACTGAGGACTGAGGATTGAGGATTGAGAATTGAGGATTGAGGATTGAGGATTGAAGATTGAGGATTGGGTATTGAGGATTGAAGAATGAGGATTGAGGATTGAGGACTGAGGATTGAGGATTGAAGATTGAGGATTGAGGATTGAGGATTGAGGATTGAGGATTGAGTATTGAAGATTGAGTATTGAGGATTGAGGATTGAAGATTGGGGACTGGGGACTGAGTATTGAGGGTTGAGTGATGAGAATTGGTGTTTGTGGATAGAGATTTAAAGATTGCAGATTGAGTATTGAGTATTGAAAACTGTGAATTGATGATATTCTATTGAGGATTGAGAATTTACAACTGATTGTTGAGGACTGAGGACTGAAGGATGAGGATTCAGGATTGAGGATCCAGGATTGAGGTTTGAGGACTGAAGATTGAGGATTGAGGATTGAGGATTGAGGATTGAGGATTGTGGATTGAGGATTGGGGATTGAAGATTGAGGATTGGGTATTGCGTATTGAACATTGAAGATTGAGTGTTGAGGATTGAGGATTGAGGATAGGGTATTGAGGATTGAAGACTGAGGATTGAGGATTGAGGATTGAGGATTGAGGATTGAAGATTGAGGATTGTGGATTGAGGATTGAGGATTGAAGATTGAGTATTGAGGATTGAAGGTTGAGGATTGAGGATTGAGGGTTGATGATTGACTATTGAGAATTGAAGATTGAGGATTGAGGATTGAGGATTGAGGACTGAGGATTGGTGATTGAGGATTGGTGATTGAGTATTGAGGACTGAAGATTGAGGATTGAGGATTGAGGATTGAGGATTGAGTATTGAGGATTGAGAATTGAGGATTGAGGATTGAGGGTTGAAGATTGTGTATTCAGGATTGAAGATTGAGGATTGAGGATTGAGGATTGTGGATTGACGATGAGGGCTGAGGGTTGAGGATTGAGGTTTGAGGACTGAGGACTGAGGATTGAGGATTCAGAATTGAGGATTGAGGATTGAGGATTGAAGACTGAGGATTGAGGATTGAGGATTGAGGATTGAGGATTGAATATTGAGGATTGTGGATTGAGGATTGAGGATTGAAGATTGAGTTTTGAGGATTGAAGGTTGAGGATTGAGGATTGAGGATTGATGATTGAGTATTGAGGATTGAAGATTGAGGATTGAGGATTGAGGATTGAGGACTGAGGATTGGTGATTGAGGATTGATGATTGAGTATTGAGGATTGAGGATTGAGTATTGAGGATTGAGAATTGAGGATTGAGGATTGAGGGTTGAAGATTGTGTATTCATGATTGAAGATTGAGGATTGAGGATTGATGATTGTGGATTGACGATGAGGGCTGAGGGTTGAGGATTGAGGTTTGAGGACTGAGGACTGAGGATTGAGGATTCAGAATTGAGGATTGAGGATTGAGGATTGAAGATTGAGGATTGGGTATTGAGGATTGAAGAATGAGGATTGAGGATTGAGGACTGAGGATTGAGGATTGAAGATTGAGGGTTGAGGATTGAGGATTGAGGATTGAAGATTGAGTATTGAGGATTGAAGGTAGGGGTTTGAGGATTGAGGATTGAGGATTGAGGATTGAAGATTGAGGACTGGGGACTGAGTATTGAGGGCTGAGTGATGAGAATTGATGTTTGTGGATAGAGATTTAAAGATTGCAGATTGAGTATTGACTATTGAAAACTGTGAATTGATGATATTCTATTGAGGATTGAGAATTTACAACTGATTGTTGAGGGCTGAGGGCTGAAAATTGAGGATTCAGGATTGAGGATTCAGAATTGAGGTTTGAGGACTGAGGATTGAGGATTGAGGATTGAGGTTTGAGGACTGAGGATTGAGGATTGAGGATTGAGGATTGAGGATTGAGTATTGAAGATTGAGGATTGAGGATTGAGGATTGGAGATTGAGGATTGGGGATTGAGGATTAAAGATTGAGTATTGAGTATTGAAGATTGAGGATTGAGGATTGAAGATAGAGGATTGAAGATTGAGGATTGGGGATTGAGGATTGACGATTGAGGATTGAGTATTGAGGATTGAGAATTGAGGATTGAGGATTGAAGATTGTGTATTCAGGATTGAGGATTGAGGACTGAAGATTGAATATTGATGATTGAAGATTGTGGATTGAGGATTGAGTGTTGCGGATTGAGGACGAGGACTGAGGGTTGAGTATTGATGTTTGAGGTCTGGGGATTGAGGATTGAGGATTGAGAATTGAGGATTGAGGATTGAGGATTGAAGATTGAGGATTGGGTATTGAGGATTGAAGGATGAGGATTGAGGATTGAGGATTGAGGATTGAGGATTGAATATTGAGTATTGAGGATTGAAGATTGAGAATTGAGGATTGAGGGTTGAGGATTGACGTTTGAGGAATGAGGATTGAGGTTTGAGGACTGAGGACTGAGGATTGAAGATTGAGAATTGAGGATTGAGGATTGAGGATTGAAGATTGAGGATTGGGTATAGAGTACTGAAGAATGAGGATTGAGGATTGAGTATTGAGGATTGAGTATCGAAGATTGAGGTTTGAGGATTGAGGATTGAGGATTGAGGATTGAAGATTGAGGACTGGGGACTCAGAGTTGAGGGTTGAGTGATGAGAATTGGTGTTTGTGGATAGAGGTTTGATGATTGCAGATTGAGCATTGAGTATTGAAAACTGTGAATTTAGGATATCCTATTGAGGATTGAGGATTGACAACTGATTGTTGAGGACTGAGAGCTGAAGATTGAGGATTCAGGATTGAGGATTCAGAATTGAGGTTTGAGGACTGAGGATTGAGGATTGAAGATTGATTCTTGAGGATTCAAGGTTGAGGATTCAGGATTGGGGATTGAGAATTGAGGGTGAGGGCTGAGGGTTGAGGATTGAGGTTTGAGGATTGAGGACTGAGGATTGAGGATTGGGGATTGATGATTGAGTATTGACGATTGAAGATTGAGGACTGGGGATTGAGGATTGAGGAAAGAGGATTGAGGATTGAGGATTGAAGATTGAGGATTGGGGACTGAGGATTGAGGATTGAGGATCGAGGATTGAGGATTGAAGATAGAAGATTGAGTATTGAGGATTGATTACTGAGGATTGAGGAATGAGGATTGAGGATTGAGTATTGAAGATTGAGGATTGGGGATTGAGGATTGACGATTGAGGATTGGGAATTGAGGATTGAGGATTGAGGACTGAAGATTGAGGATTGGGTATTGAGGATTGAAGGATGAGGATTGAGGATTGAGGATTGAGGATTGAGGATTGAAGATTGAGTATTGAGGATTGAAGATTGAGAATTGAGGATTGTGGGTTGAGAATTGACGTTTGAGGAATGAGGATTGAGGTTTGAGGACTGAGGACTGAGGATTTAGGATTCATGATTGAGGATTGAAGATTGAGTATTGAGGATTGAAGATTGAGGATTGAGGATTGAGGATTGAGGATTGAGGATTGAAGATTGAGGATCGGTGTTGAGGATTGACGATTGAGGATTGAGTATTGAGGATTGAGAATTGAGGATTGAGGATTGAACATTGAGTATTGTGGGCTGAAGATTGAGGATTGAGGATTGAGGATTGACGATTGAGGATTGAGTATTGAGGATTGAGAATTGAGGATTGAGGATTGAACATTGAGTATTGAGGGCTGAAGATTGAGGATTGAGGGTTGAGGATTGAAGATTGAGGACTTAGTGTTGACGGTTGAGTGATGGGAATTGACGTTTGTGGATTGAGATTTGAAGATTGAAGAATGGGGATTGAGTATTGAAAGCTGTGAATTGAGGATATTCTGTTGAGGATTGAGGATTAACAACTGATTGTTGAGGACTGAGGGCTGAAGATTGAGGATTCTGGATTGAGGATACAGAATTGAGGTTTGAGGACTGAGGATTGAGGATTGAAGATTTATTATTGAGGATTGAAGATTGAGGATTGAGGATTGAGGATCGAGGACTGAGGATGTGGGCTGAGGGTTGGGGATTGAGGTTTGAGGATTGAGGACTGAGGATTGAGGATTGATGATTGAGTATTGAGGACTGAAGACTGAGGACTGAGGATTGAGGATTGAGGATTGTGGATTGAGGACGAGGACTGAGGGTTGAGTATTGATGTTTGAGGTCTGAGGATTGAGGATAGAGGATTGAGAATTGAGGATTGAGGATTGAGGATTGAAGATTGAGGATTGGGTATTGAGGATTGAAGAGTGAGGACTGAGGATTGAGGATTGAGGATTGAGGATTGAAGATTGAGTATTGAGGATTGAAGATTGAGGATTGAGGATTGAGGATTGAGGATTGAGGATTGAGGATTGAGGATTGAGGATTGAGGATTGAGGATTGAGGATTGAGGATTGAAGATTGAGGATTGAAGATTGAGGATTGAGGATTGAGGATTAAAGATTGAGTATTGAGGATTGAAGATTGAGGATTGATGATTGAGGATTGAGGATTGACGATTGAGGATTGAGTATTGAGGATTGAGAATTGAGGATTGAGGATTGAGGATTGTGTATTCAGGATTGAGGATTGAGGACTGAAGATTGAATATTAATGATTGAAGATTGTGGATTGAGGATTGAGGGTTGCGGATTGAGGACGAGGCCTGAGGGTTGAGTACTGATGTTTGAGATCTGGGGATTGAGGATTGAGGATTGAGAATCGAGGATTGAGGATTGAGGATTGAAGATTGAGGATTGGGTATAGAGGATTGAAGAATGAGGACTGAGGATTGAGGATTGAGGATTGAGGATTGAAGATTGAGTATTGAGGAATGAAGATTGAGGATTGAGGATTGAGGATTGAGGATTTAGGATTGATGATTGAGGATTGAAGATTGAGTATTGAGGATTGAAGATTGAAGATTGAGGATTGAGGATTGAGGATTGAGGATTGAAGATTGAGGATTGGGGTTGAGGATTGACGATTGAGGATTGAGTATTGAGGATTGAGAATTGAGGATTTAAGATTGAACATTGAGTATTGTGGGCTGAAGATTGAGGATTGAGGATTGAGGATTGAAGATTGAGGAGTTAGTGTTGAGGGTTGAGTGGTGGGAATTGACGTTTGTGGATTGAGATTTGAAGATTGAAGAATGGGGATTGAGTATTGAAAGCTGTGAATTGAGGATATCCTGTTGAGGATTGAGGATCGACAATTGATTGTTGAGGACTGAGGGCTGAAGGTTGAGGATTCAGGATTGAGGATTCGGTATTGAGGTTTGAGGACTGAGGATTGAGGGTTGAGGATTGAGGGTTGTGGATTGACGCTTGAGGATTGAGAGTTGAGGATGGAGGATTGAAGAGAGAGGACTGAGTGTTGAGGATTGAGTGTTTAGAATTGATGTTTGACGATTGAGATATGATTATTGAATATTACGGTTTGAGTATTGAACCACGAGAGTTCTCGATATTCTATTGAGTATTGAGAATTGAGGATTGATTGTTGTGTATTGAGGATTGGTGGTTGAGGGTTGTGTGTTGAATATTGAGGATTGAGGATTGAGAATTGAGGATTGAGGATTGAGGATTGAGGATTGAAGATTGAGTATTGAGGATTGAAGATTGAGGATTGAGTACTGAGGATTGAGGATTGAGGATTGAGGGTTGAGGATTGAGGATTGAAGATTGAGTATTGAGGATTGAAGGTTGAGGATTGTGGATTGAGGATTGAGGATTGAGTATTGAAGATTCAGGATTGGGGATTGAGGATTGACGATTGAGGATTGAATATTGAGGATTGAGAATTGAGGATTGAGGATTGAAGATTGAGTATTGAGGATTGAAGATTGAGAATTGAGGATTGAGGATTGAGGATTGAAGATGAGGTCTGAGGGTTGACGATTGAGGTTTGAGGACTGAGGGTTGAGGATTCAGGATTGAGAGTTGAGGATTGGGTATTGAGGATTGAAGAATGAGGACTGAGGATTGAGGATTGAGGATTGAGGATTGAAGATTGAGTATTGAGAATTGAAGATTGAGGATTGAGGATTGAGGATTGAGGATTTAGGATTGATGATTGAGGATTGAAGATTTAGTATTGAGGATTGAAGATTGAGGATTGAGGATTGAGGATTGAGGATTGAGGATTGAAGATTGAGGATTGGGGTTGAGGATTGACGATTGAGGATTGAGTATTGAGGATTGAGAATTGAGGATTGAGGATTGAACATTGAGTATTGTGGGCTGAAGATTGAGTATTGAGGATTGAGGATTGACGATTGAGGATTGAGTATTGAGGATTGAGAATTGAGGATTGAGGATTGAACATTGAGTATTGAGGGCTGAAGATTGAGGATTGAGGATTGAGGATTGAAGATTGAGGTCTTAGTGTTGACGGTTGAGTGATGGGAATTGACGTTTGTGGATTGAGATTTGAAGATTGAAGAATGGGGATTGAGTATTGAAAGCTGTGAATTGAGGATATTCTGTTGAGGATTGAGGATTGACAATTGATTGTTGAGGACTGAGGGCTGAAGGTTGAGGATTCAGGATTGAGGATTCGGTATTGAGGTTTGAGGACTGAGGATTGAGGGTTGAGGATTGAGGATTGAGGATTGAAGATTGAGTTTTGAGGATTGAGAATTGAGGATTGAGGATTGAGGATTGAAGATTGAGGATTGGGTATTGAGGATTGAAGAATGAGGATTGATGATTGAGGATTGAGTATTGAGGATTGAAGATTGAGTATTGAGGATTGAATATTGATGATTGAGGATTGTGGATTGAGGATTGAGGATTGAACATTGAGGACTGAGTGTTGATGGTTGAGTGATGAGAATTGGTGTTTGTGGATAGAGGTTTGAAGATTGCAGATTGAGCGATGAGTATTGAGAAATGTGAATTGAGGATATTCTATTGAGGATTGAGGATTAACAACTGATTGTTGAGGACTGAGGGCTGAAGATTGAGGATTCAGGATTGAGGATTCGGTATTGAGGTTTGAGGACTGAGGATTGAGGGTTGAGGATTGAGGATTGAGGATTGAAGATTGAGTTTTGAGGATTGAGAATTGAGGATTGAGGATTGAGGATTGAAGATTGAGGATTGGGTATTGAGGATTGAAGAATGAGGATTGAGGATTGAGGATTGAGTATTGAGGATTGAAGATTGAGTATTGAGGATTGAATATTGATGATTGAGGATTGTGGGTTGAGGATCGACAATTGATTGTTGAGGACTGAGGGCTGAAGGTTGAGGATTCAGGATTGAGGATTCGGTATTGAGGTTTGAGGACTGAGGATTGAGGGTTGAGGATTGAGGATTGAGGATTGACGCTTGAGGATTGAGGGTTGAGGATGGAGGATTGAAGAGAGAGGACTGAGTGTTGAGGATTGAGTGTTTAGAATTGATGTTTGACGATTGAGATATGATTATTGAATATTACGGTTTGAGTATTGAACCACGAGAGTTCACGATATTCTATTGAGTATTGAGAATTGAGGATTGATTGTTGTGTATTGAGGATTGGTGGTTGAGGGTTCTGTGTTGAATATTGAGGATTGAGGATTGAGAATTGAGGATTGAGGATTGAAGATTGAGTATTGAGGATTGAAGATTGTGGATTTTGGATTGAGGATTGAAGATTGAGTATTGAGGATTGAAGATTGAGTATTGAGGATTGAGGATTGAGGATTGAGGATTGACGATGAGGTCTGAGGGTTGAGGATTGAGGATTGAGGATTGAGGATTGAGGATTGAAGATTGAGGATTGTGTATTGCGGATTGAACATTGTGGATTTGGCATTGAGGATTGAGTACTGAAGATTGAATATTGATGATTGAAGATCGATGATTGAGGATTGAGGGTTGTGGATTGAGGACGAGGACTGAGGGTTGAGTATTGATTTCTGAGGACTGAGGACTGAGGATTGAGGATTGAGGATTGAGGATTGAGGATTGAGGATTGAGGATTGAGGATTGAGGATTGAAGATTGAGGATTGGGTATTGCTGACTGAACATTGAGGATTGAGGATTGAGGATTGAGTATTGAGGATTGAGGACTGAAGTTTGAATATTGATGATTGAAGATTGAGGATTGAGGATTGAGGGCTGTGGATTGAGGACGAGGACTGAGGGTTCAGTATTGATGTCTGAGGTCTGAGGATTGAGGATTGAGGGTTGATAATTGAAGATTGAGTATTGAGGTTTGAAGATTGAGGATTTTGGATTGAGGATTAAGGATTGAGTATTGAAGATTGAGGATTTGGGATTGAGGATTGACGACTGAGGATTCAGTATTGAGGATTGAGAATTGAGGATAGAGGATTGAAGGTTGAGTATTGAGGATTGAAGATTGAGGATTGAGGATTGAGGATTGAGGATTGACTATGAGGGCTGAGGGTTGAGGATTGTGGTTTGAGGACTGAGGACTGAGGATTGAGGATTGAGAATTGAGGATTGAGGATTGAGGATTGAAGATTGAGGATTGGGTATTGAGGATCGAAGACTGAGGATTGAGGATTGAGGATTGAGGATTGAGGATTGAAGATTGAGGATTGAGGATTGAGGATTGAGGATTGAAGATTGAGTATTGAGGATTGAAGATTGAGGATTGAGGGTTGAGTGTTGATGATTGAGTATTGAGGATTGAAGATTGAGGATTGAGGATTGAGGATTGAGGACTGAGGATTGATGATTGAGGATTGATGATTGAGTATTGAGGATTGAAGATTGAGGATTGAGGATTGAGGATTAAGGATTGAGTTTTGAGGATTGAGAATTGAGGATTGAGGGTTGAAGATTGTGTATTCAGGATTGAAGATTGAGGATTGAGGATTGAGGATTGAGGATTGACGATGAGGGCTGAGGGTTGAGGATTGAGGTTTGAGGACTGAGGACTGAGGATTGAGGATTGAGAATTGAGGATTGAGGATTGAGGATTGAAGATTGAGGATTGCGTATTGAGGATTGAAGAATGAGGATTGAGGATTGAGGACTGAGGATTGAGGATTGAAGATTGAGGATTGAGAATTGATGATTGAGGATTGAGGATTGAAGGTTGAGTATTGAGGATTGAAGATTGAGGATTGAGGATTGAGGATTGAGGATTGACTATGAGGGCTGAGGGTTGAGG
The DNA here is from genome assembly GCF_051401765.1 of Calliopsis andreniformis. NCBI lineage: Eukaryota > Metazoa > Arthropoda > Insecta > Hymenoptera > Andrenidae > Calliopsis > Calliopsis andreniformis. Next base: position 4,006,514 of record NW_027480463.1, on the reverse strand, counting down.
ATTGAGGTTTGAGGGCTGAGGACTGAGGATTGAGGATTGAGAATTGAGGATTGAGGATTGAGGATTGAAGATTGAGGATTTGGTATTGAGGATTGAAGAATGAGGATTCAGGATTGAGGACTGAGGATTGAGGATTGAAGATTGAGGATTGAGGATTGAGGATTGAGGATTGAGTATTGAAGATTGAGTATTGAGGATTGAATGTAGGGGATTGAGGGTTGAGGATTGAGGATTGAGGATTGAAGATTGAGGACTGGGGACTGAGTATTGAGTGTTGAGTGATGAGAATTGGTGTTTGTGGATAGAGATTTAAAGATTGCAGATTGAGTATTGAGTATTGAAAACTGTGAATTGATGATATTCTATTGAGGATTGAGAATTTACAACTGATTGTTGAGGACTGAGGTCTGAAGATTGAGCATTCAGGATTGAGGATCCAGGATTGAGGTTTGAGGACTGAGGATTGAGGATTGAGGATTGAGGATTGAGGATTGAGGATTGAGGATTGAGGATTGAGGATTGGGGATTGAAGATTGAGGATTGCGTATTGCGTATTGAACATTGAGGATTGAGGATTGAGGATTGAGGATTGAGGATTGGGTATTGAGGATTGAAGACTGAGGATTGAAGATTGAGGATTGAGGATTGAGGATTGAAGATTGAGGATTGAGGATTCAGGATTGAGGATTGAAGATTGAGTATTGAGGATTGAAGATTGAGGATTGAGGATTGAGGATTGAGGATTGAGTATTGAGGATTGAGAATTGAGGATTGAGGGTTGAAGATTGTGTATTCAGGATTGAAGATTGAGGATTGAGGATTGAGGATTGAGGATTGACGATGAGGGATGAGGGTTGAGGATTGAGGTTTGAGGACTGAGGACTGAGGATTGAGGATTGAGAATTGAGGAATGAGGATTGACGATTGAAGATTGAGGATTGGGTATTGAGGATTGAAGAATGAGGATTGAGGATTGAGGACTGAGGATTGAGGATTGAAGATTGAGGATTGAGGATTGAGGATTGAGGATTGAGTATTGAAGATTGAGTATTGAGGATTGAATGTAGGGGATTGAGGGTTGAGGATTGACGATTGAGGATTGAAGATTGAGGACTGGGGACAGAGTATTGAGGGTTGAGTGATGAGAATTGGTGTTTGTGAATAGAGATTTAAAGATTGCAGATTGAGTATTGAGTATTGAAAACTGTGAATTGATGATATTCTATTGAGGATTGAGAATTTACAACTGATTGTTGAGGGCTGAGGTCTGAAAATTGAGGTTTCAGGATTGAGGATTCAGAATTGAGGTTTGAGGACTGAGGATTGAGGGTTGAAGATTGATTATTGAGGATTGAAGATTGAAGATTGAGGATTGAGGAATGAGGATTGAGGATGAGGGCTGAGGGTTGAGGATTGAGGTTTGAGGATTGAGGACTGAGGATTGAGGATTGAGGATTGATGATTGAGTATTGAGGATTGAACATTGAGGATTGAGGATTGAGGATTGAGGATTGAGGATTGAAGATTGAGGATTGGGGATGAGTGTTGAGTGTTGAGTGATGAGAATTGATGTTTGTGGATAGAGATTTAAAGATAGCAGATTGTGTATTGAGTATTGAAAACTGTGAATTGATGATATTCTATTGAGGATTGAGAATTGACAAATGATTTTTGAGAACTGAGGTCTGAAGATTGAGGATTCAGGATTGAGGATTCAGGATTCAGGTTTGAGTACTGAGGATTGAGGATTGAGGATTGAGGATTGAGGATTGAAGATTGAGTATTGAGGTTTGAAGATTGAGGATTTTGGATTGAGGATTGAGGATTGAGTACTGAAGATTGAGGATTGGGGATTGAGGATTGAGGATTGAAGATTGAGGATTGGGTATTGAGGATTGAAGAATGAGGATTGAGGATTGAGGACTGAGGATTGAGGATTGAAGATTGAGGATTGAGGATTGAGGATTGAGGATTGAGGATTGAGTATTGAAGATTGAGTATTGAGGATTGAGGATTGAAGATTGGGGACTGGGGACTGAGTATTGAGGGTTGAGTGATGAGAATTGGTGTTTGTGGATAGAGATTTAAAGATTGCAGATTGTGTATTGAGTATTGAAAACTGTGAATTGATGATATTCTATTGAGGATTGAGAATTTACAACTGATTGTTGAGGACTGAGGTCTGAAGATTGAGGATTCAGGATTGAGGATCCAGCATTGAGGTTTGAGGACTGAAGATTGAGGATTGAGTATTGAGGATTGAGGATTGAGGATTGAGGATTGACTATGAGGGCTGAGGGTTGAGGATTGAGGTTTGAGGGCTGAGGACTGAGGATTGAGGATTGAGAATTGAGGATTGAGGATTGAGGATTGAAGATTGAGGATTGGGTATTGAGGATTGAGAATGAGGATTCAGGATTGAGGACTGAGGATTGAGGATTGAAGATTGAGGATTGAGGATTGAGGATTGAGGATTGAGTATTGAAGATTGAGTATTGAGGATTGAATGTAGGGGATTGAGGGTTGAGGATTGAGGATTGAGGATTGAAGATTGAGGACTGGGGACTGAGTATTGAGTGTTGAGTGATGAGAATTGGTGTTTGTGGATAGAGATTTAAAGATTGCAGATTGAGTATTGAGTATTGAAAACTGTGAATTGATGATATTCTATTGAGGATTGAGAATTTACAACTGATTGTTGAGGACTGAGGTCTGAAGATTGAGGATTCAGGATTGAGGATCCAGGATTGAGGTTTGAGGACTGAGGATTGAGGATTGAGGATTGAGGATTGAGGATTGAGGATTGAGGATTGAGGATTGAGGATTGGGGATTGAAGATTGAGGATTGGGTATTGCGTATTGAACATTGAGGATTGAGGATTGAGGATTGAGGATTGAGGATTGGGTATTGAGGATTGAAGACTGAGGATTGAAGATTGAGGATTGAGGATTGAGGATTGAAGATTGAGGATTGAGGATTCAGGATTGAGGATTGAAGATTGAGTATTGAGGATTGAAGATTGAGGATTGAGGATTGAGGATTGAGGATTGAGTATTGAGGATTGAGAATTGAGGATTGAGGGTTGAAGATTGTGTATTCAGGATTGAAGATTGAGGATTGAGGATTGAGGATTGAGGATTGACGATGAGGGCTGAGGGTTGAGGATTGAGGTTTGAGGACTGAGGACTGAGGATTGAGGATTGAGAATTGAGGAATGAGGATTGAGGATTGAAGATTGAGGATTGGGTATTGAGGATTGAAGAATGAGGATTGAGGATTGAGGACTGAGGATTGAGGATTGATGATTGAGGACTGAGGATTGAGGATTGAGGATTGAGTATTGAAGATCGAGTATTGAGGATTGAATGTAGGGGATTGAGGGTTGAGGATTGACGATTGAGGATTGAAGATTGAGGACTGGGGACAGAGTATTGAGGGTTGAGTGATGAGAATTGGTGTTTGTGAATAGAGATTTAAAGATTGCAGATTGAGTATTGAGTATTGAAAACTGTGAATTGATGATATTCTATTGAGGATTGAGAATTTACAACTGATTGTTGAGGGCTGAGGGCTGAAAATTGAGGTTTCAGGATTGAGGATTCAGAATTGAGGTTTGAGGACTGAGGATTGAGGGTTGAAGATTGATTATTGAGGATTGAAGATTGAAGTTTGAGGATTGAGGAATGAGGATTGAGGATGAGGGCTGAGGGTTGAGGATTGAGGTTTGAGGATTGAGGACTGAGGATTGAGGATTGAGGATTGAGGATTGAGGATTGGGTATTGAGGATTGAAGACTGAGGATTGAGGATTGAGGATTGAGGATTGAGGATTGAAGATTGAGGATTGAGGATTGAGGATTGAGGATTGAAGATTGAGTATTGAGGATTGAATATTGAGGATTGAGGATTGAGGATTGAGGATTGAGTATTGAGGATTGAGAATTGAGGATTGAGGGTTGAAGATTGTGTATTCAGGATTGAAGATTGAGGATTGAGAATTGAGGATTGAGGATTGACGATGAGGGCTGAGGGTTGAGGATTGAGGTTTGAGGACTGAGGACTGAGGATTGAGGATTGAGAATTGAGGATTGAGGATTGAGGATTGAAGATTGAGGATTGGGTATTGAGGATTGAAGAATGAGGATTGAGGATTGAGGACTGAGGATTGAGGATTGAAGATTGAGGATTGAGGATTGAGGATTGAGGATTGAGGATTGAGTATTGAAGATTGAGTATTGAGGATTGAGGATTGAAGATTGGGGACTGGGGACTGAGTATTGAGGGTTGAGTGATGAGAATTGGTGTTTGTGGATAGAGATTTAAAGATTGCAGATTGAGTATTGAGTATTGAAAACTGTGAATTGATGATATTCTATTGAGGATTGAGAATTTACAACTGATTGTTGAGGACTGAGGACTGAAGGATGAGGATTCAGGATTGAGGATCCAGGATTGAGGTTTGAGGACTGAAGATTGAGGATTGAGGATTGAGGATTGAGGATTGAGGATTGTGGATTGAGGATTGGGGATTGAAGATTGAGGATTGGGTATTGCGTATTGAACATTGAAGATTGAGTGTTGAGGATTGAGGATTGAGGATAGGGTATTGAGGATTGAAGACTGAGGATTGAGGATTGAGGATTGAGGATTGAGGATTGAAGATTGAGGATTGTGGATTGAGGATTGAGGATTGAAGATTGAGTATTGAGGATTGAAGGTTGAGGATTGAGGATTGAGGGTTGATGATTGACTATTGAGAATTGAAGATTGAGGATTGAGGATTGAGGATTGAGGACTGAGGATTGGTGATTGAGGATTGGTGATTGAGTATTGAGGACTGAAGATTGAGGATTGAGGATTGAGGATTGAGGATTGAGTATTGAGGATTGAGAATTGAGGATTGAGGATTGAGGGTTGAAGATTGTGTATTCAGGATTGAAGATTGAGGATTGAGGATTGAGGATTGTGGATTGACGATGAGGGCTGAGGGTTGAGGATTGAGGTTTGAGGACTGAGGACTGAGGATTGAGGATTCAGAATTGAGGATTGAGGATTGAGGATTGAAGACTGAGGATTGAGGATTGAGGATTGAGGATTGAGGATTGAATATTGAGGATTGTGGATTGAGGATTGAGGATTGAAGATTGAGTTTTGAGGATTGAAGGTTGAGGATTGAGGATTGAGGATTGATGATTGAGTATTGAGGATTGAAGATTGAGGATTGAGGATTGAGGATTGAGGACTGAGGATTGGTGATTGAGGATTGATGATTGAGTATTGAGGATTGAGGATTGAGTATTGAGGATTGAGAATTGAGGATTGAGGATTGAGGGTTGAAGATTGTGTATTCATGATTGAAGATTGAGGATTGAGGATTGATGATTGTGGATTGACGATGAGGGCTGAGGGTTGAGGGTTGAGGTTTGAGGACTGAGGACTGAGGATTGAGGATTCAGAATTGAGGATTGAGGATTGAGGATTGAAGATTGAGGATTGGGTATTGAGGATTGAAGAATGAGGATTGAGGATTGAGGACTGAGGATTGAGGATTGAAGATTGAGGGTTGAGGATTGAGGATTGAGGATTGAAGATTGAGTATTGAGGATTGAAGGTAGGGGTTTGAGGATTGAGGATTGAGGATTGAGGATTGAAGATTGAGGACTGGGGACTGAGTATTGAGGGCTGAGTGATGAGAATTGATGTTTGTGGATAGAGATTTAAAGATTGCAGATTGAGTATTGACTATTGAAAACTGTGAATTGATGATATTCTATTGAGGATTGAGAATTTACAACTGATTGTTGAGGGCTGAGGGCTGAAAATTGAGGATTCAGGATTGAGGATTCAGAATTGAGGTTTGAGGACTGAGGATTGAGGATTGAGGATTGAGGTTTGAGGACTGAGGATTGAGGATTGAGGATTGAGGATTGAGGATTGAGTATTGAAGATTGAGGATTGAGGATTGAGGATTGGAGATTGAGGATTGGGGATTGAGGATTAAAGATTGAGTATTGAGTATTGAAGATTGAGGATTGATGATTGAGGGTTGAGGATTGAGTATTGAGGATTGAGGATTGAGTATTGAAGATTGAGGATTGATGATTGTGGATTGAGGATTGAGGATTGAGGATTGAGGATTGAGGATTGTGGATTGACGATGAGGGCTGAGGGTTGAGGATTGAGGTTTGAGGACTGAGGACTGAGGATTGAGGATTGAGAATTGAGGATTGAGGATTGAGGATTGAAGATTGAGGATTGAGGATTGAGGATTGAGGATTGAGGATTGAAGATTGAGGATTGAGGATTCAGGATTGAGGATTGAAGATTGAGTATTGAGGATTGAAGATTGAGGATTGAGGATTGAGGATTGAGGATTGAGTATTGAGGATTGAGAATTGAGGATTGAGGGTTGAAGATTGTGTATTCAGGATTGAAGATTGAGGATTGAGGGTTGAGGATTGAGGATTGACGATGAGGGCTGAGGGTTGAGGATTGAGGTTTGAGGACTGAGGACTGAGGATTGAGGATTGAGAATTGAGGATTGAGGATTGAGGATTGAAGATTGAGGATTGGGTATTGAGGATTGAAGAATGAGGATTGAGGATTGAGGACTGAGGATTGAGGATTGAAGATTGAGGATTGAGGATTGAGGATTAAGGATTGAGTATTGAAGATTGAGTATTGAGGATTGAATGTAGGGGATTGAGGGTTGAGGATTGAGGATTGAGGATTGAAGATTGAGGACTGGGGACTGAGTATTGAGGGTTGAGTGATGAGAATTGGAGTTTGTGAATAGAGATTTAAAGATTGCAGATTGAGTATTGAGTATTGAAAACTGTGAATTGATGATATTCTATTGAGGATTGAGAATCTACAACTGATTGTTGAGGGCTGAGGGCTGAAAATTGAGGATTCAGGATTGAGGATTCAGAATTGAGGTTTGAGGACTGAGGATTGAGGGTTGAAGATTGATTATTGAGGATTGAAGATTGAAGATTGAGGATTGAGGAATGAGGATTGAGGATGAGGGCTGAGGGTTGAGGATTGAGGTTTGAGGATTGAGGACTGAGGATTGAGGATTGAGGATTGATGATTGAGTATTGAGGATTGAAGATTGAGGATTGAGGATTGAGGATTGAGGATTGAGGATTGAAGATTGAGGATTGGGGACTGAGTGTTGAGGGTTGAGTGATGAGAATTGATGTTTGTGGATAGAGATTTAAAGATAGCGGATTGAGTATTGAGTATTGAAAACTGTGAATTGATGATATTCTATTGAGGATTGAGAATTGACAACTGATTTTTGAGAACTGACGTCTGAAGATTGAGGATTCAGGATTGAGGATTCAGGATTCAGGTTTGAGTACTGAGGATTGAGGATTGAGGATTGAGGATTGAGGATTGAGGATTGAGGTTTGAGGATTGAAGATTGAGGATTGGGTATTGCTGACTGAACATTGAGGATTGAGGATTGAGGATTGAGTATTGAGGATTGAGGACTGAAGATTGAATATTGATGATTGAAGATTAAGGATTGAGGATTGAGGGCTGTGTATTGAGGACGAGGTCTGAGGGTTCAGTATTGATGTCTGAGGTCTGAGGATTGAGGATTGAGGATTGAGGATTGAAGATTGAGTATTGAGGTTTGAAGATTGAGGATTTTGGATTGAGGATTGAGGATTGAGTATTGAAGATTGAGGATTGGGGATTGAGGATTGACGATTGAGGATTCAGTATTGAGGATTGAGAATTGAGGATAGAGGATTGAAGGTTGAGTATTGAGGATTGAAGATTCAGGATTGAGGATTGAGGATTGAGGATTCACTATGAGGGCTGAGGGTTGAGGATTGAGGTTTGAGGACTGAGGACTGAGGATTGAGGATTGAGAATCGAGGATTGAGGATTGAGGATTGAAGATTGAGGATTGGGTATTGAGGATTGAAGAATGAGGATTGAGGATTGAGGACTGAGGATTGAGGATTGAAGATTGAGGATTGAGGATTGAGGATTGAGGATTGAAGATTGTGTATACAGGATTGAAGATTGAGGATTGAGGATTGAGGATTGAGGATTGACGATGAGGTCTGAGGGTTGAGGATTGAGGATTGAGGAATGGGGATTGAAGATTGAGGATTGGGTATTGCATATTGAACATTGAGGATTGAGGATTGAGGATTGAATGTAGGGGATTGAGGGTTGAGGATTGAGGATCGAGGATTGAAGATTGAGGACTGGGGACTGAGTATTGAGTGTTGAGTGATGAGGATTGGTGATTGTGGATAGAGATATAAAGATTGCAGATTGAGTATTGAGTATTGAAAACTGTGAATTGATGATATTCTATTGAGGATTGAGAATTTACAACTGATTGTTGAGGACTGAGGTCTGAAGATTGAGGATTCAGGATTGAGGTTTGAGGACTGAGGATTGAGGATTGAGGATTGAGGATTGAGGATTGAGGATTGAGGATCGAGGATTCGGGATTGAAGATTGAGGATTGGGTATTGCGTATTGAACATTGAGGATTGAGGATTGAGGATTGAGGATTGAGGATTGGGTATTGAGGATTGAAGACTGAGGATTGAGGATTGAGGATTGAGGATTGAGGATTGAAGATTGAGTATTGAGGATTGAAGATTGAGGATTGAGGATTGAGGATTGATGATTGAGTATTGAGGATTGAAGACCGAGGATTGAGGATTGAGGATTGAGGACTGAGGATTGGTGAATGAGGATTGATGATTGAGTATTGAGGATTGAAGATTGAGGATTGAGGATTGAGGATTGAGGATTGAGTATTGAGGATTGAGAATTGAGTATTGAGGGTTGAAGATTGTTTATTCAGGATTGAAGATTGAGGATTGAGGATTGAGGATTGTGGATTGACGATGAGGGCTGAGGGTTGAGGATTGAGGTTTGAGGACTGAGGACTGAGGATTGAGGATTGAGAATTGAGGATTGAGGATTGAGGATTGAGGATTGAGGATTGAAGATTGAGGATTGTGGATTGAGGATTGAGGATTGAAGATTGAGTATTGAGGATTGAAGATTGAGGATTGAGGATTGAGGATTGATGATTGAGTATTGAGGATTGAAGATTGAGGATTGAGGATTGAGGATTGAGGACTGAGGATTGGTGATTGAGGATTGATGATTGAGTATTGAGGATTGAAGATAGAGGATTGAGGATTGAGGATTGAGGATTGAGTATTGAGGATTGAGAATTGAGGATTGAGGATTGAGAGTTGAAGATTGTGTATTCAGGATTGAAGACTGAGAATTGAGGATTGAGGATTGTGGATTGACGATGAGGGCTGAGGGTTGAGGATTGAGGTTTGAGGACTGAGGACTGAGGATTGAGGATTGAGGATTAAAGATTGAGTATTGAGGATTGAAGATTGAGGATTGATGATTGAGGATTGTGGATTGAGGATTGAGTGTTGCGGATTGAGGACGAGGACTGAGGGTTGAGTATTGATGTTTGAGGTCTGGGGATTGAGGATTGAGGATTGAGAATTGAGGATTGAGGATTGAGGATTGAAGATTGAGGATTGGGTATTGAGGATTGAAGGATGAGGATTGAGGATTGAGGATTGAGGATTGAGGATTGAATATTGAGTATTGAGGATTGAAGATTGAGAATTGAGGATTGAGGGTTGAGGATTGACGTTTGAGGAATGAGGATTGAGGTTTGAGGACTGAGGACTGAGGATTGAAGATTGAGAATTGAGGATTGAGGATTGAGGATTGAAGATTGAGGATTGGGTATAGAGTACTGAAGAATGAGGATTGAGGATTGAGGATTGAGGATTGAGTATCGAAGATTGAGGTTTGAGGATTGAGGATTGAGGATTGAGGATTGAAGATTGAGGACTGGGGACTCAGAGTTGAGGGTTGAGTGATGAGAATTGGTGTTTGTGGATAGAGGTTTGATGATTGCAGATGGAGCATTGAGTATTGAAAACTGTGAATTTAGGATATCCTATTGAGGATTGAGGATTGACAACTGATTGTTGAGGACTGAGAGCTGAAGATTGAGGATTCAGGATTGAGGATTCAGAATTGAGGTTTGAGGACTGAGGATTGAGGATTGAAGATTGATTCTTGAGGATTCAAGGTTGAGGATTCAGGATTGGGGATTGAGAATTGAGGGTGAGGGCTGAGGGTTGAGGATTGAGGTTTGAGGATTGAGGACTGAGGATTGAGGATTGGGGATTGATGATTGAGTATTGACGATTGAAGATTGAGGACTGGGGATTGAGGATTGAGGAAAGAGGATTGAAGATTGAGGATTGAAGATTGAGGATTGGGGACTGAGGATTGAGGATTGAGGATCGAGGATTGAGGATTGAAGATAGAAGATTGAGTATTGAGGATTGATTACTGAGGATTGAGGAATGAGGATTGAGGATTGAGTATTGAAGATTGAGGATTGGGGATTGAGGATTGACGATTGAGGATTGGGAATTGAGGATTGAGGATTGAGGACTGAAGATTGAGGATTGGGTATTGAGGATTGAAGGATGAGGATTGAGGATTGAGGATTGAGGATTGAGGATTGAAGATTGAGTATTGAGGATTGAAGATTGAGAATTGAGGATTGAGGGTTGAGAATTGACGTTTGAGGAATGAGGATTGAGGTTTGAGGACTGAGGACTGAGGATTTAGGATTCATGATTGAGGATTGAAGATTGAGTATTGAGGATTGAAGATTGAGGATTGAGGATTGAGGATTGAGGATTGAGGATTGAAGATTGAGGATCGGTGTTGAGGATTGACGATTGAGGATTGAGTATTGAGGATTGAGAATTGAGGATTGAGGATTGAACATTGAGTATTGTGGGCTGAAGATTGAGGATTGAGGATTGAGGATTGACGATTGAGGATTGAGTATTGAGGATTGAGAATTGAGGATTGAGGATTGAACATTGAGTATTGAGGGCTGAAGATTGAGGATTGAGGGTTGAGGATTGAAGATTGAGGACTTAGTGTTGACGGTTGAGTGATGGGAATTGACGTTTGTGGATTGAGATTTGAAGATTGAAGAATGGGGATTGAGTATTGAAAGCTGTGAATTGAGGATATTCTGTTGAGGATTGAGGATTAACAACTGATTGTTGAGGACTGAGGGCTGAAGATTGAGGATTCTGGATTGAGGATACAGAATTGAGGTTTGAGGACTGAGGATTGAGGATTGAAGATTTATTATTGAGGATTGAAGATTGAGGATTGAGGATTGAGGATCGAGGACTGAGGATGTGGGCTGAGGGTTGGGGATTGAGGTTTGAGGATTGAGGACTGAGGATTGAGGATTGATGATTGAGTATTGAGGACTGAAGACTGAGGACTGAGGATTGAGGATTGAGGATTGTGGATTGAGGACGAGGACTGAGGGTTGAGTATTGATGTTTGAGGTCTGAGGATTGAGGATAGAGGATTGAGAATTGAGGATTGAGGATTGAGGATTGAAGATTGAGGATTGGTTATTGAGGATTGAAGAGTGAGGACTGAGGATTGAGGATTGAGGATTGAGGATTGAAGATTGAGTATTGAGGATTGAAGATTGAGGATTGAGGATTGAGGATTGAGGATTGAGGATTGAGGATTGAGGATTGAGGATTGAGGATTGAGGATTGAGGATTGAGGATTGAAGATTGAGGATTGAAGATTGAGGATTGAGGATTGAGGATTAAAGATTGAGTATTGAGGATTGAAGATTGAGGATTGATGATTGAGGATTGAGGATTGACGATTGAGGATTGAGTATTGAGGATTGAGAATTGAGGATTGAGGATTGAGGATTGTGTATTCAGGATTGAGGATTGAGGACTGAATATTGAATATTAATGATTGAAGATTGTGGATTGAGGATTGAGGGTTGCGGATTGAGGACGAGGCCTGAGGGTTGAGTACTGATGTTTGAGATCTGGGGATTGAGGATTGAGGATTGAGAATCGAGGATTGAGGATTGAGGATTGAAGATGAGGTCTGAGGGTTGACGATTGAGGTTTGAGGACAGAGGGTTGAGGATTCAGGATTGAGAGTTGAGGATTGGGTATTGAGGATTGAAGAATGAGGACTGAGGACTGAGGATTGAGGATTGAGGATTGAAGATTGAGTATTGAGGATTGAAGATTGAGGATTGAGGATTGAGGATTGAGGATCGAGGATTGAAGATTGAAGATTGGCTATTGAGGATTGAACATTGAGGATTGAGGATTGAGGATTGAGGATTGAGGATTGAGGGTTGAGGATTGAAGATTGAATATTGATGATTGAAGGTTGAGGATTGAGGATTGAGGGTCGTGGATTCAGGACGAGGACTGAGGGTTGAGTATTGATTTTTGAGGACTGAGGATTGAGGATAGAGGATTGAGAATTGAGGATTGAGGATTGAGGATTGAAGACTGAGGATTCTGTATTGAGGATTGAAGAATGAGAACTGAGGATTCAGAATTGAGGATTGAGGATTGAGGATTGGGGATTCAGGATTGAAGATTGAGGATTGAGGATTGAGGATTAAAGATTGAGTATTGAGGATTGAAGATTGCGGATTGGTGATTGAGGATTGAGGATTGAGGATTGAGTATTGAGGATTGAGTATTGAGGATTGAGGATTGAAGATTGAGGATTGAGGATTGAGGATTGAAGATAGAGGATTGGCTATTGAGGATTGAAGAATGAGGATTGAGGATTGAGGATTGAGGATTGAAGATTGATGATTGAGGATTGTGGATTGAGGATTGAGGATTGAACATTGAGGACTGAGTGTTGAGGGTTGAGTGATGAAAATTGGTGTTTGTGGATAGAGGTTTGAAGATTGCAGATTGAGCATTGAGTATTGAAAACTGTGAGTTGAGGATATTCTATTGAGGATTGAGGATTGACAACTGATTGTTGAGGACTGAGGGCTGAAGATTGAGGATTTAGGGTTGCGAATTCAGAATTGAGGTTTGAGGATTGAGGATTGAGGATTGATGATTGATTATTGAGGATTGAAGATTGAGGATTGAGGATTGAGGATTGAGGATTGAGGATGAGGGCTGAGGGTTGAGGATTGAGGTTTGAGGGTTGAGGACTGAGGATTGTGGATTGAGGATTGATGATTGAGTATTGAGGATTGAAGATTGAGGATTGAGGATTGACGATTGAGGATTGAGGAGTGAAGAATGAGGATTGAGGATTGAGGATTGAGGATTGAAGATTGATGATTGAGGATTGTGGATTGAGGATTGAGGATTGAACATTGAGGACTGAGTGTTGAGGGTTGAGTGATGAGAATTGGTGTTTGTGGATAGAGGTTTGAAGATTGCAGATTGAGCATTGAGTATTGAAAACTGTGAGTTGAGGATATTCTATTGAGGATTGAGGATTGACAACTGATTGTTGAGGACTGAGGGCTGAAGATTGAGGATACAGGATTGAGGATTCAGGACTGTGGTTTGAGGACTGAGGATTGAGGATTGAGGATTGGGGATTGAGGATTGAGGATGAGGGCTGAGGGTTGAAGATTGAGGTTTGAGGACTCAGGACTGAGGATTGAGGATTGAGAATTGAGGATTGAGGATTGAGGATTGAAGATTGAGGATAGGGTATCGAGGATTGAAGAATGAGGATTGAGGATGGGCGATTGAGGATTGAGGATTGAAGATTGAGTATTCAGGATTGGAGATTGACGATTGGGGATTGAAGATTGAGGATCGAGGATTGAGGATTGAGGATTGAAGGTTGAGTATTGAGGATTGAAGATTGAGGATTGAGGATTGAGGGTTGAGGATTGAGGATTGTGGATTGAGAATTGAAGATTGAGGATTGGGAACTGAGTGTTGAGGGTTGAGTGATGAGGATTGATGTTTGTTTGATAGAGATTTGAAGATTGCAGATTGAGTATTGAGTATTGAAACCTGCGAATTGAGGATATTCTATTGAAGATTGAGGATTGACAACTGATTGTTGAGGACTGAGGGCTGAAGATTGAGGATTCAGGGTTGAGGATTCAGAATTGAGGTTTGAGGACTGAGGATTGAGGATAGAGGATTGAGAATTGAGGATTGGGGATTGGGGATTGAAGATTGAGGATTGGGTATTGAGGATTGAAGAGTGAGGACTGAGGATTGAGGATTGAGGATTGAGGATTGAAGATTGTGTATTGAGGATTGAGGATTGAGGATTGAGGATTGAGGATTGAGGCTTGAGGATTGAGGATTGAGGATTGAGGATTGAGGATTGAGGATTGAGGATTCAGGATTGAAGATTGAGGATTGAGGATTGAGGATTAAAGATTGAGTATTGAGGATTGAAGATTGCGGATTGGTGATTGAGGATTGAGGATTGAGGATTGAGTATTGAGGATTGAGTATTTAGGATTGAGGATTGAAGATTGAGGATTGAGGATTGAGGATTGAAGATAGAGGATTGGCTATTGAGGATTGAAGAATGAGGATTGAGGATTGAGGATTGAGGATTGAAGATTGATGATTGAGGATTGTGGATTGAGGATTGAGGATTGAACATTGAGGACTGAGTGTTGAGGGTTGAGTGATGAAAATTGGTGTTTGTGGATAGAGGTTTGAAGATTGCAGATTGAGCATTGAGTATTGAAAACTGTGAGTTGAGGATATTCTATTGAGGATTGAGGATTGACAACTGATTGTTGAGGACTGAGGGCTGAAGATTGAGGATTTAGGGTTGCGAATTCAGAATTGAGGTTTGAGGATTGAGGATTGAGGATTGAAGATTGATTATTGAGGATTGAAGATTGAGGATTGAGGATTGAGGATTGAGGATTGAGAATGAGGGCTGAGGTTTGAGGATTGAGGTTTGAGGATTGAGGACTGAGGATTGTGGATTGAGGATTGATGGTTGAGTATTGAGGATTGAAGATTGAGGATTGAGGATTGACGATTGAAGATTGAGGATTGGGGATTGAGGATTGACGATTGAGGATTGAGTATTGAGGATTGAGAATTGAGGATTGAGGATTGAAGATTGTGTATTCAGGATTGAAGATTGAGGATTGAGGATTGAGGATTGAGGATTGACGATAAGGGCTGAGGCTTGAGGATTGAGGTTTGAGGACTGAGGACTGAGGACTGAGGATTGAGAATTGAGGATTGAGGATTGAGGATTGAAGACTGAGCATTGGGTATTGCGCATTGAACATTGAGGGTTGAGGATTGAGGATTGAGGATTGAGGACTGAAGATTGAATATTGATGATTGAAGATTGTGGATTGAGGATTGAAGATTGAGGATTGAGGATTGAGGATTGAGGATTGAAGATTGAGGATTGAGGAGTGAAGAATGAGGATTGAGGATTGAGGATTGAGGATTGAAGATTGATGATTGAGGATTGTGGATTGAGGATTGAGGATTGAATATTGAGGACTGAGTGTTGAGGGTTGAGTGATGAGAATTGGTGTTTGTGGATAGAGGTTTGAAGATTGCAGATTGAGCATTGAGTATTGAAAACTGTGAGTTGAGGATATTCTATTGAGGATTGAGGATTGACAACTGATTGTTGAGGACTGAGGGCTGAAGATTGAGGATACAGGATTGAGGATTCAGGACTGTGGTTTGAGGACTGAGGATTGAGGATTGAGGATTGGGGATTGAGGATTGAGGATGAGGGCTGAGGGTTGAAGATTGAGGTTTGAGGACTCAGGACTGAGGATTGAGGATTGAGAATTGAGGATTGAGGATTGAGGATTGAAGATTGAGGATAGGGTATCGAGGATTGAAGAATGAGGATTGAGGATGGGCGATTGAGGATTGAGGATTGAAGATTGAGTATTCAGTATTGGAGATTGACGATTGGGGATTGAAGATTGAGGATTGAGGATTGAGGATTGAGGATTGAAGGTTGAGTATTGAGGATTGAAGATTGAGGATTGAGGATTGAGGGTTGAGGATTGAGGATTGAGGATTGAGAATTGAAGATTGAGGATTGGGAACTGAGTGTTGAGGGTTGAGTGATGAGGATTGATGTTTGTTTGATAGAGATTTGAAGATTGCAGATTGAGTATTGAGTATTGAAACCTGTGAATTGAGGATATTATATTGAAGATTGAGGATTGACAACTGATTGTTGAGGACTGAGGGCTGAAGATTGAGTATTCAGGGTTGAGGATTCAGAATTGAGGTTTGAGGACTGAGGATTGAGGATAGAGGATTGAGAATTGAGGATTGGGGATTGGGGATTGAAGATTGAGGATTGGGTATTGAGGTTTGAGGACTGAGGATTGAGGGTTGAGGATTGAGGATTGAGGATTGAAGATTGTGTATTGAGGATTGAGGATTGAGGATTGAGGATTGAGGATTGAGGCTTGAGGATTGAGGATTGAGGATTGAGGATTGAGGATTGAGGATTGAGGATTCAGGATTGAAGATTGAGGATTGAGGATTGAGGATTAAAGATTGAGTATTGAGGATTGAAGATTGCGGATTGGTGATTGAGGATTGAGGATTGAGGATTGAGTATTGAGGATTGAGTATTGAGGATTGAGGATTGAAGATTGAGGATTGAGGATTGAGGATTGAAGATAGAGGATTGGCTATTGAGGATTGAAGAATGAGGATTGAGGATTGAGGATTGAGGATTGAAGATTGATGATTGAGGATTGTGGATTGAGGATTGAGGATTGAACATTGAGGACTGAGAGTTGAGGGTTGAGTGATGAAAATTGGTGTTTGTGGATAGAGGTTTGAAGATTGCAGATTGAGCATTGAGTATTGAAAACTGT
The DNA here is from genome assembly GCF_051401765.1 of Calliopsis andreniformis. Classification (NCBI taxonomy): domain Eukaryota; kingdom Metazoa; phylum Arthropoda; class Insecta; order Hymenoptera; family Andrenidae; genus Calliopsis; species Calliopsis andreniformis. The sequence goes on along the minus strand of NW_027480463.1, from coordinate 3,989,773 downwards.
GAGTTGAGGATATTCTATTGAGGATTGAGGATTGACAACTGATTGTTGAGGACTGAGGGCTGAAGATTGAGGATTTAGGGTTGCGAATTCAGAATTGAGGTTTGAGGATTGAGGATTGAGGATTGAAGATTGATTATTGAGGATTGAAGATTGAGGATTGAGGATTGAGGATTGAGGATTGAGGATGAGGGCTGAGGTTTGAGGATTGAGGTTTGAGGATTGAGGACTGAGGATTGTGGATTGAGGATTGATGGTTGAGTATTGAGGATTGAAGATTGAGGATTGAGGATTGACGATTGAAGATTGAGGATTGAGGATTGAGGATTGAGGATTGAGGCTTGAGGATTGAGGATTGAGGATTGAGGATTGAGGATTGAAGATTGTGTATTCAGGATTGAAAATTGAGGATTGAGGATTGAGGATTGAGGATTGACGATAAGGGCTGAGGCTTGAGGATTGAGGTTTGAGGACTGAGGACTGAGGACTGAGGATTGAGAATTGAGGATTGAGGATTGAGGATTGAAGACTGAGCATTGGGTATTGCGCATTGAACATTGAGGGTTGAGGATTGAGGATTGAGGATTGAGGACTGAAGATTGAATATTGATGATTGAAGATTGTGGATTGAGGATTGAAGATTGAGGATTGAGGATTGAGGATTGAGGATTGAAGATTGAGGATTGAGGAGTGAAGAATGTGGATTGAGGATTGAGGATTGAGGATTGAAGATTGATGATTGAGGATTGTGGATTGAGGATTGAGGATTGAATATTGAGGACTGAGTGTTGAGGGTTGAGTGATGAGAATTGGTGTTTGTGGATAGAGGTTTGAAGATTGCAGATTGAGCATTGAGTATTGAAAACTGTGAGTTGAGGATATTCTATTGAGGATTGAGGATTGACAACTGATTGTTGAGGACTGAGGGCTGAAGATTGAGGATACAGGATTGAGGATTCAGGACTGTGGTTTGAGGACTGAGGATTGAGGATTGAGGATTGGGGATTGAGGATTGAGGATGAGGGCTGAGGGTTGAAGATTGAGGTTTGAGGACTCAGGACTGAGGATTGAGGATTGAGAATTGAGGATTGAGGATTGAGGATTGAAGATTGAGGATAGGGTATCGAGGATTGAAGAATGAGGATTGAGGATGGGCGATTGAGGATTGAGGATTGAAGATTGAGTATTCAGTATTGGAGATTGACGATTGAGGATTGTGGATTGAGGATTGACGATTGAGGATTGAGTATTGAGGTTTGAGAATTGAGGATTGAGGATTGAATATTGTGTATTCAGGATTGAAGATTGAGGATTGAGGATTGGGGATTGAGGATTGACGATAAGGGCTGAGGCTTGAGGATTGAGGTTTGAGGACTGAGGACTGAGGACTGAGGATTGAGAATTGAGGATTGAGGATTGAGGATTGAAGACTGAGCATTGGGTATTGCGGATTGAACATTGAGGGTTGAGGATTGAGGATTGAGGATTGAGGACAGAAGATTGAATATTGATGATTGAAGATTGTGGATTGAGGATTGAAGATTGAGGATTGAGGATTGAGGATTGAGGATTGAAGATTGAGGATTGAGGAGTGAAGAATGAGGATTGAGGATTGAGGATTGAGGATTGAAGATTGATGATTGAGGATTGTGGGTTGAGGATTGAGGATTGAACATTGAGGACTGAGTGTTGAGGGTTGAGTGATGAGAATTGGTGTTTGTGGATAGAGGTTTGAAGATTGCAGATTGAGCATTGAGTATTGAAAACTGTGAGTTGAGGATATTCTTTTGAGGATTGAGGATTGACAACTGATTGTTGAGGACTGAGGGCTGAAGATTGAGGATACAGGATTGAGGATTCAGGACTGTGGTTTGAGGACTGAGGATTGAGGATTGAGGATTGGGGATTGAGGATTGAGGATGAGGGCTGAGGGTTGAAGATTGAGGTTTGAGGACTCAGGACTGAGGATTGAGGATTGAGAATTGAGGATTGAGGATTGAGGATTGAAGATTGAGGATAGGGTATCGAGGATTGAAGAATGAGGATTGAGGATGGGCGATTGAGGATTGAGGATTGAAGATTGAGTATTCAGGATTGGAGATTGACGATTGGGGATTGAAGATTGAGGATTGAGGATTGAGGATTGAGGATTGAAGGTTGAGTATTGAGGATTGAAGATTGAGGATTGAGGATTGAGGGTTGAGGATTGAGGATTGAGGATTGAGAATTGAAGATTGAGGATTGGGAACTGAGTGTTGAGGGTTGAGTGATGAGGATTGATGTTTGTTTGATAGAGATTTGAAGATTGCAGATTGAGTATTGAGTATTGAAACCTGTGAATTGAGGATATTATATTGAAGATTGAGGATTGACAACTGATTGTTGAGGACTGAGGGCTGAAGATTGAGTATTCAGGGTTGAGGATTCAGAATTGAGGTTTGAGGACTGAGGATTGAGGATAGAGGATTGAGAATTGAGGATTGGGGATTGGGGATTGAAGATTGAGGATTGGGTATTGAGGTTTGAGGACTGAGGATTGAGGGTTGAGGATTGAGGATTGAGGATTGAAGATTGTGTATTGAGGATTGAGGATTGAGGATTGAGGATTGAGGATTGAGGCTTGAGGATTGAGGATTGAGGATTGAGGATTGAGGATTGAGGATTGAGGATTCAGGATTGAAGATTGAGGATTGAGGATTGAGGATTAAAGATTGAGTATTGAGGATTGAAGATTGCGGATTGGTGATTGAGGATTGAGGATTGAGGATTGAGTATTGAGGATTGAGGATTGAAGATTGAGGATTGAGGATTGAGGATTGAAGATAGAGGATTGGCTATTGAGGATTGAAGAATGAGGATTGAGGATTGAGGATTGAGGATTGAAGATTGATGATTGAGGATTGTGGATTGAGGATTGAGGATTGAACATTGAGGACTGAGAGTTGAGGGTTGAGTGATGAAAATTGGTGTTTGTGGATAGAGGTTTGAAGATTGCAGATTGAGCATTGAGTATTGAAAACTGTGAGTTGAGGATATTCTATTGAGGATTGAGGATTGACAACTGATTGTTGAGGACTGAGGGCTGAAGATTGAGGATTTAGGGTTGCGAATTCAGAATTGAGGTTTGAGGATTGAGGATTGAGGATTGAAGATTGATTATTGAGGATTGAAGATTGAGGATTGAGGATTGAGGATTGAGGATTGAGGATGAGGGCTGAGGTTTGAGGATTGAGGTTTGAGGATTGAGGACTGAGGATTGTGGATTGAGGATTGATGGTTGAGTATTGAGGATTGAAGATTGAGGATTGAGGATTGACGATTGAAGATTGAGGATTGGGGATTGAGGATTGACGATTGAGGATTGAGTATTGAGGATTGAGAATTGAGGATTGAGGATTGAAGATTGTGTATTCAGGATTGAAGATTGAGGATTGAGGATTGAGGATTGAGGATTGACGATAAGGGCTGAGGCTTGAGGATTGAGGTTTGAGGACTGAGGACTGAGGACTGAGGATTGAGAATTGAGGATTGAGGATTGAGGATTGAAGACTGAGCATTGGGTATTGCGGATTGAGCATTGAGGGTTGAGGATTGAGGATTGAGGATTGAGGACTGAAGATTGAATATTGATGATTGAAGATTGTGGATTGAGGATTGAAGATTGAGGATTGAGGATTGAGGATTGAGGATTGAAGATTGAGGATTGAGGAGTGAAGAATGAGGATTGAGGATTGAGGATTGAGGATTGAAGATTGATGATTGTGGATTGTGGATTGAGGATTGAGGATTGAATATTGAGGACTGAGTGTTGAGGGTTGAGTGATGAGAATTGGTGTTTGTGGATAGAGGTTTGAAGATTGCAGATTGAGCATTGAGTATTGAAAACTGTGAGTTGAGGATATTCTATTGAGGATTGAGGATTGACAACTGATTGTTGAGGACTGAGGGCTGAAGATTGAGGATTTAGGATTGCGAATTCAGAATTGAGGTTTGAGGATTGAGGATTGAGGATTGAAGATTGAGTATTGAGGATTGAAGATTGAGGATTGAGGATTGAGGATTGAGGATTGAGGATTGAGGATTGAGGATTGAGGATTGAGGATTGAGGATTGAGGATTGAGGATTGAGGATTGAGGATTGAAGATTGAGGATTGAGGATTGAGGATTAAAGATTGAGTATTGAGGATTGAAGATTGAGGATTGATGATTGAGGATTGAGGATTGACGATTGAGGATTGAGTATTGAGGATTGAGAATTGAGGATTGAGGATTGAGGATTGAGGACTGAAGATTGAATATTAATGATTGAAGATTGTGGATTGAGGATTGAGGGTTGCGGATTGAGGACGAGGCCTGAGGGTTGAGTATTGATGTTTGAGATCTGGGGATTGAGGATTGAGGATTGAGAATCGAGGATTGAGGATTGAGGATTGAAGATTGAGGATTGGGTATTGAGGATTGAAGAATGAGGACTGAGGATTGAGGATTGAGGATTGAGGATTGAAGATTGAGTATTGAGGATTGAAGATTGAGGATTGAGGATTGTGGATTGAGGATTTAGGATTGATGATTGAGGATTGAAGATTGAGTATTGAGGATTGAAGATTGAAGATTGAGGATTGAGGATTGAGGATTGAGGATTGAAGGTTGAGGATTGGGGTTGAGGATTGACGATTGAGGATTGAGTATTGAGGATTGAGAATTGAGGATTTAGGATTGAACATTGAGTATTGTGGGCTGAAGATTGAGGATTGAGGATTGAGGATTGAAGATTGAGGACTTAGTGTTGAGGGTTGAGTGGTGGGAATTGACGTTTGTGGATTGAGGTTTGAAGATTGAAGAATGGGGATTGAGTATTGAAAGCTGTGAATTGAGGATATCCTGTTGAGGATTGAGGATCGACAATTGATTGTTGAGGACTGAGGGCTGAAGATTGAGGATACAGGATTGAGGATTCAGGACTGTGGTTTGAGGACTGAGGATTGAGGATTGAGGATTGGGGATTGAGGATTGAGGATGAGGGCTGAGGGTTGAAGATTGAGGTTTGAGGACTCAGGACTGAGGATTGAGGATTGAGAATTGAGGATTGAGGATTGAGGATTGAAGATTGAGGATAGGGTATCGAGGATTGAAGAATGAGGATTGAGGATGGGCGATTGAGGATTGAGGATTGAAGATTGAGTATTCAGGATTGGAGATTGACGATTGGGGATTGAAGATTGAGGATTGAGGATTGAGGATTGAGGATTGAAGGTTGAGTATTGAGGATTGAAGATTGAGGATTGAGGATTGAGGGTTGAGGATTGAGGATTGAGGATTGAGAATTGAAGATTGAGGATTGGGAACTGAGTGTTGAGGGTTGAGTGATGAGGATTGATGTTTGTTTGATAGAGATTTGAAGATTGCAGATTGAGTATTGAGTATTGAAACCTGTGAATTGAGGATATTATATTGAAGATTGAGGATTGACAACTGATTGTTGAGGACTGAGGGCAGAAGATTGAGTATTCAGGGTTGAGGATTCAGAATTGAGGTTTGAGGACTGAGGATTGAGGATAGAGGATTGAGAATTGAGGATTGGGGATTGGGGATTGAAGATTGAGGATTGGGTATTGAGGTTTGAGGACTGAGGATTGAGGGTTGAGGATTGAGGATTGAGGATTGAAGATTGTGTATTGAGGATTGAGGATTGAGGATTGAGGATTGAGGATTGAGGCTTGAGGATTGAGGATTGAGGATTGAGGATTGAGGATTGAGGATTGAGGATTCAGGATTGAAGATTGAGGATTGAGGATTGAGGATTAAAGATTGAGTATTGAGGATTGAAGATTGCGGATTGGTGATTGAGGATTGAGGATTGAGGATTGAGTATTGAGGATTGAGGATTGAAGATTGAGGATTGAGGATTGAGGATTGAAGATAGAGGATTGGCTATTGAGGATTGAAGAATGAGGATTGAGGATTGAGGATTGAGGATTGAAGATTGATGATTGAGGATTGTGGATTGAGGATTGAGGATTGAACATTGAGGACTGAGAGTTGAGGGTTGAGTGATGAAAATTGGTGTTTGTGGATAGAGGTTTGAAGATTGCAGATTGAGCATTGAGTATTGAAAACTGTGAGTTGAGGATATTCTATTGAGGATTGAGGATTGACAACTGATTGTTGAGGACTGAGGGCTGAAGATTGAGGATTTAGGGTTGCGAATTCAGAATTGAGGTTTGAGGATTGAGGATTGAGGATTGAAGATTGATTATTGAGGATTGAAGATTGAGGATTGAGGATTGAGGATTGAGGATTGAGGATGAGGGCTGAGGTTTGAGGATTGAGGTTTGAGGATTGAGGACTGAGGATTGTGGATTGAGGATTGATGGTTGAGTATTGAGGATTGAAGATTGAGGATTGAGGATTGACGATTGAAGATTGAGGATTGGGGATTGAGGATTGACGATTGAGGATTGAGTATTGAGGATTGAGAATTGAGGATTGAGGATTGAAGATTGTGTATTCAGGATTGAAGATTGAGGATTGAGGATTGAGGATTGAGGATTGACGATAAGGGCTGAGGCTTGAGGATTGAGGTTTGAGGACTGAGGACTGAGGACTGAGGATTGAGAATTGAGGATTGAGGATTGAGGATTGAAGACTGAGCATTGGGTATTGCGGATTGAGCATTGAGGGTTGAGGATTGAGGATTGAGGATTGAGGACTGAAGATTGAATATTGATGATTGAAGATTGTGGATTGAGGATTGAAGATTGAGGATTGAGGATTGAGGATTGAGGATTGAAGATTGAGGATTGAGGAGTGAAGAATGAGGATTGAGGATTGAGGATTGAGGATTGAAGATTGATGATTGTGGATTGTGGATTGAGGATTGAGGATTGAATATTGAGGACTGAGTGTTGAGGGTTGAGTGATGAGAATTGGTGTTTGTGGATAGAGGTTTGAAGATTGCAGATTGAGCATTGAGTATTGAAAACTGTGAGTTGAGGATATTCTATTGAGGATTGAGGATTGACAACTGATTGTTGAGGACTGAGGGCTGAAGATTGAGGATTTAGGATTGCGAATTCAGAATTGAGGTTTGAGGATTGAGGATTGAGGATTGAAGATTGAGTATTGAGGATTGAAGATTGAGGATTGAGGATTGAGGATTGAGGATTGAGGATTGAGGATTGAGGATTGAGGATTGAGGATTGAGGATTGAGGATTGAGGATTGAGGATTGAGGATTGAAGATTGAGGATTGAGGATTGAGGATTAAAGATTGAGTATTGAGGATTGAAGATTGAGGATTGATGATTGAGGATTGAGGATTGACGATTGAGGATTGAGTATTGAGGATTGAGAATTGAGGATTGAGGATTGAGGATTGAGGACTGAAGATTGAATATTAATGATTGAAGATTGTGGATTGAGGATTGAGGGTTGCGGATTGAGGACGAGGCCTGAGGGTTGAGTATTGATGTTTGAGATCTGGGGATTGAGGATTGAGGATTGAGAATCGAGGATTGAGGATTGAGGATTGAAGATTGAGGATTGGGTATTGAGGATTGAAGAAAGAGGACTGAGGATTGAGGATTGAGGATTGAGGATTGAAGATTGAGTATTGAGGATTGAAGATTGAGGATTGAGGATTGTGGATTGAGGATTTAGGATTGATGATTGAGGATTGAAGATTGAGTATTGAGGATTGAAGATTGAAGATTGAGGATTGAGGATTGAGGATTGAGGATTGAAGGTTGAGGATTGGGGTTGAGGATTGACGATTGAGGATTGAGTATTGAGGATTGAGAATTGAGGATTTAGGATTGAACATTGAGTATTGTGGGCTGAAGATTGAGGATTGAGGATTGAGGATTGAAGATTGAGGACTTAGTGTTGAGGGTTGAGTGGTGGGAATTGACGTTTGTGGATTGAGATTTGAAGATTGAAGAATGGGGATTGAGTATTGAAAGCTGTGAATTGAGGATATCCTGTTGAGGATTGAGGATCGACAATTGATTGTTGAGGACTGAGGGCTGAAGGTTGAGGATTCAGGATTGAGGATTCGGTATTGAGGTTTGAGGACTGAGGATTGAGGGTTGAGGATTGAGGGTTGTGGATTGACGCTTGAGGATTGAGGGTTGAGGATGGAGGATTGAAGAGAGAGGACTGAGTGTTGAGGATTGAGTGTTTAGAATTGACGTTTGACGATTGAGATATGATTATTGAATATTACGGTTTGGGTATTGAACCACGAGAGTTCTCGATATTCTATTGAGTATTGAGAATTGAGGATTGATTGTTGTGTATTGAGGATTGGTGGTTGAGGGTTGTGTGTTGAATATTGAGGATTGAGGATTGAGAATTGAGGATTGAGGATTGAAGATTGAGTATTGAGGATTGAAGATTGTGGATTTTGGATTGAGGATTGAAGATTGAGTATTGAGGATTGAAGATTGAGTATTGAGGATTGAGGATTGAGGATTGAGGATTGACGATGAGGTCTGAGGGTTGAGGATTGAGGATTGAGGATTGAGGATTGAGGATTGAAGATTGAGGTTTGGGTATTGCGGATTGAACATTGTGGATTGAGCATTGAGGATTGAGTACTGAAGATTGAATATTGATGATTGAAGATCGATGATTGAGGATTGAGGGTTGTGGATTGAGGACGAGGACTGAGGGTCGAGTATTGATATCTGAGGTCTGAGGATTGAGGATTGAGGATTGAGAATTGAGGATAGAGGATTGATGGTTGAAGATTGAGGATTGGGTATTGAGGATTGAGCATTGAAGATTGAGGATTGGGGATTGAGGATTGACGATTGAGGATTGAGTATTGAGGATTGAGAATTGAGGATTGAGGATTGAAGATTGAGTATTGAGGATTGAAGATTGAGAATTGAGGATTGAGGATTGAGGATTGAAGATGAGGTCTGAGGGTTGACGATTGAGGTTTGAGGACTGAGGGTTGACGATTCAGGATTGAGAGTTGAGGATTGGGTATTGAGGATTGAAGAATGAGGACTGAGGATTGAGGATTGAGGATTGAGGATTGAAGATTGAGTATTGAGGATTGAAGATTGAGGATTGAGGATTGAGGATTGAGGATTTAGGATTGATGATTGAGGATTGAAGATTGAGTATTGAGGATTGAAGATTGAGGATTGAGGATTGAGGATTAAGGATTGAGGATTGAAGATTGAGGATTGGTGTTGAGGATTGACGATTGAGGATTGAGTATCGACAATTGATTGTTGAGGACTGAGGGCTGAAGGTTGAGGATTCAGGATTGAGGATTCGGTATTGAGGTTTGAGGACTGAGGATTGGGGTTGAGGATTGACGATTGAGGATTGAGTATTGAGGATTGAGAATTGAGGATTTAGGATTGAACATTGAGTATTGTGGGCTGAAGATTGAGGATTGAGGATTGAGGATTGAAGATTGAGGACTTAGTGTTGAGGGTTGAGTGGTGGGAATTGACGTTTGTGGATTGAGATTTGAAGATTGAAGAATGGGGATTGAGTATTGAAAGCTGTGAATTGAGGATATCCTGTTGAGGATTGAGGATCGACAATTGATTGTTGAGGACTGAGGGCTGAAGGTTGAGGATTCAGGATTGAGGATTCGGTATTGAGGTTTGAGGACTGAGGATTGAGGGTTGAGGATTGAGGGTTGTGGATTGACGCTTGAGGATTGAGGGTTGAGGATGGAGGATTGAAGAGAGAGGACTGAGTGTTGAGGATTGAGTGTTTAGAATTGACGTTTGACGATTGAGATATGATTATTGAATATTACGGTTTGGGTATTGAACCACGAGAGTTCTCGATATTCTATTGAGTATTGAGAATTGAGGATTGATTGTTGTGTATTGAGGATTGGTGGTTGAGGGTTGTGTGTTGAATATTGAGGATTGAGGATTGAGAATTGAGGATTGAGGATTGAAGATTGAGTATTGAGGATTGAAGATTGTGGATTTTGGATTGAGGATTGAAGATTGAGTATTGAGGATTGAAGATTGAGTATTGAGGATTGAGGATTGAGGATTGAGGATTGACGATGAGGTCTGAGGGTTGAGGATTGAGGATTGAGGATTGAGGATTGAGGATTGAAGATTGAGGTTTGGGTATTGCGGATTGAACATTGTGGATTGAGCATTGAGGATTGAGTACTGAAGATTGAATATTGATGATTGAAGATCGATGATTGAGGATTGAGGGTTGTGGATTGAGGACGAGGACTGAGGGTCGAGTATTGATATCTGAGGTCTGAGGATTGAGGATTGAGGATTGAGAATTGAGGATAGAGGATTGATGGTTGAAGATTGAGGATTGGGTATTGAGGATTGAGCATTGAAGATTGAGGATTGGGGATTGAGGATTGACGATTGAGGATTGAGTATTGAGGATTGAGAATTGAGGATTGAGGATTGAAGATTGAGTATTGAGGATTGAAGATTGAGAATTGAGGATTGAGGATTGAGGATTGAAGATGAGGTCTGAGGGTTGACGATTGAGGTTTGAGGACTGAGGGTTGACGATTCAGGATTGAGAGTTGAGGATTGGGTATTGAGGATTGAAGAATGAGGACTGAGGATTGAGGATTGAGGATTGAGGATTGAAGATTGAGTATTGAGGATTGAAGATTGAGGATTGAGGATTGAGGATTGAGGATTTAGGATTGATGATTGAGGATTGAAGATTGAGTATTGAGGATTGAAGATTGAGGATTGAGGATTGAGGATTAAGGATTGAGGATTGAAGATTGAGGATCGGTGTTGAGGATTGACGATTGAGGATTGAGTATCGACAATTGATTGTTGAGGACTGAGGGCTGAAGGTTGAGGATTCAGGATTGAGGATTCGGTATTGAGGTTTGAGGACTGAGGATTGAGGGTTGAGGATTGAGGATTGAGGATTGACGCTTGAGGATTGAGGGTTGAGGATGGAGGATTGAAGAGAGAGGACTGAGTGTTGAGGATTGAGTGTTTAGAATTGATGTTTGACGATTGAGATATGATTATTGAATATTACGGTGTGAGTATTGAACCACGAGAGTTCACGATATTCTATTGAGTACTGAGAATTGAGGATTGATTGTTGTGTATTGAGGATTGGTGGTTGAGGGTTGTGTGTTGAATATTGAGGATTCAGGATTGAGAATTGAGGATTGAGGATTGAGGATTGAGGATTGAAGATTGAGTATTGAGGATTGAAGATTGAGGATTGAGTACTGAGGATTGAGGATTGAGGATTGAGGGTTGAGGATTGAGGATTGAAGATTGAGTATTGAGGATTGAAGATTGAGGATTGTGGATTGAGTATTGAGGATTGAGTATTGAAGATTCAGGATTGGGGATTGAGGATTGACGATTGAGGATTGAATATTGAGGATTGAGAATTGAGGATTGAGGATTGAAGATTGAGTATTGAGGATTGAAGATTGAGAATTGAGGATTGAGGATTGAGGATTGAAGATGAGGTCTGAGGGTTGACGATTGAGGTTTGAGGACTGAGGGTTGAGGATTCAGGATTGAGAGTTGAGGATTGGGTATTGAGGATTGAAGAATGAGGACTGAGGATTGAGGATTGAGGATTGAGGATTGAAGATTGTGTATTGAGGATTGAAGATTGAGGATTGAGGATTGAGGATTGAGGATTTAGGATTGATGATTGAGGATTGAAGATTTAGTATTGAGGATTGAAGATTGAGGATTGAGGATTGAGGATTGAGGATTGAGGATTGAAGATTGAGGATTGGGGTTGAGGATTGACGATTGAGGATTGAGTATTGAGGATTGAGAATTGAGGATTGAGGATTGAACATTGAGTAGTGTGGGCTGAAGATTGAGTATTGAGGATTGAGGATTGACGATTGAGGATGGAGTATTGAGGATTGAGAATTGAGGATTGAGGATTGAACATTGAGTATTGAGGGCTGAAGATTGAGGATTGAGGGTTGAGGATTGAAGATTGAGGACTTAGTGTTGACGGTTGAGTGATGGGAATTGACGTTTGTGGATTGAGATTTGAAGATTGAAGAATGGGGATTGAGTATTGAAAGCTGTGAATTGAGGATATTCTGTTGAGGATTGAGGATTGACAATTGATTGTTGAGGACTGAGGGCTGAAGGTTGAGGATTCAGGATTGAGGATTCGGTATTGAGGTTTGAGGACTGAGGATTGAGGGTTGAGGATTGAGGATTGAGGATTGAAGATTGAGTTTTGAGGATTGAGAATTGAGGATTGAGGATTGAGGATTGAAGATTGAGGATTGGGTATTGAGGATTGAAGGATGAGGATTGATGATTGAGGATTGAGCATTGAGGATTGAAGATTGAGTATTGAGGATTGAATATTGATGATTGAGGATTGTGGATTGAGGATTGAGGATTGAACATTGAGGACTGAGTGTTGATGGTTGAGTGATGAGAATTGGTGTTTGTGGATAGAGGTTTGAAGATTGCAGATTGAGCGATGAGTATTGAGAAATGTGAATTGAGGATATTCTATTGAGGATTGAGGATTAACAACTGATTGTTGAGGACTGAGGGCTGAAGATTGAGGATTCAGGATTGAGGATTCGGTATTGAGGTTTGAGGACTGAGGATTGAGGGTTGAGGATTGAGGATTGAGGATTGAAGATTGAGTTTTGAGGATTGAGAATTGAGGATTGAGGATTGAGGATTGAAGATTGAGGATTGGGTATTGAGGATTGAAGAATGAGGATTGAGGATTGAGGATTGAGTATTGAGGATTGAAGATTGAGTATTGAGGATTGAATATTGATGATTGAGGATTGTGGGTTGAGGATCGACAATTGATTGTTGAGGACTGAGGGCTGAAGGTTGAGGATTCAGGATTGAGGATTCGGTATTGAGGTTTGAGGACTGAGGATTGAGGGTTGAGGATTGAGGATTGAGGATTGACGCTTGAGGATTGAGGGTTGAGGATGGACGATTGAAGAGAGAGGACTGAGTGTTGAGGATTGAGTGTTTAGAATTGATGTTTGACGATTGAGATATGATTATTGAATATTACGGTTTGAGTATTGAACCACGAGAGTTCACGATATTCTATTGAGTATTGAGAATTGAGGATTGATTGTTGTGTATTGAGGATTGGTGGTTGAGTGTTGTGTGTTGAATATTGAGGATTGAGGATTGAGAATTGAGGATTGAGGATTGAAGATTGAGTATTGAGGATTGAACATTGTGGATTTTGGATTGAGGATTGAAGATTGAGTATTGAGGATTGAAGATTGAGTATTGAGGATTGAGGATTGAGGATTGAGGATTGACGATGAGGTCTGAGGGTTGAGGATTGAGGATTGAGGATTGAGGATTGAGGATTGAAGATTGAGGATTGGGTATTGCGGATTGAACATTGTGGATTGAGCATTGAGGATTGAGGACTGAGGACTGAGGATTGAGAATTGAGGATTGAGGATTGAGGATTGAAGACTGAGCATTGGGTATTGCGGATTGAACATTGAGGGTTGAGGATTGAGGATTGAGGATTGAGGACTGAAGATTGAATATTGATGATTGAAGATTGTGGATTGAGGATTGAAGATTGAGGATTGAGGATTGAGGATTGAGGATTGAAGATTGAGGATTGAGGAGTGAAGAATGAGGATTGAGGATTGAGGATTGAGGATTGAAGATTGATGATTGAGGATTGTGGATTGAGGATTGAGGATTGAACATTGAGGACTGAGTGTTGAGGGTTGAGTGATGAGAATTGGTGTTTGTGGATAGAGGTTTGAAGATTGCAGATTGAGCATTGAGTATTGAAAACTATGAGTTGAGGATATTCTATTGAGGATTGAGGATTGACAACTGATTGTTGAGGACTGAGGGCTGAAGATTGAGGATACAGGATTGAGGATACAGGACTGTGGTTTGAGGACTGAGGATTGAGGATTGAGGATTGGGGATTGAGGATTGAGGATGAGGGCTGAGGGTTGAAGATTGAGGTTTGAGGACTCAGGACTGAGGATTGAGGATTGAGAATTGAGGATTGAGGATTGAGGATTGAAGATTGAGGATAGGGTATCGAGGATTGAAGAATGAGGATTGAGGATGGGCGATTGAGGATTGAGGATTGAAGATTGAGTATTCAGGATTGGAGATTGACGATTGGGGATTGAAGATTGAGGATCGAGGATTGAGGATTGAGGATTGAAGGTTGAGTATTGAGGATTGAAGATTGAGGATTGAGGATTGAGGGTTGAGGACTGAGGATTGAGGATTGAGAATTGAAGATTGAGGATTGGGAACTGAGTGTTGAGGGTTGAGTGATGAGGCTTGATGTTTGTTTGATAGAGATTTGAAGATTGCAGATTGAGTATTGAGTATTGAAACCTGTGAATTGAGGATATTATATTGAAGATTGAGGATTGACAACTGATTGTTGAGGACTGAGGGCTGAAGATTGAGGATTCAGGGTTGAGGATTCAGAATTGAGGTTTGAGGACTGAGGATTGAGGATAGAGGATTGAGAATTGAGGATTGGGGATTGGGGATTGAAGATTGAGGATTGGGTATTGAGGTTTGAGGACTGAGGATTGAGGGTTGAGGATTGAGGATTGAGGATTGAAGATTGTGTATTGAGGATTGAGGATTGAGGATTGAGGATTGAGGATTGAGGCTTGAGGATTGAGGATTGAGGATTGAGGATTGAGGATTGAGGATTGAGGATTCAGGATTGAAGATTGAGGATTGAGGATTGAGGATTAAAGATTGAGTATTGAGGATTGAAGATTGCGGATTGGTGATTGAGGATTGAGGATTGAGGATTGAGTATTGAGGATTGAGTATTGAGGATTGAGGATTGAAGATTGAGGATTGAGGATTGAGGATTGAAGATAGAGGATTGGCTATTGAGGATTGAAGAATGAGGATTGAGGATTGAGGATTGAGGATTGAAGATTGATGATTGCGGATTGTGGATTGAGGATTGAGGATTGAACATTGAGGACTGAGTGTTGAGGGTTGAGTGATGAAAATTGGTGTTTGTGGATAGAGGTTTGAAGATTGCAGATTGAGCATTGAGTATTGAAAACTGTGAGTTGAGGATATTCTATTGAGGATTGAGGATTGACAACTGATTGTTGAGGACTGAGGGCTGAAGATTGAGGATTTAGGGTTGCGAATTCAGAATTGAGGTTTGAGGATTGAGGATTGAGGATTGAAGATTGATTATTGAGGATTGAAGATTGAGGATTGAGGATTGAGGATTGAGGATTGAGGATGAGGGCTGAGGTTTGAGGATTGAGGTTTGAGGATTGAGGACTGAGGATTGTGGATTGAGGATTGATGGTTGAGTATTGAGGATTGAAGATTGAGGATTGAGGATTGACGATTGAAGATTGAGGATTGGGGATTGAGGATTGACGATTGAGGATTGAGTATTGAGGATTGAGAATTGAGGATTGAGGATTGAAGATTGTGTATTCAGGATTGAAGATTGAGGATTGAGGATTGAGGATTGAGGATTGACGATAAGGGCTGAGGCTTGAGGATTGAGGTTTGAGGACTGAGGACTGAGGACTGAGGATTGAGAATTGAGGATTGAGGATTGAGGATTGAAGACTGAGCATTGGGTATTGCGGATTGAGCATTGAGGGTTGAGGATTGAGGATTGAGGATTGAGGACTGAAGATTGAATATTGATGATTGAAGATTGTGGATTGAGGATTGAAGATTGAGGATTGAGGATTGAGGATTGAGGATTGAGGATTGAGGATTGAGGATTGAGGATTGAGGCTTGAGGATTGAGGTTTGAGGACTGAGGACTGAGGACTGAGGATTGAGAATTGAGGATTGAGGATTGAGGATTGAAGACTGAGCATTGGGTATTGCGGATTGAGCATTGAGGGTTGAGGATTGAGGATTGAGGATTGAGGACTGAAGATTGAATATTGATGATTGAAGATTGTGGATTGAGGATTGAAGATTGAGGATTGAGGATTGAGGATTGAAGATTGTGGATTGAGGATTGAGGGTTGCGGATTGAGGACGAGGCCTGAGGGTTGAGTATTGATGTTTGAGATCTGGGGATTGAGGATTGAGGATTGAGAATCGAGGATTGAGGATTGAGGATTGAAGATTGAGGATTGGGTATTGAGGATTGAAGAATGAGGACTGAGGATTGAGGATTGAGGATTGAGGATTGAAGATTGAGTATTGAGGATTGAAGATTGAGGATTGAGGATTGAGGATTGAGGATTTAGGATTGATGATTGAGGATTGAAGATTGAGTATTGAGGATTGAAGATTGAAGATTGAGGATTGAGGATTGAGGATTGAGGATTGAAGGTTGAGGATTGGGGTTGAGGATTGACGATTGAGGATTGAGTATTGAGGATTGAGAATTGAGGATTTAGGATTGAACATTGAGTATTGTGGGCTGAAGATTGAGGATTGAGGATTGAGGATTGAAGATTGAGGACTTAGTGTTGAGGGTTGAGTGGTGGGAATTGACGTTTGTGGATTGAGATTTGAAGATTGAAGAATGGGGATTGAGTATTGAAAGCTGTGAATTGAGGATATTCTGTTGAGGATTGAGGATTGACAATTGATTGTTGAGGACTGAGGGCTGAAGGTTGAGGATTCAGGATTGAGGATTCGGTATTGAGGTTTGAGGACTGAGGATTGAGGGTTGAGGATTGAGGATTGAGGATTGAAGATTGAGTTTTGAGGATTTAGAATTGAGGATTGAGGATTGAGGATTGAAGATTGAGGATTGGGTATTGAGGATTGAAGAATGAGGATTGATGATTGAGGATTGAGTATTGAGGATTGAAGATTGAGTATTGAGGATTGAATATTGATGATTGAGGATTGTGGGATGAGGATCGACAATTGATTGTTGAGGACTGAGGGCTGAAGGTTGAGGATTCAGGATTGAGGATACGGTATTGAGGTTTGAGGACTGAGGATTGAGGGTTGAGGATTGAGGGTTGTGGATTGACGCTTGAGGATTGAGGGTTGAGGATGGAGGATTGAAGAGAGAGGACTGAGTGTTGAGGATTGAGTGTTTAGAATTGATGTTTGACGATTGAGATATGATTATTGAATATTACGGTTTGGGTATTGAACCACGAGAGTTCTCGATATTCTATTGAGTATTGAGAATTGAGGATTGATTGTTGTGTATTGAGGATTGGTGGTTGAGGGTTGTGTGTTGAATATTGAGGATTGAGGATTGAGAATTGAGGATTGAGGTTTGAAGATTGAGTATTGAGGATTGAAGATTGTGGATTTTGGATTGAGGATTGAAGATTGAGTATTGAGGATTGAAGATTGAGTATTGAGGATTGAGGATTGAGGATTGTGGATTGACGATGAGGTCTGAGGGTTGAGGATTGAGGATTGAGGATTGAGGATTGAGGATTGAAGATTGAGGTTTGGGTATTGCGGATTGAACATTGTGGATTGAGCATTGAGGATTGAGTACTGAAGATTGAATATTGATGATTGAAGATCGATGATTGAGGATTGAGGGTTGTGGATTGAGGACGAGGACTGAGGGTCGCGTATTGATTTCTGAGGTCTGAGGATTGAGGATTGAGGATTGAGAATTGAGGATAGAGGATTGATGGTTGAAGATTGAGGATTGGGTATTGAGGATTGAGTATTGAAGATTGAGGATTGGGGATTGAGGATTGACGATTGAGGATTGAGTATTGAGGATTGAGAATTGAGGATTGAGGATTGAAGATTGAGTATTGAGGATTGAAGATTGAGAATTGAGGATTGAGGATTGAGGATTGAAGATGAGGTCTGAGGGTTGACGATTGAGGTTTGAGGACTGAGGGTTGACGATTCAGGATTGAGAGTTGAGGATTGGGTATTGAGGATTGAAGAATGAGGACTGAGGATTGAGGATTGAGGATTGAGGATTGAAGATTGAGTATTGAGGATTGAAGATTGAGGATTGAGGATTGAGGATTGAGGATTTAGGATTGATGATTGAGGATTGAAGATTGAGTATTGAGGATTGAAGATTGAGGATTGAGGATAGAGGATTAAGGATTGAGGATTGAAGATTGAGGATTGGTGTTGAGGATTGACGATTGAGGATTGAGTATCGACAATTGATTGTTGAGGACTGAGGGCTGAAGGTTGAGGATTCAGGATTGAGGATTCGGTATTGAGGTTTGAGGACTGAGGATTGAGGGTTGAGGATTGAGGATTGAGGATTGACGCTTGAGGATTGAGGGTTGAGGATGGAGGATTGAAGAGAGAGGACTGAGTGTTGAGGATTGAGTGTTTAGAATTGATGTTTGACGATTGAGATATGATTATTGAATATTACGGTTTGAGTATTGAACCACGAGAGTTCACGATATTCTATTGAGTACTGAGAATTGAGGATTGATTGTTGTGTATTGAGGATTGGTGGTTGAGGGTTGTGTGTTGAATATTGAGGATTGAGGATTGAGAATTGAGGATTGAGGATTGAGGATTGAGGATTGAAGATTGAGTATTGAGGATTGAAGATTGAGGATTGAGTACTGAGGATTGAGGATTGAGGATTGAGGGTTGAGGATTGAGGATTGAAGATTGAGTATTGAGGATTGAAGATTGAGGATTGTGGATTGAGTATTGAGGATTGAGTATTGAAGATTCAGGATTGGGGATTGAGGATTGACGATTGAGGATTGAATATTGAGGATTGAGAATTGAGGATTGAGGATTGAAGATTGAGTATTGAGGATTGAAGATTGAGAATTGAGGATTGAGGATTGAGGATTGAAGATGAGGTCTGAGGGTTGACGATTGAGGTTTGAGGACTGAGGGTTGAGGATTCAGGATTGAGAGTTGAGGATTGGGTATTGAGGATTGAAGAATGAGGACTGAGGATTGAGGATTGAGGATTGAGGATTGAAGATTGAGTATTGAGGATTGAAGATTGAGGATTGAGGATTGAGGATTGAGGATTTAGGATTGATGATTGAGGATTGAAGATTTAGTATTGAGGATTGAAGATTGAGGATTGAGGATTGAGGATTGAGGATTGAGGATTGAAGATTGAGGATTGGGGTTGAGGATTGACGATTGAGGATTGAGTATTGAGGATTGAGAATTGAGGATTGAGGATTGAACATTGAGTATTGTGGGCTGAAGATTGAGTATTGAGGATTGAGGATTGACGATTGAGGATTGAGTATTGAGGATTGAGAATTGAGGATTGAGGATTGAACATTGAGTATTGAGGGCTGAAGATTGAGGATTGAGGGTTGAGGATTCAAGATTGAGGACTTAGTGTTGACGGTTGAGTGATGGGAATTGACGTTTGTGGATTGAGATTTGAAGATTGAAGAATGGGGATTGAGTATTGAAAGCTGTGAATTGAGGATATTCTGTTGAGGATTGAGGATTCGGTATTGAGGTTTGAGGACTGAGGATTGAGGGTTGAGGATTGAGGATTGAGGATTGAAGATTGAGTTTTGAGGATTGAGAATTGAGGATTGAGGATTGAGGATTGAAGATTGAGGATTGGGTATTGAGGATTGAAGGATGAGGATTGATGATTGAGGATTGAGCATTGAGGATTGAAGATTGAGTATTGAGGATTGAATATTGATGATTGAGGATTGTGGATTGAGGATTGAGGATTGAACATTGAGGACTGAGTGTTGATGGTTGAGTGATGAGAATTGGTGTTTGTGGATAGAGGTTTGAAGATTGCAGATTGAGCGATGAGTATTGAGAAATGTGAATTGAGGATATTCTATTGAGGATTGAGGATTAACAACTGATTGTTGAGGACTGAGGGCTGAAGATTGAGGATTCAGGATTGAGGATTCGGTATTGAGGTTTGAGGACTGAGGATTGAGGGTTGAGGATTGAGGATTGAGGATTGAAGATTGAGTTTTGAGGATTGAGAATTGAGGATTGAGGATTGAGGATTGAAGATTGAGGATTGGGTATTGAGGATTGAAGAATGAGGATTGAGGATTGACGATTGAGTATTGAGGATTGAAGATTGAGTATTGAGGATTGAATATTGATGATTGAGGATTGTGGGTTGAGGATCGACAATTGATTGTTGAGGACTGAGGGCTGAAGGTTGAGGATTCAGGATTGAGGATTCGGTATTGAGGTTTGAGGACTGAGGATTGAGGGTTGAGGATTGAGGATTGAGGATTGACGCTTGAGGATTGAGGGTTGAGGATGGAGGATTGAAGAGAGAGGACTGAGTGTTGAGGATTGAGTGTTTAGAATTGATGTTTGACGATTGAGATATGATTATTGAATATTACGGTTTGAGTATTGAACCACGAGGGTTCACGATATTCTATTGAGTATTGAGAATTGAGGATTGATTGTTGTGTATTGAGGATTGGTGGTTGAGGGTTGTGTGTTGAATATTGAGGATTGAGGATTGAGAATTGAGGATTGAGGATTGAGGATTGAGGATTGAAGATTGAGTATTGAGGATTGAAGATTGAGGATTGAGTACTGAGGATTGAGGATAGAGGATTGATGGTTGAAGATTGAGGATTGGGTATTGAGGATTGAAGAATGAGGACTGAGGATTGAGGATTGAGGATTGAGGGTTGAAGACTGAGTATTGAAGATTGAAGGTTGAGGATTGAGGATTGAGGATTGAGGATTTAGGATTGATGATTGAGGATTGAAGATTTAGTATTGAGGATTGAAGATTGAGGATTGAGGATTGAGGATTGAGGATTGAGGATTGAAGATTGAGGATTGGGGTTGAGGATTGACGATTGAGGATTGAGTATTGAGGATTGAGAATTGAGGATTGAGGGTTGAACATTGAGTATTGTGGGCTGAAGATTGAGTATTGAGGATTGAGGATTGACGATTGAGGATTGAGTATTGAGGATTGAGAATTGAGGATTGAGGATTGAACATTGAGTATTGAGGGCTGAAGATTGAGGATTGAGGATTGAGGATTGAAGATTGAGGACTTAGTGTTGACGGTTGAGTGATGGGAATTGACGTTTGTGGATTGAGATTTGAAGATTGAAGAATGGGGATTGAGTATTGAAAGCTGTGAATTGAGGATATTCTGTTGAGGATTGAGGATTGACAATTGATTGTTGAGGACTGAGGGCTGAAGGTTGAGGATTCAGGATTGAGGATTCGGTATTGAGGTTTGAGGACTGAGGATTGAGGGTTGAGGATTGAGGATTGAGGATTGAAGATTGAGTTTTGAGGATTTAGAATTGAGGATTGAGGATTGAGGATTGGAGATTGAGGATTGGGTATTGAGGATTGAAGAATGAGGATTGAGGATTGAGGATTGAGTATTGAGGATTGAAGATTGAGTATTGAGGATTGAATATTGATGATTGAGGATTGTGGGTTGAGGATCGACAATTGATTGTTGAGGACTGAGGGCTGAAGGTTGAGGATTCAGGATTGAGGATTCGGTATTGAGGTTTGAGGACTGAGGATTGAGGGTTGAGGATTGAGGGTTGTGGATTGACGCTTGAGGATTGAGGGTTGAGGATGGAGGATTGAAGAGAGAGGACTGAGTGTTGAGGATTGAGTGTTTAGAATTGATGTTTGACGATTGAGATATGATTATTGAATATTACGGTTTGAGTATTGAACCACGGGAGTTCTCGATATTCTATTGAGTATTGAGAATTGAGGATTGATTGTTGTGTATTGAGTATTGGTGGTTGAGGGTTGTGTGTTGAATATTGAGGATTGAGGATTGAGAATTGAGGATTGAGGATTGAAGATTGAGTATTGAGGATTGAAGATTGTGGATTTTGGATTGAGGATTGAAGATTGAGTATTGGGGATTGAAGATTGAGTATTGAGGATTGAGGATTGAGGATTGAGGATTGACGATGAGGTCTGAGGGTTGAGGATTGAGGATTGAGGATTGAGGATTGAAGATTGAGGATTGGGTATTGCGGATTGAACATTGTGGATTGAGCATTGAGGATTGAGTACTGAAGATTGAATATTGATGATTGAAGATCGATGATTGAGGATTGAGGGTTGTGGATTGAGGACGAGGACTGAGGGTCGAGTATTGATTTCTGAGGTCTGAGGATTGAGGATTGAGGATTGAGAATTGAGGATAGAGGATTGATGGTTGAAGATTGAGGATTGGGTATTGAGGATTGAGTATTGAAGATTGAGGATTGGGGATTGAGGATTGACGATTGAGGATTGAGTATTGAGGATTGAGAATTGAGGATTGAGGATTGAAGATTGAGTATTGAGGATTGAAGATTGAGAATTGAGGATTGAGGATTGAGGATTGAAGATGAGGTCTGAGGGTTGACGATTGAGGTTTGAGGACTGAGGGTTGAGGATTCAGGATTGAGAGTTGAGGATTGGGTATTGAGGATTGAAGAATGAGGACTGAGGATTGAGGATTGAGGATTGAGGATTGAAGATTGAGTATTGAGGATTGAAGATTGAGGATTGAGGATTGAGGATTGAGGATTTAGGATTGATGATTGAGGATTGAAGATTGAGTATTGAGGATTGAAGATTGAGGATTGAGGATTGAGGATTAAGGATTGAGGATTGAAGATTGAGGATTGGTGTTGAGGATTGACGATTGAGGATTGAGTATCGACAATTGATTGTTGAGGACTGAGGGCTGAAGGTTGAGGATTCAGGATTGAGGATTCGGTAATGAGGTTTGAGGACTGAGGATTGAGGGTTGAGGATTGAGGATTGAGGATTGACGCTTGAGGATTGAGGGTTGAGGATGGAGGATTGAAGAGAGAGGACTGAGTGTTGAGGATTGAGTGTTTAGAATTGATGTTTGACGATTGAGATATGATTATTGAATATTACGGTTTGAGTATTGAACCACGAGAGTTCACGATATTCTATTGAGTATTGAGAATTAAGGATTGATTGTTGTGTATTGAGGATTGGTGGTTGAGGGTTGTGTGTTGAATATTGAGGATTGAGGATTGAGAATTGAGGATTGAGGATTGAGGATTGAGGATTGAAGATTGAGTATTGAGGATTGAAGATTGAGGATTGAGTACTGAGGATTGAGGATTGAGGATTGAGGGTTGAGGATTGAGGATTGAAGATTGAGTATTGAGGATTGAAGATTGAGGATTGTGGATTGAGTATTGAGGATTGAGTATTGAAGATTCAGGATTGGGGATTGAGGATTGACGATTGAGGATTGAATATTGAGGATTGAGAATTGAGGATTGAGGATTGAAGATTGAGTATTGAGGATTGAAGATTGAGAATTGAGGATTGAGGATTAAGGATTGAAGATGAGGTCTGAGGGTTGACGATTGAGGTTTGAGGACTGAGGGTTGAGGATTCAGGATTGAGAGTTGAGGATTGGGTATTGAGGATTGAAGAATGAGGACTGAGGATTGAGGATTGAGGATTGAGGGTTGAAGACTGAGTATTGAGGATTGAAGGTTGAGGATTGAGGATTGAGGATTGAGGATTTAGGATTGATGATTGAGGATTGAAGATTTAGTATTGAGGATTGAAGATTGAGGATTGAGGATTGAGGATTGAGGATTGAGTATTGAAGATTGAGGATTGGGGTTGAGGATTGACGATTGAGGATTGAGTATTGAGGATTGAGAATTGAGGATTGAGGATTGAACATTGAGTATTGTGGGCTGAAGATTGAGTATTGAGGATTGAGGATTGACGATTGAGGATTGAGTATTGAGGATTGACAATTGAGGATTGAGGATTGAACATTGAGTATTGAGGGCTGAAGATTGAGGATTGAGGATTGAGGATTGAAGATTGAGGACTTAGTGTTGACGGTTGAGTGATGGGAATTGACGTTTGTGGATTGAGATTTGAAGATTGAAGAATGGGGATTGAGTATTGAAAGCTGTGAATTGAGGATATTCTGTGGAGGATTGAGGATTGACAATTGATTGTTGAGGACTGGGGGCTGAAGGTTGAGGATTCAGGATTGAGGATTCGGTATTGAGGTTTGAGGACTGAGGATTGAGGGTTGAGGATTGAGGATTGAGGATTGAAGATTGAGTTTTGAGGATTTAGAATTGAGGATTGAGGATTGAGGATTGAAGACTGAGGATTGGGTATTGAGGATTGAAGAATGAGGATTGATGATTGAGGATTGAGTATTGAGGATTGAAGATTGAGTATTGAGGATTGAATATTGATGATTGAGGATTGTGGATTGAGGATTGAGTATTGAACATTGAGGACTGAGTGTTGATGGTCGAGTGATGAGAATTGGTGTTTGTGGATAGAGGTTTGAAGATTGCAGATTGAGCGATGAGTATTGAGAAATGTGAATTGAGGATATTCTATTGAGGATTGAGGATTAACAACTGATTGTTGAGGACTGAGGGCTGAAGATTGAGGATTCAGGATTGAGGATTCGGTATTGAGGTTTGAGGACTGAGGATTGAGGGTTGAGGATTGAGGATTGAGGATTGAAGATTGAGCTTTGAGGATTGAGAATTGAGGATTGAGGATTGAGGATTGGAGATTGAGGATTGGGTATTAAGGATTGAAGAATGAGGATTGAGGATTGAGGATTGAGTATTGAGGATTGAAGATTGAGTATTAAGGATTGAATATTGATGATTGAGGATTGTGGGTTGAGGATCGACAATTGATTGTTGAGGACTGAGGGCTGAAGGTTGAGGATTCAGGATTGAGGATTCGGTATTGAGGTTTGAGGACTGAGGATTGAGGGTTGAGGATTGAGGGTTGTGTATTGACGCTTGAGGACTGAGGGTTGAGGATGGAGGATTGAAGAGAGAGGACTGAGTGTTGAGGATTGAGTGTTTAGAATTGATGTTTGACGATTGAGATATGATTATTGAATATTACGGTTTGAGTATTGAACCACGGGAGTTCTCGATATTCTATTGAGTATTGAGAATTGAGGATTGATTGTTGTGTATTGAGTATTGGTGGTTGAGGGTTGTGTGTTGAATATTGAGGATTGAGGATTGAGAATTGAGGATTGAGGATTGAAGATTGAGTATTGAGGATTGAAGATTGTGGATTTTGGATTGAGGATTGAAGATTGAGTATTGGGGATTGAAGATTGAGTATTGAGGATTGAGGATTGAGGATTGAGGATTGACGATGAGGTCTGAGGGTTGAGGATTGAGGATTGAGGATTGAGGATTGAGGATTGAAGATTGAGGATTGGGTATTGCGGATTGAACATTGTGGATTGAGCATTGAGGATTGAGTACTGAAGATTGAATATTGATGATTGAAGATCGATGATTGAGGATTGAGGGTTGTGGATTGAGGACGAGGACTGAGGGTCGAGTATTGATTTCTGAGGTCTGAGGATTGAGGATTGAGGATTGAGAATTGAGGATAGAGGATTGATGGTTGAAGATTGAGGATTGGGTATTGAGGATTGAGTATTGAAGATTGAGGATTGGGGATTGAGGATTGACGATTGAGGATTGAGTATTGAGGATTGAGAATTGAGGATTGAGGATTGAAGATTGAGTATTGAGGATTGAAGATTGAGAATTGAGGATTGAGGATTGAGGATTGAAGATGAGGTCTGAGGGTTGACGATTGAGGTTTGAGGACTGAGGGTTGAGGATTCAGGATTGAGAGTTGAGGATTGGGTATTGAGGATTGAAGAATGAGGACTGAGGATTGAGGATTGAGGATTGAGGATTGAAGATTGAGTATTGAGGATTGAAGATTGAGGATTGAGGATTGAGGATTGAGGATTTAGGATTGATGATTGAGGATTGAAGATTGAGTATTGAGGATTGAAGATTGAGGATTGAGGATTGAGGATTAAGGATTGAGGATTGAAGATTGAGGATTGGTGTTGAGGATTGACGATTGAGGATTGAGTATCGACAATTGATTGTTGAGGACTGAGGGCTGAAGGTTGAGGATTCAGGATTGAGGATTCGGTATTGAGGTTTGAGGACTGAGGATTGAGGGTTGAGGATTGAGGATTGAGGATTGACGCTTGAGGATTGAGGGTTGAGGATGGAGGATTGAAGAGAGAGGACTGAGTGTTGAGGATTGAGTGTTTAGAATTGATGTTTGACGATTGAGATATGTTTATTGAATATTACGGTTTGAGTATTGAACCACGAGAGTTCACGATATTCTATTGAGTATTGAGAATTGAGGATTGATTGTTGTGTATTGAGGATTGGTGGTTGAGGGTTGTGTGTTGAATATTGAGGATTGAGGATTGAGAATTGAGGATTGAGGATTGAGGATTGAGAATTGAAGATTGAGTATTGAGGATTGAAGATTGGGGATTGAGTACTGAGGATTGAGGATTGAGGATTGAGGGTTGAGGATTGAGGATTGAAGATTGAGTAATGAGGATTGAAGATTGAGGATTGTGGATTGAGTATTGAGGATTGAGTATTGAAGATTCAGGATTGGGGATTGAGGATTGACGATTGAGGATTGAATATTGAGGATTGAGAATTGAGGATTGAGGATTGAAGATTGAGTATTGAGGATTGAAGATTGAGAATTGAGGATTGAGGATTGAGGATTGAAGATGAGGTCTGAGGGTTGACGATTGAGGTTTGAGGACTGAGGGTTGAGGATTCAGGATTGAGAGTTGAGGATTGGGTATTGAGGATTGAAGAATGAGGACTGAGGATTGAGGATTGAGGATTGAGGATTGAAGATTGAGTATTGAGGATTGAAGATTGAGGATTGAGGATTGAGGATTGAGGATTTAGGATTGATGATTGAGGATTGAAGATTTAGTATTGAGGATTGAAGATTGAGGATTGAGGATTGAGGATTGAGGAATGAGGATTGAAGATTGAGGATTGGGGTTGAGGATTGACGATTGAGGATTGAGTATTGAGGATTGAGAATTGAGGATTGAGGATTGAACATTGAGTATTGTGGGCTGAAGATTGAGTATTGAGGATTGAGGATTGACGATTGAGGATTGAGTATTGAGTATTGAGGATTGAGGATTGAGGATTGAGGATTGACGATGTGGTCTGAGGGTTGAGGATTGAGGATTGAGGATTGAGGATTGAGTATAGAAGATTGAGGATTGGGTATTGCGGATTGAACATTGTGGATTGAGCATTGAGGATTGAGTACTGAAGATTGAATATTGATGATAGAAGATCGATGATTGAGGATTGAGGGTTGTGGATTGAGGACGAGGACTGAGGGTTGAGTATTGATTTCTGAGGTCTGAGGATTGAGGATTGAGGATTGAGAATTGAGGATTGAGGATTGAGGGTTGAAGATTGAGGATTGGGTATTGAGGATTGAAGAATGAGGATTGAGGATTGAGGATTGAGGATTGAGAATTGAGGATTGAGGATTGAAGATTGAGTATTGAGGATTGAAGATTTAGAATTGAGGATTGAGGATTGAGGATTGAAGATGAGGTCTGAGGGTTGACGATTGAGGTTTGAGGACTGAGGGTTGAGGATTCAGGATTGAGAGTTGAGGATTGAGGATTGAGGATTGAAGATTGAGGATTGGTTATTGAGGATTGAAGAATGAGCATTGAGGATTGAGGATTGAGGATTGAGGATTGAAGATTGAGGATTGAGGATTGAGGATTGAGGATTGAGGATTGAAGAATGAGTATTGAGGATTGAAGATTGAGGATTGAGGATTGAGGATTGAGGATTGACGATTGAAGATTGAGGATAGGGGACTGAGTGTTGATGGCTGAGTGATGAGAACTGATGTTTGTGGATAGAGATATGAAGGTTGCAGATTGAGTATTGCGTATGGAAAACTCTGAACTGAGGATATTCTAGTGAGGATTGAGGATTGACAACTGATTGTTGAGGACTGAGGGCTGAAGATTGAGGATACAGGATTGAGGATTCAGGACTGTGGTTTGAGGACTGAGGATTGAGGCTTGAGGATTGGGGATTGAGGATAGAGGATGAGGGCTGAGGGTTGAAGATTGAGGTTTGAGGACTCAGGACTGAGGATTGAGGATTGAGAATTGAGGATTGAGGATTGAGGATTGAAGATTGAGGATAGGGTATCGAGGATTGAAGAATGAGGATTGAGGATGGGCGATTGAGGATTCAGGATTGAAGATTGAGTATTCAGGATTGGAGATTGACGATTGGGGATTGAGGATTGAGGATCGAGGATTGAGGATTGAGGATTGAAGGTTGACTATTGAGGATTGAAGATTGAGGATTGAGGATTGAGGGTTGAGGATTGAGGATTGAGGGTTGAGGATTGAGAATTGAAGATTGAGGATTGGGAACTGAGTGTTGAGGGTTGAGTGATGAGGATTGATGTTTGTGGATAGAGATTTGAAGATTGCAGATTGAGTATTGAGTATTGAAACCTGTGAATTGAGGATATTCTATTGAAGATTGAGGATTGACAACTGATTGTTGAGGACTGAGGGCTGAAGATTGAGGATTCAGGGTTGAGGATTCAGTATTGAGGTTTGAGGACTGAGGACTGAGGATAGAGGATTGAGAATTGAGGATTGGGGATTGAGGATTGAAGATTGAGGATTGGGTATTGAGGATTGAAGAGTGAGGACTGAGGATTGAGGATTGAGGATTGAGGATTGAAGATTGTGTATTGAGGATTGAGGATTGAGGATTGAGGATTGAGGATTGAGGCTTGAGGATTGAGGATTGAGGATTGAGGATTGAGGATTGAGGATTGAGGATTCAGGATTGAAGATTGAGGATTGAGGATTGAGGATTAAAGATTGAGTATTGAGGATTGAAGATTGCGGATTGGTGATTGAGGATTGAGGATTGAGGATTGAGTATTGAGGATTGAGTATTGAGGATTGAGGATTGAAGATTGAGGATTGAGGATTGAGGATTGAAGATTGAGTATTGAGGATTGAAGATTGAGAATTGAGGATTGAGGATTGAGGATTGAAGATGAGGTCTGAGGGTTGACGATTGAGGTTTGAGGACTGAGGGTTGAGGATTCAGGATTGAGAGTTGAGGATTGAGGATTGACGATTGAAGATTGAGGATTGGGTATTGAGGATTGAAGAATGAGCATTGAGGATTGAGGATTGAGGATTGAGGACTGAAGATTGAGGATTGAGGATTGAGGATTGAGGATTGAGGATTGAAGATTGAGTATTGAGGATTGAAGATTGAGGATTGAGGATTGAGGATTGAGGATTGACGATTGAAGATTGAGGATAGGGGACTGAGTGTTGATGGCTGAGTGATGAGAATTGATGTTTGTGGATAGAGATATGAAGGTTGCAGATTGAGTATTGCGTATGGAAAACGCTGAACTGAGGATATTCTAGTGAGGATTGAGGATTGACAACTGATTGTTGAGGACTGAGGGCTGAACATTGAGGATTCAGGATTGAGGATTCAGGACTGTGGTTTGAGGACTGACGATTGAGGATTGAGGATTGGGGATTGAGGATTGAGGATCGAGGATTGAAGATTGAAGATTGGGTATTGAGGATTGACCACTGAGTATTGAGGATTGAGGATTGAAGATTGAATATTGATGATTGAAGGTTGAGGATTGAGGATTGAGGGTTGTGGATTCAGGACGAGGACTGAGGGTTGAGTATTGATGTTTGAGGACTGAGGATTGAGGATAGAGGATTGAGAATTGAGGATTGAGGATTGAGGATTGAAGATTGAGGATTCTGTATTGAGGATTGAAGAATGAGGACTCAGGATTGAGGATTGAGGATTGAGGATTGAAGATTGAGTATTGAGGATTGAAGATTGAGGATTGAGGATTGAGGATTGAGGATTGAGGATTGTGGATTGAGGATTGAGGATTGAGGATTGAGGATTGAAGATTGAGGATTGAGGATTGAGGATTAAAGGTTGAGCATTGAGGATTGAAGATTGAGGATTGATGATTGAGGGTTGAGGATTGAGGATTGAGGATTGAGTATTGAAGATTGAGGATTGATGATTGAGGATTGAGGATTGAGGATTGAGGATTGAGAATTGAGGATTGAGGATTGAAGATTGAGGATTGAGGATCGGGGATTGAGGAATGAGGATTGAGGATGAGGGCTGAGGGTTGAGGATTGAGGATTGAGGATTGAGGATTGAGGATTGAGGATTGAAGATTGAGTATTGAGGATTGAAGATTGAGGATTGAGGATTGAGGATTGAGGATTGAGGGTTGAGGATTGAGGGTTGAGGATTGAGGATTGAGGATTGAAGATTGAGGATTGAGGATAGAGGATTAAAGGTTGAGCATTGAGGATTGAAGATTGAGGATTGATGATTGAGGGTTGAGGATTGAGGATTGAGGATTGAGGATTGAGTATTGAAGATTGAGGATTGATGATTGAGGATTGAGGACTGAGGATTGAGGATTGAGTATTGAGGATTGAGGATTGAAGATTGAGGATTGAGGATTGAGGATTAATGATTGAGTATTGAGGATTGAAGGTTGAGAATTGAGGATTGAGGATTGAACATTGAGGACTGAGTGTTGAGGGCTGAGTGATGAGAATTGATGTTTGTGGATAGAGATTTGAAGATTCCAGATTGAGTATTAAGTATTGAAAACTGTGAATTGAGGATATTCTATTGGGGATTGAGGATTGACAACTGATTGTTGAGGACTGAGGGCTGAAGATTGAGGATAGGGTATTGAGGATTGAAGAATGAGGATTGAGGATTGCCGATTGAGGATTGAGGATTGAGGATTGAGTATTCAGGATTGGAGATTGACAATTGAGGATTGAGGACTGAGGATCGAGGATTGAGGATTGAGGATTGAAGATTGAGTACTGAGGATTGATGATTGAGGGTTCAGGATTGAGGATTGAGGATTGAGGATTGAGAATTGAAGATTGAGTATTGGGGACTGAGTGTTGAGGGT
The DNA here is from genome assembly GCF_051401765.1 of Calliopsis andreniformis. NCBI lineage: Eukaryota > Metazoa > Arthropoda > Insecta > Hymenoptera > Andrenidae > Calliopsis > Calliopsis andreniformis. Next base: position 3,958,995 of record NW_027480463.1, on the reverse strand, counting down.
TGAGTGATGAGGATTGATGTTTGTGGATAGAGATTTGAAGATTGCAGATTGAGTATTGAGTATTGAAACCTGTGAATTGAGGATATTGTATTGAGGATTGAGGATTGACAACTGATTGTTGAGGACTGAGAGCTGAAGGTTGAGGATTCAGGATTGAGGATTCAGAATTGAGGTTTGAGGACTGAGGATTGAGGATTGAGGGTTGAGGATTGAGGATTGAGGATTGAGGATTGAGGATTGAGGATTGAGGATTGAAGATTGAGTATTGAAGATTGAAGATTGGGTATTGAGGATTGAACATTGAGGATTGAGGATTGAGGGTTGAGGATTGAAGATTGAATATTGATGATTGAAGGTTGAGGATTGAGGATTGAGGGTTGTGGATTCAGGACGAGGACTGTGGGTTGAGTATTATTGTTTGAGGTCTGAGGATTGAGGATAGAGGATTGAGAATTGAGGGTTGAGGGTTGAGGATTGAGGATTGAAGATTGAGGATTCTGTATTGAGGATTGAAGAATGAGAACTGAGGATTGAGGATTGAGGATTGAAGGTTGAGGGTTGGGTATTGAGGATTGAAGAATGAGGATTCAGGATTGAGGACTGAGGATTGAGGACTGAAGATTGAGGATTGAGGATTGAGGATTGAGGATTGAGGATTGAGGATTGAGTATTGAAGATTGAGTATTGAGGATTGAATGTAGGGGATTGAGGGTTGAGGGCTGAGGATTGAGGATTGAAGATTGAGGACTGGGGACTGAGTATTGAGTGTTGAGTGATGAGAATTGGTGTTTGTGGATAGAGATTTAAAGATTGCAGATTGAGTATTGAGTATTGAAAACTGTGAATTGATGATATTCTATTGAGGATTGAGAATTTACAACTGATTGTTGAGGACTGAGGTCTGAAGATTGAGGATTCAGGATTGAGGATCCAGGATTGAGGTTTGAGGACTGAGGATTGAGGATTGAGGATTGAGGATTGAGGATTGAGGATTGAGGATTGAGGATTGAGGATTGGGGATTGAAGGTTGAGGATTGGGTATTGCGTATTGAACATTGAGGATTGAGGATTGAGGATTGAGGATTGAGGATTGGGTATTGAGGATTGAAGACTGAGGATTGAGGATTGAGGATTGCGGATTGAGGATTGATGATTGAGGATTGAGGATTCAGGATTGAGGATTGAAGATTGAGTATTGAGGATTGAAGATTGAGGATTGAGGATTGAGGATTGAGGATTGAGGATTGAGGATTGAGTATTGAGGAATGAGAATTGAGGATTGAGGGTTGAAGATTGTGTATTCAGGATTGAAGATTGAGGATTGAGGATTGAGGATTGAGGATTGACGATGAGGGCTGAGGGTTGAGGATTGAGGTTTGAGGACTGAGGACTGAGGATTGAGGATTGAGAATTGAGGATTGAGGATTGAGGATTGAAGATTGAGGATTGAGGATTGAGGATTGAGGATTGAGGATTGAGGATTGAGTATTGAGGAATGAGAATTGAGGATTGAGTGTTGAAGATTGTGTATTCAGGATTGAAGATTGAGGATTGAGGATTGAGGATTGAGGATTGACGATGAGGGCTGAGGGTTGAGGATTGAGGTTTGAGGACTGAGGACTGAGGATTGAGGATTGAGAATTGAGGATTGAGGATTGAGGATTGAAGATTGAGGATTGGGTATTGAGGATTGAAGAATGAGGATTGAGGATTGAGGACTGAGGATTGAGGATTGAACATTGAGGATTGAGGATTGAGGATTGAGGATTGAGTATTGAAGATTGAGTATTGAGGATTGAATGTAGGGGATTGAGGGTTGAGGATTGAGGATTGAGGATTGAAGATTGAGGACTGGGGACTGAGTATTGAGGGTTGAGTGATGAGAATTGGTGTTTGTGAATAGAGATGTAAAGATTGCAGATTGAGTATTGAGTATTGAAAACTGTGAATTGATGATATTGTATTGAGAATTGAGGATTTACAACTGATTGTTGAGGGCTGAGGGCTGAAAATTGAGGATTCAGGATTGAGGATTCAGAATTGAGGTTTGAGGACTGAGGATTGAGGGTTGAAGATTGATTATTGAGGATTGAAGATTGAAGATTGAGGATTGAGGAATGAGGATTGAGGATGAGGGCTGAGGGTTGAGGATTGAGGTTTGAGGATTGAGGACTGAGGATTGAGGATTGAGGATTGATGATTGAGTATTGAGGATTGAAGATTGAGGATTGAGGATTGAGGATTGAGGATTGAGGATTGAAGATTGAGGATTGGGGACTGAGTGTTGAGGGTTGAGTGATGAGAATTGATGTTTGTGGATAGAGATTTAAAGATAGCAGATTGAGTATTGAGTATTGAAAACTGTGACTTGATGATATTCTATTGAGGATTGAGAATTGACAACTGATTTTTGAGAACTGAGGTCTGAAGATTGAGGATTCAGGATTGAGGATTCAGGATTCAGGTTTGAGTACTGAGGATTGAGGATTGAGGATTGAGGATTGAGGATTGAGGATTGAGGATTGAGGATTGAAGATTGAGGATTGGGTATTGCTGACTGAACATTGAGGATTGAGGATTGAGGATTGAGTATTGAGGATTGAGGACTGAAGATTGAATATTGATGATTGAAGATTGAGGATTGAGGATTGAGGGCTGTGGATTGAGGACGAGGACTGAGGGTTCAGTATTGATGTCTGAGGTCTGAGGATTGAGGATTGAGGATTGAGGATTGAAGATTGAGTATTGAGGTTTGAAGATTGAGGATTTTGGATTGAGGATTGAGGATTGAGTATTGAACATTGAGGATTGGGGATTGAGGATTGACGATTGAGGATTCAGTACTGAGGATTGAGAATTGAGGATTGAGGATTGAAGGTTGATTATTGAGGATTGAAGATTGAGGATTGAGGATTGAGGATTGAGGATTGACTATAAGGGCTGAGGGTTGAGGATTGAGGTTTGAGGACTGAGGACTGAGGATTGAGGATTGAGAATTGAGGATTGAGGATTGAGGATTGAAGATTGAGGATTGGGTATTGAGGATCGAAGACTGATGATTGACGATAGAGGATTGAGGATTGAGGATTGAAGATTGAGGATTGAGGATTGAGGATTGAGGATTGAAGATTGAGTATTGAGGATTGAAGATTGAGGATTGAGGATTGAGGATTGATGACTGAGTATTGAGGATTGAAGATTGAGGATTGAGGATTGAGGTTTGAGGACTGACGATTGATGATTGAGGATTGATGATTGAGTATTGAGGATTGAAGATTGAGGATTGAGGATTGATGATTGAGAATTGAGGATTGAAGACTGAGGATTGAGGATTGAGGATTGAGGACTGAGGATTGGTGATTGAGGATTGATGATTGAGTATTGAGGATTGAAGATTGAGGATTGAGGATTGAGGATTGAGGATTGAGTATTGAGGATTGAGAATAGGGGATTGAGGGTTGAAGATTGTGTATTCAGGATTGAAGATTGAGGATTGAGGATTGAGGATTGTGGATTGACGATGAGGGCTGAGGGTTGAGGATTGAGGTTTGAGGACTGAGGACTGAGGATTGAGGATTGAGAATTGGGGATTGAGGATTGAGGATTGAGGATTGAGGATTGAAGATTGAGGATTGTGGATTGAGGATTGAGTATTGAGGATTGAAGATTGAGGATTGAGGATTGAGGATTGAGGATTGAGTATTGAGGATTGAGAATTGAGGATTGAGGATTGAGGGTTGAAGATTGTGTATTCAGGATTGAAGACTGAGGATTGAGGATTGAGGATTGTGGATTGACGATGAGGGCTGAGGGTTGAGGATTGAGGTTTGAGGACTGAGGACTGAGGATTGAGGATTGAGAATTGACGATTGAGGATTGAGGATTGAAGATTGCGGATTGCGTATTGAGGATTGAAGAATGAGGATTGAGGATTGAGGACTGAGGATTGAGGATTGAAGATTGAGGATTGAGGATTGAGGATTGAGGATTGAAGATTGAGTATTGATGATTGAAGGTTGAGGATTGAGGATTGAGGGTTGTGGATTGAGGACGAGGACTGAGGGTTGAGTATTGATGTTTGAGGTCTGAGGATTGAGGATAGAGGATTGAGAATTGAGGATTGAGGATTGAGGATTGAAGATTGAGGATTGTGTATTGAGGATTGAAGAGTGCGGACTGAGGATTGAGGATTGAGGATTGAGGATTGAAGATTGTGTATTGAGGATTGAAGATTCAGGATTGAGGATTGAGGATTGAGGATTGAGGATTCAGGATTGAGGATTGAGGATTGAGGATTGAGGTTTGAGGATTGAGGATTGAGGATTGAGGATTGAAGATTGAGGATTGAGGATTGAGGATTAAAGATTGAGTATTGAGGATTGAAGATTGAGGATTGATGATTGAGGATTGAGGATTGAGGATTGAGGATTGAGGATTGAGGATTGAGTATTGAAGATTGCGGATTGATGATTGAGGATTGAGGATTGAGGATTGGGGATTGAGTATTGAGGATTGAGGATTGAAGATTGAGGATTGAGGATTGAGGATTGAAGATAGAGGATTGAAGATTGAGGATTGGGGATTGAGGATTGACGATTGAGGATTGAGTATTGAGAATTGAGAATTGAGGATTGAGGATTGAAGATTGTGTATTCAGGATTGAGGATTGAGGACTGAAGATTGAATATTGATGATTGAAGATTGTGGATTGAGGATTGAGGGTTGCGGATTGAGGACGAGGACTGAGGGTTGAGTATTGATGTTTGAGGTCTGGGGATTGAGGATTGAGGATTGAGAATTGAGGATTGAGGGTTGAGGATTGAAGATTGAGGATTGGGTATTGAGGATTGAAGGATGAGGATTGAGGATTGAGGTTTGAGGACTGAGGACGGAGGATTGAGGATTGAGAATTGAGGATTGAGGATTGAGGATTGAAGATTGAGGATTGGGTATTGAGGATTGAAGAATGAGGATTGAGGATTGAGGATTGAGGATTGAGTATTGAAGATTGAGGTTTGAGGATTGAGGATTGAGGATTGAGAATTGAAGATTGAGGACTGGGGACTGAGAGTTGAGGGTTGAGTGATGAGAATTGGTGTTTGTGGATAGAGGTTTGAAGATTGCAGATTGAGCATTGAGTATTGAAAACTGTGAATTTAGGATATTCTATTGAGGATTGAGGATTGACAACTGATTGTTGAGGACTGAGGGCTGAAGATTGAGGATTCAGGATTGAGGATTCAGAATTGAGGTTTGAGGACTGAGGATTGAGGATTGAAGATTGATTATTGAGGATTCAAGGTTGAGGATTGAGGATTGGGGATTGAGAATTGTGGGTGAGGGCTGAGGGTTGAGGATTGAGGTTTGAGGATTGAGGACTGAGGATTGAGGATTGGGGATTGATGATTGAGTATTGACGATTGAAGATTGAGGACTGAGGATTGAGGATTCAGGAAAGAGGATTGAGGATTGAGGATTGAAGATTGAGGATTGGGGACTGAGGATTGAGGATTGAGGATCGAGGATTGAGGATTGAAGATTGAAGATTGAGTATTGAGGATTGATTACTGAGGATTGAGGACGAGGACTGAGTGTTCAGTATTGATGTCTGAGGTCTGAGGATTGAGGATTGAGGATTGAGGATTGAAGATTGAGGATTGAGGATTGAGGATTAAGGATTGAGTGTTGAGGATTGAGAATTGAGGATTGAGGGTTGAAGATTGTGTATTCAGGATTGAAGATTGAGGATTGAGGATTGAGGATTGAGGATTGACGATGAGGGCTGAGGGTTGAGGATTGAGGTTTGAGGACTGAGGACTGAGGATTGAGGATTGAGAATTGAGGATTGAAGATTGAGGATTGGGTATTGAGGATTGAAGAATGAGGATTGAGGATTGAGGACTGAGGATTGAGGATTGAAGATTGAGGACTGAGGATTGAGGATTGAGGATTGAGGATTGAGGATTGAGGATTGAAGATTGAGTATTGAGGTTTGAAGATTGTGGATTGAGGATTGAGGGTTGCGGATTGAGGACGAGGACTGAGGGTTGAGTATTGATGTTTGAGGTCTGGGGATTGAGGATTGAGGATTGAGAATTGAGGATTGAGGGTTGAGGATTGAAGATTGAGGATTGGGTATTGAGGATTGAAGGATGAGGATTGAGGATTGAGGTTTGAGGACTGAGGACGGAGGATTGAGGATTGAGAATTGAGGATTGAGGATTGAGGATTGAAGATTGAGGATTGGGTATTGAGGATTGAAGAATGAGGATTGAGGATTGAGGATTGAGGATTGAGTATTGAAGATTGAGGTTTGAGGATTGAGGATTGAGGATTGAGGGTTGAAGATTGTGTATTCAGGATTGAAGATTGAGGATTGAGGATTGAGGATTGAGGATTGACGATGAGGTCTGAGGGTTGACGATTGAGGATTGAGGAATGGGGATTGAAGATTGTGTATTCAGGATTGAGGATTGAGGACTGAAGATTGAATATTGATGATTGAAGATTGTGGATTGAGGATTGAGGGTTGCGGATTGAGGACGAGGACTGAGGGTTGAGTATTGACGTTTGAGGTCTGGGGATTGAGGATTGAGGATTGAGAATTGAGGATTGAGGATTGAGGATTGAAGATTGAGGATTGGGCATTGAGGATTGAAGGATGAGGATTGAGGATTGAGGATTGAGGATTGAGGACTGAGGCCTGAGGATTGAAGATTGAGAATTGAGGATTGAGGACTGAGGATTGAAGATTGAGGATCGGGTATTGAGGATTGAAGACTGAGGATGAGGATTGAGGATTGAGGATTGAGGATTGAAGATTGAGGATTGAGGATTGAGGATTGAGGATTGAAGATTGAGTATTGAGGATTGAAGATTGAGGATTGAGGATTGAGGATTGATGATTGAGTATTGAGGATTGAGGTTTGAGGACTGAGGACTGAGGATTGAGGATTGAGTATTGAGGATTGAGGATTGAGTATTGAAGATTGATGATTGGGTATTGAGGATTGAAGAATGAGGATTGAGGATTGAGGATTGAGGATTGAGGATTGAAGATTGAGTATTGAGGATTGAATATTGATGATTGAGGATTGTGGATTGATGATTGAGTATTGAACATTGAGGACTGAGTGTTGATGGTTGAGTGATGAGTGTTGGTGTTTGTGGATAGAGGTGAAGATTGCAGATTGAGCATTGAGTATTGAGAAATGTGAATTGAGGATATTCTATTGAGGATTGAGGATTAACAACTTATTGTGGAGGACTGAGGGCTGAAGATTGAGGATTCAGGGTTGAGGATACAGAATTGAGGTTTGAGGACTGAGGATTGAGGATTGAAGATTTATTATTGAGGATTGAAGATTGAGGATTGAGGATTGAGGATCGAGGATTGAGGATGTGGGCTGAGGGTTGGGGATTGAGGTTTGAGGATTGAGGACTGAGGATTGAGGATTGATGATTGAGTATTGAGGATTGAAGACTGAGGACTGAGGATTGAGGATTGAGGATTGGGGATTGAGGATTGAGGATCGAGGATTGAAGACTGAAAATTGGTTATTGAGGATTTAACATTGAGGATTGAGAATTGAGGATTGAGGATTGAGGATTGAGGATTGAAGATTGAATATTGATGATTGAAGGTTGAGGATTAAGGATTGAGGGTTGTGGATTGAGGACGAGGACTGAGGGTTGAGTATTGATGTTTGAGGTCTGAGGACTGAGGACAGAGGATTGAGAATTGAGGATTGAGGATTGAGGATTGAAGATTGAGGATTGGGTATGGAGGATTGAAGTGTGAGGACTGAGGATTGAGGACTGAGGATTGAGGATTGAGGATTGAAGATTGAGTATTGAGGATTGAAGATTGAGGATTGAGGATTGAGGATTGAGGATTGAGGATTGAGGATTGAGGATTGCGGATTGAGGATTGAGTATTGAGGATTGAGGATTGAAGATTGAGGATTGAGGATTGAGGATTAAAGATTGAGTATTGAGGATTGAAGATTGAGGATTGATGATTGAGGATTGAGGATTGAGGATTGAGGATTGAGGATTGATTATTGAAGTTTGCGGATTGATGATTGAGGATTGAGGATTGAGGATTGAGGATTGAGTATTGAGGATTGAGGATTGAAGATTGAGGATTGAGGATTGAGGATTGAAGATAGAGGATTGAAGATTGAGGATTGGGGATTGAGGATTGACGATTGAGGATTGAGTATTGAGGATTGAGAATTGAGGATTGAGGATTGAAGATTGTGTATTCAGGATTGAGGTTTGAGGACTGAAGATTGAATATTGATGATTGAAGATTGTGGATTGAGGATTGAGTGTTGCGGATTGAGGACGAGGACTGAGGGTTGAGTATTGATGTTTGAGGTCTGGGGATTGAGGATTGAAGATTGAGAATTGAGGATTGAGGATTGAGGATTGAAGATTGAGGATTGGGTATTGAGGATTGAAGGATGAGGATTGAGGATTGAGGATTGAGGATTGAGGATTGAAGATTGAGTATAGAGGATTGAAGATTGAGAATTGAGGATTGAGAGTTGAGGATTGACGTTTGAGGAATGAGGATTGAGGTTTGAGGACTGAGGACTGAGGATTGATGATTGAGAATTGAGGATTGAGGATTGAGGATTGAAGATTGAGGCTTGGGTATAGAGTATTGAAGAATGAGCATTGAGGATTGAGGATTGAGGATCGAGTATTGAGGATTGAGGTTTGAGGATTGAGGATTGAGGATTGAGGATTGAAGATTGAGGACTGGGGACTGAGAGTTGAGGGTTGAGTGATGAGAATTGGTGTTTGTGGATAGAGGTTTGAAGATTGCAGATTGAGCATTGAGTATTGAAAACTGTGAATTTAGGATATTCTATTGAGGATTGAGGATTGACAACTGATTGTTGAGGACTGAGAGCTGAAGATTGAGGATTCAGGATTGAGGATTCAGAATTGAGGTTTGAGGACTGAGGATTGAGGATTGAAGATTGATTGTTGAGGATTCAAGGTTGAGGATTGAGGATTGTGGATTGAGAATTGAGTGTGAGGATTGAGGGTTGAGGATTGAGGTTTGAGGATTGAGGACTGAGGATTGAGGATTGGGGATTGATGATTGAGTATTGACAATTGAAGATTGAGGACTGAGGATTGAGGATTGAGGAAAGAGGATTGAGGATTGAGGATTGAAGATTGAGGATTGGGGACTGAGGATTGAGGATTGAGGATCGAGGATTGAGGATTGAAGATAGAAGATTGAGTATTGAGGATTGATTACTGAGGATTGAGGAATGAGGATTGAGGATTGAGTATTGAAGATTGAGGATTGGGGATTGAGGATTGACGATTGAGGATTGAGAATTGAGGATTGAGGATTGAGGATTGAAGATTGAGGATTGGGTATTGAGGATTGAAGGATGAGGATTGAGGATTGAGGATTGAGGATTGAGGATTGAAGATTGAGTATTGAGGATTGAAGATTGAGAATTGAGGATTGAGGGTTGAGGATTGACGTTTAAGGAATGAGGATTGAGATTTGAGGACCGAGGACTGAGGATTTAGGATTCATGATTGAGGATTGAAGATTGAGTATTGAGGATTGAAGATTGAGGATTGAGGATTGAGGATTGAGGATTGAGGAAAGAGGATTGAGGATTGAGGATTGAGGATTGAACATTGAGGACTGAGTGTTGATGGTTGAGTGATGAGAATTGGTGTTTGTGGATAGAGGTTTGAAGATGGCAGATTGAGCGATGAGTATTGAGAAATGTGAATTGAGGATATTCTATTGAGGATTGAGGATCAACAACTGATTGTTGTGGACTGAGGGCTGAAGATTGAGGGTTCAGGATTGAGGATTCGGTATTGAGGTTTGAGGGCTGAGGATTGAGGGTTGAGGATTGAGGATTCAAGATTGAGTTTTGAGGATTGAGAATTGAGGATTGAGGATTGAGGATTGAAGATTGAGGATTGGGTATTGAGGATTGAAGAATGAGGATTGAGGATTGAGGATTGAGTATTGAGGATTGAAGATTGAGTATTGAGGATTGAGTATTGATGATTGAGGATTGTGGATTGAGGGTCGACAATTGATTGTTGAGGACTGAGGGCTGAAGGTTGAGGATTCAGGATTGAGGATTCGGTATTGAGGTTTGAGGACTGAGGATTGAGGGTTGAGGATTGAGGATTGAGGATTGACGCTTGAGGATTGAGGGTTGAGAATGGAGGATTGAAGAGAGAGGACTGAGTGTTGAGGATTGAGTGTTTAGAATTGATGTTTGACGATTGAGATATGATTATTGAATATTACGGTTTGAGTATTGAACCACGAGAGTTCACGATATTCTATTGAGTATTGAGAATTGAGGATTGATTGTTGTGTATTGAGGATTGGTGGTTGAGGGTTGTGTGTTGAATATTGAGGATTGAGGATTGAGCATTGAGGATTGAGGATTGAAGATTGAGTATTGAGGATTGAAGATTGTGGATTTTGGATTGAGGATTGAAGATTGAGTATTGAGGATTGAAGATTGAGTATTGAGGATTGAGGATTGAGGATTGAGGATTGACGATGGGGTCTGAGGGTTGAGGATTGAGGATTGAGGATTGAGGATTGAGGATTGAAGATTGAGGATTGGGTATTGCGGATTGAACATTGTGGATCGAGCATTGAGGATTGAGTACTGAAGATTGAATATTGATGATTGAAGATCGATGATTGAGGATTGAGGGTTGTGGATTGAGGACGAGGACTGAGGGTTGAGTATTGATTTCTGAGGTTTGAGGATTGAGGATTGAGGATTGAGAATTGAGGATTGAGGATTGAGGGTTGAAGATTGAGGATTGGGTATTGAGGATTGAAGAATGAGGATTGAGGATTAAGGAATGGGGATTGAAGATTGAGGATTGGGTATTGCGTATTGAACATTGAGGATTGAGGATTGAGGATTGAGGATTGAGGATTGAATGTAGCGGATTGAGGGTTGAGGATTGAGGATCGAGGATTGAAGATTGAGGACTGGGGACTGAGTATTGAGTGTTGAGTGATGAGAATTGGTGATTGTGGATGGAGATTTAAAGATTGCAGATTGAGTATTGAGTATTGAAAACTGTGAATTGATGATATTCTATTGAGGATTGAGAATTTACAACTGATTGTTGAGGACTGAGGTCTGAAGATTGAGGATACAGGATTGAGGATCCAGGATTGAGGTTTGAGGACTGAGGATTGAGGATTGAGGATTGAGGATTGAGGATTGAGGATTGAGGATTGAGGATTGAGGATTCGGGATTGAAGGTTGAGGATTGGGTATTGCGTATTGAACATTGAGGATTGAGGATTGAGGATTGAGGATTGAGGATTGGGTATTGAGGATTGAAGACTGAGGATTGAGGATTGAGGATTGAGGATTGAGGATTGAAGATTGAGTATTGAGGATTGAAGATTGAGGATTGAGGACTGAGGATTGATGATTGAGTATTGAGGATTGAAGACTGAGGATTGAGGATTGAGGATTGAGGACTGAGGATTGGTGATTGAGGATTGATGATTGCGTATTGAGGATTGAAGATTGAGGATTGAGGATTGAAGATTGAGGATTGTGGATTGAGGATTGAGGATTGAAGATTGAGTATTGAGGATTGAAGATTGAGGATTGAGGATTGAGGATTGATGATTGAGTATTGAGGATTGAAGATTGAGGATTGAGGATTGAGGATTGAGGACTAAGGATTGGTGATTGAGGATTGATGATTGAGTATTGAGGATTGAAGATTGAGGATTGAGGATTGAGGATTGAGGATTGAGTATTGAGGATTGAGAATTGAGGATTGAGGATTGAGGGTTGAAGATTGTGTATTCAGGATTGAAGACTGAGGATTGAGGATTGAGGATTGTGGATTGACGATGAGGGCTGAGGGTTGAGGATTGAGGTTTGAGGACTGAGGACTGAGGATTGAGGATTGAGAATTGACGATTGAGGATTGAGGATTGAAGATTGAGGATTGCGTATTGAGGATTGAAGAATGAGGATTGAGGATTGAGGACTGAGGATTGAGGATTGAAGATTGAGGATTGAGGATTGAGGATTGAGGATTGAAGATTGAATATTGAGTATTGAAGGTAGGGGACTGAGGATTGAGGGTTGAGGATTGAGGATTGAAGATTGAGGACTGGCGACTGGGTATTGAGGGCTGAGTGATGAGAATTGGTGTTTGTGGATAGAGATTTAAAGATTGCAGATAGAGTATTGAGTATTGAAAACTGTGAATTGAGGATATTCTATTGAGGATTCAGGATTGACAACTGATTGTTGAGGACTCAGGGCTGAAGATTGAGTATTGAGGATTGAGGATTGAGGATTGACTGTGAGGGCTGCGGGTTGAGGATTGAGGTTTGAGGACTGAGGACTGAGGATTGAGGATTGAGAATTCAGGATTGAGGATTGAGGATTAACGATTGAGGATCGGGTATTGAGGATTGAAGACTGAGGATTGGGGATTGTGGATTGAGGATTGAGGATTGAAGATTGAGGATTGAGGATTGAGGATTGAGGATTGAAGATTGAGTATTGAGGATTGAAGATTGAGGATTGAGGATTGAGGATTGATGATTGAGTATTGAGGATTGAGGTTTGAGGACTGAGGACTGAGGATTGAGGATTGAGTATTGAGGATTGAGGATTGAGTATTGAAGATTGATGATTGGGTATTGAGGATTGAAGAATGAGGATTGAGGATTGAGGATTGAGGATTGAGGATTGAAGATTGAGTATTGAGGATTGAATATTGATGACTGAGGATTGTGGATTGATGATTGAGGATTGAACATTGAGGACTGAGTGTTGATGGCTGAGTGATGAGAATTGGTGTTTGTGGATAGAGGTTTGAAGATTGCAGATTGAGCATTGAGCATTGAGAAATGTGAATTGAGGATATTCTATTGAGGATTGAGGATTAACAACTTATTGTTGAGGACTGAGGGCTGAAGATTGAGGATTCAGAGTTGAGGATACAGAATTGAGGTTTGAGGACTGAGGAATGAGGATTGAAGATTTATTATTGAGGATTGAGGATTGAAGATTGAGGATTGGGTATTGAGGATTGAAGAATGAGGGATGAGGATTGAGGATTGAGGATTGTGGATTGAGGATTGAGGATTGAAGATTGAGGATTGGGGACTGAGTGTTCAGGGTTGAGTGGTGAGAATTGATGTTTGTGGATACAGATATGAAGATTGCAGGTTGATTATTGCGTATGGAAAACTCTGAACTGAAGATATTCTATTGAGGATTGAGGATTGACAACTGATTGTTGAGGACTGAGGGCTGAAGATTGAGGTTTCAGGATTGAGGATTCAGGATTGTGGTTTGAGGACTGAGGATTGAGGATTGAGGATCGAGGATTGAGAATTGAGGATTGAGGATTGAAGATTGAGGATTGGGTATTGAGGATTGAACATTGAGGATTGAGGATTGAGGATTGAGGATTGAGGATTGAGGATTGAAGATTGAATATTGATGATTGAAGATTGATGATTGAGGATTTAGGTTTGTGGATTGAGGACGTGGACTGAGGGTTGAGTATTGATGTTTGAGGTCTGAGGATTGAGGATTGAGGATTGAGAATTGAGGATTGAGGACTGAGGATTGAAGATTGAGGATTGGGTATTGAGGATTGAAGAATGAGGACTGAGGATTGAGGATTCAGGATTGAGGATTGAAGATTGAGGATTGTGGATTGAGGATTGAGGGTTTAGGATTGATGATTGAGGATTGAAGATTGAGTATTGAGGATTGAAGATTGAGGATATAGGATTGAGGATTGAGGATTGAGGATTGAAGACTGAGGATTGGGGTTGAGGATTGACGATTGAGGATTGAGTATTGAGGATTGAGAGTTGAGGATTGAGGATTGAACATTGAGTATTGAGGGCTGAAGATTGAGGATTGAGGATTGAGGATTGAAGATTGAGGACTTAGTGTTGACGGTTGAGTGATGGGAATTGACGTTTGTGGATTGAGATTTGAAGATTGAAGAATGGGGATTGAGTATTGAAAGCTGTGAATTGAGGATATTCTGTTGAGGATTGAGGATTGACAATTGATTGTTCAGGACTGAGGGCTGAAGGTTGAGGATTCAGGATTGAGGATTCGGTATTGAGGTTTGAGGACTGAGGATTGAGGGTTGAGGATTGAGGATTGAGGTTTGAGGATTGAGGATTGAGGATTGAGGATTGAAGATTGAGGATTGAGGATTGAGGATTAAAGATTGAGTATTGAGGATTGAAGATTGAGGATTGATGATTGAGGATTGAGGATTGAGGATTGAGGATTGAGGATTGAGTATTGAAGATTGCGGATTGATGATTGAGGATTGGGGATTGAGGATTGAGGATTGAGTATTGAGGATTGAGGATTGAAGATTGAGGATTGAGGATTGAGGATTGAAGATAGAGGATTGAAGATTGAGGATTGGGGATTGAGGATTGACGATTGAGGATTGAGTATTGAGGATTGAGAATTGAGGATTGAGGATTGAAGATTGTGTATTCAGGATTGAGGATTGAGGACTGAAGATTGAATATTGATGATTGAAGATTGTGGATTGAGGATTGAGGGTTGCGGATTGAGGACGAGGACTGAGGGTTGAGTATTGATGTTTGAGGTCTGGGGATTGAGGATTGAGGATTGAGAATTGAGGATTGAGGATTGAGGATTGAAGATTGAGGATTGGGCATTGAGGATTGAAGGATGAGGATTGAGGATTGAGGATTGAGGATTGAGGACTGAGGACTGAGGATTGAAGATTGAGAATTGAGGATTGAGGATTGAGGATTGAAGATTGAGGATCGGGTATTGAGGATTGAAGACTGAGGATTGAGGATTGAGGATTGAGGATTGAGGATTGACGATTGAGGATTAAGTATTGAGGATTGAGAATTGAGGATTGAGGATTGAACATTGAGTATTGAGGGCTGAATATTGAGGATTGAGGATTGAGGATTGAAGATTGAGGACTTAGTGTTGACGGTTGAGTGATGGGAATTGACGTTTGTGGATTGAGATTTGAAGATTGAAGAATGGGGATTGAGTATTGAAAGCTGTGAATTGAGGATATTCTGTTGAGGATTGAGGATTGACAATTGATTGTTGAGGACTGAGGGCTGAAGGTTGAGGATTCAGGATTGAGGATTCGGTATTGAGGTTTGAGGACTGAGGATTGAGGGTTGAGGATTGAGGATTGAGGATTGAAGATTGAGTTTTGAGGATTGAGAATTGAGGATTGAGAATTGAGGATTGAAGATTGAGGATTGGGTATTGAGGATTGAAGAATGAGGATTGAGGATTGAGGATTGAGTATTGAGGATTGAAGATTGAGTATTGAGGATTGAATATTGATGATTGAGGATTGTGGATTGAGGATTGAGGATTGAACATTGAGGACTGAGTGTCGATGGTTGAGTGATGAGAATTGGTGTTTGTGGATAGAGGTTTGAAGATTGCAGATTGAGCGATGAGTATTGAGAAATGTGAATTGAGGATATTCTATTGAGGATTGAGGATTAACAACTGATTGTTGTGGACTGAGGGCTGAAGATTGAGGATTCAGGATTGAGGATTCGGTATTGAGGTTTGAGGGCTGAGGATTGAGTGTTGAGGGTTGAGGATTGAGGATTCAAGATTGAGTTTTGAGGATTGAGAATTGAGGATTGAGGATTGAGGATTGAAGATTGAGGATTGGGTATTGAGGATTGAAGAATGAGGATTGAGGATTGAGGATTGAGTATTGAGGATTGAAGATTGAGTATTGAGGATTGAATATTGATGATTGAGGATTGTGGATTGAGGATCGACAATTGATTGTTGAGGACTGAGGGCTGAAGGTTGAGGATTCAGGATTGAGGATTCGGTATTGAGGTTTGAGGACTGAGGATTGAGGGTTAAGGATTGAGGATTGAGAATTGACGCTTGAGGATTGAGGGTTGAGGATGGAGGATTGAAGAGAGAGGACTGAGTGTTGAGGATTGAGTGTTTAGAATTGATGTTTGACGATTGAGATATGATTATTGAATATTACGGTTTGAGTATTGAACCACGAGAGTTCACGATATTCTATTGAGTATTGAGAATTGAGGATTGATTGTTGTGTATTGAGGATTGGTGGTTGAGGGTTCTGTGTTGAATATTGAGGATTGAGGATTGAGCATTGAGGATTGAGGATTGAAGGTTGAGTATTGAGGATTGAAGATTGTGGATTTTGGATTGAGGATTGAAGATTGAGTATTGAGGATTGAAGATTGTGTATTGAGGATTGAGGATTGAGGATTGAGGATTGACGATGAGGTCTGAGGGTTGAGGATTGAGGATTGAGGATTGAGGATTGAGGATTGAAGATTGAGGATTGGGTATTGCGGATTGAACATTGTGGATTGACCATTGAGGATTGAGTACTGAAGATTGAATATTGATGATTGAAGATCGATGATTGAGGATTGAGGGTTGTGGATTGAGGACGAGGACTGAGGGTTGAGTATTGATTTCTGAGGTCTGAGGATTGAGGATTGAGGATTGAGAATTGAGGATTGAGGATTGAGGGTTGAAGATTGAGGATTGGGTATTGAGGATTGAAGAATGAGGATTGAGAATTGAGGACTGAGGATTGAGGATTGAGGATTGAAGATTGAGTATTGAGGATTGAATATTGAGGATTGAGTACTGAGGATTGAGGATTGAGGATTGAGGGTTGAGGATTGAGGATTGAAGATTGAGTATTGAGGATTGAATATTGAGGATTGTGGATTGAGGATTGAGGATTGAGGATTGAGGATTGAGGATTTAGGATTGATGATTGAGGATTGAAGATTGAGTATTGAGGATTGAAGATTGAGGATTGAGGATTGAGGATTGAGGATTGAGGATTGAAGATTGAGGATTGGGGTTGGGGATTGACGATTGAGGATTGAGTATTGAGGATTGAGAATTGAGGATTTAGGATTGAACATTGAGTATTGTGGGCTGAAGATTGAGGATTGAGGATTGAGGATTGAAGATTGAGGACTTAGTGTTGAGGGTTGAGTGATGGGAATTGACGTTTGTGGATTGAGATTTGAAGATTGAAGAATGGGGATTGAGTATTGAAAGCTGTGAATTGAGGATATCCTGTTGAGGATTGAGGATCGACAATTGATTGTTGAGGACTGAGGGCTGAAGGTTGAGGATTCAGGATTGAGGATTCGGTATTGAGGTTTGAGGACTGAGGATTGAGGGTTGAGAATTGAGGATTGAGGATTGACGCCTGAGGATTGAGGGTTGAGGATGGAGGATTGAAGAGAGAGGACTGAGTGTTGAGGACTGAGTGTTTAGAATTGATGTTTGACGATTGAGATATGATTATTGAATATTACGGTTTGAGTATTGAACCACGAGAGTTCACGATATTCTATTGAGTATTGAGAATTGAGGATTGATTGTTGTGTATTGAGGATTGGTGGTTGAGGGTTGTGTGTTGAATATTGAGGATTGAGGATTGAGAATTTAGGATTGAGGATTGAAGATTGAGTATTGAGGATTGAAGATTGTGGATTTTGGATTGAGGATTGAAGATTGAGTATTGAGGATTCAAGATTGATTATTGAGGATTGAGGATTGAGGATTGAGGATTGACGATGGGGTCTGAGGGTTGAGGATTGAGGATTGAGGATTGAGGATTGAGGATTGAAGGTTGAGGATTGGGTATTGCGGATTGAACATTGTGGATTGAGCATTGAGGATTGAGTACTGAAGATTGAATATTGATGATTGAAGATCGATGATTGAGGATTGAGGGTTGTCGATTGAGGACGAGGACTGAGGGTTGAGTATTGATTTCTGAGGTCTGAGGATTGAGGATTGAGGATTGAGAATTGAGGATTGAGGATTGAGGGTTGAAGATTGAGGATTGGGTATTGAGGATTGAAGAATGAGGATTGAGGATTGAGGAATGGGGATTGAAGATTGAGGATTGGGTATTGCGTATTGAACATTGAGGATTGAGGATTGAGGATTGAGGATTGAGGATTGAATGTAGCGGATTGAGGGTTGAGGATTGAGGATCGAGGATTGAAGATTGAGGACTGGGGACTGAGTATTGAGTGCTGAGTGATGAGAATTGGTGATTGTGGATAGAGATTTAAAGATTGCAGATTGAGTATTGAGTATTGAAAACTGTGAATTGATGATACTCTATTGAGGATTGAGAATTTACAACTGATTGTTGAGGACTGAGGTCTGAAGATTGAGGATTCAGGATTGAGGATCCAGGATTGAGGTTTGAGGACTGAGGATTGAGGATTGAGGATTGAGGATTGAGGATTGAGGATTCAGGATTGAGGATTCGGGATTGAAGATTGAGGATTGGGTATTGCGTATTGAACATTGAGGATTGAGGATTGAGGATTGAGGATTGAGGATTGAGGATTGACTGTGAGGGCTGCGGGTTGAGGATTGAGGTTTGAGGACTGAGGACTGAGGATTGAGGATTGAGAATTGAGGATTGAGGATTGAGGATTAAAGATTGAGGATCGGGTATTGAGGATTGAAGACTGAGGATTGAGGATTGTGGATTGAGGATTGAGGATTGAAGATTGAGGATTGAGGATTGAGGATTGAGGATTGAAGATTGTGTATTGAGGATTGAAGATTGAGGATTGAGGATTGAGGATTGATGATTGAATATTGAGGATTGAGGTTTGAGGACTGAGGACTGAGGATTCAGCATTGAGTATTGAGGTTTGAGGATTGAGTATTGAAGATTGATGATTGGGTATTGAGGATTGAAGAATGAGGATTGAGGATTGAGGATTGAGGATTGAGGATTGAAGATTGAGTATTGAGGATTGAATATTGATGACTGAGGATTGTGGATTGATGATTGAGGATTGAACATTGAGGACTGAGTGTTGATGGCTGAGTGATGAGAATTGGTGTTTGTGGATAGAGGTTTGAAGATTGCAGATTGAGCATTGAGTATTGAGAAATGTGAATTCAGGATATTCTATTGAGGATTGAGTATTGACAACTTATTGTTGAGGACTGAGGGCTGAAGATTGAGGATTCAGGGTTGAGGATACAGAATTGAGGTTTGAGGACTGAGGAATGAGGATTGAAGATCTATTATTGAGGATTGAGGATTGAAGATTGAGGATTGGGTATTGAGGATTGAAGAATGAGGGATGAGGATTGAGGATTGAGGATTGAGGATTGAAGATTGAGGATTGAGGATTGAGGATTGAGGATTGAGGATTGAAGATTGAGGACTTAGTGTTGACGGTTGAGTGATGGGAATTGACGTTTGTGGATTGAGATTTGAAGATTGAAGAATGGGGATTGAGTATTGAAAGCTGTGAATTGAGGATATTCTTTTGAGGATTGAGGATTGACAATTGATTGTTGAGGACTGAGGGCTGAAGGTTGAGGATTCAGGATTGAGGATTCGGTATTGAGGTTTGAGGACTGAGGATTGAGGGTTGAGGATTGAGGATTGAGGATTGAAGATTGAGTTTTGAGGATGGAGAATTGAGGATTGAGGATTGAGGATTGAAGATTGAGGATTGGGTATTGAGGATTGAAGAATGAGGATTGAGGATTGAGGATTGAGTATTGAGGATTGAAGATTGAGTATTGAGGATTCAATATTGATGATTGAGGATTGTGGATTGAGGATTGAGGATTGAGCGTTGAGGACTGAGTGTTGATGGTTGAGTGATGAGAATTGGTGTTTGTGGATAGAGGTTTGAAGATTGCAGATTGAGTATTGCGTATGGAAAGCTCTGAACTGAGGGTATTCTAGAGAGGATTGAGGATTGACAACTGATTGTTGAGGCCTGAGGGCTGAAGATTGAGGATTCAGGATTGAGGATTCAGGATTGTGGTTTGAGGACTGAGGATTGAGGATTGAGGATTGAGAATTGAGGATTGAGGATTGAGGGTTGAAGATTGAGGATTGGTTATTGAGGATTGAGGATTGAGGATTGAGGATTGAGGATTGAGGATTGAGGATTGAAGATTGAGTATTGAGGATTGAAGATTGAGGATTGAGTACTGAGGATTGAGGATTGAGGATTGAGGGTTGAGGATTGAGGATTGAAGATTGAGTATTGAGGATTGAAGATTGAGGATTGTGGATTGAGGATTTAGGATTGAGTATTGAAGATTGAGGATTGGGGATTGAGGATTGACGATTGAGGATTGAGTATTGAGGATTGAGAATTGAGGATTGAGGATTGAAGATTGATTATTGAGGATTGAAGATTGAGAATTGAGGATTGAGGATTGAGGATTGAAGATGAGGTCTGAGGGTTGACGATTGAGGTATGAGGACTGAGGTTTGAGGATTCAGGATTGAGAGTTGAGGATTGAGGATTGAGGATTGAAGATTGAGGATTGGGTATTGAGGATTGAAGAATGAGCATTGAGGATTGAGGATTGAGGATTGAGGATTGAAGATTGAGGATTGAGGATTGAGGATTGAGGATTGAGGATTGAGGATTGAGGATTGAGGATTGACGATTGAAGATTGAATATTGATGATTGAAGGTTGAGGATTGAGGATTGAGGGTTGTGGATTCAGGACGAGGACTGAGGGTTGAGTATTGATCTTTGAGGACTGAGGATTGAGGATAGAGGATTGGGAATTGAGGATTGAGGATTGAGGATTGAAGATTGAGTATTGAGGATTCAAGATTGAGGATTGAGGATTGAAGATTGAGTATTGAGGATTGAAGATTGATGATTGAGGATTGTGGATTGAGGATTGAGGATTGAACATTGAGGACTGAGTGTTGAGGGTTGAGTGATGAGAATTGGTGTTTGTGGATAGAGATATGAAGATTGCAGATTGAGTATTGCGTATGGAAAACTCTGAACTGAGGATATTCTAGTGAGGATTGAGGATTGACAACTGATTGTTGAGGACTGAGGGCTGAAGATTGAGGATACAGGATTGAGGATTCAGGACTGTGGTTTTAGGACTGAGGATTGAGGATTGAGGACTGGGGATTGAGGATTGAGGATGAGGGCTGAGGGTTGAAGATTGAGGTTTGAGGACTCACGACTGAGGATTGAGGATTGAGAATTGAGGATTGAGGATTGAGGATTGAAGATTGAGGATAGGGTATCGAGGATTGAAGAATGAGGATTGAGTATGGGCGATTGAGGATTGAGGATTGAAGATTGAGTATTCAGGATTGGAGATTGACGATTGGGGATTGAGGATTGAGGATCGAGGATTGAGGATTGAGGATTGAAGGTTGAGTATTGAGGATTGAAGATTGAGGATTGAGGATTGAGGGTTGAGGATTGAGGATTGAGGATTGAGAATTGAAGATTGAGGATTGGGAACTGAGTGTTAGGGTTGAGTGATGAGGATTGATGTTTGTGGATAGAGATTTGAAGATTGCAGATTGAGTATTGAGTATTGAAACCTGTGAATTGAGGATATTCTATTGAAGATTGAGGATTGACAACTGATTGTTGAGGACTGAGGGCTGAAGATTGAGGATTCAGGGTTGAGGATTCAGAATTGAGGTTTGAGGACTGAGGATTGAGGATAGAGGATTGAGAATTGAGGATTGGGGATTGAGGATTGAAGATTGAGGATTGGGTATTGAGGATTGAAGAGTGAGGACTGAGGATTGAGGATTGAGGATTGAGGATTGAAGATTGTGTATTGAGGATTGAGGATTGAGGAT
This sequence comes from Calliopsis andreniformis, assembly GCF_051401765.1. Classification (NCBI taxonomy): domain Eukaryota; kingdom Metazoa; phylum Arthropoda; class Insecta; order Hymenoptera; family Andrenidae; genus Calliopsis; species Calliopsis andreniformis. The sequence continues at coordinate 3,937,265 of NW_027480463.1, read as the reverse complement.
TGAGGATTGAGGATTGAGGATTGAGGATTGAGGATTGAGGATTGAGGATTGAGGATTGAAGATTGAGGATTGAGGATTGAGGATTAAAGGTTGAGCATTGAGGATTGAAGATTGAGGATTGATGATTGAGGGTTGAGGATTGAGGATTGAGGATTGAGGATTGAGTATTGAAGATTGAGGATTGATGATTGAGGATTGAGGATTGAGGATTGAGGATTGAGAATTGAGGATTGAGGATTGAAGATTGAGGATTGAGGATCGAGGATTGAAGATTGAAGATTGGGTATTGAGGATTGAACATTGAGGATTGAGGATTGAGGATTGAGGATTGAGGGTTGAGGATTGAAGATTGAATATTGATGATTGAAGGTTGAGGATTGAGGATTGAGGGTTGTGGATTCAGGACGAGGACTGAGGGTTGAGTATTGATGTTTGAGGACTGAGGATTGAGGATAGAGGATTGAGAATTGAGGATTGAGGATTGAGGATTGAAGATTGAGGATTCTGTATTGAGGATTGAAGAATGAGGACTCAGGATTGAGGATTGAGGATTGACGATTGAAGATTGAGTATTGAGGATTGAAGATTGAGGATTGAGGATTGAGGATTGAGGATTGAGGATTGAGGATTGAGGATTGAGGATTGAGGATTGAAGATTGAGGATTGAGGATTGAGGATTAAAGGTTGAGCATTGAGGATTGAAGATTGAGGATTGATGATTGAGGGTTGAGGATTGAGGATTGAGGATTGAGGATTGAGTATTGAAGATTGAGGATTGATGATTGAGGATTGAGGATTGAGGATTGAGGATTGAGAATTGAGGATTGAGGATTGAAGATTGAGGATTGAGGATCGAGGATTGAAGATTGAAGATTGGGTATTGAGGATTGAACATTGAGGATTGAGGATTGAGGATTGAGGATTGAGGGTTGAGGATTGAAGATTGAATATTGATGATTGAAGGTTGAGGATTGAGGATTGAGGGTTGTGGATTCAGGACGAGGACTGAGGGTTGAGTATTGATGTTTGAGGACTGAGGATTGAGAATAGAGGATTGAGAATTGAGGATTGAGGATTGAGGATTGAAGATTGAGGATTCTGTATTGAGGATTGAAGAATGAGGACTCAGGATTGAGGATTGAGGATTGAGGATTGAAGATTGAGTATTGAGGATTGAAGATTGAGGATTGAGGATTGAGGATTGAGGATTGAGGGTTGAGGATTGAGGATTGAGGATTGAGGATTGAAGATTGAGTATTGAGGATAGAGGATTAAAGGTTGAGCATTGAGGATTGAAGATTGAGGATTGATGATTGAGGGTTGAGGATTGAGGATTGAGGATTGAGGATTGAGTATTGAAGATTGAGGATTGATGATTGAGGATTGAGGATTGAGGATTGAGGATTGAGTATTGAGGATTGAGGATTGAAGATTGAGGATTGAGGATTGAGGATTAATGATTGAGTATTGAGGATTGAAGGTTGAGAATTGAGGATTGAGGATTGAACATTGAGGACTGAGTGTTGAGGGCTGAGTGATGAGAATTGATGTTTGTGGATAGAGATTTGAAGATTGCAGATTGAGTATTAAGTATTGAAAACTGTGAATTGAGGATATTCTATTGGGGATTGAGGATTGACAACTGATTGTTGAGGACTGAGGGCTGAAGATTGAGGATAGGGTATTGAGGATTGAAGAATGAGGATTGAGGATTGCCGATTGAGGATTGAGGATTGAAGATTGAGTATTCAGGATTGGAGATTGACGATTGAGGATTGAGGACTGAGGATCGAGGATTGAGGATTGAGGATTGAAGATTGAGTACTGAGGATTGATGATTGAGGGTTCAGGATTGAGGATTGAGGATTGTGGATTGAGAATTGAAGATTGAGGATTGGGGACTGAGTGTTGAGGGTTGAGTGATGAGGATTGATGTTTGTGGATAGAGATTTGAAGATTGCAGATTGAGTATTGAGTATTGAAACCTGTGAATTGATGATATTCTATTGAGGATTGAGGATTGACAACTGATTGTTGAGGACTGAGGGCTGAAGGTTGAGGATTCAGGATTGAGGATTCAGAATTGAGGTTTGAGGACTGAGGATTGAGGATTGAGGATTGAGGATTGAGGATTGAGGATTGAGGATTGAGGATTGAGGATTGAGGATTGAGGATTGAAGATTGAGTATTGAAGATTGAAGATTGGGTATTGAGGATTGAACATCGAGGATTGAACATTGAGGATTGAGGATTGAGGGTTGAGGATTGAAGATTGAATATTGATGATTGAAGGTTAAGGATTGAGGATTGAGGGTTGTGGATTCAGGACGAGGACTCTGGGTTGAGTATTGATGTTTGAGGTCTGACGATTGAGGATAGAGGATTGAGAATTGAGGATTGAGGATTGAGGATTGAAGATTGAGGATTCTGTATTGAGGATTGAAGAATGAGAACTGAGGATTGAGGATGGAGGATTGAGGATTGTAGATTGAGTATTGAGGATTGAAGATTGAGGATTGAGGATTGAAGATTGAGTATTGAGGATTGAAGATTGATGATTGAGGATTGTGGATTGAGGATTGAGGATTGAACATTGAGGACTGAGTGTTGAGGGTTTAGTGATGAGAATTGGTGTTTGTGGATAGAGATATGAAGATTGCAGGTTGAGTATTGCGTATGGAAAACTCTGAACTGAGGATATTCTAGTGAGGATTGAGGATTGACAACTGATTGTTGAGGACTGAGGGCTGAAGATTGAGGATACAGGAATGAGGATTCAGGACTGTGGTATGAGGACTGAGGATTGAGGATTGAGGATTGGGGACTGAGGATTGAGGATCGAGGATTGAAGACTGAAGATTGGGTATTGAGGATTGAACATTGAGGATCGAGGATTGAGGATTGAGGATTGAGGATTGAGGATTGAGGATTGAAGATTGAATATTGATGATTGAAGGTTGAGGATTGAGGATTGAGGGTTGTGGATTCAGGACGAGGACTGAGGGTTGAGTATTGATGTTTGAGGTCTGAGGATTGAGGATAGGGGATTGAGAATTGAGGATTGAGGATTGAGGATTTAGGATTGAGGATTGAGGACTGAGGATTGAAGATTGAGTATTGAGGATTGAAGATTGAGGGTTGAGGATTGAGGATTGAGGATTGAGGATTGAGGATGAGGGCTGAGGTTTGAAGATTGAGGTATGAGGACTCAGAACTGAGGATTGAGGATTGAGAATTGAGGATTGAGGATTGAGGATTGAAGATTGAGGATAGGGTATCGAGGATTGAAGAATGAGGATTGAGGATGGGCGATTGAGGATTGAGGATTGAAGATTGAGTATTCAGGATTGGAGATTGACGATTGGGGATTGAGGATTGAGGATCGAGGATTGAGGATTGAGGATTGAAGGTTGAGTATTGAGGATTGAAGATTGAGGATTGAGGGTTGAGGGTTGAGGATTGAGGATTGAGGATTGAGAATTGAAGATTGAGGTTTGGGAACTGAGTGTTGAGGGTTGAGTGATGAGGATTGATGTTTGTGGATAGAGATTTGAAGATTGCAGATTGAGTATTGAGTATTGAATCCTGTGAATTGAGGATATTCTGTTGAAGATTGAGGATTGACAACTGATTGTTGAGGACTGAGGGCTGAAGATTGAGGATTTAGGATTGCGAATACAGAATTGAGGTTTGAGGATTGAGGATTGAGGATTGAAGATTGATTATTGAGGATTGAAGATTGAGGATTGAGGATTGAGGATTGAGGATTGAGGATGAGGGCTGAGGGTTGAGGATTGAGGTTTGAGGATTGAGGACTGAGGATTGTGGATTGAGGATTGAGGATTGAGGATTGAGGATTGAGGATGAGGGCTGAGGGTTGAGGATTGAGGTTTGAGGATTGAGGACTGAGGATTGTGGATTGAGGATTGATGATTGAGTATTGAGGATTGAAGATTGAGGATTGAGGATTGACGATTGAAGATTGAGGATTGAGGATTGAGGATTGACGATTGAGGATTGAGTATTGAGGTTTGAGAATTGAGGATTGAGGATTGAAGATTGTGTATTCAGGATTGAAGATTGAGGATTGAGGATTGAGGATTGAGGATTGACGATAAAGGCTGAGGCTTGAGGATTGAGGTTTGAGGACTGAGGACTGAGGACTGAGGATTGAGAATTGAGGATTGAGGATTGAGGATTGAAGACTGAGCATTGGGTATTGCGGATTGAACATTGAGGATTGAGGATTGAGGATTGAGGATTGAGGACTGAAGATTGAATATTGATGATTGAAGATTGTGGATTGAGGATTGAAGATTGAGGATTGAGGATTGAGGATTGAGGATTGAAGATTGAGTATTGAGGATTGAAGAATGAGGATTGAGGATTGAGGATTGAGGATTGAAGATTGATGATTGAGGATTGTGGATTGAGGATTGAGGATTGAACATTGAGGACTGAGTGTTGAGGGTTGAGTGATGAGAATTGGTGTTTGTGGATAGAGGTTTGAAGATTGCAGATTGAGCATTGAGTATTGAATACTGTGAATTGAGGATATTCTATTGAGGATTGAGGATTGACAACTGATTGTTGAGGACTGAGGGCTGAAGATTGAGGATTCAGGATTGAGGATTCAGAATTGAGGTTTGAGGACTGAGGATTGAGGATTGAAGATTGATTATTGAGGATTCAAGGTTGAGGATTGAGGATTGGGGATTGAGAATTGAGGATGAGGGCTGAGGGTTGAGGATTGAGGTTTGAGGATTGAGGAATGAGGATTGAGGATTGGGGATTGATGATTGAGTATTGAGGATTGAAGATTGAGGATTGAGGATTGAGGACTGAGGATAGAGGATTGAGGATTGAGGATTGAGGACTGAGGATTGAAGATTGAGGATTGGGTATTGAGGATTGAAGAGTGAGGATTGAGGATTGAGGATTGAGGATTGAGGATTGAGGATTGAGGATTGAGGATTGAGGATTGAGGATTGAAGATTGATGACTGAGGATTGTGGATTGAGGATTGAGGATTGAACATTGAGGACTGAGTGTTGAGGGTTGAGTGATGAGAATTGGTGTTTGTTGATAGAGGTTTGAAGATTGCAGATTGAGCATTGAGTATTGAAAACTGTGAGTTGAGGATATTCTATTGAGGATTGAGGATTGACAACTGATTGTTGAGGACTGAGGGCTGAAGATTGAGGATTCAGGGTTGAGGATTCAGAATTGAGGTTTGAGGACTGAGGATTGAGGGTAGAGGGTTGAGAATTGAGGATTGAGGATTGAGGATTGAAGATTGAGGATTGGGTATTGAGGATTGAAGAGTGAGGACTGAGGATTGAGGATTGAGGATTGAGGATTGAAGATTGTGTATTGAGGATCGAGGATTGAGGATTGAGGATTGAGGATTGAGGATTGAGGCTTGAGGATTGAGGATTCAGGATTGAAGATTGAGGATTGAGGATTGAGGATTAAAGATTGAGTATTGAGGATTGAAGATTGCGGATTGGTGATTGAGGATTGAGTATTGAGGATTGAAGATTGCGGATTGATGATTGAGGATTGAGGATTGAGGATTGAGTATTGAGGATTGAGTATTGAGGATTGAGGATTGAAGATTGAGGATTGAGGATTGAGGATTGAAGATAGAGGATTGGCTATTGAGGATTGAAGAATGAGGATTGAGGATTGAGGATTGAGGATTGAAGATTGATGATTGAGGATTGTCGATTGAGGATTGAGGATTGAACATTGAGGACTGAGTGTTGAGGGTTGAGTGATGGGAACTGGTGTTAGTGGATAGAGGTTTGAAGATTGCAGATTGAGCATTGAGTATTGAAAACTGTGAGTTGAGGATATTCTATTGAGGATTGAGGATTGACAACTGATTGTTGAGGACTGAGGGCTGAAGATTGAGGACTTAGGATTGCGAATTCAGAATTGAGGTTTGAGGATTGAGGATTGAGGATTGAAGATTGATTATTGAGGATTGAAGATTGAGGATTGAGGATTGAGGATTGAGGATTGACGATAAGGGCTGAGGCTTGAGGATTGAGGTTTGAGGACTGAGGACTGAGGACTGAGGATTGAGAATTGAGGATTGAGGATTGAGGATTGAAGATTGAGCATTGGGTATTGCGGATTGAACATTGAGGATTGAGGATTGAGGATTGAGGATTGAGGACTGAAGATTGAATATTGATGATTGAAGACTGTGGATTGAGGATTGAAGATTGAGGATTGAGGATTGAGGATTGAGGATTGAAGATTGAGTATTGAGGATTGAAGAATGAGGATTGAGGATTGAAGATTGAGGATTGAAGATTGATGATTGAGGATTGTGGATTGAGGATTGAGGATTGAACATTGAGGACTGAGTGTTGAGGGTTGAGTGATGAGAATTGGTGTTTGTGGATAGAGGTTTGAAGATTGCAGATTGAGCATTGAGTATTGAAAACTGTGAATTGAGGATATTCTATTGAGGATTGAGGATTGACAACTGATTGTTGAGGACTGAGGGCTGAAGATTGAGGATTGGGGATTGATGATTGAGTATTGAGGATTGAAGATTGAGGATTGAGGATTGAGGACTGAGGATTGAGGATTGAGGATTGAGGATTGGGGATTGAGGATTGAATATTGATGATTGAGGATTGTGGATTGAGGATTGACGATTGAACATTGAGGACTGAGCGTTGATGGTTGAGTGATGAGAATTGGTGTTTGTGGATAGAGGTTTGAAGATTGCAGATTGAGCATTGAGTATTGAGAAATGTGAATTGAGGATATTCTATTGAGGATTGAGGATTAACAACTGATTGTTGTTGACTGAGGGCTGAAGATTGAGGATTCAGGATTGAGGATACAGAATTGAGGTTTGAGGACTGAGGATTGAGGATTGAAGATTTATTATTGAGGATTCAAGGTTGAGGATTGAGGATTGGGGATTGAGAATTGAGGATGAGGGCTGAGGGTTGAGGATTGAGGTTTGAGGATTGAGGACTGAGGATTGAGGATTGGGGATTGATGATTGAATATTGAGGATTGAAGATTGAGGATTGAGGATTGAGGACTGAGGATTGAGGATTGAGGATTGAGGATTGAGGATTGAGGTTTGAGGATTGAGGATTGAAGATTGAGGATTGGGGACTGAGTGTTCAGGGTTGAGTGGTGAGGATTGATGTTTGTGGATAGAGATATGAAGATTGCAGATTGAGTATTGCGTATGGAAAACTCTGAGCTGACGATATTCTATTGAGGATTGAGGATTGACAACTGATTGTTGAGGACTGAGGGCTGTAGATTGAGGTTTCAGGATTGAGCATTCAGGATTCTGGTTTGAGTACTGAGGATTGAGGATTGAGGATTGAGGATTGAGAATTGAGGATTGAGGATTGAAGATTGAGGATTGGGTATTGAGGATTGAACATTGAGGATTGAGGATTGATGATTGAGGATTGAGGATTGAGGATTGAAGATTGAATATTGATGATTGAAGGTTGAGGATTGAGGATTGAGGGTTGTGGATTGAGGACGAGGACTGAGGGTTGAGTATTGATGTTTGAGGTCTGAGGATTGAAGATTGAAGATTGAGAATTGAGGATTGAGGTTTGAGGATTGAAGATTGAGGATTGTGTATTGAGGATTGAAGAATGAGGACTGAGGATTGAGGATTGAGGATTGAGGATTGAGGATTGAAGATTGAGTATTGAGGATTGAAGGTTGAGGATTGAGGATTGAGGATTGAGGATTTAGGATTGATGATTGAGGATTGAAGATTGAGTATTGAGGATTGAAGATTGAGGATTGAGGATTGAGGATTGAGGATTGAGGATTGAGGATTGAAGATTGAGGATTGGGGATTGAGGATTGACGATTGAGGATTGAGTATTGAGGATTGAGAATTGAGAATTGAGGACTGAACATTGGGTATTGAGGACTGAAGATTGAGGATTGAGGATTGAGGATAGAAGATTGAGGACTTAGTGTTGAGGGTTGAGTGATGGGAATTGATGTTTGTGGATTGAGATTTGAAGATTGAAGAATGGGGATTGAGTATTGAAAGCTGTGAATTGAGGATATTCTACTGAGGATTGAGGATTGACAATTGATTGCTGAGGACTGAGGGCTGAAGGTTGAGGATTCAGGATTGAGGATTCGGGATTGAGGTTTGAGGACTGAGGATTGAGGGTTGAGGATTGAGGATTGAGTATTGACGCTTGAGGATTGAGGGTTGAGGATTGACGATTGAGGATTGAGTATTGAGGATTGAGAATTGAGGATTGAGAATTGAAGATTGTGTATTCAGGATTGAAGATTGAGGATTGAGGATTGAGGATTGAGGATTGACGATAAGGGCTGAGGCTCGAGGATTGAGGTTTGAGGACTGAGGACTGAGGATTGAGGATTGAGAATTGAGGATTGAGGATTGAGGATTGAAGATTGAGGATTGGGTATTGCGGATTGAACATTGGGGATTCAGGATTGAGGATTGAGGATTGAGGACTGAAGATTGAATATTGATGATTGAAGATTGTGGATTGAGGATTGAAGGTTCAGGATTGAGGATTGAGAATTGAGGATTGAAGATTGAGTATTGAGGATTGAATAATGAGGATTGAGGATTGAGGATTGAGGATTGAAGATTGATGATTGAGGATTGTGGATTGAGAATTGAGGATTGAACATTGAGGACTGAGTGTTGAGGGTTGAGTGATGAGAATTGGTGTTTGTGGACAGAGGTTTGAAGATTGCAGATTGAGCATTGAGTATTGAAAACTGTGAGTTGAGGATATTCTATTGAGGATTGAGGATTGACAACTGATTGTTGAGGACTGTGGGCTGAAAATTGAGGATTTAGGTTTGAGGATTCAGAATTGAGGTTTGAGGACTGAGGATTGAGGATAGAAGATTGATTATTGAGGATTGAAGATTGAGGATTGAGGATTGAGGATTGAGGATTGAGGATGAGGGCTGAGGGTTGAGGATTGAGGTTTGAGGATTGAGGACTGAGGATTGTGGATTGAGGATTGATGATTGAGTATTGAGGATTGAAGATTGAGGATTGAGGATTGAGGATTGAAGATTGAGGATTGGGGATTGAGGATTGACGATTGAGAATTGAGTATTGAGGATTGTGGATTGAGGATTGATGATTGAGTATTGAGGATTGAAGATTGAGGATTGAGGATTGATGATTGAGGATTGAGGATTGAGGATTGAAGATTGAATATTGATGATTGAAGGTTGAGGATTGAGGATTGAGGGTTGTGGATTGAGGACGAGGACTGAGGGTTGAGTATTGATGTTTGAGGTCTGAGGATTGAAGATTGAAGATTGAGAATTGAGGATTGAGGTTTGAGGATTGAAGATTGAGGATTGTGTATTGAGGATTGAAGAATGAGGACTGAGGATTGAGGATTGAGGATTGAGGATTGAAGATTGAGTATTGAGGATTGAAGGTTGAGGATTGAGGATTGAGGATTGAGGATTTAGGATTGATGATTGAGGATTGAAGATTGAGTATTGAGGATTGAAGATTGAGGATTGAGGATTGAGGATTGAGGATTGAGGATTGAGGATTGAAGATTGAGGATTGGGGATTGAGGATTGACGATTGAGGATTGAGTATTGAGGATTGAGAATTGAGAATTGAGGACTGAACATTGGGTATTGAGGACTGAAGATTGAGGATTGAGGATTGAGGATAGAAGATTGAGGACTTAGTGTTGAGGGTTGAGTGATGGGAATTGATGTTTGTGGATTGAGATTTGAAGATTGAAGAATGGGGATTGAGTATTGAAAGCTGTGAATTGAGGATATTCTACTGAGGATTGAGGATTGACAATTGATTGTTGAGGACTGAGGGCTGAAGGTTGAGGATTCAGGATTGAGGATTCGGGATTGAGGTTTGAGGACTGAGGATTGAGGGTTGAGGATTGAGGATTGAGTATTGACGCTTGAGGATTGAGGGTTGAGGATTGACGATTGAGGATTGAGTATTGAGGATTGAGAATTGAGGATTGAGAATTGAAGATTGTGTATTCAGGATTGAAGATTGAGGATTGAGGATTGAGGATTGAGGATTGACGATAAGGGCTGAGGCTCGAGGATTGAGGTTTGAGGACTGAGGACTGAGGATTGAGGATTGAGAATTGAGGATTGAGGATTGAGGATTGAAGATTGAGGATTGGGTATTGCGGATTGAACATTGGGGATTCAGGATTGAGGATCGAGGATTGAGGACTGAAGATTGAATATTGATGATTGAAGATTGTGGATTGAGGATTGAAGGTTCAGGATTGAGGATTGAGAATTGAGGATTGAAGATTGAGTATTGAGGATTGAATAATGAGGATTGAGGATCGAGGATTGAGGATTGAAGATTGATGATTGAGGATTGTGGATTGAGAATTGAGGATTGAACATTGAGGAATGAGTGTTGAGGGTTGAGTGATGAGAATTGGTGTTTGTGGACAGAGGTTTGAAGATTGCAGATTGAGCATTGAGTATTGAAAACTGTGAGTTGAGGATATTCTATTGAGGATTGAGGATTGACAACTGATTGTTGAGGACTGTGGGCTGAAAATTGAGGATTTAGGTTTGAGGATTCAGAATTGAGGTTTGAGGACTGAGGATTGAGGATTGAAGATTGATTATTGAGGATTGAAGATTGAGGATTGAGGATTGAGGATTGAGGATTGAGGATGAGGGCTGAGGGTTGAGGATTGAGGTTTGAGGATTGAGGACTGAGGATTGTGGATTGAGGATTGATGATTGAGTATTGAGGATTGAAGATTGAGGATTGAGGATTGAGGATTGAAGATTGAGGATTGGGGATTGAGGATTGACGATTGAGAATTGAGTATTGAGGATTGTGGATTGAGGATTGATGATTGAGTATTGAGGATTGAAGATTGAGGATTGAGGATTGAGGATTGAAGATTGAGGCTTGGGGATTGAGGATTGACGATTGAGGATTGAGTATTGAGGATTGAGGATTGAGGATTGAGGATTGAGGATGAGGGCTGAGGGTTGAGGATTGAGGTTTGAGGATTGAGGACTGAGGATTGTGGATTGAGGATTGATGATTGAGTATTGAGGATTGAAGATTGAGGATTGAGGATTGAGGATTGAAGATTGAGGATTGGGGATTGAGGATTGACGATTGAGAATTGAGTATTGAGGATTGTGGATTGAGGATTGATGATTGAGTATTGAGGATTGAAGATTGAGGATTGAGGATTGAGGATTGAAGATTGAGGCTTGGGGATTGAGGATTGACGATTGAGGATTGAGTATTGAGGATTGAGAATTGAGAATTGAAGATTGATGACTGAGGATTGTGGATTGAGGATTGAGGATTGAACATTGAGGACTGAGTGTTGAGGGTTGAGTGATGAGAATTGGTGTTTGTGGATAGAGGTTTGAAGATTGCAGATTGAGCATTGAGTATTGAAAACTGTTAGTTGAGGATATTCTATTGAGGATTGAGGATTGACAACTGATTGTTGAGGACTGAGGGCTGAAGATTGAGGATTTAGGATTGAGGATTCAGAATTGAGGTTTGAGGACTGAGGATTGAGGATTGAAGATTGATTATTGAGGATTGAAGGTTGAGGATTGGGGATTGAGGATTGAGGATTGAGGATGAGGGCTGAGGGTTGAGGATTGAGGTTTAAGGACTGAGGACTGAGTATTGAGGATTGAGAATTGAGGATTGAGGATTGAGGATTGAAGATTGAGGATTGGGTATTGAGGATTGAAGAATGAGGATTGAGGATTGAGGATTGAGAATTGAGGATTGAGGATTGAAGATTGAGGATTGAGGATTGAGGATTGAGGATTGGAAATTGAGTATTGAGGATTGAATGTTGAAGATTGAGGAATGAGGATTGAGGATTGAGGATTGAAGATTGAGGACTGGGGACTGAGGGTTGAGGGTTGAGTGATGAGAATTGGTGTTTGTGGATAGAGGTTTGAAGATTGCAGATTGAGCATTGAGTATTGAAAACTGTGAATTGAGGATATTCTATTGAGGATTGAGGATTGACAACTGATTGTTGAGGACTGAGGGCTGAAGATAGAGGATTCAGGGCTGAGGATTCAGAATTGAGGTTTGAGGGCTGAGGATTGAGGATTGAAGATTGATTATTGAGGATTCAAGGTTGAGGATTGAGGATTGGGGATTGAGAACTGAGGATGAGGGCTGAGGGTTGAGGATTGAGGTTTGAGGATTGAGGACTGAGGATTGAGGATCGGGGATTGATGATTGAGTATTGAGGATTGAAGATTGAGGATTGAGGATTGAGGACTGAGGATTGAGGATTGAGGATTGAGGATTGAGGATTGAGTATTGACGCTTGAGGATTGAGTGTTGAGGATTGACGATTGAGGATTGAGTATTGAGGATCGAGAATTGAGGACTGAGGATTGAAGATTGTGTATTCAGGATTGAAGATTGAGGATTGAGGATTGATGATTGAGGATTGACGATAAGGGCTGCGGCTTGAGGATTGAGGTTTGAGGACTGAGGACTGAGGATTGAGGATTGAGAATTGAGGATTGAGGATTGAGGATTGAAGATTGAGGATTGGGTATTGCGGATTGAACATTGAGGATTGAGGATTGAGGATTGAGGATTGAGGACTGAAGATTGAATATTGATGATTGAAGATTGTGGATTGAGGATTGAGGGTTGCGGATTGAGGACGAGGACTGAGGGTTGAGTATTGATGTTTGAGGTCTGGGGATTGAGGATTGAGGATTGAGAATTGAGGATTGAGGATTGAGGATTGAAGATTGAGGATTGGGTATTGAGGATTGAAGAATGAGGATTGAGGATTGAGGATTGAGGATTGAGGATGAGGGCTGAGGGTTGAGGATTGAGGTTTGAGGATTGAGGACTGAGGATTGTGGATTGAGGATTGATGGTTGATTATTGAGGATTGAAGATTGAGGATTGAGGATTGAGGATTGAAGATTGAGGATTGAGGATTGAGGATTGAGGATTGACGATAAGGGCTGAGGCTTGAGGATTGAGGTTTGAGGACAGAGGACTGAGGATTGAGGATTGAGAATTGAGGATTGAGGATTGAGGATCGAAGATTGAGGATTGTGTATTGCGGATTGAACATTGAGGATTGAGGATTAAGGATTGAGGATTGAGGATTGACGATGAGGGCTGAGGCTTGAGGATTGAGGTTTAAGGACTGAGGACTGAGGATTGAGGATTGAGAATTGAGGATTGAGGATTGAGGATTGAAGATTGAGGATTGGGTATTGAGGATTGAAGAATGAGGACTGGGGACTGAGAGTTGAGGGTTGAGTGATGAGAATTGGTGTTTGTGGATAGAGGTTTGAAGATTGCAGAATGAGCATTGAGTATAGAAAACTGTGAATTGAGGATATTCCATTGAGGATTGAGGATTGACAACTGATTGTTGAGGACTGAGGGCTGAAGATTGAGGATTCAGGATTGAGGATTCAGAATTGAGGTTTGAGGACTGAGGATTGAGGATTGAAGATTGATTATTGAGGATTCAAGGTTGAGGATTGAGGATTGGGGATTGAGAATTGAGGATGAGGGCTGAGGGTTGAGGATTGAGGTTTGAGGATTGAGGATTGATGATTGAGTATTGAAGATTGAGAATTGAGGATTGAGGATTGAGGATTGAAGATTGAGGATTGGGTATTGAGGATTGAAGAATGAGGACTGAGGATTGGGGATTGAGGATTGAGGATTGAGAATTGAGGATTGAGGATTGAAGACTGAGGATTGGGTATTGAGGATTGAACGTTGAAGATTGAGGATTGAGGATTGAGGATTGAAGATTGAGGATTGGGTATTGAGGATTGACGATTGAGAATTGAGTATTGAGGATTGTGGATTGAGGATTGATGATTGAGTATTGAGGATTGAAGATTGAGGATTGAGGATTGAGGATTGAAGATTGAGGCTTGGGGATTGAGGATTGACGATTGAGGATTGAGTATTGAGGATTGAGGATTGAGGATTGAGGATTGAGGATGAGGGCTGAGGGTTGAGGATTGAGGTTTGAGGATTGAGGACTGAGGATTGTGGATTGAGGATTGATGATTGAGTATTGAGGATTGAAGATTGAGGATTGAGGATTGAGGATTGAAGATTGAGGATTGGGGATTGAGGATTGACGATTGAGAATTGAGTATTGAGGATTGTGGATTGAGGATTGATGATTGAGTATTGAGGATTGAAGATTGAGGATTGAGGATTGAGGATTGAAGATTGAGGCTTGGGGATTGAGGATTGACGATTGAGGATTGAGTATTGAGGATTGAGAATTGAGAATTGAGGATTGAGGATTGAAGATTGTGTATTCAGGATTGAAGATTGAGGATTGAGGATAGGGGATTGAGGATTGACGATAAGGGCTGAGGCTTGAGGATTGAGGTTTGAGGACAGAGGACTGACGATTGAGGATTGAGAATTGAGGATTGAGGTTTGAGGATTGAAGATTGAGGATTGGGTATTGCGGATTGAACATTGAGGATTGAGGATTAAGGATTGAGGATTGAGGATTGACGATGAGGGCTGAGGCTTGAGGATTGAGGTTTAAGGACTGAGGACTGAGGATTGAGGATTGAGAATTGAGGATTGAGGATTGAGGATTGAACATTGAGGATTGGGTATTGAGGATTGAAGAATGAGGATTGAGGATTGAGGATTGAGGATTGAGGATTGAAGATTGAGGATTGAGGATTGAGGATTGAGAATTGAAGATTGAGTATTGAGGATTGAATGTTGAGGATTGAGGATTGAGGATTGAGGATTGAGGATTGAAGATTGAGGACTGGGGACTGAGAGTTGAGGGTCGAGTGATGAGAATTGGTGTTTGAGGATAGAGGTTTGAAGATTGCAGAATGAGCATTGAGTATGGAAAACTGTGAATTGAGGATATTCCATTGAGGATTGAGGACTGACAACTGATTGTTGAGGACTGAGGGCTGAAGATTGAGGATTCAGGATTGAGGATTCAGAATTGAGGTTTGAGGACTGAGGATTGAGGATTGAAGATTGATTATTGAGGATTCAAGGTTGAGGATTGAGGATTGGGGATTGAGAATTGAGGATGAGGGCTGAGGGTTGAGGATTGAGGTTTGAGGATTGAGGACTGAGGATTGGGGTTGATGATTGAGTATTGAGGATTGAAGATTGAGGATTGAGGATTGAGGACTGAGGATTGAGGATTGAGGATTGAGGATTGAGGATTGAGGATTGAAGATTGAGGATTGGGTATTGAGGATTGAAGAATGAGGATTGAGGATTGAGGATTGAGGATTGAGGATTGAGGATTGAGGATTGAGGATTGACGATTGAAGATTGATGACTGAGGATTGTGGATTGAGGATTGAGGATTGAACATTGAGGACTGAGTGTTGAGGGTTGAGTGATGAGAATTGGTGTTTGTGGATAGAGGTTTGAAGATTGCAGATTGAGCATTGAGTATTGAAAACTGTTAGTTGAGGATATTCTATTGAGGATTGAGGATTGACAACTGATTGTTGAGGACTGAGGGCTGAAGATTGAGGATTTAGGATTGAGGATTCAGAATTGAGGTTTGAGGACTGAGGATTGAGGATTGAAGATTGATTATTGAGGATTGAAGGTTGAGGATTGGGGATTGAGGATTGAGGATTGAGGATGAGGGCTGAGGGTTGAGGATTGAGGTTTAAGGACTGAGGACTGAGTATTGAGGATTGAGAATTGAGGATTGAGGATTGAGGATTGAAGATTGAGGATTGGGTATTGAGGATTGAAGAATGAGGATTGAGGATTGAGGATTGAGAATTGAGGATTGAGGATTGAAGATTGAGGATTGAGGATTGAGGATTGAGGATTGGAAATTGAGTATTGAGGATTGAATGTTGAAGATTGAGGAATGAGGATTGAGGATTGAGGATTGAAGATTGAGGACTGGGGACTGAGGGTTGAGGGTTGAGTGATGAGAATTGGTGTTTGTGGATAGAGGTTTGAAGATTGCAGATTGAGCATTGAGTATTGAAAACTGTGAATTGAGGATATTCTATTGAGGATTGAGGATTGACAACTGATTGTTGAGGACTGAGGGCTGAAGATAGAGGATTCAGGGCTGAGGATTCAGAATAGAGGTTTGAGGGCTGAGGATTGAGGATTGAAGATTGATTATTGAGGATTCAAGGTTGAGGATTGAGGATTGGGGATTGAGAACTGAGGATGAGGGCTGAGGGTTGAGGATTGAGGTTTGAGGATTGAGGACTGAGGATTGAGGATCGGGGATTGATGATTGAGTATTGAGGATTGAAGATTGAGGATTGAGGATTGAGGACTGAGGATTGAGGATTGAGGATTGAGGATTGAGGATTGAGTATTGACGCTTGAGGATTGAGTGTTGAGGATTGACGATTGAGGATTGAGTATTGAGGATCGAGAATTGAGGACTGAGGATTGAAGATTGTGTATTCAGGATTGAAGATTGAGGATTGAGGATTGATGATTGAGGATTGACGATAAGGGCTGAGGCTTGAGGATTGAGGTTTGAGGACTGAGGACTGAGGATTGAGGATTGAGAATTGAGGATTGAGGATTGAGGATTGAAGATTGAGGATTGGGTATTGCGGATTGAACATTGAGGATTGAGGATTGAGGATTGAGGATTGAGGACTGAAGATTGAATATTGATGATTGAAGATTGTGGATTGAGGATTGAGGGTTGCGGATTGAGGACGAGGACTGAGGGTTGAGTATTGATGTTTGAGGTCTGGGGATTGAGGATTGAGGATTGAGAATTGAGGATTGAGGATTGAGGATTGAAGATTGAGGATTGGGTATTGAGGATTGAAGAATGAGGATTGAGGATTGAGGATTGAGGATTGAGGATGAGGGCTGAGGGTTGAGGATTGAGGTTTGAGGATTGAGGACTGAGGATTGTGGATTGAGGATTGATGGTTGATTATTGAGGATTGAAGATTGAGGATTGAGGATTGAGGATTGAAGATTGAGGATTGAGGATTGAGGATTGAGGATTGACGATAAGGGCTGAGGCTTGAGGATTGAGGTTTGAGGACAGAGGACTGAGGATTGAGGATTGAGAATTGAGGATTGAGGATTGAGGATCGAAGATTGAGGATTGTGTATTGCGGATTGAACATTGAGGATTGAGGATTAAGGATTGAGGATTGAGGATTGACGATGAGGGCTGAGGCTTGAGGATTGAGGTTTAAGGACTGAGGACTGAGGATTGAGGATTGAGAATTGAGGATTGAGGATTGAGGATTGAAGATTGAGGATTGGGTATTGAGGATTGAAGAATGAGGACTGGGGACTGAGAGTTGAGGGTTGAGTGATGAGAATTGGTGTTTGTGGATAGAGGTTTGAAGATTGCAGAATGAGCATTGAGTATAGAAAACTGTGAATTGAGGATATTCCATTGAGGATTGAGGATTGACAACTGATTGTTGAGGACTGAGGGCTGAAGATTGAGGATTCAGGATTGAGGATTCAGAATTGAGGTTTGAGGACTGAGGATTGAGGATTGAAGATTGATTATTGAGGATTCAAGGTTGAGGATTGAGGATTGGGGATTGAGAATTGAGGATGAGGGCTGAGGGTTGAGGATTGAGGTTTGAGGATTGAGGATTGATGATTGAGTATTGAAGATTGAGAATTGAGGATTGAGGATTGAGGATTGAAGATTGAGGATTGGGTATTGAGGATTGAAGAATGAGGACTGAGGATTGGGGATTGAGGATTGAGGATTGAGAATTGAGGATTGAGGATTGAAGACTGAGGATTGGGTATTGAGGATTGAACGTTGAAGATTGAGGATTGAGGATTGAGGATTGAAGATTGAGGATTGGGTATTGAGGATTGACGATTGAGAATTGAGTATTGAGGATTGTGGATTGAGGATTGATGATTGAGTATTGAGGATTGAAGATTGAGGATTGAGGATTGAGGATTGAAGATTGAGGCTTGGGGATTGAGGATTGACGATTGAGGATTGAGTATTGAGGATTGAGGATTGAGGATTGAGGATTGAGGATGAGGGCTGAGGGTTGAGGATTGAGGTTTGAGGATTGAGGACTGAGGATTGTGGATTGAGGATTGATGATTGAGTATTGAGGATTGAAGATTGAGGATTGAGGATTGAGGATTGAAGATTGAGGATTGGGGATTGAGGATTGACGATTGAGAATTGAGTATTGAGGATTGTGGATTGAGGATTGATGATTGAGTATTGAGGATTGAAGATTGAGGATTGAGGATTGAGGATTGAAGATTGAGGCTTGGGGATTGAGGATTGACGATTGAGGATTGAGTATTGAGGATTGAGAATTGAGAATTGAGGATTGAGGATTGAAGATTGTGTATTCAGGATTGAAGATTGAGGATTGAGGATAGGGGATTGAGGATTGACGATAAGGGCTGAGGCTTGAGGATTGAGGTTTGAGGACAGAGGACTGACGATTGAGGATTGAGAATTGAGGATTGAGGTTTGAGGATTGAAGATTGAGGATTGGGTATTGCGGATTGAACATTGAGGATTGAGGATTAAGGATTGAGGATTGAGGATTGACGATGAGGGCTGAGGCTTGAGGATTGAGGTTTAAGGACTGAGGACTGAGGATTGAGGATTGAGAATTGAGGATTGAGGATTGAGGATTGAACATTGAGGATTGGGTATTGAGGATTGAAGAATGAGGATTGAGGATTGAGGATTGAGGATTGAGGATTGAAGATTGAGGATTGAGGATTGAGGATTGAGAATTGAAGATTGAGTATTGAGGATTGAATGTTGAGGATTGAGGATTGAGGATTGAGGATTGAGGATTGAAGATTGAGGACTGGGGACTGAGAGTTGAGGGTCGAGTGATGAGAATTGGTGTTTGAGGATAGAGGTTTGAAGATTGCAGAATGAGCATTGAGTATGGAAAACTGTGAATTGAGGATATTCCATTGAGGATTGAGGACTGACAACTGATTGTTGAGGACTGAGGGCTGAAGATTGAGGATTCAGGATTGAGGATTCAGAATTGAGGTTTGAGGACTGAGGATTGAGGATTGAAGATTGATTATTGAGGATTCAAGGTTGAGGATTGAGGATTGGGGATTGAGAATTGAGGATGAGGGCTGAGGGTTGAGGATTGAGGTTTGAGGATTGAGGACTGAGGATTGGGGTTGATGATTGAGTATTGAGGATTGAAGATTGAGGATTGAGGATTGAGGACTGAGGATTGAGGATTGAGGATTGAGGATTGAGGATTGAGGATTGAAGATTGAGGATTGGGTATTGAGGATTGAAGAATGAGGATTGAGGATTGAGGATTGAGGATTGAGGATTGAGGATTGAGGATTGAGGATTGACGATTGAAGATTGATGACTGAGGATTGTGGATTGAGGATTGAGGATTGAACATTGAGGACTGAGTGTTGAGGGTTGAGTGATGAGAATTGGTGTTTGTGGATAGAGGTTTGAAGATTGCAGATTGAGCATTGAGTATTGAAAACTGTTAGTTGAGGATATTCTATTGAGGATTGAGGATTGACAACTGATTGTTGAGGACTGAGGGCTGAAGATTGAGGATTTAGGATTGAGGATTCAGAATTGAGGTTTGAGGACTGAGGATTGAGGATTGAAGATTGATTATTGAGGATTGAAGGTTGAGGATTGGGGATTGAGGATTGAGGATTGAGGATGAGGGCTGAGGGTTGAGGATTGAGGTTTAAGGACTGAGGACTGAGTATTGAGGATTGAGAATTGAGGATTGAGGATTGAGGATTGAAGATTGAGGATTGGGTATTGAGGATTGAAGAATGAGGATTGAGGATTGAGGATTGAGAATTGAGGATTGAGGATTGAAGATTGAGGATTGAGGATTGAGGATTGAGGATTGGAAATTGAGTATTGAGGATTGAATGTTGAAGATTGAGGAATGAGGATTGAGGATTGAGGATTGAAGATTGAGGACTGGGGACTGAGGGTTGAGGGTTGAGTGATGAGAATTGGTGTTTGTGGATAGAGGTTTGAAGATTGCAGATTGAGCATTGAGTATTGAAAACTGTGAATTGAGGATATTCTATTGAGGATTGAGGATTGACAACTGATTGTTGAGGACTGAGGGCTGAAGATAGAGGATTCAGGGCTGAGGATTCAGAATAGAGGTTTGAGGGCTGAGGATTGAGGATTGAAGATTGATTATTGAGGATTCAAGGTTGAGGATTGAGGATTGGGGATTGAGAACTGAGGATGAGGGCTGAGGGTTGAGGATTGAGGTTTGAGGATTGAGGACTGAGGATTGAGGATCGGGGATTGATGATTGAGTATTGAGGATTGAAGATTGAGGATTGAGGATTGAGGACTGAGGATTGAGGATTGAGGATTGAGGATTGAGGATTGAGTATTGACGCTTGAGGATTGAGTGTTGAGGATTGACGATTGAGGATTGAGTATTGAGGATCGAGAATTGAGGACTGAGGATTGAAGATTGTGTATTCAGGATTGAAGATTGAGGATTGAGGATTGATGATTGAGGATTGACGATAAGGGCTGAGGCTTGAGGATTGAGGTTTGAGGACTGAGGACTGAGGATTGAGGATTGAGAATTGAGGATTGAGGATTGAGGATTGAAGATTGAGGATTGGGTATTGCGGATTGAACATTGAGGATTGAGGATTGAGGATTGAGGATTGAGGACTGAAGATTGAATATTGATGATTGAAGATTGTGGATTGAGGATTGAGGGTTGCGGATTGAGGACGAGGACTGAGGGTTGAGTATTGATGTTTGAGGTCTGGGGATTGAGGATTGAGGATTGAGAATTGAGGATTGAGGATTGAGGATTGAAGATTGAGGATTGGGTATTGAGGATTGAAGAATGAGGATTGAGGATTGAGGATTGAGGATTGAGGATGAGGGCTGAGGGTTGAGGATTGAGGTTTGAGGATTGAGGACTGAGGATTGTGGATTGAGGATTGATGGTTGATTATTGAGGATTGAAGATTGAGGATTGAGGATTGAGGATTGAAGATTGAGGATTGAGGATTGAGGATTGAGGATTGACGATAAGGGCTGAGGCTTGAGGATTGAGGTTTGAGGACAGAGGACTGAGGATTGAGGATTGAGAATTGAGGATTGAGGATTGAGGATCGAAGATTGAGGATTGGGTATTGCGGATTGAACATTGAGGATTGAGGATTAAGGATTGAGGATTGAGGATTGACGATGAGGGCTGAGGCTTGAGGATTGAGGTTTAAGGACTGAGGACTGAGGATTGAGTATTGAGGATTGAAGATTGAGGATTGAGGATTGAGGATTGAAGATTGAGGCTTGGGGATTGAGGATTGACGATTGAGGATTGAGTATTGAGGATTGAGAATTGAGAATTGAGGATTGAGGATTGAAGATTGTGTATTCAGGATTGAAGATTGAGGATTGAGGATAGGGGATTGAGGATTGACGATAAGGGCTGAGGCTTGAGGATTGAGGTTTGAGGACAGAGGACTGACGATTGAGGATTGAGAATTGAGGATTGAGGTTTGAGGATTGAAGATTGAGGATTGGGTATTGCGGATTGAACATTGAGGATTGAGGATTAAGGATTGAGGATTGAGGATTGACGATGAGGGCTGAGGCTTGAGGATTGAGGTTTAAGGACTGAGGACTGAGGATTGAGGATTGAGAATTGAGGATTGAGGATTGAGGATTGAACATTGAGGATTGGGTATTGAGGATTGAAGAATGAGGATTGAGGATTGAGGATTGAGGATTGAGGATTGAAGATTGAGGATTGAGGATTGAGGATTGAGAATTGAAGATTGAGTATTGAGGATTGAATGTTGAGGATTGAGGATTGAGGATTGAGGATTGAGGATTGAAGATTGAGGACTGGGGACTGAGAGTTGAGGGTCGAGTGATGAGAATTGGTGTTTGAGGATAGAGGTTTGAAGATTGCAGAATGAGCATTGAGTATGGAAAACTGTGAATTGAGGATATTCCATTGAGGATTGAGGACTGACAACTGATTGTTGAGGACTGAGGGCTGAAGATTGAGGATTCAGGATTGAGGATTCAGAATTGAGGTTTGAGGACTGAGGATTGAGGATTGAAGATTGATTATTGAGGATTCAAGGTTGAGGATTGAGGATTGGGGATTGAGAATTGAGGATGAGGGCTGAGGGTTGAGGATTGAGGTTTGAGGATTGAGGACTGAGGATTGGGGTTGATGATTGAGTATTGAGGATTGAAGATTGAGGATTGAGGATTGAGGACTGAGGATTGAGGATTGAGGATTGAGGATTGAGGATTGAGGATTGAAGATTGAGGATTGGGTATTGAGGATTGAAGAATGAGGATTGAGGATTGAGGATTGAGGATTGAGGATTGAGGATTGAGGATTGAGGATTGACGATTGAAGATTGATGACTGAGGATTGTGGATTGAGGATTGAGGATTGAACATTGAGGACTGAGTGTTGAGGGTTGAGTGATGAGAATTGGTGTTTGTGGATAGAGGTTTGAAGATTGCAGATTGAGCATTGAGTATTGAAAACTGTTAGTTGAGGATATTCTATTGAGGATTGAGGATTGACAACTGATTGTTGAGGACTGAGGGCTGAAGATTGAGGATTTAGGATTGAGGATTCAGAATTGAGGTTTGAGGACTGAGGATTGAGGATTGAAGATTGATTATTGAGGATTGAAGGTTGAGGATTGGGGATTGAGGATTGAGGATTGAGGATGAGGGCTGAGGGTTGAGGATTGAGGTTTAAGGACTGAGGACTGAGTATTGAGGATTGAGAATTGAGGATTGAGGATTGAGGATTGAAGATTGAGGATTGGGTATTGAGGATTGAAGAATGAGGATTGAGGATTGAGGATTGAGAATTGAGGATTGAGGATTGAAGATTGAGGATTGAGGATTGAGGATTGAGGATTGGAAATTGAGTATTGAGGATTGAATGTTGAAGATTGAGGAATGAGGATTGAGGATTGAGGATTGAAGATTGAGGACTGGGGACTGAGGGTTGAGGGTTGAGTGATGAGAATTGGTGTTTGTGGATAGAGGTTTGAAGATTGCAGATTGAGCATTGAGTATTGAAAACTGTGAATTGAGGATATTCTATTGAGGATTGAGGATTGACAACTGATTGTTGAGGACTGAGGGCTGAAGATAGAGGATTCAGGGCTGAGGATTCAGAATAGAGGTTTGAGGGCTGAGGATTGAGGATTGAAGATTGATTATTGAGGATTCAAGGTTGAGGATTGAGGATTGGGGATTGAGAACTGAGGATGAGGGCTGAGGGTTGAGGATTGAGGTTTGAGGATTGAGGACTGAGGATTGAGGATCGGGGATTGATGATTGAGTATTGAGGATTGAAGATTGAGGATTGAGGATTGAGGACTGAGGATTGAGGATTGAGGATTGAGGATTGAGGATTGAGTATTGACGCTTGAGGATTGAGTGTTGAGGATTGACGATTGAGGATTGAGTATTGAGGATCGAGAATTGAGGACTGAGGATTGAAGATTGTGTATTCAGGATTGAAGATTGAGGATTGAGGATTGATGATTGAGGATTGACGATAAGGGCTGAGGCTTGAGGATTGAGGTTTGAGGACTGAGGACTGAGGATTGAGGATTGAGAATTGAGGATTGAGGATTGAGGATTGAAGATTGAGGATTGGGTATTGCGGATTGAACATTGAGGATTGAGGATTGAGGATTGAGGATTGAGGACTGAAGATTGAATATTGATGATTGAAGATTGTGGATTGAGGATTGAGGGTTGCGGATTGAGGACGAGGACTGAGGGTTGAGTATTGATGTTTGAGGTCTGGGGATTGAGGATTGAGGATTGAGAATTGAGGATTGAGGATTGAGGATTGAAGATTGAGGATTGGGTATTGAGGATTGAAGAATGAGGATTGAGGATTGAGGATTGAGGATTGAGGATGAGGGCTGAGGGTTGAGGATTGAGGTTTGAGGATTGAGGACTGAGGATTGTGGATTGAGGATTGATGGTTGATTATTGAGGATTGAAGATTGAGGATTGAGGATTGAGGATTGAAGATTGAGGATTGAGGATTGAGGATTGAGGATTGACGATAAGGGCTGAGGCTTGAGGATTGAGGTTTGAGGACAGAGGACTGAGGATTGAGGATTGAGAATTGAGGATTGAGGATTGAGGATCGAAGATTGAGGATTGGGTATTGCGGATTGAACATTGAGGATTGAGGATTAAGGATTGAGGATTGAGGATTGACGATGAGGGCTGAGGCTTGAGGATTGAGGTTTAAGGACTGAGGACTGAGGATTGAGGATTGAGAATTGAGGATTGAGGATTGAGGATTGAAGATTGAGGATTGGGTATTGAGGATTGAAGAATGAGGACTGGGGACTGAGAGTTGAGGGTTGAGTGATGAGAATTGGTGTTTGCGGATAGAGGTTTGAAGATTGCAGAATGAGCATTGAGTATAGAAAACTGTGAATTGAGGATATTCCATTGAGGATTGAGGATTGACAACTGATTGTTGAGGACTGAGGGCTGAAGATTGAGGATTCAGGATTGAGGATTCAGAATTGAGGTTTGAGGACTGAGGATTGAGGATTGAAGATTGATTATTGAGGATTCAAGGTTGAGGATTGAGGATTGGGGATTGAGAATTGAGGATGAGGGCTGAGGGTTGAGGATTGAGGTTTGAGGATTGAGGACTGAGGATTGAGGATTGGGGATTGATGATTGAGTATTGAGGATTGAAGATTGAGGATTGAGGATGAGGGCTGAGGGTTGAGGATTGAGGTTTGAGGATTGAGGACTGAGGATTGTGGATTGAGGATTGATGATTGAGTATTGAAGATTGAGAATTGAGGATTGAGGATTGAGGATTGAAGATTGAGGATTGGGTATTGAGGATTGAAGAATGAGGACTGAGGATTGGGGATTGAGGATTGAGGATTGAGAATTGAGGATTGAGGATTGAAGACTGAGGATTGGGTATTGAGGATTGAACGTTGAGGATTGAGGATTGAGGATTGAGGATTGAGGATTAAGGATTGAGAATTGAGGATTGAGGATTGAAGATTGAGGATTGGGTATTGAGGATTGAACATTGAGGATTGAGGATTGAGGAAAGAGGATTGAGGATTGAGGATTGAGGATTGAGGATGAGGGCTGAGGGTTGAGGATTGAGGTTTGAGGATCGAGGACTGAGGATTGTGGATTGAGGATTGATGATTGAGTATTGAAGATTGAGAATTGAGGATTGAGGATTGAGGATTGAAGATTGAGGATTGGGTATTGAGTATTGATGTTTGAGGTCTGAGGATTGAAGATTGAAGATTGAGAATTGAGGATTGAGGATTGAGGATTGAAGATTGAGGATTGGGTATTGAGGATTGAGGAATGAGGACTGAGGATTGAGGATTGAGGATTGAGGATTGAAGATTGAGTATTGAGGATTGAAGGTTGAGGATTGAGGATTGAGGATTGAGGATTTAGGATTGATGATTGAGGATTGAAGATTGAGTATTGAGGATTGAAGATTGAGGATTGAGGATTGAGGATTGAGGATTGAGGATTGAAGATTGAGGATTGGGGATTGAGGATTGACGATTGAGGATTGAGGATTGAGGATTGAGGATTGACGATAAGGGCTGAGGCTTGAGGATTGAGGTTTGAGGACTGAGGACTGAGGATTGAGGATTGAGAATTGAGGATTGAGGATTGAGGATTGAAGATTGAGGATTTTGTATTGCGGATTGAACATTGAGGATTGAGGATTGAGGATTGAGGATTGAGGTCTGAAGATTGAATATTGATGATTGAAGATTGTGGATTGAGGATTGAGGGTTGCGGATTGAGGACCAGGACTGAGGGTTGAGGATTGAGGATTGAGTATTGACGCTTGAGGATTGAGGGTTGAGGATTGACGATTGAGGATTGAGTATTGAGGATTGAGAATTGAGGACTGAGGATTGAAGATTGTGTATTCAGGATTGAAGATTGAGGATTGAGGATTGAGGATTGAGGATTGACGATAAGGGCTGAGGCTTGAGGATTGAGGTTTGAGGACTGAGGACTGAGGATTGAGGATTGAGAATTGAGGATTGAGGATTGAGGATTGAAGATTGAGGATTGGGTATTGCGGATTGAACATTGAGGATTGAGGATTGAGGATTGAGGATTGAGGACTGAAGATTGAATATTGATGATTGAAGATTGTGGATTGAGGATTGAGGGTTGCGGATTGAGGACGAGGACTGAGGGTTGAGTATTGATGTTTGAGGTCTGGGGATTGAGGATTGAGGATTGAGAATTGAGGATTGAGGATTGAGGATTGAAGATTGAGGATTGGGTATTGAGGATTGAAGAATGAGGATTGAGGATTGAGGATTGAGGATTGAGGATTGAAGATTGAGTATTGAGGATAGAAGAATGAGAATTGAGGATTGAGGGTTGAGGAGTGAGGTTTGAGTATTGAGGATTGAGGATTGAGGATTGAAGATTGACTATTAAGGATTGAAGACTGAGGATTGAGGATTGAGGATTCAGGATTGAGGATTGAAGATTGAGGATTGGGGATTTAGGATTGACGATTGAGGATTGAGTATTGAGGATTGAGAATTGAGAATTGAGGATTGAGGATTGAAGATTGTTTATTCAGGATTGAAGATTGAGGATTGAGGATTGAGGATTGAGGATTGAGGATGAGGGCTGAGGGTTGAGGATTGAGGTTTGAGGATTGAGGACTGAGGATTGAGGATTGGGGGTTGATGATTGAGTATTAAGGATTGAAGATTGAGGATTGAGGATTGAGGACTGAGGATTGAGGATTGACGATTGAGGATTGATGATTGAGGATTGAAGATTGAGGATTGAGGATTGAGGATTGAGGATTGAGGATTGAGGATTGAGGATTGAAGATTGAGGATTGGGGACTGAGTGTTCAGGGTTGAGTGGTGAGAATTGGTGTTTGTGGATAGAGATATGAAGATTGCAGATTGAGTATTGCGTATGGAAAACTCTGAACTGACGCTATGCTATTGAGGATTGAGGATTGAGAACTGATTGTTGAGGACTGAGGGCTGAAGATTGAGGTTTCAGGATTGAGGATGCAGGATTCTGGTTTGAGGACTGAGGATTGAGGATTGAGGATTGAGGATTGAGAATTGAGGATTGAGCATTGAAGATTGAAGATTGGTTATTGACGATTTAACATTGAGGATTGAGAATTGAGGATTGAGGATTGAGGATTGAGGATTGAAGATGGAATACTGATGATTGAATGTTGAGGATTGAGGATTGAGGGTTGTGGATTGAGGACGAGGACTGAGGGTTGAGTATTGATGTTTGAGGTCTGAGGATTGAGCATAGAGGATTGAGAATTGAGGATTGAGGATTGAGGATTGAAGATTGAGGATTGGGTATTGAGGATTGAAGAATGAGTACTGAGGATTGAGGATTGAGAATTGAGGATTGAGGACTGAACATTGGGTATTGAGGACTGAAGATTGAGGATTCAGGATTGAGGATCCAGGATTGAGGTTTGAGGACTGAGGATTGAGGATTGAGGATTGAGGATTGAGGACTGAGGATTGAGGATTGAGGATTGAGGATTGAGGATTGAAGATTGAGGATTGGGTATTGCGGATTGAACATTGAGGCTTGAGGATTGAGGATTGAGGATTGAGGATTGAGGACGGAAGACTGAATATTGATGATTGAAGATTGAGGGTTGAGGATTGAGGGCTGTGGATTGAGGACGAGGACTGAGGGTTGTGTATTGATGTCTGAGGTCTGAGGATTGAGGATTGAGGATTGAGAATGGAGGATTGAGGATTGAGGATTGAAGATTGAGGATTGGGTATTAAGGATTGAAGAATGAGGTTTGAGGATTGGTGATTGAGGATTGAGAATTGAGGATTGAGGATTGAAGATTGTGTATTCAGGATTGAAGATTGAGGATTGAGGATTGAGGATTGAGGATTGAGGATGAGGGCTGAGGGTTGAGGATTGAGGTTTGAGGGTTGAGGATTGAGGATTGAGGATTGGGGGTTGATGATTGAGTATTAAGGATTGAAGATTGAGGATTGAGGATTGAGGACTGAGGATTGAGGATTGAGGATTGAGGATTGAGGATTGAGGATTGAGGATTGAAGATTGAGGATTGGCTATTGAGGATTGAAGAATGAGGATTGAGGATTGAGGATTGAGGATTGAGGATTGAGGATTGAGGATTGAGGATTGAGGATTGAAGATTGAGGATTGGGGACTGAGTGTTCAGGGTTGAGTGGTGAGAATTGGTGTTTGTGGATATAGATATGAAGATTGCAGATTGAGTATTGCGTATGGAAAACTCTGAACTGACGATATTCTATTGAGGATTGAGGATTGACCACTGATTGCTGAGGACTGAGGGCTGAAGATTGAGGTTTCAGGAGTGAGGATGCAGGATTCTGGTTTGAGGACTGAGGATTGAGGATCGAGGATTGAGGATTGAGAATTGAGGATTGAGGATTGAAGATTGAGGATTGGTTATTGAGGATTTAACATTGAGGATTGAGAATTGAGGATTGAGGATTGAGGATTGAGGATTGAAGATGGAATACTGATGATTGAAGGTTGAGGATTGAGGATTGAGGGTTGTGGATTGAGGACGAGGACTGAGGGTTGAGTATTGATGTTTGAGGTCTGAGGATTGAGGATGGAGGATTGAGAATTGAGGATTGAGGATTGAGGATTGAAGATTGAGGATTTGGTATTGAGGATTGAAGCATGAGGACTGAGGATTGAGGATTGAGGATTGAGGATTGAAGATTGAGTATTGAGGATTGAAGATTGAGGATTGAGGATTGAGGATTGAGGATTTAGGATTGATGATTGAGGATTGAAGATTGAGTATTGAGGATTGAAGATTGAGGATTGAGGATTGAGGATTGAGGATTGAGGATTGAAGATTGAGGATTGGGGATTGAGGATTGACGATTGAGGATTGAGTATTGAGGATTGAGAATTGAGGATTGAGGATTGAACATTGAGTATTGAGGGCTGAAGATTGAGGATTGAGGAATGAGGATTGAAGATTGAGGACTTAGTGTTGAGAGTTGAGTGATGGGAATTGACGTTTGTGGATTGAGATTTGAAGATTGAAGAATGGGGATTGAGTATTGAAAGCTGTGAATTGAGGATATTCTGTTGAGGATTGAGGATTGACAATTGATTGTTGAGGACTGAGGGCTGAAGGTTGAGGATTCAGGATTGAGGATTCGGTATAGAGGTTTGAGGACTGAGGATTGAGGGTTGAGGATTGAGGATTGAGGATTGACGCTTGAGGATTGAGGGTTGAGGATGGAGGCTTGAAGAGAGAGGACTGAGTGTTGAGGATTGAGTGTATAGGATTGATGTTTGAGGATTGAGATATGATTATTGAATATTGCGGTTTGAGTATTGAACCATGAGTGTTCAGGATATTCTATTGAGTATTGAGAATTGAGGATTGATTCTTGTGTATTGAGGATTTGTGGTTGAGTGTTGTGTGTTGAATATTGAGGATTCGGGATTCAGAATTGAGGATTGAGGATTGAAGATTGAGTATTGAGGATTGAAGATTGAGGATTTTGGATTGAGGATTGAAGATTGAGTATTGAGGATTGAAGATTGAGGATTGAGGATTGAGGATTGAGGATTGAGGATTGAAGATTGAGGATTGGGGATTGAGGATTGAGGATTGAGGGTAAAATATTTAGGATTGGGTATTGAGGATTGAAGAATGAGGATTGAGTATTGAGGATTGAGGTTTGAGGATTGAAGATTGAGGATTGAGGATTGAGGATTGAGGATTGACGATGAGGGCTGAGGGTTGAGGATTTAGGTTGGAGGACTGAGGACTGAGGATTGAGGATTGAGAATTGAGGATTGAGGATTGAGGGTAAAAGATTTAGGATTGGGTATTGAGGATTGAAGAATGAGGATTGAGTATTGAGGATTGAGGTTTGAGGATTGAAGACTGAGGATTGAGGATTGAGGATTGAGGATTGAATATTGAGTATTGAGGATTGAATGTTGAGGATTGAGGATTGAGGATTGAGGATTGAAGATTGAGTATTGAGGATTGAAGATTGAGGATTGAGGATTGAGGATTGAGGATTGAGGATTGAAGATTTAGGATTGGGGATTGAGGATTGACGATTGAGGATTGAGTATTGAGGATTGAGAATTGAGGATTGAGGACTGAACATTGGATATTGAGGACTGAAGATTGAGGATTCAGGATTGAGGATCCAGGATTGAGGTTTGAGGACTGAGGATTGAGGATTGAGGATTGAGGATTGAGGACTGAGGATTGAGGATTGAGGATTGAGGATTGAGGATTGAAGATTGAGGATTGGGTATTGCGGATTGAACATTGAGGCTTGAGGATTGAGGATTGAGGATTGAGGATTGAGGACGGAAGACTGAATATTGATGATTGAAGATTGAGGGTTGAGGATTGAGGGCTGTGGATTGAGGACGAGGACTGAGGGTTGTGTATTGATGTCTGAGGTCTGAGGATTGAGAATGGAGGATTGAGGATTGAGGATTGAAGATTGAGGATTGGGTATTAAGGATTGAAGAATGAGGATTGAGGATTGGTGATTGAGGATTGAGAATTGAGGATTGAGGATTGAAGATTGTGTATTCAGGATTGAAGATTGAGGATTGAGGATTGAGGATTGAGGATTGAGGATGAGGGCTGAGGGTTGAGGATTGAGGTTTGAGGATTGAGGATTGAGGATTGAGGATTGGGGGTTGATGATTGAGTATTAAGGATTGAAGATTGAGGATTGAGGATTGAGGATTGAGGATTGAGGATGAGGGCTGAGGGTTGAGGATTGAGGTTTGAGGATTGAAGACTGAGGATTGAGGATTGAGGATTGAGGATTGAAGATTGAGGACTGGGGACTGAGTATTGAGGGTTGAGTGATGAGAATTGGTGTTTGAGGATAGAGATTTAATGATTGCAGATTGAGTATTGAGTATTGAAAACTGTGAATTGATGATATTCTATTGAGGATTGAGAATTGTCAACTGATTGTTGAGGACTGGGATCTGAAGATTGAGGATTCATGATTGAGGATCCAGGATTGTGGTTTGAGGACTGAGGATTGAGGATTGAGGATTGAGGATTGAGGATTGAGGATTGAGCATTGAGGGTTGTGGATTGACGACGAGGACTGAGGGTTGAGTATTGATGTCTGTGGTCTGAGGATTGAGGATTGAGGATTGAGAATTGAGGATTGAGGATTGAGGATTGAAGATTGAGGATTGGGTATTGAGGATTGAGGATTTTGGATTGAGGATTGAAGATTGAGTATTGAGGATTGAAGATTGAGGATTGAGGATTGAGGATTGAGGATTGAGGATTGAGGATTGAAGATTGAGGATTGGGGATTGAGGATTGACGACTGAGGATTGAGTATTGAAGATTGAGGATTGGGTATTGGGGATTGAAGAATGAGGACTGAGGATTGAGGATTGAGGATTGAGGATTGAGAATTGAGGATTGAGGACTGAAGATTGGGGATTGGGTATTGAGGATTGAACATTGAGGATTGAGGATTGAGGATTGAGGATTGAGGATTGAGGATTGAGAATTGAGGATTGAGGATTGAAGATTGAGGATTGGGTATTGAGGATTGAACATTGAGGATTGAGGATTGAGGAAAGAGGATTGAGGATTGAGGATTGAAGATTGAATATTGATGATTGAAGGTTGAGGATTGAGGACTGAGGGTTGTGGATTGAGGACGAGGACTGAGGGTTGAGTATTGATGTTTGAGGTCTGAGGATTGAAGATTGAAGATTGGGAATTGAGGATTGAGGATTGAGGACTGAAGATTGAGGATTGGGTATTGAAGATTGAGGAATGAGGACTGAGGATTGAGGATTGAGGATTGAGGATTGAAGATTGAGTATTGAGGATTGAAGGTTGAGGATTGAGGATTGAGGATTGAGGATTTAGGATTGATGATTGAGGATTGAAGATTGAGTATTGAGGATTGAAGTTTGAGGATTGAGGACTGAGGATTGAGGATTGAGGATTGAAGATTGAGGATTGGGGATTGAGGATTGACGATTGAGGATTGAGGATTGAGGATTGAGGATTGACGATAAGGGCTGAGGCTTGAGGATTGAGGTTTGAGGACTGAGGACTGAGGATTGAGGATTGAGAATTGAGGATTGAGGAATGAGGATTGAAGATTGAGGATTGGGTATTGCGGATTGAACATTGAGGATTGAGGATTGAGGATTGAGGATTGAGGACTGAAGATTGAATATTGATGATTGAAGATTGTGGATTGAGGATTGAGGGTTGCGGATTGAGGACGAGGACTGAGGGCTGAGGATTGAGGATTGAGTATTGACGCTTGAGGATTGAGTGTTGAGGATTGACGATTGAGGATTGAGTATTGAGGATTGAGAATTGAGGACTGAGGATTGAAGATTGTGTATTCAGGATTGAAGATTGAGGATTGAGGATTGAGGATTGAGGATTGACGATAACGGCTGGGGCTTGAGGATTGAGGTTTGAGGAATGAGGACTGAGGATTGAGGATTGAGAATTGAGGATTCAGGTTTGAGGATTGAAGATTGAGGATTGGGTATTGCGGATTGAACATTGAGGATTGAGGATTGAGGATTGAGGATTGAGGACTGAAGATTGAATATTGATGATTGAAGATTGTGGATTGAGGATTGAGGGTTGCGGATTGAGGACGAGGACTGATGGTTGAGTATTGATGTTTGAGGTCTGGGGATTGAGGATTGAGGATTGAGAATTGCGGATTGAGGATTGAGGATTGACGATTGAGGATTGGGTATTGAGGATTGAAGAATGAGGATTGAGGATTGAGGATTGAGGATTGAGGATTGAAGATTGAGTATTGAGGATTGAAGAATGAGAATTGAGGATTGAGGGTTGAGGATTGAGGTTTGAGTATTGAGGATTGAGGATTGAGGATTGAAGATTGAGGATTGGGGATTGAGGATTGACGATTGAGGATTGAGTATTGAGGAATGAGAATTGAGAATTGAGGATTGAGGATTGAAGATTGTGTATTCAGGATTGAAGATTGAGGATTGAGGATTGAGGATTGAGGATTGACGATGAGGGCTGAGGCTTGAGGATTGAGGTTTAAGGACTGAGGACTGAGGATTGAGGATTGAGAATTGAGGATTGAGGATTGAGGATTGAAGATTGAGGATTGCGTATTGAGGATTGAAGAATGAGGATTGAGGATTGAAGATTGAGGATTGAGTATTGAGGATTGAGAATTGAGGATTGAGGATTGAAGATTGTGTATTCAGGATTGAAGATTGAGGATTGAGGATTGAGGATTGAGGATTGAGGATGAGGGCTGAGGATTGAGGATTGAGGTTTGAGGATTGAGGACTGAGGATTGTGGATTGAGGGTTGATGATTGAGTATTGAAGATTGAGAATTGAGGATTGAGGATTGAGGATTGAAGATTGAGGATTGGGTATTGAGGAATGAAGAATCAGGACTGAGGATTGAGGATTGAGGTTTGAGGATTGAGAATTGAGGATTGAGGATTGAAGATTGAGGATTGGGTATTGAGGATTGAACATTGAGGATTGAGGATTGAGGATTGAGGATTGAGGATTGAGGATTGAGAATTGAGGATTGAGGATTGAAGATTGAGGATTGGGTATTGAGGATTGATGATTGAGGATTGAGGATTGAGTATTGAGGATTGAAGATTGAGGATTGAGGATTGAGGATTGAGGATTGAGGATTGAAGATTGAGGATTGAAGATTGAGGATTGGGTATTGAGGATTGAAGAATGAGGACTGAGGATTGAGGATTGAGGATTGAGGATTGAGAATTGAGGATTGAGGATTGAAGATTGAGGATTGGGTATTGAGGATTGAAGAATGAGGACTGAGGATTGAGGATTGAGGATTGAAGATTGAGTATTGAGGATTGAAGATTGAGGATTGATGATTGAGGATTGAGGATTTAGGATTGATGATTGAGGATTGAAGATTGAGTATTGATAATTGAAGATTGAGGATTGCGGATTGAGGATTGAGAATTGAGGATTGAAGATTGAGGATTGGGGATTGAGGATTGACGATTGAGGATTGAGGATTGAGGATTGAGGATTGACAATAAGGTCTGAGGCTTGAGGATTGAGGTTTGAGGACTGAGGACTGAGGATTGAGAATTGAGGATTGAGGATTGAGGATTGAAGATTGAGGATTGGGTATTGCGGATTGAACATTGAGGATTGAGGATTGAGGATTGAGGATTGAGGACTGAAGATTGAATATTGATGATTGAAGATTGTGGATTGAGGATTGAGGGTTGCGGATTGAGGACGAGGACTGAGGGTTGAGTATTGATGTTTGAGGTCTGGGGATTGAGGATTGAGGATTGAGAATTGAGGATTGAGGATTGAGGATTGAAGATTGAGGATTGGGTATTGAGGATTGAAGAATGAGGATTGAGGATTGAGGATTGAGGATTGAGGATTGAAGATTGAGTATTGAGGATTGAAGAATGAGAATTGAGGATTGAGGGTTGAGGATTGAGGTTTGAGTATTGAGGATTGAGGATTGAGGATTGAAGATTGACTATTAAGAATTGAAGACTGAGGATTGAGGATTGAGGATTCAGGATTGAGGATTGAAGATTGAGGATTGGGGATTGAGGATTGACGATAGAGGATTGAGTATTGAGGAATGAGAATTGAGAATTGAGGATTGAGGATTGAAGATTGTGTATTCAGGATTGAAGATTGAGGATTGAGGATTGAGGATTGAGGATTGAGGATTGAGGATTGACGATGAGGGCTGAGGCTTGAGGATTGAGGTTTAAGGACTGAGGACTGAGGATTGAGGATTGAGAATTGAGGATTGAGGATTGAGGATTGAAGATTGAGGATTGCGTATTGAGGATTGAAGAATGAGGATTGAGGATTGAAGATTGAGGATTGAGTATTGAGGATTGAGAATTGAGGATTGAGGATTGAAGATTGTGTATTCAGGATTGAAGATTGAGGATTGAGGATTGAGGATTGAGGATTGAGGATGAGTGCTGAGGGTTGAGGATTGAGGTTTGAGGATTGAGGACTGAGGATTGTGGATTGAGGATTGATGATTGAGTATTGAAGATTGAGAATTGAGGATTGAGGATTGAGGATTGAAGATTGAGGATTGGGTATTGAGGAATGAAGAATGAGGACTGAGTATTGAGGATTGAGGTTTGAGGATTGAGAATTGAGGATTGAGGATTGAAGATTGAGGATTGGGTATTGAGGATTGAACATTGAGTATTGAGGATTGAGGATTGAGTATTGAGGATTGAGGATTGAGAATTGAGGATTGAGGATAGAGTATTGAGGATTGAGAATTGAGGATTGAGGATTGAAGATTGTGTATTCAGGATTGAAGATTGAGGATTGAGGATTGAGGATTGAGGATTGAGGATGAGGGCTGAGGATTGAGGATTGAGGATTGAAGATTGAGGATTGGGTATTGAGGATTGAAGAATGAGGACTGAGGATTGAGGATTGAGGATTGAGTATTGAGGATTGAGAATTGAGGATTGAGGATTGAAGATTGTGTATTCAGGATTGAAGATTGAGGATTGAGGATTGAGGATTGAGGATTGAGGATGAGGGCTGAGGATTGAGGATTGAGGTTTGAGGATTGAGGACTGAGGATTGTGGATTGAGGGTTGATGATCGAGTATTGAAGATTGAGAATTGAGGATTGAGGATTGAGGATTGAAGATTGAGGATTGGGTATTGAGGAATGAAGAATGAGGACTGAGGATTGAGGATTGAGGTTTGAGGATTGAGAATTGAGGATTGAGGATTGAAGATTGAGGATTGGGTATTGAGGATTGAACATTGAGGATTGAGGATTGAGGATTGAGGATTGAGGATTGAGGATTGAGAATTGAGGATTGAGGATTGAAGATTGAGGATTGGGTATTGAGGATTGATGATTGAGGATTGAGGATTGAGTATTGAGG
The DNA here is from genome assembly GCF_051401765.1 of Calliopsis andreniformis. Lineage (NCBI taxonomy): Eukaryota > Metazoa > Arthropoda > Insecta > Hymenoptera > Andrenidae > Calliopsis > Calliopsis andreniformis. The sequence continues at coordinate 3,901,204 of NW_027480463.1, read as the reverse complement.
ATTGAAGATTGAGGATTGAGGATTGAGGATTGAGGATTGAGGATTGAAGATTGACGCTTGAGGATTGAGGGTTGAGGATGGAGGCTTGAAGAGAGAGGACTGAGTGTTGAGGATTGAGTGTATAGGATTGATGTTTGAGGATTGAGATATGATTATTGAATATTGCGGTTTGAGTATTGAACCATGAGTGTTCAGGATATTCTATTGAGTATTGAGAATTGAGGATTGATTCTTGTGTATTGAGGATTTGTGGTTGAGTGTTGTGTGTTGAATATTGAGGATTCGGGATTCAGAATTGAGGATTGAGGATTGAAGATTGAGTATTGAGGATTGAAGATTGAGGATTTTGGATTGAGGATTGAAGATTGAGTATTGAGGATTGAAGATTGAGGATTGAGGATTGAGGATTGAGGATTGAGGATTGAAGATTGAGGATTGGGGATTGAGGATTGAGGATTGAGGGTAAAAGATTTAGGATTGGGTATTGAGGATTGAAGAATGAGGATTGAGTATTGAGGATTGAGGTTTGAGGATTGAAGATTGAGGATTGAGGATTGAGGATTGAGGATTGACGATGAGGGCTGAGGGTTGAGGATTTAGGTTTGAGGACTGAGGACTGAGGATTGAGGATTGAGAATTGAGGATTGAGGATTGAGGGTAAAAGATTTAGGATTGGGTATTGAGGATTGAAGAATGAGGATTGAGTATTGAGGATTGAGGTTTGAGGATTGAAGACTGAGGATTGAGGATTGAGGATTGAGGATTGAATATTGAGTATTGAGGATTGAATGTTGAGGATTGAGGATTGAGGATTGAGGATTGAAGATTGAGTATTGAGGATTGAAGATTGAGGATTGAGGATTGAGGATTGAGGATTGAGGATTGAAGATTTAGGATTGGGGATTGAGGATTGACGATTGAGGATTGAGTATTGAGGATTGAGAATTGAGGATTGAGGACTGAACATTGGATATTGAGGACTGAAGATTGAGGATTCAGGATTGAGGATCCAGGATTGAGGTTTGAGGACTGAGGATTGAGGATTGAGGATTGAGGATTGAGGACTGAGGATTGAGGATTGAGGATTGAGGATTGAGGATTGAAGATTGAGGATTGGGTATTGCGGATTGAACATTGAGGCTTGAGGATTGAGGATTGAGGATTGAGGATTGAGGACGGAAGACTGAATATTGATGATTGAAGATTGAGGGTTGAGGATTGAGGGCTGTGGATTGAGGACGAGGACTGAGGGTTGTGTATTGATGTCTGAGGTCTGAGGATTGAGAATGGAGGATTGAGGATTGAGGATTGAAGATTGAGGATTGGGTATTAAGGATTGAAGAATGAGGATTGAGGATTGGTGATTGAGGATTGAGAATTGAGGATTGAGGATTGAAGATTGTGTATTCAGGATTGAAGATTGAGGATTGAGGATTGAGGATTGAGGATTGAGGATGAGGGCTGAGGGTTGAGGATTGAGGTTTGAGGATTGAGGATTGAGGATTGAGGATTGGGGGTTGATGATTGAGTATTAAGGATTGAAGATTGAGGATTGAGGATTGAGGATTGAGGATTGAGGATGAGGGCTGAGGGTTGAGGATTGAGGTTTGAGGATTGAGGATTGAGGATTGAGGATTGGGGGTTGATGATTGAGTATTAAGGATTGAAGATTGAGGATTGAGGATTGAGGACTGAGGATTGAGGATTGAGGATTGAGGATTGAGGATTGAGGATTGAAGATTGAGGATTGGGTATTGAGGATTGAAGAGTGAGGATTGAGGATTGAGGATTGAGGATTGAGGATTGAGGATTGAGGATTGAGGATTGAGGATTGAAGATTGAGGATTGGGGACTGAGTGTTCAGGGTTGAGTGGTGAGAATTGGTGTTTGTGGATAGAGATATGAAGATTGCAGATTGAGTATTGCGTATGGAAAACTCTGAACTGACGATATTGTATTGAGGATTGAGGATTGACAACTGATTGCTGAGGACTGAGGGCTGAAGATTGAGGTTTCAGGAGTGAGGATGCAGGATTCTGGTTTGAGGACTGAGGATTGAGGATTGAGGATTGAGGATTGAGAATTGAGGATTGAGGATTGAAGATTGAGGATTGGTTATTGAGGATTTAACATTGAGGATTGAGAATTGAGGATTGAGGATTGAGGATTGAGGATTGAAGATGGAATACTGATGATTGAAGGTTGAGGATTGAGGATTGAGGGTTGTGGATTGAGGACGAGGACTGAGGGTTGAGTATTGATGTTTGAGGTCTGAGGATTGAGGATAGAGGATTGAGAATTGAGGATTGAGGATTGAGGATTGAAGATTGAGGATTGGGTATTGAGGATTGAAGAATGAGGACTGAGGATTGAGGATTGAGGATTGAGGATTGAAGATTGAGTATTGAGGATTGAAGATTGAGGATTGAGGATTGAGGATTGAGGATTTAGGATTGATGATTGAGGATTGAAGATTGAGTATTGAGGATTGAAGATTGAGGATTGAGGATTGAGGATTGAGGATTGAGGATTGAAGATTGAGGATTGGGGATTGAGGATTGACGATTGAGGATTGAGTATTGAGGATTGAGAATTGAGGATTGAGGATTGAACATTGAGTATTGAGGGCTGAAGATTGAGGATTGAGGAATGAGGATTGAAGATTGAGGACTTAGTGTTGAGGGTTGAGTGATGGGAATTGACGTTTGTGGATTGAGATTTGAAGATTGAAGAATGGGGATTGAGTATTGAAAGCTGTGAATTGAGGATATTCTGTTGAGGATTGAGGATTGACAATTGATTATTGAGGACTGAGGGCTGAAGGTTGAGGATTCAGGATTGAGGATTCGGTATAGAGGTTTGAGGACTGAGGATTGAGGGTTGAGGATTGAAGATTGAGGATTGACGCTTGAGGATTGAGGGTTGAGGATGGAGGCTTGAAGAGAGAGGACTGAGTGTTGAGGATTGAGTGTATAGGATTGATGTTTGAGGATTGAGATATGATTATTGAATATTGCGGTTTGAGTATTGAACCATGAGTGTTCAGGATATTCTATTGAGTATTGAGAATTGAGGATTGATTCTTGTGTATTGAGGATTTGTGGTTGAGTGTTGTGTGTTGAATATTGAGGATTCGGGATTCAGAATTGAGGATTGAGGATTGAAGATTGAGTATTGAGGATTGAAGATTGAGGATTTTGGATTGAGGATTGAAGATTGAGTATTGAGGATTGAAGATTGAGGATTGAGGATTGAGGATTGAGGATTGAGGATTGAAGATTGAGGATTGGGGATTGAGGATTGAGGATTGAGGGTAAAAGATTTAGGATTGGGTATTGAGGATTGAAGAATGAGGATTGAGTATTGAGGATTGAGGTTTGCGGATTGAAGATTGAGGATTGAGGATTGATGATTGAGGATTGACGATGAGGGCTGAGGGTTGAGGATTTAGGTTTGAGGACTGAGGACTGAGGATTGAGGATTGAGAATTGAGGATTGAGGATTGAGGGTAAAAGATTTAGGATTGGGTATTAAGGATTGAAGAATGAGGATTGAGTATTGAGGATTGAGGTTTGAGGATTGAAGACTGAGGATTGAGGATTGAGGATTGAGGATTGAAGATTGAGGACTGGGGACTGAGTATTGAGGGTTGAGTGATGAGAATTGGTGTTTGAGGATAGAGATTTAATGATTGCAGATTGAGTATTGAGTATTGAAAACTGTGAATTGATGATATTCTATTGAGGATTGAGAATTGTCAACTGATTGTTGAGGACTGGGATCTGAAGATTGAGGATTCATGATTGAGGATCCAGGATTGTGGTTTGAGGACTGAGGATTGAGGATTGAGGATTGAGGATTGAGGATTGAGGATTGAGCATTGAGGGTTGTGGATTGACGACGAGGACTGAGGGTTGAGTATTGATGTCTGTGGTCTGAGGATTGAGGATTGAGGATTGAGAATTGAGGATTGAGGATTGAGGATTGAAGATTGAGGATTGGGTATTGAGGATTGAGGATTTTGGATTGAGGATTGAAGATTGAGTATTGAGGATTGAAGATTGAGGATTGAGGATTGAGGATTGAGGATTGAGGATTGAGGATTGAAGATTGAGGATTGGGGATTGAGGATTGACGACTGAGGATTGAGTATTGAAGATTGAGGATTGGGTATTGGGGATTGAAGAATGAGGACTGAGGATTGAGGATTGAGGATTGAGGATTGAGAATTGAGGATTGAGGACTGAAGATTGGGGATTGGGTATTGAGGATTGAACATTGAGGATTGAGGATTGAGGATTGAGGATTGAGGATTGAGGATTGAGAATTGAGGATTGAGGATTGAAGATTGAGGATTGGGTATTGAGGATTGAACATTGAGGATTGAGGATTGAGGAAAGAGGATTGAGGATTGAGGATTGAAGATTGAATATTGATGATTGAAGGTTGAGGATTGAGGACTGAGGGTTGTGGATTGAGGACGAGGACTGAGGGTTGAGTATTGATGTTTGAGGTCTGAGGATTGAAGATTGAAGATTGGGAATTGAGGATTGAGGATTGAGGACTGAAGAATGAGGATTGGGTATTGAAGATTGAGGAATGAGGACTGAGGATTGAGGATTGAGGATTGAGGATTGAAGATTGAGTATTGAGGATTGAAGGTTGAGGATTGAGGATTGAGGATTGAGGATTTAGGATTGATGATTGAGGATTGAAGATTGAGTATTGAGGATTGAAGTTTGAGGATTGAGGACTGAGGATTGAGGATTGAGGATTGAAGATTGAGGATTGGGGATTGAGGATTGACGATTGAGGATTGAGGATTGAGGATTGAGGATTGACGATAAGGGCTGAGGCTTGAGGATTGAGGTTTGAGGACTGAGGACTGAGGATTGAGGATTGAGAATTGAGGATTGAGGAATGAGGATTGAAGATTGAGGATTGGGTATTGCGGATTGGACATTGAGGATTGAGGATTGAGGATTGAGGATTGAGGACTGAAGATTGAATATTGATGATTGAAGATTGTGGATTGAGGATTGAGGGTTGCGGATTGAGGACGAGGACTGAGGGCTGAGGATTGAGGATTGAGTATTGACGCTTGAGGATTGAGTGTTGAGGATTGACGATTGAGGATTGAGTATTGAGGATTGAGAATTGAGGACTGAGGATTGAAGATTGTGTATTCAGGATTGAAGATTGAGGATTGAGGATTGAGGATTGAGGATTGACGATAAGGGCTGGGGCTTGAGGATTGAGGTTTGAGGAATGAGGACTGAGGATTGAGGATTGAGAATTGAGGATTCAGGTTTGAGGATTGAAGATTGAGGATTGGGTATTGCGGATTGAACATTGAGGATTGAGGATTGAGGATTGAGGATTGAGGACTGAAGATTGAATATTGATGATTGAAGATTGTGGATTGAGGATTGAGGGTTGCGGATTGAGGACGAGGACTGATGGTTGAGTATTGATGTTTGAGGTCTGGGGATTGAGGATTGAGGATTGAGAATTGAGGATTGAGGATTGAGGATTGACGATTGAGGATTGGGTATTGAGGATTGAAGAATGAGGATTGAGGATTGAGGATTGAGGATTGAGGATTGAAGATTGAGTATTGAGGATTGAAGAATGAGAATTGAGGATTGAGGGTTGAGGATTGAGGTTTGAGTATTGAGGATTGAGGATTGAGGATTGAAGATTGAGGATTGGGGATTGAGGATTGACGATTGAGGATTGAGTATTGAGGAATGAGAATTGAGAATTGAGGATTGAGGATTGAAGATTGTGTATTCAGGATTGAAGATTGAGGATTGAGGATTGAGGATTGAGGATTGACGATGAGGGCTGAGGCTTGAGGATTGAGGTTTAAGGACTGAGGACTGAGGATTGAGGATTGAGAATTGAGGATTGAGGATTGAGGATTGAAGATTGAGGATTGCGTATTGAGGATTGAAGAATGAGGATTGAGGATTGAAGATTGAGGATTGAGTATTGAGGATTGAGAATTGAGGATTGAGGATTGAAGATTGTGTATTCAGGATTGAAGATTGAGGATTGAGGATTGAGGATTGAGGATTGAGGATGAGGGCTGAGGATTGAGGATTGAGGTTTGAGGATTGAGGACTGAGGATTGTGGATTGAGGGTTGATGATTGAGTATTGAAGATTGAGAATTGAGGATTGAGGATTGAGGATTGAAGATTGAGGATTGGGTATTGAGGAATGAAGAATCAGGACTGAGGATTGAGGATTGAGGTTTGAGGATTGAGAATTGAGGATTGAGGATTGAAGATTGAGGATTGGGTATTGAGGATTGAACATTGAGGATTGAGGATTGAGGATTGAGGATTGAGGATTGAGGATTGAGAATTGAGGATTGAGGATTGAAGATTGAGGATTGGGTATTGAGGATTGATGATTGAGGATTGAGGATTGAGTATTGAGGATTGAAGATTGAGGATTGAGGATTGAGGATTGAGGATTGAGGATTGAAGATTGAGGATTGAAGATTGAGGATTGGGTATTGAGGATTGAAGAATGAGGACTGAGGATTGAGGATTGAGGATTGAGGATTGAGAATTGAGGATTGAGGATTGAAGATTGAGGATTGGGTATTGAGGATTGAAGAATGAGGACTGAGGATTGAGGATTGAGGATTGAAGATTGAGTATTGAGGATTGAAGATTGAGGATTGATGATTGAGGATTGAGGATTTAGGATTGATGATTGAGGATTGAAGATTGAGTATTGAGGATTGAAGATTGAGGATTGCGGATTGAGGATTGAGAATTGAGGATTGAAGATTGAGGATTGGGGATTGAGGATTGACGATTGAGGATTGAGGATTGAGGATTGAGGATTGACAATAAGGGCTGAGGCTTGAGGATTGAGGTTTGAGGACTGAGGACTGAGGATTGAGAATTGAGGATTGAGGATTGAGGATTGAAGATTGAGGATTGGGTATTGCGGATTGAACATTGAGGATTGAGGATTGAGGATTGAGGATTGAGGACTGAAGATTGAATATTGATGATTGAAGATTGTGGATTGAGGATTGAGGGTTGCGGATTGAGGACGAGGACTGAGGGTTGAGTATTGATGTTTGAGGTCTGGGGATTGAGGATTGAGGATTGAGAATTGAGGATTGAGGATTGAGGATTGAAGATTGAGGATTGGGTATTGAGGATTGAAGAATGAGGATTGAGGATTGAGGATTGAGGATTGAGGATTGAAGATTGAGTATTGAGGATTGAAGAATGAGAATTGAGGATTGAGGGTTGAGGATTGAGGTTTGAGTATTGAGGATTGAGGATTGAGGATTGAAGATTGACTATTAAGAATTGAAGACTGAGGATTGAGGATTGAGGATTCAGGATTGAGGATTGAAGATTGAGGATTGGGGATTGAGGATTGACGATAGAGGATTGAGTATTGAGGAATGAGAATTGAGAATTGAGGATTGAGGATTGAAGATTGTGTATTCAGGATTGAAGATTGAGGATTGAGGATTGAGGATTGAGGATTGAGGATTGAGGATTGACGATGAGGGCTGAGGCTTGAGGATTGAGGTTTAAGGACTGAGGACTGAGGATTGAGGATTGAGAATTGAGGATTGAGGATTGAGGATTGAAGATTGAGGATTGCGTATTGAGGATTGAAGAATGAGGATTGAGGATTGAAGATTGAGGATTGAGTATTGAGGATTGAGAATTGAGGATTGAGGATTGAAGATTGTGTATTCAGGATTGAAGATTGAGGATTGAGGATTGAGGATTGAGGATTGAGGATGAGTGCTGAGGGTTGAGGATTGAGGTTTGAGGATTGAGGACTGAGGATTGTGGATTGAGGATTGATGATTGAGTATTGAAGATTGAGAATTGAGGATTGAGGATTGAGGATTGAAGATTGAGGATTGGGTATTGAGGAATGAAGAGTGAGGACTGAGTATTGAGGATTGAGGTTTGAGGATTGAGAATTGAGGATTGAGGATTGAAGATTGAGGATTGGGTATTGAGGATTGAACATTGAGTATTGAGGATTGAGGATTGAGTATTGAGGATTGAGGATTGAGAATTGAGGATTGAGGATTGAGTATTGAGGATTGAGAATTGAGGATTGAGGATTGAAGATTGTGTATTCAGGATTGAAGATTGAGGATTGAGGATTGAGGATTGAGGATTGAGGATGAGGGCTGAGGATTGAGGATTGAGGATTGAAGATTGAGGATTGGGTATTGAGGATTGAAGAATGAGGACTGAGGATTGAGGATTGAGGATTGAGTATTGAGGATTGAGAATTGAGGATTGAGGATTGAAGATTGTGTATTCAGGATTGAAGATTGAGGATTGAGGATTGAGGATTGAGGATTGAGGATGAGGGCTGAGGATTGAGGATTGAGGTTTGAGGATTGAGGACTGAGGATTGTGGATTGAGGGTTGATGATCGAGTATTGAAGATTGAGAATTGAGGATTGAGGATTGAGGATTGAAGATTGAGGATTGGGTATTGAGGAATGAAGAATGAGGACTGAGGATTGAGGATTGGGGTTTGAGGATTGAGAATTGAGGATTGAGGATTGAAGATTGAGGATTGGGTATTGAGGATTGAATATTGAGGATTGAGGATTGAGGATTGAGGATTGAGGATTGAGGATTGAGAATTGAGGATTGAGGATTGAAGATTGAGGATTGGGTATTGAGGATTGATGATTGAGGATTGAGGATTGAGTATTGAGGATTGAAGATTGAGGATTGAGGATTGAGGATTGAGGATTGAGGATTGAAGATTGAGGATTGAAGATTGAGGATTGGGTATTGAGGATTGAAGAATGAGGACTGAGGATTGAGGATTGAGGATTGAGGATTGAGAATTGAGGATTGAGGATTGAAGATTGAGGATTGGGTATTGAGGATTGAAGAATGAGGACTGAGGATTGAGGATTGAGGATTGAAGATTGAGTATTGAGGATTGAAGATTGAGGATTGATGATTGAGGATTGAGGATTTAGGATTGATGATTGAGGATTGAAGATTGAGTATTGAGGATTGAAGATTGAGGATTGCGGATTGAGGATTGAGGATTGAGGATTGAAGATTGAGGATTGGGGATTGAGGATTGACGATTGAGGATTGAGGATTGAGGATTGAGGATTGACAATAAGGGCTGAGGCTTGAGGATTGAGGTTTGAGGACTGAGGACTGAGGATTGAGAATTGAGGATTGAGGATTGAGGATTGAAGATTGAGGATTGGGTATTGCGGATTGAACATTGAGGATTGAGGATTGAGGATTGAGGATTGAGGACTGAAGATTGAATATTGATGATTGAAGATTGTGGATTGAGGATTGAGGGTTGCGGATTGAGGACGAGGACTGAGGGTTGAGTATTGATGTTTGAGGTCTGGGAATTGATTATTGAGGATTGAGAATTGAGGATTGAGGATTGAGGATTGAAGATTGAGGATTGGGTATTGAGGATTGAAGAATGAGGATTGAGGATTGAGGATTGAGGATTGAGGATTGAAGATTGAGTATTGAGGATTGAAGAATGAGAATTGAGGATTGAGGGTTGAGGATTGAGGTTTGAGTATTGAGGATTGAGGATTGAGGATTGAAGATTGACTATTAAGAATTGAAGACTGAGGATTGAGGATTGAGGATTCAGGATTGAGGATTGAAGATTGAGGATTGGGGATTGAGGATTGACGATAGAGGATTGAGTATTGAGGAATGAGAATTGAGAATTGAGGATTGAGGATTGAAGATTGTGTATTCAGGATGGAAGATTGAGGATTGAGGATTGAGGATTGAGGATTGACGATGAGGGCTGAGGCTTGAGGATTGAGGTTTAAGGGCTGAGGACTGAGGATTGAGGATTGAGAATTGAGGATTGAGGATTGAGGATTGAAGATTGAGGATTGCGTATTGAGGATTGAAGAATGAGGATTGAGGATTGAAGATTGAGGATTGAGTATTGAGGATTGAGAATTGAGGATTGAGGATTGAAGATTGTGTATTCAGTATTGAAGATTGAGGATTGAGGATTGAGGATTGAGGATTGAGGATGAGGGCTGAGGGTTGAGGATTGAGGTTTGAGGATTGAGGACTGAGGATTGTGGATTGAGGATTGATGATTGAGTATTGAAGATTGAGAATTGAGGATTGAGGATTGAGGATAGAAGATTGAGGATTGGGTATTGAGGAATGAAGAATGAGGACTGAGTATTGAGGATTGAGGTTTGAGGATTGAGAATTGAGGATTGAGGATTGAAGATTGAGGATTGGGTACTGAGGATTGAACATTGAGTATTGAGGATTGAGGATTGAGTATTGAGGATTGAGGATTGAGAATTGAGGATTGAGGATTGAAGATTGAGGATTGGGTATTGAGGATTGATGATTGAGGATTGAGGATTGAGTATTGAGGATTGAAGATTGAGGATTGAGGATTGAGGATTGAGGATTGAGGATTGAAGATTGAGGATTGAAGATTGAGGATTGGGTATTGAGGATTGAAGAATGAGGACTGAGGATTGAGGATTGAGGATTGAGGATTGAGAATTGAGGATTGAGGATTGAAGATTGAGGATTGGGTATTGAGGATTGAAGAATGAGGACTGAGGATTGAGGATTGAGGATTGAAGATTGAGTATTGAGGATTGAAGGTTGAGGATTGAGGATTGAGGATTGAGGATTTAGGATTGATGATTGAGGATTGAAGATTGAGTATTGAGGATTGAAGATTGAGGATTGAGGATTGAGGATTGAGGATTGAGGATTGAAGATTGAGGATTGGGGATTGAGTATTGACGATTGAGGACTGAGGATTGAGGATTGAGGATTGAGGATTGAGGATTGAGGTTTGAGGACTGAGGACTGAGGATTGAGGATTGAGAATTGAGGATTGAGGATTGAGGATTGAAGATTGAGGATTGGGTATTGCGGATTGAACATTGAGGATTGAGGATTGAGGATTGAGGATTGAGGACTGAGGATTGAATATTGATGATTGAAGACTGTGGATTGAGGATTGAGGGTTGCGGATTGAGGACGAGGACTGAGGGTTGAGGATTGAGCATTGAGTATTGACGCTTGAGGATTGAGGGTTGAGGATTGACGATTGAGGATTGAGTATTGAGGATTGAGAATTGAGGACTGAGGATTGAAGATTGTGTACTCAGGATTGAAGATTGAGGATTGAGGATTGAGGATTGGGGATTCACGATAAGGGCTGAGGCTTGAGGATTGAGGTTTGACGACTGAGGACTGAGGATTGAGGATTGAGAATTGAGGATTGAGGATTGAGGATTGAAGATTGAGGATTGGGTATTGCGGATTGAACATTGAGGATTGAGGATTGAGGATTCAGGATTGAGGACTGAAGATTGAATATTGATGATTGAAGATTGTGGATTGAGGATTGAGGGTTGCGGATTGAGGACGAGGACTGAGGGTTGAGTATTGATGTTTGAGGTCTGGGGATTGAGGATTGAGGATTGAGAATTGAGGATTGAGGATTGAGGATTGAAGATTGAAGATTGACTATTATGGATTGAAGACTGAGGATTGAGGATTGAGGATTCAGGATTGAGGATTGAAGATTGAGGATTGGGGATTGAGGATTGACGACTGAGGATTGAGTATTGAGGATTGAGAATTGAGAATTGAGGATTGAGGATTGAAGATTGTGTATTCAGGATTGAAGATTGAGGATTGAGGATTGAGGATTGAGGATTGACGATGAGGGCTGAGGCTTGAGGATTGAGGTTTAAGGACTGAGGACTGAGGATTGAGGATTGAGAATTGAGGATTGAGGATTGAGGATTGAAGATTGAGGATTGGGTATTGAGGATTGAAGAATGAGGATTGAGGATTGAAGATTGAGGATTGAGTATTGAGGATTGAGAATTGAGGATTGAGGATTGAAGATTGTGTATTCAGGATTGAAGATTGAGGATTGAGGATTGAGGATTGAGGATTGAGGATTGAGGATTGAGGATGAGGGCTGAGGGTTGAGGATTGAGGTTTGAGGATTGAGGACTGAGGATTGAGGATTGGGGGTTGATGATTGAGTATTAAGGATTGAAGATTGAGGATTGAGGATTGAGGACTGAGGATTGAGGATTGACGATTGAGGATTGAGGATTGAGGATTGAAGATTGAGGATTGGGTATTGAGGATTGAAGAATGAGGATTGAGGATTGAGGATTGAGGATTGAGGATTGAGGATTGAGGATTGAGGATTGAGGATTGAGGATTGAGGATTGAAGATTGAGGATTGGGGACTGAGTGTTCAGGGTTGAGTGGTGAGAATTGGTGTTTGTGGATAGAGATATGAAGATTGCAGATTGAGTATTGCGTATGGAAAACTCTGAACTGACGATATTCTATTGAGGATTGAGGATTGACAACTGATTGTTGAGGACTGAGGGCTGAAGATTGAGGTTTCAGGATTGAGGATGCAGGATTCTGGTTTGAGGACTGAGGATTGAGGATTGAGGATTGAGGATTGAAGAATGAGAATTGAGGATTGAGGGTTGAGGATTGAGGTTTGAGTATTGAGGATTGAGGATTGAGGATTGAAGATTGACTATTAAGAATTGAAGACTGAGGATTGAGGATTGAGGATTCAGGATTGAGGATTGAAGATTGAGGATTGGGGATTGAGGATTGACGATAGAGGATTGAGTATTGAGGAATGAGAATTGAGAATTGAGGATTGAGGATTGAAGATTGTGTATTCAGGATTGAAGATTGAGGATTGAGGATTGAGGATTGAGGATTGAGGATTGAGGATTGACGATGAGGGCTGAGGCTTGAGGATTGAGGTTTAAGGACTGAGGACTGAGGATTGAGGATTGAGAATTGAGGATTGAGGATTGAGGATTGAAGATTGAGGATTGCGTATTGAGGATTGAAGAATGAGGATTGAGGATTGAAGATTGAGGATTGAGTATTGAGGATTGAGAATTGAGGATTGAGGATTGAAGATTGTGTATTCAGGATTGAAGATTGAGGATTGAGGATTGAGGATTGAGGATTGAGGATGAGTGCTGAGGGTTGAGGATTGAGGTTTGAGGATTGAGGACTGAGGATTGTGGATTGAGGATTGATGATTGAGTATTGAAGATTGAGAATTGAGGATTGAGGATTGAGGATTGAAGATTGAGGATTGGGTATTGAGGAATGAAGAGTGAGGACTGAGTATTGAGGATTGAGGTTTGAGGATTGAGAATTGAGGATTGAGGATTGAAGATTGAGGATTGGGTATTGAGGATTGAACATTGAGTATTGAGGATTGAGGATTGAGTATTGAGGATTGAGGATTGAGAATTGAGGATTGAGGATTGAGTATTGAGGATTGAGAATTGAGGATTGAGGATTGAAGATTGTGTATTCAGGATTGAAGATTGAGGATTGAGGATTGAGGATTGAGGATTGAGGATGAGGGCTGAGGATTGAGGATTGAGGATTGAAGATTGAGGATTGGGTATTGAGGATTGAAGAATGAGGACTGAGGATTGAGGATTGAGGATTGAGTATTGAGGATTGAGAATTGAGGATTGAGGATTGAAGATTGTGTATTCAGGATTGAAGATTGAGGATTGAGGATTGAGGATTGAGGATTGAGGATGAGGGCTGAGGATTGAGGATTGAGGTTTGAGGATTGAGGACTGAGGATTGTGGATTGAGGGTTGATGATCGAGTATTGAAGATTGAGAATTGAGGATTGAGGATTGAGGATTGAAGATTGAGGATTGGGTATTGAGGAATGAAGAATGAGGACTGAGGATTGAGGATTGAGGTTTGAGGATTGAGAATTGAGGATTGAGGATTGAAGATTGAGGATTGGGTATTGAGGATTGAACATTGAGGATTGAGGATTGAGGATTGAGGATTGAGGATTGAGGATTGAGAATTGAGGATTGAGGATTGAAGATTGAGGATTGGGTATTGAGGATTGATGATTGAGGATTGAGGATTGAGTATTGAGGATTGAAGATTGAGGATTGAGGATTGAGGATTGAGGATTGAGGATTGAAGATTGAGGATTGAAGATTGAGGATTGGGTATTGAGGATTGAAGAATGAGGACTGAGGATTGAGGATTGAGGATTGAGGATTGAGAATTGAGGATTGAGGATTGAAGATTGAGGATTGGGTATTGAGGATTGAAGAATGAGGACTGAGGATTGAGGATTGAGGATTGAAGATTGAGTATTGAGGATTGAAGATTGAGGATTGATGATTGAGGATTGAGGATTTAGGATTGATGATTGAGGATTGAAGATTGAGTATTGAGGATTGAAGATTGAGGATTGCGGATTGAGGATTGAGGATTGAGGATTGAAGATTGAGGATTGGGGATTGAGGATTGACGATTGAGGATTGAGGATTGAGGATTGAGGATTGACAATAAGGGCTGAGGCTTGAGGATTGAGGTTTGAGGACTGAGGACTGAGGATTGAGAATTGAGGATTGAGGATTGAGGATTGAAGATTGAGGATTGGGTATTGCGGATTGAACATTGAGGATTGAGGATTGAGGATTGAGGATTGAGGACTGAAGATTGAATATTGATGATTGAAGATTGTGGATTGAGGATTGAGGGTTGCGGATTGAGGACGAGGACTGAGGGTTGAGTATTGATGTTTGAGGTCTGGGAATTGAGGATTGAGGATTGAGAATTGAGGATTGAGGATTGAGGATTGAAGATTGAGGATTGGGTATTGAGGATTGAAGAATGAGGATTGAGGATTGAGGATTGAGGATTGAGGATTGAAGATTGAGTATTGAGGATTGAAGAATGAGAATTGAGGATTGAGGGTTGAGGATTGAGGTTTGAGTATTGAGGATTGAGGATTGAGGATTGAAGATTGACTATTAAGAATTGAAGACTGAGGATTGAGGATTGAGGATTCAGGATTGAGGATTGAAGATTGAGGATTGGGGATTGAGGATTGACGATAGAGGATTGAGTATTGAGGAATGAGAATTGAGAATTGAGGATTGAGGATTGAAGATTGTGTATTCAGGATGGAAGATTGAGGATTGAGGATTGAGGATTGAGGATTGACGATGAGGGCTGAGGCTTGAGGATTGAGGTTTAAGGGCTGAGGACTGAGGATTGAGGATTGAGAATTGAGGATTGAGGATTGAGGATTGAAGATTGAGGATTGCGTATTGAGGATTGAAGAATGAGGATTGAGGATTGAAGATTGAGGATTGAGTATTGAGGATTGAGAATTGAGGATTGAGGATTGAAGATTGTGTATTCAGTATTGAAGATTGAGGATTGAGGATTGAGGATTGAGGATTGAGGATGAGGGCTGAGGGTTGAGGATTGAGGTTTGAGGATTGAGGACTGAGGATTGTGGATTGAGGATTGATGATTGAGTATTGAAGATTGAGAATTGAGGATTGAGGATTGAGGATAGAAGATTGAGGATTGGGTATTGAGGAATGAAGAATGAGGACTGAGTATTGAGGATTGAGGTTTGAGGATTGAGAATTGAGGATTGAGGATTGAAGATTGAGGATTGGGTACTGAGGATTGAACATTGAGTATTGAGGATTGAGGATTGAGTATTGAGGATTGAGGATTGAGAATTGAGGATTGAGGATTGAAGATTGAGGATTGGGTATTGAGGATTGATGATTGAGGATTGAGGATTGAGTATTGAGGATTGAAGATTGAGGATTGAGGATTGAGGATTGAGGATTGAGGATTGAAGATTGAGGATTGAAGATTGAGGATTGGGTATTGAGGATTGAAGAATGAGGACTGAGGATTGAGGATTGAGGATTGAGGATTGAGAATTGAGGATTGAGGATTGAAGATTGAGGATTGGGTATTGAGGATTGAAGAATGAGGACTGAGGATTGAGGATTGAGGATTGAAGATTGAGTATTGAGGATTGAAGGTTGAGGATTGAGGATTGAGGATTGAGGATTTAGGATTGATGATTGAGGATTGAAGATTGAGTATTGAGGATTGAAGATTGAGGATTGAGGATTGAGGATTGAGGATTGAGGATTGAAGATTGAGGATTGGGGATTGAGTATTGACGATTGAGGACTGAGGATTGAGGATTGAGGATTGAGGATTGAGGATTGAGGTTTGAGGACTGAGGACTGAGGATTGAGGATTGAGAATTGAGGATTGAGCATTGAGGATTGAAGATTGAGGATTGGGTATTGCGGATTGAACATTGAGGATTGAGGATTGAGGATTGAGGATTGAGGACTGAGGATTGAGTATTGATGATTGAAGACTGTGGATTGAGGATTGAGGGTTGCGGATTGAGGACGAGGACTGAGGGTTGAGGATTGAGCATTGAGTATTGACGCTTGAGGATTGAGGGTTGAGGATTGACGATTGAGGATTGAGTATTGAGGATTGAGAATTGAGGACTGAGGATTGAAGATTGTGTACTCAGGATTGAAGATTGAGGATTGAGGATTGAGGATTGGGGATTCACGATAAGGGCTGAGGCTTGAGGATTGAGGTTTGACGACTGAGGACTGAGGATTGAGGATTGAGAATTGAGGATTGAGGATTGAGGATTGAAGATTGAGGATTGGGTATTGCGGATTGAACATTGAGGATTGAGGATTGAGGATTCAGGATTGAGGACTGAAGATTGAATATTGATGATTGAAGATTGTGGATTGAGGATTGAGGGTTGCGGATTGAGGACGAGGACTGAGGGTTGAGTATTGATGTTTGAGGTCTGGGGATTGAGGATTGAGGATTGAGAATTGAGGATTGAGGATTGAGGATTGAAGATTGAAGATTGACTATTATGGATTGAAGACTGAGGATTGAGGATTGAGGATTCAGGATTGAGGATTGAAGATTGAGGATCGGGGATTGAGGATTGACGACTGAGGATTGAGTATTGAGGATTGAGAATTGAGAATTGAGGATTGAGGATTGAAGATTGTGTATTCAGGATTGAAGATTGAGGATTGAGGATTGAGGATTGAGGATTGACGATGAGGGCTGAGGCTTGAGGATTGAGGTTTAAGGACTGAGGACTGAGGATTGAGGATTGAGAATTGAGGATTGAGGATTGAGGATTGAAGATTGAGGATTGGGTATTGAGGATTGAAGAATGAGGATTGAGGATTGAAGATTGAGGATTGAGTATTGAGGATTGAGAATTGAGGATTGAGGATTGAAGATTGTGTATTCAGGATTGAAGATTGAGGATTGAGGATTGAGGATTGAGGATTGAGGATTGAGGATTGAGGATGAGGGCTGAGGGTTGAGGATTGAGGTTTGAGGATTGAGGACTGAGGATTGAGGATTGGGGGTTGATGATTGAGTATTAAGGATTGAAGATTGAGGATTGAGGATTGAGGACTGAGGATTGAGGATTGACGATTGAGGATTGAGGATTGAGGATTGAAGATTGAGGATTGGGTATTGAGGATTGAAGAATGAGGATTGAGGATTGAGGATTGAGGATTGAGGATTGAGGATTGACGATGAGGGCTGAGGCTTGAGGATTGAGGTTTAAGGGCTGAGGACTGAGGATTGAGGATTGAGAATTGAGGATTGAGGATTGAGGATTGAAGATTGAGGATTGCGTATTGAGGATTGAAGAATGAGGATTGAGGATTGAAGATTGAGGATTGAGTATTGAGGATTGAGAATTGAGGATTGAGGATTGAAGATTGTGTATTCAGTATTGAAGATTGAGGATTGAGGATTGAGGATTGAGGATTGAGGATGAGGGCTGAGGGTTGAGGATTGAGGTTTGAGGATTGAGGACTGAGGATTGTGGATTGAGGATTGATGATTGAGTATTGAAGATTGAGAATTGAGGATTGAGGATTGAGGATAGAAGATTGAGGATTGGGTATTGAGGAATGAAGAATGAGGACTGAGTATTGAGGATTGAGGTTTGAGGATTGAGAATTGAGGATTGAGGATTGAAGATTGAGGATTGGGTACTGAGGATTGAACATTGAGTATTGAGGATTGAGGATTGAGTATTGAGGATTGAGGATTGAGAATTGAGGATTGAGGATTGAAGATTGAGGATTGGGTATTGAGGATTGATGATTGAGGATTGAGGATTGAGTATTGAGGATTGAAGATTGAGGATTGAGGATTGAGGATTGAGGATTGAGGATTGAAGATTGAGGATTGAAGATTGAGGATTGGGTATTGAGGATTGAAGAATGAGGACTGAGGATTGAGGATTGAGGATTGAGGATTGAGAATTGAGGATTGAGGATTGAAGATTGAGGATTGGGTATTGAGGATTGAAGAATGAGGACTGAGGATTGAGGATTGAGGATTGAAGATTGAGTATTGAGGATTGAAGGTTGAGGATTGAGGATTGAGGATTGAGGATTTAGGATTGATGATTGAGGATTGAAGATTGAGTATTGAGGATTGAAGATTGAGGATTGAGGATTGAGGATTGAGGATTGAGGATTGAAGATTGAGGATTGGGGATTGAGTATTGACGATTGAGGACTGAGGATTGAGGATTGAGGATTGAGGATTGAGGATTGAGGTTTGAGGACTGAGGACTGAGGATTGAGGATTGAGAATTGAGGATTGAGCATTGAGGATTGAAGATTGAGGATTGGGTATTGCGGATTGAACATTGAGGATTGAGGATTGAGGATTGAGGATTGAGGACTGAGGATTGAGTATTGATGATTGAAGACTGTGGATTGAGGATTGAGGGTTGCGGATTGAGGACGAGGACTGAGGGTTGAGGATTGAGCATTGAGTATTGACGCTTGAGGATTGAGGGTTGAGGATTGACGATTGAGGATTGAGTATTGAGGATTGAGAATTGAGGACTGAGGATTGAAGATTGTGTACTCAGGATTGAAGATTGAGGATTGAGGATTGAGGATTGGGGATTCACGATAAGGGCTGAGGCTTGAGGATTGAGGTTTGACGACTGAGGACTGAGGATTGAGGATTGAGAATTGAGGATTGAGGATTGAGGATTGAAGATTGAGGATTGGGTATTGCGGATTGAACATTGAGGATTGAGGATTGAGGATTCAGGATTGAGGACTGAAGATTGAATATTGATGATTGAAGATTGTGGATTGAGGATTGAGGGTTGCGGATTGAGGACGAGGACTGAGGGTTGAGTATTGATGTTTGAGGTCTGGGGATTGAGGATTGAGGATTGAGAATTGAGGATTGAGGATTGAGGATTGAAGATTGAAGATTGACTATTATGGATTGAAGACTGAGGATTGAGGATTGAGGATTCAGGATTGAGGATTGAAGATTGAGGATCGGGGATTGAGGATTGACGACTGAGGATTGAGTATTGAGGATTGAGAATTGAGAATTGAGGATTGAGGATTGAAGATTGTGTATTCAGGATTGAAGATTGAGGATTGAGGATTGAGGATTGAGGATTGACGATGAGGGCTGAGGCTTGAGGATTGAGGTTTAAGGACTGAGGACTGAGGATTGAGGATTGAGAATTGAGGATTGAGGATTGAGGATTGAAGATTGAGGATTGGGTATTGAGGATTGAAGAATGAGGATTGAGGATTGAAGATTGAGGATTGAGTATTGAGGATTGAGAATTGAGGATTGAGGATTGAAGATTGTGTATTCAGGATTGAAGATTGAGGATTGAGGATTGAGGATTGAGGATTGAGGATTGAGGATTGAGGATGAGGGCTGAGGGTTGAGGATTGAGGTTTGAGGATTGAGGACTGAGGATTGAGGATTGGGGGTTGATGATTGAGTATTAAGGATTGAAGATTGAGGATTGAGGATTGAGGACTGAGGATTGAGGATTGACGATTGAGGATTGAGGATTGAGGATTGAAGATTGAGGATTGGGTATTGAGGATTGAAGAATGAGGATTGAGGATTGAGGATTGAGGATTGAGGATTGAGGATTGAGGATTGAGGATTGAGGATTGAAGATTGAGGATTGGGGACTGAGTGTTCAGGGTTGAGTGGTGAGAATTGGTGTTTGTGGATAGAGATATGAAGATTGCAGATTGAGTATTGCGTATGGAAAACTCTGAACTGACGATATTCTATTGAGGATTGAGGATTGACAACTGATTGTTGAGGACTGAGGGCTGAAGATTGAGGTTTCAGGATTGAGGATGCAGGATTCTGGTTTGAGGACTGAGGATTGAGGATTGAGGATTGAGGATTGAGAATTGAGGATTGAGGATTGAAGATTGAGGATTGGTTATTGAGGATTTAACATTGAGTATTGAGAATTGAGGATTGAGGATTGAGGATTGAGGATTGAAGATGGAATACTGATGATTGAAGGTTGAGGATTGAGGATTGAGGGTTGTGGATTGAGGACGAGGACTGAGGGTTGAGTATTGATGTTTGAGGTCTGAGGATTGAGCATAGAGGATTGAGAATTGAGGATTGAGGATTGAGGATTGAAGATTGAGGATTGGGTATTGAGGATTGAAGAATGAGGGCTGAGGATTGAGGATTGAGGATTGAGGATTGAAGATTGAGTATTGAGGATTGAAGATTGAGGATTGAGGATTGAGGATTGAGGATTTAGGATTGATGATTGAGGATTGAAATTGAGTATTGAGGATTGAAGATTGAGGATTGAGGATTGAGGATTGAGGATTGAGGATTGAAGATTGAGGATTGGGGATGGAGGATTGACGATTGAGGATTGAGTATTGAGGATTGAGAATTGAGGATTGAGGATTGAACATTGAGTATTGAGGGCTGAAGATTGAGGATTGAGGAATGAGGATTGAAGATTGAGGACTTAGTGTTGAGGGTTGAGAGATGGGAATTGACGTTTGTGGATTGTGATTTGAAGATTGAAGAATGGGGATTGAGTATTGAAAGCTGTGAATTGAGGATATTCTGCTGAGGATTGAGGATTGACTATTGATTGTTGAGGACTGAGGGCTGAAGGTTGAGGATTCAGGATTGAGGATTCGGTATTGAGGTTTGAGGACTGAGGATTGAGGGTTGAGGATTGAGGATTGAGGATTGACGCTTGAGGATTGAGGGTTGAGGATGGAGGCTTGAAGAGAGAGAACTGAGTGTTGAGGATTGAGTGTATAGGATTGATGTTTGAGGATTGAGATATGATTATTGAATATTGCGGTTTTAGTATTGAACCATGAGAGTTCAGGATATTCTATTGAGTATTGAGAATTGAGGATTGATTCTTGTGTATTGAGGATTGGTGGTTGAGTGTTGTGTGTTGAATATTGAGGATTCGGGATTCAGAATTGAGGATTGAGGATTGAAGATTGAGTATTGAGGATTGAAGATTGAGGATTTTGGATTGAGGATTGAAGATTGAGTATTGAGGATTGAAGATTGAGGATTGAGGATTGAGGATTGAGGATTGAGGATTGAAGATTGAGGATTGGGGATTGAGGATTGACGATTGAGGATTGAGTACTGAGCATTGAGAATTGAGGATTGAGTACTGAACATTGGGTATTGAGGACTGAAGATTGAGGATTCAGGATTGAGGATCCAGGATTGAGGTTTGAGGACTGAGGATTGAGGATTGAGGATTGAGGATTGAGGATTGAGGCTTGAGGATTGAGGATTGAGGATTGAGGATTGAAGATTGAGGATTGGGTATTGCGGATTGAACATTGAGGGTTGAGGATTGAGGATTGAGGATTGAGGATTGAGGACGGAAGACTGAATATTGATGATTGAAGATTGAGGGTTGAGGATTGAGGGCTGTGGATTGAGGACGAGGACTGAGGGTTGTGTATTGATGTCTGAGGTCTGAGGATTGAGGATTGAGGATTGAGAATGGAGGATTGAGGATTGAGGATTGAAGATTGAGGATTGGGTATTAAGGATTGAAGAATGAGGATTGAGGATTGGTGATTGAGGAATGAGAATTGAGTATTGAGGATTGAAGATTGTGTATTCAGGATTGGAGATTGAGGATTGAGGATTGAGGATTGAGGATTGAGGATCCAGGATTGAGGTTTGAGGACTGAGGATTGAGGATTGAGGACTGAGGATTGAGGATTGAGGATTGAGGATTGAGGATTGAGGATTGAAGATTGAGGCTTGG
Source organism: Calliopsis andreniformis (assembly GCF_051401765.1). NCBI lineage: Eukaryota > Metazoa > Arthropoda > Insecta > Hymenoptera > Andrenidae > Calliopsis > Calliopsis andreniformis. Next base: position 3,879,152 of record NW_027480463.1, on the reverse strand, counting down.
GTATTGAGGATTGAAGAATGAGGATTGAGGATTGAGGATTGAGGATTGAGGATTGAGGATTGAGGATTGAGGATTGAGGATTGAAGATTGAGGATTGGGGACTGAGTGTTCAGGGTAGAGTGGTGAGAATTGGTGTTTGTGGATAGAGATATGAAGATTGCAGATTGAGTATTGCGTATGGGAAACTCTGAACTGACGATATTCTATTGAGGATTGAGGATTGACAACTGATTGTTGAGGACTGAGGGCTGAAGATTGAGGTTTCAGGAGTGAGGATGCAGGATTCTGGTTTGAGGACTGAGGATTGAGGATTGAGGATTGAGGATTGAGAATTGAGGATTGAGGATTGAAGATTGAGGATTGGTTATTGAGGATTTAACATTGAGGATTGAGAATTGAGGATTGAGGATTGAGGATTGAGGATTGAAGATGGAATACTGATGATAGAAGGTTGAGGATTGAGGATTGAGGGTTGTGGATTGAGGACGTGGACTGAGGGTTGAGTATTGATGTTTGAGGTCTGAGGATTGAGGATAGAGGATTGAGAATTGAGGATTGAGGATTGAGGATTGAAGATTGAGGATTGGGTATTGAGGATTGAAGAATGAGCACTGAGGATTGAGGATTGAGGATTGAGGATTAAAGATTGAGTATTGAGGATTGAAGATTGAGGATTGAGGATTGAGGATTGAGGATTTAGGATTGATGATTGAGGATTGAAGATTGAGTATTGACGATTGAAGATTGAGGATTGAGGATTGAGGATTGAGGATTGAGGATTGAAGATTGAGGATTGGGGATTGAGGATTGACGATTGAGGATTGAGTATTGAGGATTGAGAATTGAGGATTGAGGATTGAACATTGAGTATTGAGGGCTGAAGATTGAGGATTGAGGAATGAGGATTGAAGATTGAGGACTTAGTGTTGAGGGTTGAGTGATGGGAATTGACGTTTGTGGATTGAGATTTGAAGATTGAAGAATGGGGATTGAGTATTGAAAGCTGTGAGTTGAGGATATTCTGTTGAGGATTGAGGATTGACAATTGATTGTTGAGGACTGAGGGCTGAAGGTTGAGGATTCAGGATTGAGGATTCGGTATTGAGGTTTGAGGACTGAGGATTGAGGGTTGAGGATCGAGGATTGAGGATTGACGCTTGAGGATTGAGGGTTGAGGATGGAGGCTTGAAGAGAGAGGACTGAGTGTTGAGGATTGAGTGTATAGGATTGATGTTTGAGGATTGAGATATGATTATTGAATATTGCGGTTTGAGTATTGAACCATGAGGGTTCAGGATATTCTATTGAGTATTGAGAATTGAGGATTGATTCTTGTGTATTGAGGATTGGTGGTTGAGTGTTGTGTGTTGAATATTGAGGATTCGGGATTCAGAATTGAGGATTGAGGATTGAAGATTGAGTATTGAGGATTGAAGATAGAGGATTTTGGATTGAGGATTGAAGATTGAGTATTGAGGATTGAAGATTGAGGATTGAGGATTGAGGATTGAGGATTGAGGATTGAAGATTGAGGATTGGGGATTGAGGATTGACTTTTGAGGATTGAGTATTGAGGATTGAGGATTGAGGATTGAGGATTGAGGATTGAGGATTGAGGATTCAGGATTGAAGATTGAGGATTGAGGATTGAGGATTAAAGATTGAGTATTGAGGATTGAAGATTGAGGATTGATGATTGAGGATTGAGGATTGAGGATTGAATATTGAGAATTGAGGATTGAGGATTGAGGATTGAGGATTGACGATGAGGGCTGAGGCTTGAGGATTGAGGTTTAAGGACTGAGGACTGAGGATTGAGGATAGAGAATTGAGGATTGAGGATTGAGGATTGAAGATTGAGGATTGCGTATTGAGGATTGAAGAATGAGGATTGAGGATTGAAGATTGAGGATTGAGTATTGAGGATTGAGAATTGAGGATTGAGGATTGAAGATTGTGTATTCAGGATTGAAGATTGAGGATTGAGGATTGAGGATTGAGGATTGAGGATGAGGGCTGAGGATTGAGGATTGAGGTTTGAGGATTGAGGACTGAGGATTGTGGATTGAGGGTTGATGATTGAGTATTGAAGATTGAGAATTGAGGATTGAGGATTGAGGATTGAAGATTGAGGATTGGGTATTGAGGAATGAAGAATGAGGACTGAGGATTGAGGATTGAGGTTTGAGGATTGAGAATTGAGGATTGAGGATTGAAGATTGAGGATTGGGTATTGAGGATTGAACATTGAGGATTGAGGATTGAGTATTGAGGATTGAGGATTGAGGATTGAGAATTGAGGATTGAGGATTGAAGATTGAGGATTGGGTATTGAGGATTGATGATTGAGGATTGAGGATTGAGTATTGAGGATTGAAGATTGAGGATTGAGGATTGAGGATTGAGGATTGAGGATTGAAGATTGAGGATTGAAGATTGAGGATTGGGTATTGAGGATTGAAGAATGAGGACTGAGGATTGAGGATTGAGGATTGAGGATTGAGAATTGAGGATTGAGGATTGAAGATTGAGGATTGGGTATTGAGGATTGAAGAATGAGGACTGAGGATTGAGGATTGAGGATTGAAGATTGAGTATTGAGGATTGAAGATTGAGGATTGATGATTGAGGATTGAGGATTTAGGATTGATGATTGAGGATTGAAGATTGAGTATTGAGGATTGAAGATTGAGGATTGCGGATTGAGGATTGAGAATTGAGGATTGAAGATTGAGGATTGGGGATTGAGGATTGACGATTTAGGATTGAGGATTGAGGATTGAGGATTGACAATAAGGGCTGAGGCTTGAGGACTGAGGTTTGAGGACTGAGGACTGAGGATTGAGAATTGAGGATTGAGGATTGAGGATTGACGATGAGGGCTGAGGCTTGAGGATTGAGGTTTAAGGACTGAGGACTGAGGATTGAGGATTGAGAATTGAGGATTGAGGATTGAGGATTGAAGATTGAGGATTGCGTATTGAGGATTGAAGAATGAGGATTGAGGATTGAAGATTGAGGATTGAGTATTGAGGATTGAGAATTGAGGATTGAGGATTGAAGATTGTGTATTCAGGATTGAAGATTGAGGATTGAGGATTGAGGATTGAGGATTGAGGATGAGGGCTGAGGATTGAGGATTGAGGTTTGAGGATTGAGGACTGAGGATTGTGGATTGAGGGTTGATGATTGAGTATTGAAGATTGAGAATTGAGGATTGAGGATTGAGGATTGAAGATTGAGGATTGGGTATTGAGGAATGAAGAATGAGGACTGAGGATTGAGGATTGAGGTTTGAGGATTGAGAATTGAGGATTGAGGATTGAAGATTGAGGATTGGGTATTGAGGATTGAACATTGAGGATTGAGGATTGAGTATTGAGGATTGAGGATTGAGGATTGAGAATTGAGGATTGAGGATTGAAGATTGAGGATTGGGTATTGAGGATTGATGATTGAGGATTGAGGATTGAGTATTGAGGATTGAAGATTGAGGATTGAGGATTGAGGATTGAGGATTGAGGATTGAAGATTGAGGATTGAAGATTGAGGATTGGGTATTGAGGATTGAAGAATGAGGACTGAGGATTGAGGATTGAGGATTGAGGATTGAGAATTGAGGATTGAGGATTGAAGATTGAGGATTGGGTATTGAGGATTGAAGAATGAGGACTGAGGATTGAGGATTGAGGATTGAAGATTGAGTATTGAGGATTGAAGGTTGAGGATTGATGATTGAGGATTGAGGATTTAGGATTGATGATTGAGGATTGAAGATTGAGTATTGAGGATTGAAGATTGAGGATTGCGGATTGAGGATTGAGAATTGAGGATTGAAGATTGAGGATTGGGGATTGAGGATTGACGATTTAGGATTGAGGATTGAGGATTGAGGATTGACAATAAGGGCTGAGGCTTGAGGACTGAGGTTTGAGGACTGAGGACTGAGGATTGAGAATTGAGGATTGAGGATTGAGGATTGAAGATTGAGGATTGGGTATTGCGGATTGAACATTGAGGATTGAGGATTGAGGATTGAGGATTGAGGATTGAGGACTGAAGATTGAATATTGATGATTGAAGATTGTGGATTGAGGATTGAGGGTTGCGGATTGAGGACGAGGACTGAGGGTTGGGTATTGATGTTTGAGGTCTGGGGATTGAGGATTGAGGATTGAGAATTGAGGATTGAGGATTGAGGATTGAAGATTGAGGATTGGGTATTGAGGATTGAAGAATGAGGATTGAGGATTGAGGATTGAGGATTGAGGATTGAAGATTGAGTATTGAGGATTGAAGAATGAGAATTGAGGATTGTGGGTTGAGGATTGAGGTTTGAGTATTGAGGATTGAGGATTGAGGATTGAAGATTGACTGTTAAGAATTGAAGACTGAGGATTGAGGATTGAGGATTCAGGATTGAGGATTGAAGATTGAGGATTGGGGATTGAGGATTGACGATAGAGGATTGAGTATTGAGGAATGAGAATTGAGAATTGAGGATTGAGGATTGAAGATTGTGTATTCAGGATTGAAGATTGAGGATTGAGGATCGAGGATTGAGGATTGACGATGAGGGCTGAGGCTTGAGGATTGAGGTTTAAGGACTGAGGACTGAGGATTGAGGATTGCGAATTGAGGATTGAGGATTGAGGATTGAAGATTGAGGATTGCGTATTGAGGATTGAAGAATGAGGATTGAGGATTGAAGATTGAGGATTGAGTATTGAGGATTGAGAATTGAGGATTGAGGATTGAAGATTGTGTATTCAGGATTGAAGATTGAGGATTGAGGATTGAGGATTGAGGATTGAGGATGAGGGCTGAGGGTTGAGGATTGAGGTTTGAGGATTGAGGACTGAGGATTGTGGATTGAGGATTGATGATTGAGTATTGAAGATTGAGAATTGAGGATTGAGGATTGAGGATTGAAGATTGAGGATTGGGTATTGAGGAATGAAGAATGAGGACTGAGTATTGAGGATTGAGGTTTGAGGATTGAGAATTGAGGATTGAGGATTGAAGATTGAGGATTGGGTATTGAGGATTGAACATTGAGTATTGAGGATTGAGGATTGAGTATTGAGGATTGAGGATTGAGAATTGAGGATTGAGGATTGAAGATTGAGGATTGGGTATTGAGGATTGATGATTGAGGATTGAGGATTGAGTATTGAGGATTGAAGATTGAGGATTGAGGATTGAGGATTGAGGATTGAGGATTGAAGATTGAGGATTGAAGATTGAGGATTGGGTATTGAGGATTGAAGAATGAGGACTGAGGATTGAGGATTGAGGATTGAGGATTGAGAATTGAGGATTGAGGATTGAAGATTGAGGATTTGGTATTGAGGATTGAAGAATGAGGACTGAGGATTGAGGATTGAGGATTGAAGATTGAGTATTGAGGATTGAAGGTTGAGGATTGAGGATTGAGGATTGAGGATTTAGGATTGATGATTGAGGATTGAAGATTGAGTATTGAGGATTGAAGATTGAGGATTGAGGATTGAGGATTGAGGATTGAGGATTGAAGATTGAGGATTGGGGATTGAGTATTGACGATTGAGGACTGAGGATTGAGGATTGAGGACTGAGGATTGAGGATTGAAGATTGAGGATTCGGGATTGAGGATTGACGATTGAGGATTGAGTATTGAGGATTGAGAATTGAGGATTGAGGATTGAACATTGAGTATTGAGGGCTGAAGATTGAGGATTGAGGAATGAGGATTGAAGATTGAGGACTTAGTGTTGAGGGTTGAGAGATGGGAATTGACGTTTGTGGATTGAGATTTGAAGATTGAAGAATGGGGATTGAGTATTGAAAGCTGTGAATTGAGGATATTCTGCTGAGGATTGAGGATTGACTATTGATTGTTGAGGACTGAGGGCTGAAGGTTGAGGATTCAGGATTGAGGATTCGGTATTGAGGTTTGAGGACTGAGGATTGAGGGTTGGGGATTGAGGATTGAGGATTGACGCTTGAGGATTGAGGGTTGAGGATGGAGGCTTGAAGAGAGAGAACTGAGTGTTGAGGATTGAGTGTATAGGATTGATGTTTGAGGATTGAGATATGATTATTGAATATTGCGGTTTTAGTATTGAACCATGAGAGTTCAGGATATTCTATTGAGTATTGAGAATTGAGGATTGATTCTTGTGTATTGAGGATTGGTGGTTGAGTGTTGTGTGTTGAATATTGAGGATTCGGGATTCAGAATTGAGGATTGAGGATTGAAGATTGAGTATTGAGGATTGAAGATTGAGGATTGAGGATTGAGGATTAAAGATTGAGTATTGAGGATTGAAGATTGAGGATTGATGATTGAGGATTGAGGATTGAGGATTGAATATTGTGTATTGAGGATTGAAGATTGAGGATTGAGGATTGAGGATTGAGGATTGAGGATTGAGGATTGAGGATTGAGGATTGAGGATTGAGGATTCAGGATTGAAGATTGAGGATTGAGGATTGAGGATTAAAGATTGAGTATTGAGGATTGAAGATTGAGGATTGATGATTGAGGATTGAGGATTGAGGATTGAATATTGAGGATTGAGGATTGAGGATTGAAGATAGAGGATTGGCTATTGAGGATTGATGAACGAGGATTGAGGATTGAGGATTGAGGATTGAACATTGAGGACTGAGTGTTGAGGGTTGAGTGATGAGAATTGGTGTTTGTGGATAGTGGCTTGAAGATTGCAGATTGAGCATTGAGTATTGAAAACTGTGTGTTGAGGATATTCTATTGAGGATTGAGGATTGACAACTGATTGTTGAGGACTGAGGGCTGAAGATTGAGGATTTAGGATTGCGGATTCAGAATTGAGGTTTGAGGACTGAGGATTGAGGATTGAAGATTGATTATTGAGGATTGAAGATTGAGGATTGAGGATTGAGGATTGTGGATTGTGGATGAGGGCTGAGGATTGAGGATTGAGGTTTGAGGATTGAGGACTGAGGATTGTGGACTGAGGATTGATGATTGAGTATTGAAGGTTGAGAATTGAGGATTGAGGATTGAGGATTGAAGATTGAGGATTGGGTATTGAGGATTGAAGAATGAGGACTGAGGATTGAGGATTGAGGATTGAGGAAAGAGGATTGAGGATTGAGGATTGAGGATTGAATATTGATGATTGAAGGTTGAGGATTGAGGATTGAGCGTTGTGGATTGAGGACGAGGACTGAGGGTTGAGTATTGATGTTTGAGGTCTGAGGATTGAAGATTGAAGATTGAGAATTGAGGATTGAGAATTGAGGATTGAAGATTGAGGATTGGGTATTGAGGATTGAGGAATGAGGACTGAGGATTGAGGATTGAGGATTGAGGATTGAAGATTGAGGATTGAGGGTTGCGGATTGAGGACGAGGACTGAGGGTTGAGGATTGAGGATTGAGTATTGACGCTTGAGGATTGAGGGTTGAGGATTGCAGATTGAGGATTGAGGATTGAGGATTGAGGATTGAGGGTTGAGGATTGAAGATTGAGGATTGAGGATTGAGGATTGAGGATTGAGGATTGAAGATTGAGGATTGGGGATTGAGGATTGACGATTGAGGATTGAGTATTGAGGAATGAGAATTGAGAATTGAGGATTGAGGATTGAAGATTGTGTATTCAGGATTGACGATTGAGGATTGAGGATTGAGGATTGAGGATTGACGATGAGGGCTGAGGCTTGAGGATTGAGGTTTAAGGACTGAGGACTGAGGATTGAGGATTGAGAATTGAGGATTGAGGATTGAGGATTGAAGATTGAGGATTGGGTATTGAGGATTGAAGAATGAGGATTGAGGATTGAAGATTGAGGATTGAGTATTGAGGATTGAGAATTGAGGATTGAGGATTGAAGATTGTGTATTCAGGATTGAAGATTGAGGATTGAGGATTGAGGATTTAGGATTGAGGATGAGGGCTGAGGGTTGAGGATTGAGGTTTGAGGATTGAGGACTGAGGATTGTGGATTGAGGATTAATGATTGAGTATTGAAGATTGAGAATTGAGGATTGAGGATTGAAGATTGAGGATTGAGGATTGAGGATTGAGGATTGAAGATTGAGTATTGAGGATTGAATGTTGAGGATTGAGGATTGTGGATTGAGGATTGAGGATTGAAGATTGAGGTCTGGGGACTGAGTATTGAGGTTTGAGTGATGAGAATTGGTGTTTGAGGATAGAGATTTAAAGATTGCAGATTGAGTATTGAGTATTGAAAACTGTGAATTGATGATATTCTATTGAGGATTGAGAATTGACAACTGATTGTTGAGGACTGAGATCTGAAGATTGAGGATTCATGATTGAGGATCCAGGATTGTGGTTTGAGGACTGAGGATTGAGGATTGAGGATTGAGGATTGAGGATTGAAGATTGAGGATTGGGGATTGAGTATTGACGATTGACGATTGAGTATTGAGGATTGAGAATTGAGGATTGAGGATTGAACATTGAGTATTGAGGGCTGAAGATTGAGGATTGAGGATTGAGGATTGAAGATTGAGGACTTAGTGTTGAGGGTTGAGTGATGGGAATTGACGTTTGTGGATTGAGATTTGAAGATTGAAGAATGGGGATTGAGTATTGAAAGCTGTGAATTGAGGATATTCTGTTGAGGATTGAGGATTGACAATTGATTGTTGAGGACTGAGGGCTGAAGGTTGAGGATTCAGGATTGAGGATTCGGTATTGAGGTTTGAGGACTGAGGATTGAGGGTTGAGTATTGAGGATTGAGGATTGACGCTTGAGGATTGAGGGTTGAGGATGGAGGCTTTAAGAGAGAGGACTGAGTGTTGAGGATTGAGTGTTTAGGATTGATGTTTGAGGATTGAGATATGATTATTGAATATTGCGGTTTGAGTATTGAACCATGAGAGTTCAGGATATTCTATTGAGTATTGAGAATTGAGGATTGATCCTTGTGTATTGAGGATTGGTGGTTGAGTGTTGTGTGTTGAATATTGAGGATTCGGGATTCAGAATTGAGGATTGAGGATTGAAGATTGAGTATTGAGGATTGAAGATTGAGGATTTTGGATTGAGGATTGAAGATTGAGTATTGAGGATTGAAGATTGAGTATTAAGGATTGAGGATTGAGGATTGAGGATTGGGGATTGAGGATTGACGATTGAGGATTGAGTATTGAGGAATGAGAATTGAGAATTGAGGATTGAGGATTGAAGATTGTGTATTCAGGATTGAAGATTGAGGATTGAGGATTGAGGATTGAGGATTGACGATGAGGGCTGAGGCTTGAGGATTGAGGTTTAAGGACTGAGGACTGAGGATTGAGGATTGAGAATTGAGGATTGAGGATTGAGGATTGAAGATTGAGGATTGGGTATTGAGGATTGAAGAATGAGGATTGAGGATTGAAGATTGAGGATTGAGTATTGAGGATTGAGAATTGAGGATTGAGGATTGAAGATTGTGTATTCAGGATTGAAGATTGAGGATTGAGGATTGAGGATTTAGGATTGAGGATGAGGGCTGAGGGTTGAGGATTGAGGTTTGAGGATTGAGGACTGAGGATTGTGGATTGAGGATTAATGATTGAGTATTGAAGATTGAGAATTGAGGATTGAGGATTGAGGATTGAAGATTGAGGATTGGGTATTGAGGATTGAAGAATGAGGACTGAGGATTGAGGATTGAGGATTGAGGATTGAGAATTGAGGTTTGAGGATTGAAGATTGAGGATTGGGTATTGAGGATTGAACATTGAGGATTGAGGATTGGGGATTGAGGATTGACGATTGAGGATTGAGTATTGAGGATTGAGAATTGAGTATTGAGGACTGAACATTGGGTATTCAGGACTGAAGATTGAGGATTCAGGATTGAGGATCCAGGATTGAGGTTTGAGGACTGAGGATTGAGGATTGAGGATTGAGGATTGAGGATTGAGGATTGAGGATTGAGGATTGAGGATTGAGGATTGAAGATTGAGGATTGGGGACTGAGTGTTCAGGGTTGAGTGGTGAGAATTGGTGTTTGTGGATAGAGATATGAAGATTGCAGATTGAGTATTGCGTATGGAAAACTCTGAACTGACGATATTCTATTGAGGATTGAGGATTGACAACTGATTGTTGAGGACTGAGGGCTGAAGATTGAGGTTTCAGGATTGAGGATGCAGGATTCTGGTTTGAGGACTGAGGATTGAGGATTGAGGATTGAGGATTGAGAATTGAGGATTGAGGATTGAAGATTGAGGATTGGTTATTGAGGATTTAACATTGAGTATTGAGAATTGAGGATTGAGGAATGAGGATTGAGGATTGAAGATGGAATACTGATGATTGAAGGTTGAGGATTGAGGATTGAGGGTTGTGGATTGAGGACGAGGACTGAGGGTTGAGTATTGATGTTTGAGGTCTGAGGATTGAGCATAGAGGATTGAGAATTGAGGATTGAGGATTGAGGATTGAAGATTGAGGATTGGGTATTGAGGATTGAAGAATGAGGGCTGAGGATTGAGGATTGAGGATTGAGGATTGAAGATTGGGTATTGAGGATTGAAGATTGAGGATTGAGGATTGAGGATTGAGGATTTAGGATTGATGATTGAGGATTGAAATTGAGTATTGAGGATTGAAGATTGAGGATTGAGGATTGAGGATTGAGGATTGAGGATTGAAGATTGAGGATTGGGGATGGAGGATTGACGATTGAGGATTGAGTATTGAGGATTGAGAATTGAGGATTGAGGATTGAACATTGAGTATTGAGGGCTGAAGATTGAGGATTGAGGAATGAGGATTGAAGATTGAGGACTTAGTGTTGAGGGTTGAGAGATGGGAATTGACGTTTGTGGATTGAGATTTGAAGATTGAAGAATGGGGATTGAGTATTGAAAGCTGTGAATTGAGGATATTCTGCTGAGGATTGAGGATTGACTATTGATTGTTGAGGACTGAGGGCTGAAGGTTGAGGATTCAGGATTGAGGATTCGGTATTGAGGTTTGAGGACTGAGGATTGAGGGTTGAGGATTGAGGATTGAGGATTGACGCTTGAGGATTGAGGGTTGAGGATGGAGGCTTGAAGAGAGAGAACTGAGTGTTGAGGATTGAGTGTATAGGATTGATGTTTGAGGATTGAGATATGATTATTGAATATTGCGGTTTTAGTATTGAACCATGAGAGTTCAGGATATTCTATTGAGTATTGAGAATTGAGGATTGATTCTTGTGTATTGAGGATTGGTGGTTGAGTGTTGTGTGTTGAATATTGAGGATTCGGGATTCAGAATTGAGGATTGAGGATTGAAGATTGAGTATTGAGGATTGAAGATTGAGGATTTTGGATTGAGGATTGAAGATTGAGTATTGAGGATTGAAGATTGAGGATTGAGGATTGAGGATTGAGGATTGAGGATTGAAGATTGAGGATTGGGGATTGAGGATTGACGATTGAGGATTGAGTACTGAGCATTGAGAATTGAGGATTGAGTACTGAACATTGGGTATTGAGGACTGAAGATTGAGGATTCAGGATTGAGGATCCAGGATTGAGGTTTGAGGACTGAGGATTGAGGATTGAGGATTGAGGATTGAGGATTGAGGCTTGAGGATTGAGGATTGAGGATTGAGGATTGAAGATTGAGGATTGGGTATTGCGGATTGAACATTGAGGGTTGAGGATTGAGGATTGAGGATTGAGGATTGAGGACGGAAGACTGACTATTGATGATTGAAGATTGAGGGTTGAGGATTGAGGGCTGTGGATTGAGGACGAGGACTGAGGGTTGTGTATTGATGTCTGAGGTCTGAGGATTGAGGATTGAGGATTGAGAATGGAGGATTGAGGATTGAGGATTGAAGATTGAGGATTGGGTATTAAGGATTGAAGAATGAGGATTGAGGATTGGTGATTGAGGAATGAGAATTGAGTATTGAGGATTGAAGATTGTGTATTCAGGATTGGAGATTGAGGATTGAGGATTGAGGATTGAGGATTGAGGATCCAGGATTGAGGTTTGAGGACTGAGGATTGAGGATTGAGGACTGAGGATTGAGGATTGAGGATTGAGGATTGAGGATTGAGGATTGAAGATTGAGGATTGGGTATTGAGGATTGAAGAATGAGGATTGAGGATTGAGGATTGAGGATTGAGGATTGAGGATTGAGGATTGAGGATTGAGGATTGAAGATTGAGGATTGGGGACTGAGTGTTCAGGGTAGAGTGGTGAGAATTGGTGTTTGTGGATAGAGATATGAAGATTGCAGATTGAGTATTGCGTATGGGAAACTCTGAACTGACGATATTCTATTGAGGATTGAGGATTGACAACTGATTGTTGAGGACTGAGGGCTGAAGATTGAGGTTTCAGGAGTGAGGATGCAGGATTCTGGTTTGAGGACTGAGGATTGAGGATTGAGGATTGAGGATTGAGAATTGAGGATTGAGGATTGAAGATTGAGGATTGGTTATTGAGGATTTAACATTGAGGATTGAGAATTGGGGATTGAGGATTGAGGATTGAGGATTGAAGATGGAATACTGATGATAGAAGGTTGAGGATTGAGGATTGAGGGTTGTGGATTGAGGACGTGGACTGAGGGTTGAGTATTGATGTTTGAGGTCTGAGGATTGAGGATAGAGGATTGAGAATTGAGGATTGAGGATTGAGGATTGAAGACTGAGGATTGGGTATTGAGGATTGAAGAATGAGCACTGAGGATTGAGGATTGAGGATTGAGGATTAAAGATTGAGTATTGAGGATTGAAGATTGAGGATTAAGGATTGAGGATTGAGGATTTAGGATTGATGATTGAGGATTGAAGATTGAGTATTGACGATTGAAGATTGAGGATTGAGGATTGAGGATTGAGGATTGAGGATTGAAGATTGAGGATTGGGGATTGAGGATTGACGATTGAGGATTGAGTATTGAGGATTGAGAATTGAGGATTGAGGATTGAACATTGAGTATTGAGGGCTGAAGATTGAGGATTGAGGAATGAGGATTGAAGATTGAGGACTTAGTGTTGAGGGTTGAGTGATGGGAATTGACGTTTGTGGATTGAGATTTGAAGATTGAAGAATGGGGATTGAGTATTGAAAGCTGTGAATTGAGGATATTCTGTTGAGGATTGAGGATTGACAATTGATTGTTGAGGACTGAGGGCTGAAGGTTGAGGATTCAGGATTGAGGATTCGGTATTGAGGTTTGAGGACTGAGGATTGAGGGTTGAGGATTGAGGATTGAGGATTGACGCTTGAGGATTGAGGGTTGAGGATGGAGGCTTGAAGAGAGAGGACTGAGTGTTGAGGATTGAGTGTATAGGATTGATGTTTGAGGATTGAGATATGATTATTGAATATTGCGGTTTGAGTATTGAACCATGAGAGTTCAGGATATTCTATTGAGTATTGAGAATTGAGGATTGATTCTTGTGTATTGAGGATTGGTGGTTGAGTGTTGTGTGTTGAATATTGAGGATTCGGGATTCAGAATTGAGGATTGAGGATTGAAGATTGAGTATTGAGGATTGAAGATAGAGGATTTTGGATTGAGGATTGAAGATTGAGTATTGAGGATTGAAGATTGAGGATTGAGGATTGAGGATTGAGGATTGAGGATTGAAGATTGAGGATTGGGGATTGAGGATTGACGATTGAGGATTGAGTATTGAGGATTGAGGATTGAGGATTGAGGATTGAGGATTGAGGATTGAGGATTCAGGATTGAAGATTGAGGATTGAGGATTGAGGATTAAAGATTGAGTATTGAGGATTGAAGATTGAGGATTGATGATTGAGGATTGAGGATTGAGGATTGAATATTGAGGATTGAGGATTGAGGATTGAGGATTGAGGATTGACGATGAGGGCTGAGGCTTGAGGATTGAGGTTTAAGGACTGAGGACTGAGGATTGAGGATTGAGAATTGAGGATTGAGGATTGAGGATTGAAGATTGAGGATTGCGTATTGAGGATTGAAGAATGAGGATTGAGGATTGAAGATTGAGGATTGAGTATTGAGGATTGAGAATTGAGGATTGAGGATTGAAGATTGTGTATTCAGGATTGAAGATTGAGGATTGAGGATTGAGGATTGAGGATTGAGGATGAGGGCTGAGGATTGAGGATTGAGGTTTGAGGATTGAGGACTGAGGATTGTGGATTGAGGGTTGATGATTGAGTATTGAAGATTGAGAATTGAGGATTGAGGATTGAGGATTGAAGATTGAGGATTGGGTATTGAGGAATGAAGAATGAGGACTGAGGATTGAGGATTGAGGTTTGAGGATTGAGAATTGAGGATTGAGGATTGAAGATTGAGGATTGGGTATTGAGGATTGAACATTGAGGATTGAGGATTGAGTATTGAGGATTGAGGATTGAGGATTGAGAATTGAGGATTGAGGATTGAAGATTGAGGATTGGGTATTGAGGATTGATGATTGAGGATTGAGGATTGAGTATTGAGGATTGAAGATTGAGGATTGAGGATTGAGGATTGAGGATTGAGGATTGAAGATTGAGGATTGAAGATTGAGGATTGGGTATTGAGGATTGAAGAATGAGGACTGAGGATTGAGGATTGAGGATTGAGGATTGAGAATTGAGGATTGAGGATTGAAGATTGAGGATTGGGTATTGAGGATTGAAGAATGAGGACTGAGGATTGAGGATTGAGGATTGAAGATTGAGTATTGAGGACTGAAGATTGAGGATTGATGATTGAGGATTGAGGATTTAGGATTGATGATTGAGGATTGAAGATTGAGTATTGAGGATTGAAGATTGAGGATTGCGGATTGAGGATTGAGAATTGAGGATTGAAGATTGAGGATTGGGGATTGAGGATTGACGATTTAGGATTGAGGATTGAGAATTGAGGATTGAGGATTGAAGATTGAGGATTGGGTATTGAGGATTGAAGAATGAGGACTGAGGATTGAGGATTGAGGATTGAAGATTGAGTATTGAGGATTGAAGATTGAGGATTGATGATTGAGGATTGAGGATTTAGGATTGATGATTGAGGATTGAAGATTGAGTATTGAGGATTGAAGATTGAGGATTGCGGATTGAGGATTGAGAATTGAGGATTGAAGATTGAGGATTGGGGATTGAGGATTGACGATTTAGGATTGAGGATTGAGGATTGAGGATTGACAATAAGGGCTGAGGCTTGAGGACTGAGGTTTGAGGACTGAGGACTGAGGATTGAGAATTGAGGATTGAGGATTGAGGATTGAAGATTGAGGATTGGGTATTGCGGATTGAACATTGAGGATTGAGGATTGAGGATTGAGGATTGAGGATTGAGGACTGAAGATTGAATATTGATGATTGAAGATTGTGGATTGAGGATTGAGGGTTGCGGATTGAGGACGAGGACTGAGGGTTGAGTATTGATGTTTGAGGTCTGGGGATTGAGGATTGAGGATTGAGAATTGAGGATTGAGGATTGAGGATTGAAGATTGAGGATTGGGTATTGAGGATTGAAGAATGAGGATTGAGGATTGAGGATTGAGGATTGAGGATTGAAGATTGAGTATTGAGGATTGAAGAATGAGAATTGAGGATTGTGGGTTGAGGATTGAGGTTTGAGTATTGAGGATTGAGGATTGAGGATTGAAGATTGACTGTTAAGAATTGAAGACTGAGGATTGAGGATTGAGGATTCAGGATTGAGGATTGAAGATTGAGGATTGGGGATTGAGGATTGACGATAGAGGATTGAGTATTGAGGAATGAGAATTGAGAATTGAGGATTGAGGATTGAAGATTGTGTATTCAGGATTGAAGATTGAGGATTGAGGATCGAGGATTGAGGATTGACGATGAGGGCTGAGGCTTGAGGATTGAGGTTTAAGGACTGAGGACTGAGGATTGAGGATTGCGAATTGAGGATTGAGGATTGAGGATGGAAGATTGAGGATTGCGTATTGAGGATTGAAGAATGAGGATTGAGGATTGAAGATTGAGGATTGAGTATTGAGGATTGAGAATTGAGGATTGAGGATTGAAGATTGTGTATTCAGGATTGAAGATTGAGGATTGAGGATTGAGGATTGAGGATTGAGGATGAGGGCTGAGGGTTGAGGATTGAGGTTTGAGGATTGAGGACTGAGGATTGTGGATTGAGGATTGATGATTGAGTATTGAAGATTGAGAATTGAGGATTGAGGATTGAGGATTGAAGATTGAGGATTGGGTATTGAGGAATGAAGAATGAGGACTGAGTATTGAGGATTGAGGTTTGAGGATTGAGAATTGAGGATTGAGGATTGAAGATTGAGGATTGGGTATTGAGGATTGAACATTGAGTATTGAGGATTGAGGATTGAGTATTGAGGATTGAGGATTGAGAATTGAGGATTGAGGATTGAAGATTGAGGATTGGGTATTGAGGATTGATGATTGAGGATTGAGGATTGAGTATTGAGGATTGAAGATTGAGGATTGAGGATTGAGGATTGAGGATTGAGGATTGAAGATTGAGGATTGAAGATTGAGGATTGGGTATTGAGGATTGAAGAATGAGGACTGAGGATTGAAGATTGAGGATTGAGGATTGAGAATTGAGGATTGAGGATTGAAGATTGAGGATTTGGTATTGAGGATTGAAGAATGAGGACTGAGGATTGAGGATTGAGGATTGAAGATTGAGTATTGAGGATTGAAGGTTGAGGATTGAGGATTGAGGATTGAGGATTTAGGATTGATGATTGAGGATTGAAGATTGAGTATTGAGGATTGAAGATTGAGGATTGAGGATTGAGGATTGAGGATTGAGGATTGAAGATTGAGGATTGGGGATTGAGTATTGACGATTGAGGACTGAGGATTGAGGATTGAGGACTGAGGATTGAGGATTGAAGATTGAGGATTCGGGATTGAGGATTGACGATTGAGGATTGAGTATTGAGGATTGAGAATTGAGGATTGAGGATTGAACATTGAGTATTGAGGGCTGAAGATTGAGGATTGAGGAATGAGGATTGAAGATTGAGGACTTAGTGTTGAGGGTTGAGAGATGGGAATTGACGTTTGTGGATTGAGATTTGAAGATTGAAGAATGGGGATTGAGTATTGAAAGCTGTGAATTGAGGATATTCTGCTGAGGATTGAGGATTGACTATTGATTGTTGAGGACTGAGGGCTGAAGGTTGAGGATTCAGGATTGAGGATTCGGTATTGAGGTTTGAGGACTGAGGATTGAGGGTTGAGGATGGAGGCTTGAAGAGAGAGAACTGAGTGTTGAGGATTGAGTGTATAGGATTGATGTTTGAGGATTGAGATATGATTATTGAATATTGCGGTTTTAGTATTGAACCATGAGAGTTCAGGATATTCTATTGAGTATTGAGAATTGAGGATTGATTCTTGTGTATTGAGGATTGGTGGTTGAGTGTTGTGTGTTGAATATTGAGGATTCGGGATTCAGAATTGAGGATTGAGGATTGAAGATTGAGTATTGAGGATTGAAGATTGAGGATTGAGGATTGAGGATTAAAGATTGAGTATTGAGGATTGAAGATTGAGGATTGATGATTGAGGATTGAGGATTGAGGATTGAATATTGTGTATTGAGGATTGAAGATTGAGGATTGAGGATTGAGGATTGAGGATTGAGGATTGAGGATTGAGGATTGAGGATTGAGGATTGAGGATTCAGGATTGAAGATTGAGGATTGAGGATTGAGGATTAAAGATTGAGTATTGAGGATTGAAGATTGAGGATTGATGATTGAGGATTGAGGATTGAGGATTGAATATTGCGGATTGAGGATTGAGGATTGAAGATAGAGGATTGGCTATTGAGGATTGATGAATGAGGATTGAGGATTGAGGATTGAGGATTGAACATTGAGGACTGAGTGTTGAGGGTTGAGTGATGAGAATTGGTGTTTGTGGATAGTGGCTTGAAGATTGCAGATTGAGCATTGAGTATTGAAAACTGTGTGTTGCGGATATTCTATTGAGGATTGAGGATTGACAACTGATTGTTGAGGACTGAGGGCTGAAGATTGAGGATTTAGGATTGCGGATTCAGAATTGAGGTTTGAGGACTGAGGATTGAGGATTGAAGATTGATTATTGAGGATTGAAGATTGAGGATTGAGGATTGAGGATTGTGGATTGTGGATGAGGGCTGAGGGTTGAGGATTGAGGTTTGAGGATTGAGGACTGAGGATTGTGGACTGAGGATTGATGATTGAGTATTGAAGATTGAGAATTGAGGATTGAGGATTGAGGATTGAAGATTGAGGATTGGGTATTGAGGATTGAAGAATGAGGACTGAGGATTGAGGATTGAGGATTGAGGAAAGAGGATTGAGGATTGAGGATTGAGGATTGAATATTGATGATTGAAGGTTGAGGATTGAGGATTGAGCGTTGTGGATTGAGGACGAGGACTGAGGGTTGAGTATTGATGTTTGAGGTCTGAGGATTGAAGATTGAAGATTGAGAATTGAGGATTGAGAATTGAGGATTGAAGATTGAGGATTGGGTATTGAGGATTGAGGAATGAGGACTGAGGATTGAGGATTGAGGATTGAGGATTGAAGATTGAGGATTGAGGGTTGCGGATTGAGGACGAGGACTGAGGGTTGAGGATTGAGGATTGAGTATTGACGCTTGAGGATTGAGGGTTGAGGATTGAAGATTGAGGATTGAGGATTGAGGATTGAGGATTGAGGGTTGAGGATTGAAGATTGAGGATTGAGGATTGAGGATTGAGGATTGAGGATTGAAGATTGAGGATTGGGGATTGAGGATTGACGATTGAGGATTGAAGATTGTGTATTCAGGATTGGAGATTGAGGATTGAGGATTGAGGATTGAGGATTGAGGATCCAGGATTGAGGTTTGAGGACTGAGGATTGAGGATTGAGGACTGAGGATTGAGGATTGAGGATTGAGGATTGAGGATTGAGGATTGAAGATTGAGGATTGGGTATTGAGGATTGAAGAATGAGGATTGAGGATTGAGGATTGAGGATTGAGGATTGAGGATTGAGGATTGAGGATTGAGGATTGAAGATTGAGGATTGGGGACTGAGTGTTCAGGGTAGAGTGGTGAGAATTGGTGTTTGTGGATAGAGATATGAAGATTGCAGATTGAGTATTGCGTATGGGAAACTCTGAACTGACGATATTCTATTGAGGATTGAGGATTGACAACTGATTGTTGAGGACTGAGGGCTGAAGATTGAGGTTTCAGGAGTGAGGATGCAGGATTCTGGTTTGAGGACTGAGGATTGAGGATTGAGGATTGAGGATTGAGAATTGAGGATTGAGGATTGAAGATTGAGGATTGGTTATTGAGGATTTAACATTGAGGATTGAGAATTGAGGATTGAGGATTGAGGATTGAGGATTGAAGATGGAATACTGATGATAGAAGGTTGAGGATTGAGGATTGAGGGTTGTGGATTGAGGACGTGGACTGAGGGTTGAGTATTGATGTTTGAGGTCTGAGGATTGAGGATAGAGGATTGAGAATTGAGGATTGAGGATTGAGGATTGAAGATTGAGGATTGGGTATTGAGGATTGAAGAATGAGCACTGAGGATTGAGGATTGAGGATTGAGGATTAAAGATTGAGTATTGAGGATTGAAGATTGAGGATTGAGGATTGAGGATTGAGGATTTAGGATTGATGATTGAGGATTGAAGATTGAGTATTGACGATTGAAGATTGAGGATTGAGGATTGAGGATTGAGGATTGAGGATTGAAGATTGAGGATTGGGGATTGAGGATTGACGATTGAGGATTGAGTATTGAGGATTGAGAATTGAGGATTGAGGATTGAACATTGAGTATTGAGGGCTGAAGATTGAGGATTGAGGAATGAGGATTGAAGATTGAGGACTTAGTGTTGAGGGTTGGGTGATGGGAATTGACGTTTGTGGATTGAGATTTGAAGATTGAAGAATGGGGATTGAGTATTGAAAGCTGTGAATTGAGGATATTCTGTTGAGGATTGAGGATTGACAATTGATTGTTGAGGACTGAGGGCTGAAGGTTGAGGATTCAGGATTGAGGATTCGGTATTGAGGTTTGAGGACTGAGGATTGAGGGTTGAGGATTGAGGATTGAGGATTGACGCTTGAGGATTGAGGGTTGAGGATGGAGGCTTGAAGAGAGAGGACTGAGTGTTGAGGATTGAGTGTATAGGATTGATGTTTGAGGATTGAGATATGATTATTGAATATTGCGGTTTGAGTATTGAACCATGAGAGTTCAGGATATTCTATTGAGTATTGAGAATTGAGGATTGGTTCTTGTGTATTGAGGATTGGTGGTTGAGTGTTGTGTGTTGAATATTGAGGATTCGGGATCCAGAATTGAGGATTGAGGATTGAAGATTGAGTATTGAGGATTGAAGATAGAGGATTTTGGATTGAGGATTGAAGATTGAGTATTGAGGATTGAAGATTGAGGATTGAGGATTGAGGATTGAGGATTGAGGATTGAAGATTGAGGATTGGGGATTGAGGATTGACGATTGAGGATTGAGTATTGAGGATTGAGGATTGAGGATTGAGGATTGAGGATTGAGGATTGAGGATTCAGGATTGAAGATTGAGGATTGAGGATTGAGGATTAAAGATTGAGTATTGAGGATTGAAGATTGAGGATTGATGATTGAGGATTGAGGATTGAGGATTGAATATTGAGGATTGAGGATTGAGGATTGAGGATTGAGGATTGACGATGAGGGCTGAGGCTTGAGGATTGAGGTTTAAGGACTGAGGACTGAGGATTGAGGATTGAGAATTGAGGATTGAGGATTGAGGATTGAAGATTGAGGATTGCGTATTGAGGATTGAAGAATGAGGATTGAGGATTGAAGATTGAGGATTGAGTATTGAGGATTGAGAATTGAGGATTGAGGATTGAAGATTGTGTATTCAGGATTGAAGATTGAGGATTGAGGATTGAGGATTGAGGATGAGGGCTGAGGATTGAGGATTGAGGTTTGAGGATTGAGGACTGAGGATTGTGGATTGAGGGTTGATGATTGAGTATTGAAGATTGAGAATTGAGGATTGAGGATTGAGGATTGAAGATTGAGGATTGGGTATTGAGGAATGAAGAATGAGGACTGAGGATTGAGGATTGAGGTTTGAGGATTGAGAATTGAGGATTGAGGATTGAAGATTGAGGATTGGGTATTGAGGATTGAACATTGAGGATTGAGGATTGAGTATTGAGGATTGAGGATTGAGGATTGAGAATTGAGGATTGAGGATTGAAGATTGAGGATTGGGTATTGAGGATTGATGATTGAGGATTGAGGATTGAGTATTGAGGATTGAAGATTGAGGATTGAGGATTGAGGATTGAGGATTGAGGATTGAAGATTGAGGATTGAAGATTGAGGATTGGGTATTGAGGATTGAAGAATGAGGACTGAGGATTGAGGATTGAGGATTGAGGATTGAGAATTGAGGATTGAGGATTGAAGATTGAGGATTGGGTATTGAGGATTGAAGAATGAGGACTGAGGATTGAGGATTGAGGATTGAAGATTGAGTATTGAGGATTGAAGATTGAGGATTGATGATTGAGGATTGAGGATTTAGGATTGATGATTGAGGATTGAAGATTGAGTATTGAGGATTGAAGATTGAGGATTGCGGATTGAGGATTGAGAATTGAGGATTGAAGATTGAGGATTGGGGATTGAGGATTGACGATTTAGGATTGAGGATTGAGGATTGAGGATTGACAATAAGGGCTGAGGCTTGAGGACTGAGGTTTGAGGACTGAGGACTGAGGATTGAGAATTGAGGATTGAGGATTGAGGATTGACGATGAGGGCTGAGGCTTGAGGATTGAGGTTTAAGGACTGAGGACTGAGGATTGAGGATTGAGAATTGAGGATTGAGGATTGAGGATTGAAGATTGAGGATTGCGTATTGAGGATTGAAGAATGAGGATTGAGGATTGAAGATTGAGGATTGAGTATTGAGGATTGAGAATTGAGGATTGAGGATTGAAGATTGTGTATTCAGGATTGAAGATTGAGGATTGAGGATTGAGGATTGAGGATTGAGGATGAGGGCTGAGGATTGAGGATTGAGGTTTGAGGATTGAGGACTGAGGATTGTGGATTGAGGGTTGATGATTGAGTATTGAAGATTGAGAATTGAGGATTGAGGATTGAGGATTGAAGATTGAGGATTGGGTATTGAGGAATGAAGAATGAGGACTGAGGATTGAGGATTGAGGTTTGAGGATTGAGAATTGAGGATTGAGGATTGAAGATTGAGGATTGGGTATTGAGGATTGAACATTGAGGATTGAGGATTGAGTATTGAGGATTGAGGATTGAGGATTGAGAATTGAGGATTGAGGATTGAAGATTGAGGATTGGGTATTGAGGATTGATGATTGAGGATTGAGGATTGAGTATTGAGGATTGAAGATTGAGGATTGAGGATTGAGGATTGAGGATTGAGGATTGAAGATTGAGGATTGAAGATTGAGGATTGGGTATTGAGGATTGAAGAATGAGGACTGAGGATTGAGGATTGAGGATTGAGGATTGAGAATTGAGGATTGAGGATTGAAGATTGAGGATTGGGTATTGAGGATTGAAGAATGAGGACTGAGGATTGAGGATTGAGGATTGAAGATTGAGTATTGAGGATTGAAGATTGAGGATTGATGATTGAGGATTGAGGATTTAGGATTGATGATTGAGGATTGAAGATTGAGTATTGAGGATTGAAGATTGAGGATTGCGGATTGAGGATTGAGAATTGAGGATTGAAGATTGAGGATTGGGGATTGAGGATTGACGATTTAGGATTGAGGATTGAGGATTGAGGATTGACAATAAGGGCTGAGGCTTGAGGACTGAGGTTTGAGGACTGAGGACTGAGGATTGAGAATTGAGGATTGAGGATTGAGGATTGAAGATTGAGGATTGGGTATTGCGGATTGAACATTGAGGATTGAGGATTGAGGATTGAGGATTGAGGATTGAGGACTGAAGATTGAATATTGATGATTGAAGATTGTGGATTGAGGATTGAGGGTTGCGGATTGAGGACGAGGACTGAGGGTTGAGTATTGATGTTTGAGGTCTGGGGATTGAGGATTGAGGATTGAGAATTGAGGATTGAGGATTGAGGATTGAAGATTGAGGATTGGGTATTGAGGATTGAAGAATGAGGATTGAGGATTGAGGATTGAGGATTGAGGATTGAAGATTGAGTATTGAGGATTGAAGAATGAGAATTGAGGATTGTGGGTTGAGGATTGAGGTTTGAGTATTGAGGATTGAGGATTGAGGATTGAAGATTGACTGTTAACAATTGAAGACTGAGGATTGAGGATTGAGGATTCAGGATTGAGGATTGAAGATTGAGGATTGGGGATTGAGGATTGACGATAGAGGATTGAGTATTGAGGAATGAGAATTGAGAATTGAGGATTGAGGATTGAAGATTGTGTATTCAGGATTGAAGATTGAGGATTGAGGATCGAGGATTGAGGATTGACGATGAGGGCTGAGGCTTGAGGATTGAGGTTTAAGGACTGAGGACTGAGGATTGAGGATTGCGAATTGAGGATTGAGGATTGAGGATTGAAGATTGAGGATTGCGTATTGAGGATTGAAGAATGAGGATTGAGGATTGAAGATTGAGGATTGAGTATTGAGGATTGAGAATTGAGGATTGAGGATTGAAGATTGTGTATTCAGGATTGAAGATTGAGGATTGAGGATTGAGGATTGAGGATTGAGGATGAGGGCTGAGGGTTGAGGATTGAGGTTTGAGGATTGAGGACTGAGGATTGTGGATTGAGGATTGATGATTGAGTATTGAAGATTGAGAATTGAGGATTGAGGATTGAGGATTGAAGATTGAGGATTGGGTATTGAGGAATGAAGAATGAGGACTGAGTATTGAGGATTGAGGTTTGAGGATTGAGAATTGAGGATTGAGGATTGAAGATTGAGGATTGGGTATTGAGGATTGAACATTGAGTATTGAGGATTGAGGATTGAGTATTGAGGATTGAGGATTGAGAATTGAGGATTGAGGATTGAAGATTGAGGATTGGGTATTGAGGATTGATGATTGAGGATTGAGGATTGAGTATTGAGGATTGAAGATTGAGGATTGAGGATTGAGGATTGAGGATTGAGGATTGAAGATTGAGGATTGAAGATTGAGGATTGGGTATTGAGGATTGAAGAATGAGGACTGAGGATTGAGGATTGAGGATTGAGGATTGAGAATTGAGGATTGAGGATTGAAGATTGAGGATTTGGTATTGAGGATTGAAGAATGAGGACTGAGGATTGAGGATTGAGGATTGAAGATTGAGTATTGAGGATTGAAGGTTGAGGATTGAGGATTGAGGATTGAGGATTTAGGATTGATGATTGAGGATTGAAGATTGAGTATTGAGGATTGAAGATTGAGGATTGAGGATTGAGGATTGAGGATTGAGGATTGAAGATTGAGGATTGGGGATTGAGTATTGACGATTGAGGACTGAGGATTGAGGATTGAGGACTGAGGATTGAGGATTGAAGATTGAGGATTCGGGATTGAGGATTGACGATTGAGGATTGAGTATTGAGGATTGAGAATTGAGGATTGAGGATTGAACATTGAGTATTGAGGGCTGAAGATTGAGGATTGAGGAATGAGGATTGAAGATTGAGGACTTAGTGTTGAGGGTTGAGAGATGGGAATTGACGTTTGTGGATTGAGATTTGAAGATTGAAGAATGGGGATTGAGTATTGAAAGCTGTGAATTGAGGATATTCTGCTGAGGATTGAGGATTGACTATTGATTGTTGAGGACTGAGGGCTGAAGGTTGAGGATTCAGGATTGAGGATTCGGTATTGAGGTTTGAGGACTGAGGATTGAGGGTTGGGGATTGAGGATTGAGGATTGACGCTTGAGGATTGAGGGTTGAGGATGGAGGCTTGAAGAGAGAGAACTGAGTGTTGAGGATTGAGTGTATAGGATTGATGTTTGAGGATTGAGATATGATTATTGAATATTGCGGTTTTAGTATTGAACCATGAGAGTTCAGGATATTCTATTGAGTATTGAGAATTGAGGATTGATTCTTGTGTATTGAGGATTGGTGGTTGAGTGTTGTGTGTTGAATATTGAGGATTCGGGATTCAGAATTGAGGATTGAGGATTGAAGATTGAGTATTGAGGATTGAAGATTGAGGATTGAGGATTGAGGATTAAAGATTGAGTATTGAGGATTGAAGATTGAGGATTGATGATTGAGGATTGAGGATTGAGGATTGAATATTGTGTATTGAGGATTGAAGATTGAGGATTGAGGATTGAGGATTGAGGATTGAGGATTGAGGATTGAGGATTGAGGATTGAGGATTGAGGATTCAGGATTGAAGATTGAGGATTGAGGATTGAGGATTAAAGATTGAGTATTGAGGATTGAAGATTGAGGATTGATGATTGAGGATTGAGGATTGAGGATTGAATATTGAGGATTGAGGATTGAGGATTGAAGATAGAGGATTGGCTATTGAGGATTGATGAATGAGGATTGAGGATTGAGGATTGAGGATTGAACATTGAGGACTGAGTGTTGAGGGTTGAGTGATGAGAATTGGTGTTTGTGGATAGTGGCTTGAAGATTGCAGATTGAGCATTGAGTATTGAAAACTGTGTGTTGAGGATATTCTATTGAGGATTGAGGATTGACAACTGATTGTTGAGGACTGAGGGCTGAAGATTGAGGATTTAGGATTGCGGATTCAGAATTGAGGTTTGAGGACTGAGGATTGAGGATTGAAGATTGATTATTGAGGATTGAAGATTGAGGATTGAGGATTGAGGATTGTGGATTGTGGATGAGGGCTGAGGGTTGAGGATTGAGGTTTGAGGATTGAGGACTGAGGATTGTGGACTGAGGATTGATGATTGAGTATTGAAGATTGAGAATTGAGGATTGAGGATTGAGGATTGAAGATTGAGGATTGGGTATTGAGGATTGAAGAATGAGGACTGAGGATTGAGGATTGAGGATTGAGGAAAGAGGATTGAGGATTGAGGATTGAGGATTGAATATTGATGATTGAAGGTTGAGGATTGAGGATTGAGCGTTGTGGATTGAGGACGAGGACTGAGGGTTGAGTATTGATGTTTGAGGTCTGAGGATTGAAGATTGAAGATTGAGAATTGAGGATTGAGAATTGAGGATTGAAGATTGAGGATTGGGTATTGAGGATTGAGGAATGAGGACTGAGGATTGAGGATTGAGGATTGAGGATTGAAGATTGAGGATTGAGGGTTGCGGATTGAGGACGAGGACTGAGGGTTGAGGATTGAGGATTGAGTATTGACGCTTGAGGATTGAGGGTTGAGGATTGAAGATTGAGGATTGAGGATTGAGGATTGAGGATTGAGGGTTGAGGATTGAAGATTGAGGATTGAGGATTGAGGATTGAGGATTGAGGATTGAAGATTGAGGATTGGGGATTGAGGATTGACGATTGAGGATTGAGTATTGAGGAATGAGAATTGAGAATTGAGGATTGAGGATTGAAGATTGTGTATTCAGGATTGAAGATTGAGGATTGAGGATTGAGGATTGAGGATTGACGATGAGGGCTGAGGCTTGAGGATTGAGGTTTAAGGACTGAGGACTGAGGATTGAGGATTGAGAATTGAGGATTGAGGATTGAGGATTGAAGATTGAGGATTGGGTATTGAGGATTGAAGAATGAGGATTGAGGATTGAAGATTGAGGATTGAGTATTGAGGATTGAGAATTGAGGATTGAGGATTGAAGATTGTGTATTCAGGATTGAAGATTGAGGATTGAGGATTGAGGATTTAGGATTGAGGATGAGGGCTGAGGGTTGAGGATTGAGGTTTGAGGATTGAGGACTGAGGATTGTGGATTGAGGATTAATGATTGAGTATTGAAGATTGAGAATTGAGGATTGAGGATTGAGGATTGAAGATTGAGGATTGGGTATTGAGGATTGAAGAATGAGGACTGAGGATTGAGGATTGAGGATTGAGGATTGAGAATTGAGGTTTGAGAATTGAGTATTGAGGACTGAACATTGGGTATTCAGGACTGAAGATTGAGGATTCAGGATTGAGGATCCAGGATTGAGGTTTGAGGACTGAGGATTGAGGATTGAGGATTGAGGATTGAGGATTGAGGATTGAGGATTGAGGATTGAGGATTGAGGATTGAAGATTGAGGATTGGGTATTGCGGATTGAACATTGAGGATTGAGGATTGAGTATTGAGGATTGAGGATTGAGGACGGAAGACTGAATACTGATGATTGAAGATTGAGGGTTGAGGATTGAGGGCTGTGGATTGAGGACGAGGACTGAGGGTTGTGTATTGATGTCTGAGGACTGAGGATTGAGGATTGAGGATTGAGAATGGAGGATTGAGGATTGAGGATTGAAGATTGAGGATTGGGTATTAAGGATTGAAGAATGAGGATTGAGGATTGGTGATTGAGGATTGACGATTGAGGATTGAGTATTGAGGATTGAGCATTGAGAATTGAGGATTGAAGATTGTGTATTCAGGATTGAAGATTGAGGATTGAGGATTGAGGATTGAGGATTGACGATGAGGGCTGAGGGTTGAGGATTTAGGTTTGAGGACTGAGGACTGAGGATTGAGGATTGAGAATTGAGGATTGAGGATTGAGGGTAAAAGATTTAGGATTGGGTATTGAGGATTGAAGAATGACGATTGAGTATTGAGGATTGAGGATTGAGGATTGAAGATTGAGGATTGGGGACTGAGTGTTCAGGTTTGAGTGGTGAGAATTGATGTTTGTGGATAGAGATATGAAGATTGCAGGTTGAGTATTGCGTATGGAAAACTCTGAACTGACGATATTCTATTGAGGATTGAGGATTGACAACCGATTGTTGAGGACTGAGGCCTGAAGATTGAGGTTTCAGGATTGAGGATTCAGGACTGTGGTTTGAGGACTGAGGATTGAGGATTGAGCGTCGAGGATTGAGAATTGAGGATAGAGGATTGAAGATTGAGGATTGGGTATTGAGGATTGATGAATGAGGACTGAGGATTGAGGATTGAGGATTGAGGATTGAAGATTGAGTATTGAGGATTGAAGATTGAGGATTGAGGATTGAGGATTGAGGATTGAGGATTTAGGGTTGATGATTGAGGATTGAAGATTGAGTATTGAGGATTGAAGATTGAGGATTGAGGATTGAGGATTGAGGATTGAGGATTGAGGATTGAAGATTGAGGATTGGGGATTGAGTATTGACGATTGAGGATTGAGTATTGAGGATTGAGAACTGAGGATTGAGGATTGAACATTGAGTATTGAGGGCTGAAGATTGAGGATTGAGGATTGAGGATTGAAGATTGAGGACTTAGTGTTGAGGGTTGAGTGATGGGAATTGACGTTTGTGGATTGAGATTTGAAGATTGAAGAATGGGGATTGAGTATTGAAAGCTGTGAATTGAGGATATTCTGTTGAGGATTGAGGATTGACAATTGATTGTTGAGGACTGAGGGCTGAAGGTTGAGGATTCAGGATTGAGGATTCGGTATTGAGGTTTGAGGACTGAGGATTGAGTGTTGAGGATTGAGGATTGAGGATTGACGCTTGAGGATTGAGGGTTGAGGATGGAGGCTTTAAGAGAGAGGACTGAGTGTTGAGGATTGAGTGTTTAGGATTGATGTTTGAGGATTGAGATATGATTATTGAATATTGCTGTTTGAGTATTGAACCATGAGAGTTCAGGATATTCTATTGAGTATTGAGAATTGAGGATTGATCCTTGTGTATTGAGGATTGGTGGTTGAGTGTTGTGTGTTGAATATTGAGGATTCGGGAATCAGAATTGAGGATTGAGGATTGAAGATTGAGTATTGAGGATTGAAGATTGAGGATTTTGGATTGAGGATTGAAGATTGAGTATTGAGGATTGAAGATTGAGTATTAAGGATTGAGGATTGAGGATTGAGGATTGACGATGAGGTCTGAGGGTTGAGGATTGAGGTTTGAGGACTGAGGACTGAGGATTGAGGATTGAGAATTGAGGATTGAGGATTGAGGATTGAAGATTGAGGATCGGGTATTGAGGATTGAAGAATGAGGATTGAGGATTGAGTATTGAGGATTGAGGATTGAAGATTGAGGATTCAGGATTGAGGATTCAGGATTGTGGTTTGAGGACTGAGGATTGAGGATTGGGGATTGAGGATTGAGGATTGGGGATTGAGGATTGAGGATCGAGGATTGAAGATTGAAGATTGGGTATTGAGGATTGTACATTCAGGATTGAGGATTGAGGATTGAGGATTGATGATTGAGGATTGAAGATTGAATATTGATGATTGAAGTTTGAGGATTGAGGATTGAGTGTTGTGGATTGAGGACGAGGACTGTGGGTTGAGTATTGATGTTTGAGGTCTGAGGATTGGGGATTGATGATTGAAGGTTGAGGGTTGGGTATTGAGGATTGAAGAACGTGGACAGAGGATTGAGGATTGAGGATTGAGGATTGAAGATTGAGTATTGAGGATTGAAGATTGAGGATTGAGGATTGAGGACTGAGGATTGGGGATTGAGGATTGAGGATTGAGGATTGAGGATTGAGGATTGAAGATTGAGGATTGAGGATTGAGGATTAAAGATTGAGTATGGAGGATTGAAGGTTGAGGATTGATGATTGAGAATTGAGGATTGAGTATTGAGGATTGAGGATTGATTATTGAAGATTGAGGATTGATGATTGAGGATTGAGAATTGAGGATTGAGGATTGAGTATTGAGGATTGAGGATTGAAGATTGTGGATTGAGGATTGAGGATTAAAGGTTGAGTGTTGAGGATTGAAGTTTGAGAATTGAGGATTGAGGATTGAACATTGAGGACTGAGTGTTGAGGGTTGAGTGACGAGAATTGATGTTTGTGGATAGAGATTTGAAGAATGTAGATTGATTATTGAGTATTGAATACTGTGAAATGAGGATATTCTATTGAGGATTGAGGATTGTCACCTGATTGTTGAGGACTGTGGGCTGAAGATTGAGTATTCAGGATTGAGGATTCAGAATTGAGGTTTGAGGACTGAGGATTGAGGATTGAGGATTGAAGATTGCGTTTTGAGGATTGAGAATTGAGGATTGAGGATTGAGGATTGAAGATTGAGGATTGGGTATTGAGGATTGAAGAATGAGGATTGAGGATTGAGGATTGAGGATTGAGGATTGAAGATTCAGTATTGAGGATTGAATATTGAAGATTGAGGATTGTGGATTGAGGATTGAGGATTGAACATTGAGGACTGAGTGTTGAGGGTTGAGTGATGGGAATTGGTGTTTGTGGATACAGGTTTGAAGATTGCAGATTGAGCATTGAGTATTGAGAAATGTGAATTGAGGATATTCTATTGAGGATTGAGTATTGAGAACTGATTGTTGAGGACTGAGGGCTGAAGATTGAGGATTCAGGATTGAGGATTCAGAATTGAGGTTTGAGGACTGAGGATTGAGGATTGAAGATTTATTATTGAGGATTGAAGATTGAGGATTGAGGATTTAGGATCGAGGATTATTGATGTGGGCTGAGGGTTGGGGATTGAGGTTTGAGGATTGAGGACTGAGGATTGTGGATTGATGATTGAGTATTGAGGACTGAAGACTGAGGATTGAGGATTGAAGATTGAGGATTGGGGATTGAGGATTGACGATTGAGGATTGAGTATTGAGGATTGAGAATTGAGGATTGAGGACTGAACATTGGGTATTGAGGACTGAAGATTGAGGATTCAGGATTGAGGATCCAGGATTGAGGATTGAAGATTGTGTATTGAGGATTGAAGATTGAGGATTGAGGATTGAGGATTGAGGAATGAGGATTGAGGATTGAGGATTGAGGATTGTGGATTGAGGATTCAGGATTGAAGATTGAGGATTGAGGATTGAGGATTAAAGATTGAGTATTGAGGATTGAAGATTGAGGATTGATGATTGAGGATTGAGGATTGAGGATTGAGGATTGAGGATTGAGTATTGAAGATTGCGGATTGATGATTGAGGATTGAGGATTGAGGATTGATGATTGAGGATTGAGTATTAAGGATTGAGGATTGAATATTGAGGATTGAGGATTGAGGATTGAAGATAGAGGATTGGCTATTGAGGATTGAAGAATGAGGATTGAGGATTGAGGATTGAGTATTGAACATTGAGGACTGAGTGTTGAGGGTTGAGTGATGAGAATTGGTGTTTGTGGATAGTGGCTTGAAGATTGCAGATTGAGCATTGAGTATTGAAAACTGTGTGTTGAGGATATTCTATTGAGGATTGAGGATTGACAACTGATTGTTGAGGACTGAGGGCTGAAGATTGAGGATTTAGGATTGCGGATTCAGAATTGAGGTTTGAGGACTGAGGATTGAGGATTGAATATTGATTATTGAGGATTGAAGATTGAGGATTGAGGATTGAGGATTGAGGATTGTGGATGAGGGCTGAGGGTTGAGGATTGAGGTTTGAGGATTGAGGACTGAGGATTGTGGACTGAGGATTGATGATTGAGTATTGAAGATTGAGAATTGAGGATTGAGGATTGAGGAATGAGGATTGAGGATTGGGTATTGAGGATTGAAGAATGAGAACTGAAGATTGAGGATTGAGGATTGAGGATTGAGAATTGAGGATTGAGGATTGAAGATTGAGGATTGGGTATTGAGGATTGAACATTGAGGATTGAGGATTGAGGATTGAGGATTGAAGATTGAGGATTGAGAATTGAGGATTGAGGATTGAAGATTGAGGATTGGGTATTGAGGATTGAACATTGAGGATTGAGGATTGAGGATTGAGGATTGAGGGTTGAGGATTGAAGATTGAGTATTGAGGATTGAGGATTGAGGATTGAGGATTGAGGATTGAGGATTGAGGATTGAGGATTGAAGATTGAGGATTGGGTATTGCGGATTGAACATTGAGGATTGAGGATTGAGGATTGAGGATTGAGGATTGAGGACGGAAGACTGAATATTGATGATTGAAGATTGAGGGTTGAGGATTGAGGGCTGTGGATTGAGGACGAGGACTGAGGGTTGTGTATTGATGTCTGAGGTCTGAGGATTGAGGATTGAGGATTGAGAATGGAGGATTGAGGATTGAGGATTGAAGATTGAGGATTGGGTATTAAGCATTGAAGAATGAGGATTGAGGATTGGTGATTGAGGATTGACGATTGAGGATTGAGTATTGAGGATTGAGTATTGAGAATTGAGGATTGAAGATTGTGTATTCAGGATTGAAGATTGGGGATTGAGGATTGAGGATTGAGGATTGACGATGAGGGCTGAGGGTTGAGGATTTAGGTTTGAGGACTGAGGACTGAGGATTGAGGATTGAGAATTGAGGATTGAGGATTGAGGGTAAAAGATTTAGGATTGGGTATTGAGGATTGAAGAATGAGGATTGAGTATTGAGGATTGAGGTTTGAGGAATGAAGATTGAGGATTGAGGGTTGAGGATTGAGGATTGAAGATTGAGTATTGAGGATTGAATGTTGAGGATTGAGGATTGAGGATTGAGGATTGAGGATTGAAGATTGAGGACTGGGGACTGAGTATTGAGGGTTGAGTGATGAGAATTGGTGTTTGAGAATAGAGATTTAAAGATTGCAGATTGAGTATTGAGTATTGAAAACTGTGAATTGATGATATTCTATTGAGGATTGAGAATTGACAACTGATTGTTGAGGACTGAGATCTGAAGATTGAGGATTCATGATTGAGAATCCAGGATTGTGGTTTGAGGACTGAGGATTGAGGATTGAGGATTGAGGATTGAGGATTGAGGATTGAGCATTGAGGGTTGTGGATTGACGATGAGGACTGAGGGTTGAGTATTGATGTCTGAGGTCTGAGGATTAAGGATTGAGGATTGAGAATTGAGGATTGAGGATTGAGGATTGAAGATTGAGGATTGGGTATTGAGGATTGAGGATTTTGGATTGACGACGAGGACTGAGGGTTGAGTATTGATGTCTGAGGTCTGAGGATTGAAGATTGAGGATTGAGGATTGAGGATTGAGGATTGAGGATTGAAGATTGAGGATTGAGGATTCAGGATTGACGATTGAGGATTGAGTATTGAGGATTGAGAACTGAGGATTGAGGACTGAACATTGGGTATTGAGGACTGAAGATTGAGGATTCAGGATTGAGGATCCAGGATTGAGGTTTGAGGACTGAGGATTGAGGATTGAGGATTGAGGATTGAGGATTGACGATTGAGGATTGAGGATTGAGGATTGAGGATTGAGGATTGAAGATTGAGGATTGGGTATTGCGGATTGAACATTGAGGATTGAGGATTGAGGATTGAGGATTGAGGATTGAGGACGGAAGACTGAATATTGATGATTGAAGATTGAGGGTTGAGGATTGAGGGCTGTGGATTGAGGACGAGGACTGAGGGTTGTGTATTGATGTCTGAGGTCTGAGGATTGAGGATTGAGGATTGAGAATTGAGGATTGAGGATTGAGGATTGAAGATTGAGGATTGGGTATTAAGGATTGAAGAATGAGGATTGAGGATTGGTGATTGAGGATTGACGATTGAGGATTGAGTATTGAGGATTGAGTATTGAGAATTGAGGATTGAAGATCGTGTATTCAGGATTGAAGATTGAGGATTGAGGATTGAGGATTGAGGATTGACGATGAGGGCTGAGGGTTGAGGATTGAGGATTGAGGATTGACGATGAGGGCTGAGGGTTGAGGATTTAGGTTTGAGGACTGAGGACTGAGGATTGAGGATTGAGAATTGAGGATTGAGGATTGAGGGTTAAAGATTTAGGATTGGGTATTGAGGATTGAGTATTGAGGATTGAGGATTGAGGATTGAAGGTTGAGGATTGAGGATTGAGGATTGAGGATTGAAGATTGAGTATTGAGGATTGAATGTTGAGGATTGAGGATTGAGGATTGAGGATTGAGGATTGAAGATTGAGGACTGGGGACTGAGTATTGAGGGTTGAGTGATGAGAATTGGTGTTTGAGGATAGAGATTTAAAGATTGCAGATTGAGTATTGAGTATTGAAAACTGTGAATTGATGATATTCTATTGAGGATTGAGAATTGACAACTGATTGTTGAGGACTGAGATCTGAAGATTGAGGATTCATGATTGAGGATCCAGGATTGTGGTTTGAGGACTGAGGATTGAGGATTGAGGATTGAGGATTGAGGATTGAAGATTGAGGATTGGGGACTGAGTGTTCAGGTTTGAGTGGTGAGAATTGATGTTTGTGGATAGAGATATGAAGATTGCAGATTGAGTATTGCGTATGGAAAACTCTGAACTGACGATATTCTATTGAGGATTGAGGATTGACAACTGATTGTTGAGGACTGAGGCCTGAAGATTGAGGTTTCAGGATTGAGGATTCAGGATTGTGGTTTGAGGACTGAGGATTGAGGATTGAGCATCGAGGATTGAGAATTGAGGATTGAGGATTGAAGATTGAGGATTGGGTATTGAGGATTGAACATTGAGGATTGAAGATTGATGACTGAGGATTGAGGATTGAGGATTGAAGATTGAATATTGATGATTGAAGATTGAGGATTGAGGGTTGAGGGTTGTGGATTGAGGACGAGGACTGAGGGTTGAGTATTGATGTTTGAGGTCTGAGGATTGAGGATTGAGGGTTGAGAATTGAGGATTGAGGATTGAGGATTGAAGATTGAGGATTGGGTATTGAGGATTGATGAATGAGGACTGAGGATTGAGGATTGAGGATTGAGGATTGAAGATTGAGTATTGAGGATTGAAGATTGAGGATTGAGGATTGAGGATTGAGGATTGAGGATTTAGGGTTGATGATTGAGGATTGAAGATTGAGTATTGAGGATTGAAGATTGAGGATTGAGGATTGAGGATTGAGGATTGAGGATTGAGGATTGAAGATTGAGGATTGGGGATTGAGTATTGACGATTGAGGATTGAGTATTGAGGATTGAGAACTGAGGATTGAGGATTGAACATTGAGTATTGAGGGCTGAAGATTGAGGATTGAGGATTGAGGATTGAAGATTGAGGACTTAGTGTTGAGGGTTGAGTGATGGGAATTGACGTTTGTGGATTGAGATTTGAAGATTGAAGAATGGGGATTGAGTATTGAAAGCTGTGAATTGAGGATATTCTGTTGAGGATTGAGGATTGACAATTGATTGTTGAGGACTGAGGGCTGAAGGTTGAGGATTCAGGATTGAGGATTCGGTATTGAGGTTTGAGGACTGAGGATTGAGTGTTGAGGATTGAGGATTGAGGATTGACGCTTGAGGATTGAGGGTTGAGGATGGAGGCTTTAAGAGAGAGGACTGAGTGTTGAGGATTGAGTGTTTAGGATTGATGTTTGAGGATTGAGATATGATTATTGAATATTGCTGTTTGAGTATTGAACCATGAGAGTTCAGGATATTCTATTGAGTATTGAGAATTGAGGATTGATCCTTGTGTATTGAGGATTGGTGGTTGAGTGTTGTGTGTTGAATATTGAGGATTCGGGATTCAGAATTGAGGATTGAGGAATGAAGATTGAGTATTGAGGATTGAAGATTGAGGATTTTGGATTGAGGATTGAAGATTGAGTATTGAGGATTGAAGATTGAGTATTAAGGATTGAGGATTGAGGATTGAGGATTGACGATGAGGTCTGAGGGTTGAGGATTGAGGTTTGAGGACTGAGGACTGAGGATTGAGGATTGAGAATTGAGGATTGAGGATTGAGGATTGAAGATTGAGGATCGGGTATTGAGGATTGAAGAATGAGGATTGAGGATTGAGTATTGAGGATTGAGGATTGAAGATTGAGGATTCAGGATTGAGGATTCAGGATTGTGGTTTGAGGACTGAGGATTGAGGATTGGGGATTGAGGATTGAGGATTGGGGATTGAGGATTGAGGATCGAGGATTGAAGATTGAAGATTGTGTATTGAGGATTGTACATTCAGGATTGAGGATTGAGGATTGAGGATTGATGATTGAGGATCGAAGATTGAATATTGATGATTGAAGTTTGAGGATTGAGGATTGAGTGTTGTGGATTGAGGACGAGGACTGTGGGTTGAGTATTGATGTTTGAGGTCTGAGGATTGGGGATTGAGGATTGAAGGTTGAGGGTTGGGTATTGAGGATTGAAGAACGTGGACAGAGGATTGAGGATTGAGGATTGAGGATTGAAGATTGAGTATTGAGGATTGAAGATTGAGGATTGAGGATTGAGGACTGAGGATTGAGGATTGAGGATTGAGGATTGAGGATTGAGGATTGAGGATTGAAGATTGAGGATTGAGGATTGAGGATTAAAGATTGAGTATGGAGGATTGAAGGTTGAGGATTGATGATTGAGAATTGAGGATTGAGTATTGAGGATTGAGGATTGATTATTGAAGATTGAGGATTGATGATTGAGGATTGAGAATTGAGGATTGAGGATTGAGTATTGAGGATTGAGGATTGAAGATTGTGGATTGAGGATTGAGGATTAAAGGTTGAGTGTTGAGGATTGAAGTTTGAGAATTGAGGATTGAGGATTGAACATTGAGGACTGAGTGTTGAGGGTTGAGTGACGAGAATTGATGTTTGTGGATAGAGATTTGAAGAATGTAGATTGATTATTGAAAATTGAATACTGTGAAATGAGGATATTCTATTGAGGATTGAGGATTGTCACCTGATTGTTGAGGACTGTGGGCTGAAGATTGAGTATTCAGGATTGAGGATTCAGAATTGAGGTTTGAGGACTGAGGATTGAGGATTGAGGATTGAAGATTGCGTTTTGAGGATTGAGAATTGAGGATTGAGGATTGAGGATTGAAGATTGAGGATTGGGTATTGAGGATTGAAGAATGAGGATTGAGGATTGAGGATTGAGGATTGAGGATTGAAGATTCAGTATTGAGGATTGAATATTGAAGATTGAGGATTGTGGATTGAGGATTGAGGATTGAACATTGAGGACTGAGTGTTGAGGGTTGAGTGATGAGAATTGGTGTTTGTGGATAGTGGCTTGAAGATTGCAGATTGAGCATTGAGTATTGAAAACTGTGTGTTGAGGATATTCTATTGAGGATTGAGGATTGACAACTGATTGTTGAGGACTGAGGGCTGAAGATTGAGGATTTAGGATTGCGGATTCAGAATTGAGGTTTGAGGACTGAGGATTGAGGATTGAATATTGATTATTGAGGATTGAAGATTGAGGATTGAGGATTGAGGATTGAGGATTGAGGATTGAAGATTGAGGATCGGGTATTGAGGATTGAAGAATGAGGATTGAGGATTGAGTATTGAGGATTGAGGATTGAAGATTGAGGATTCAGGATTGAGGATTCAGGATTGTGGTTTGAGGACTGAGGATTGAGGATTGGGGATTGAGGATTGAGGATTGGGGATTGAGGATTGAGGATCGAGGATTGAAGATTGAAGATTGTGTATTGAGGATTGTACATTCAGGATTGAGGATTGAGGATTGAGGATTGATGATTGAGGATCGAAGATTGAATATTGATGATTGAAGTTTGAGGATTGAGGATTGAGTGTTGTGGATTGAGGACGAGGACTGTGGGTTGAGTATTGATGTTTGAGGTCTGAGGATTGGGGATTGAGGATTGAAGGTTGAGGGTTGGGTATTGAGGATTGAAGAACGTGGACAGAGGATTGAGGATTGAGGATTGAGGATTGAAGATTGAGTATTGAGGATTGAAGATTGAGGATTGAGGATTGAGGACTGAGGATTGAGGATTGAGGATTGAGGATTGAGGATTGAGGATTGAGGATTGAAGATTGAGGATTGAGGATTGAGGATTAAAGATTGAGTATGGAGGATTGAAGGTTGAGGATTGATGATTGAGAATTGAGGATTGAGTATTGAGGATTGAGGATTGATTATTGAAGATTGAGGATTGATGATTGAGGATTGAGAATTGAGGATTGAGGATTGAGTATTGAGGATTGAGGATTGAAGATTGTGGATTGAGGATTGAGGATTAAAGGTTGAGTGTTGAGGATTGAAGTTTGAGAATTGAGGATTGAGGATTGAACATTGAGGACTGAGTGTTGAGGGTTGAGTGACGAGAATTGATGTTTGTGGATAGAGATTTGAAGAATGTAGATTGATTATTGAAAATTGAATACTGTGAAATGAGGATATTCTATTGAGGATTGAGGATTGTCACCTGATTGTTGAGGACTGTGGGCTGAAGATTGAGTATTCAGGATTGAGGATTCAGAATTGAGGTTTGAGGACTGAGGATTGAGGATTGAGGATTGAAGATTGCGTTTTGAGGATTGAGAATTGAGGATTGAGGATTGAGGATTGAAGATTGAGGATTGGGTATTGAGGATTGAAGAATGAGGATTGAGGATTGAGGATTGAGGATTGAGGATTGAAGATTCAGTATTGAGGATTGAATATTGAAGATTGAGGATTGTGGATTGAGGATTGAGGATTGAACATTGAGGACTGAGTGTTGAGGGTTGAGTGATGAGAATTGGTGTTTGTGGATAGTGGCTTGAAGATTGCAGATTGAGCATTGAGTATTGAAAACTGTGTGTTGAGGATATTCTATTGAGGATTGAGGATTGACAACTGATTGTTGAGGACTGAGGGCTGAAGATTGAGGATTTAGGATTGCGGATTCAGAATTGAGGTTTGAGGACTGAGGATTGAGGATTGAATATTGATTATTGAGGATTGAAGATTGAGGATTGAGGATTGAGGATTGAGGATTGTGGATGAGGGCTGAGGGTTGAGGATTGAGGTTTGAGGATTGAGGACTGAGGATTGTGGACTGAGGATTGATGATTGAGTATTGAAGATTGAGAATTGAGGATTGAGGATTGAGGATTGAAGATTGAGGATTGGGTATTGAGGATTGAAGAATGAGAACTGAGGATTGAAGATTGAAGATTGAGAATTGAGGATTGAGGATTGAGGATAGAAGATTGAGGATTGGGTATTGAGGATTGAGGAATGAGGACTGAGGATTGAGGATTGAGGATTGAGGATTGAAGATTGAGGATTGAGGGTTGCGGATTGAGGACGAGGACTGAGGGCTGAGGATTGAGGATTGAGTATTGACGCTTGAGGGTTGAGGGTTGAGGATTGAAGATTGAGGATTGAGGATTGAGGATTGAGGATTGAGGGTTGAGGATTGAAGATTGAGTATTGAGGATTGAGAATTGAGGATTGAGGATTGAAGATTGTGTATTCAGGATTGAAGATTGAGGATTGAGGATTGAGGATTTAGGATTGAGGATGAGGGCTGAGGGTTGAGGATTGAGGTTTGAGGATTGAGGACTGAGGATTGTGGATTGAGGATTAATGATTGAGTATTGAAGATTGAGAATTGAGGATTGAGGATTGAGGATTGAAGATTGAGGATTGGGTATTGAGGATTGAAGAATGAGGACTGAGGATTGAGGATTGAGGATTGAGGATTGAGAATTGAGGATTGAGGATTGAAGATTGAGGATTGGGTATTGAGGATTGAACATTGAGGATTGAGGATTGAGGATTGAGGATTGAGGATTGAGGATTGAGAATTGAGGATTGAGGATTGAAGATTGAGGATTGGGTATTGAGGATTGAACATTGAGGATTGAGGATTGATGATTGAGGATTGAAGATTGAGTATTGAGGATTGAAGATTGAGGATTGAGGATTGAGGATTGAGGATTGAGGATTGAAGATTGAGGATTGGTGTTTGAGGATTGACGATTGAGGGTTGAGGATTGAGGATTGAGGATTGACGATAAGGGCTGAGGCTTGAGGATTGAGGTTTGAGGACTGAGGACTGAGGATTGAGGATTGAGAATTGACGATTGAGGATTGAGGATTGAAGATTGAGGACTGGGTATTGCGGATTGAACATTGAGGATTGAGGATTGAGGATTGAGGATTGAGGACTGAAGATTGAATATTGATGATTGAAGATTGTGGATTGAGGATTGAGGGTTGCGGATTGAGGACGAGGACTGAGGGTTGAGGATTGAGGATTGAGTATTGACGCTTGAGGATTGACGGTTGAGGATTGACGATTGAGGATTGAGTATTGAGGATTGAGAATTGAGGACTGAGGATTGAAGATTGTGTATTCAGGATTGAAGATTGAGGATTGAGGATTGAGGATTGAGGATTGACGATAAGGGCTGAGGCTTGAGGATTGAGGGTTGAGGACTGAGGACTGAGGATTGAGGATTGAGAATTGAGGATTGAGGATTGAGGATTGAAGATTGAGGATTGGGTATTGAGGATTTAACATTGAGGATTGAGAATTGAGGATTGAGGATTGAGGATTGAGGATTGAAGATGGAATACTGATGATTGAAGGTTGAGGAATGAGGATCGAGGGTTGTGGATTGAGGACGAGGACTGAGGGTTGAGTATTGATGTTTGAGGTCTGAAGATTGAGCATAGAGGATTGAGAATTGAGGATTGAGGATTGAGGATTGAAGATTGAGGATTGGGTATTGAGGATTGAAGAATGAGGACTGAGGATTGAGGATTGAGGATTGAGGATTGAAGATTGAGTGTTGAGGATTGAAGATTGAGGATTGAGGATTGAGGATTGAGGATTTAGGATTGATGATTGAGGATTGAAGATTGAGTATTGAGGATTGAAGATTGAGGATTGAGGATTGAGGATTGAGGATTGAGGATTGAAGATTGAGGATTGGGGATTGAAGATTGAGGATTGGGTATTGAGGATTGAAGAATGAGAACTGAGGATTGAGGATTGAGGATTGAGGATTGAGAATTGAGGATTGAGGATTGAAGATTGAGGATTGGGTATTGAGGATTGAACATTGAGGATTGAGGATTGAGGATTGAGGATTGAAGATTGAGGATTGAGAATTGAGGATTGAGGATTGAAGATTGAGGATTGGGTATTGAGGATTGAACATTGAGGATTGAGGATTGAGGAAAGAGGATTGAGGATTGAGGATTGAGGATTGAATATTGATGATTGAAGGTTGAGGATTGAGGATTGAGCGTTGTGGATTGAGGACGAGGACTGAGGGTTGAGTATTGATGTTTGAGGTCTGAGGATTGAAGATTGAAGATTGAGAATTGAGGATTGAGGATTGAGGATAGAAGATTGAGGATTGGGTATTGAGGATTGAGGAATGAGGACTGAGGATTGAGGATTGAGGATTGAGGATTGAAGATTGAGGATTGAGGGTTGCGGATTGAGGACGAGGACTGAGGGTTGAGGATTGAGGATTGAGTATTGTCGCTTGAGGGTTGAGGGTTGAGGATTGAAGATTGAGGATTGAGGATTGAGGATTGAGGATTGAGGGTTGAGGATTGAAGATTGAGTATTGAGGATTGAGAATTGAGGATTGAGGATTGAAGATTGTGTATTCAGGATTGAAGATTGAGGATTGAGGATTGAGGATTTAGTATTGAGGATGAGGGCTGAGGGTTGAGGATTGAGGTTTGAGGATTGAGGACTGAGGATTGTGGATTGAGGATTAATGATTGAGTATTGAAGATTGAGAATTGAGGATTGAGGATTGAGGATTGAAGATTGAGGATTGGGTATTGAGGATTGAAGAATGAGGACTGAGGATTGAGGATTGAGGATTGAGGATTGAGAATTGAGGATTGAGGAATGAAGATTGAGGATTGGGTATTGAGGATTGAACATTGAGGATTGAGGATTGAGGATTGAGGATTGAGGATTGAGGATTGAGAATTGAGGATTGAGGATTGAAGATTGAGGATTGGGTATTGAGGATTGAACATTGAGGATTGAGGATTGAGGAAAGAGGATTGAGGATTGAGGATTGAAGATTGAATATTGATGATTGAAGGTTGAGGATTGAGGATTGAGGGTTGTGGATTGAGGACGAGGACTGAGGGTTGAGTATTGATGTTTGAGGTCTGAGGATTGAAGATTGAAGATTGAGAATTGAGGATTGAGGATTGAGGATTGAAGATTGAGGATTGGGTATTGAGGATTGAGGAATGAGGACTGAGGATTGAGGATTGAGGATTGAGGATTGAAGATTGAGTATTGAGGATTGAAGGTTGAGGATTGAGGATTGAGGATTGAGGATTTAGGATTGATGATTGAGGATTGAAGATTGAGTATTGAGGATTGAAGATTGAGGATTGAGGATTGAGGATTGAGGATTGAGGATTGAAGATTGAGGATTGGTGTTTGAGGATTGACGATTGAGGGTTGAGGATTGAGGATTGAGGATTGACGATAAGGGCTGAGGCTTGAGGATTGAGGTTTGAGGACTGAGGACTGAGGATTGAGGATTGAGAATTGACGATTGAGGATTGAGGATTGAAGATTGAGGACTGGGTATTGCGGATTGAACATTGAGGATTGAGGATTGAGGATTGAGGATTGAGGACTGAAGATTGAATATTGATGATTGAAGATTGTGGATTGAGGATTGAGGGTTGC
Organism: Calliopsis andreniformis; assembly: GCF_051401765.1. NCBI lineage: Eukaryota > Metazoa > Arthropoda > Insecta > Hymenoptera > Andrenidae > Calliopsis > Calliopsis andreniformis. The sequence goes on along the minus strand of NW_027480463.1, from coordinate 3,836,673 downwards.
GGATTGAGGACGAGGACTGAGGGTTGAGGATTGAGGATTGAGTATTGACGCTTGAGGATTGAGGGTTGAGGATTGACGATTGAGGATTGAGTATTGAGGATTGAGAATTGAGGACTGAGGATTGAAGATTGTGTATTCAGGATTGAAGATTGAGGATTGAGGATTGAGGATTGAGGATTGACGATAAGGGCTGAGGCTTGAGGATTGAGGGTTGAGGACTGAGGACTGAGGATTGAGGATTGAGAATTGAGGATTGAGGATTGAGGATTGAAGATTGAGGATTGGGTATTGAGGATTTAACATTGAGGATTGAGAATTGAGGATTGAGGATTGAGGATTGAGGATTGAAGATGGAATACTGATGATTGAAGGTTGAGGAATGAGGATTGAGGGTTGTGGATTGAGGACGAGGACTGAGGGTTGAGTATTGATGTTTGAGGTCTGAAGATTGAGCATAGAGGATTGAGAATTGAGGATTGAGGATTGAGGATTGAAGATTGAGGATTGGGTATTGAGGATTGAAGAATGAGGACTGAGGATTGAGGATTGAGGATTGAGGATTGAAGATTGAGTGTTGAGGATTGAAGATTGAGGATTGAGGATTGACGATTGAGGATTTAGGATTGATGATTGAGGATTGAAGATTGAGTATTGAGGATTGAAGATTGAGGATTGAGGATTGAGGATTGAGGATTGAGGATTGAAGATTGAGGATTGGGGATTGAAGATTGAGGATTGGGTATTGAGGATTGAAGAATGAGAACTGAGGATTGAGGATTGAGGATTGAGGATTGAGAATTGAGGATTGAGGATTGAAGATTGAGGATTGGGTATTGAGGATTGAACATTGAGGATTGAGGATTGAGGATTGAGGATTGAAGATTGAGGATTGAGAATTGAGGATTGAGGATTGAAGATTGAGGATTGGGTATTGAGGATTGAACATTGAGGATTGAGGATTGAGGAAAGAGGATTGAGGATTGAGGATTGAGGATTGAATATTGATGATTGAAGGTTGAGGATTGAGGATTGAGCGTTGTGGATTGAGGACGAGGACTGAGGGTTGAGTATTGATGTTTGAGGTCTGAGGATTGAAGATTGAAGATTGAGAATTGAGGATTGAGGATTGAGGATAGAAGATTGAGGATTGGGTATTGAGGATTGAGGAATGAGGACTGAGGATTGAGGATTGAGGATTGAGGATTGAAGATTGAGGATTGAGGGTTGCGGATTGAGGACGAGGACTGAGGGTTGAGGATTGAGGATTGAGTATTGACGCTTGAGGGTTGAGGGTTGAGGATTGAAGATTGAGGATTGAGGATTGAGGATTGAGGATTGAGGGTTGAGGATTGAAGATTGAGTATTGAGGATTGAGAATTGAGGATTGAGGATTGAAGATTGTGTATTCAGGATTGAAGATTGAGGATTGAGGATTGAGGATTTAGGATTGAGGATGAGGGCTGAGGGTTGAGGATTGAGGTTTGAGGATTGAGGACTGAGGATTGTGGATTGAGGATTAATGATTGAGTATTGAAGATTGAGAATTGAGGATTGAGGATTGAGGATTGAAGATTGAGGATTGGGTATTCAGGATTGAAGAATGAGGACTGAGGATTGAGGATTGAGGATTGAGGATTGAGAATTGAGGATTGAGGATTGAAGATTGAGGATTGGGTATTGAGGATTGAACATTGAGGATTGAGGATTGAGGATTGAGGATTGAGGATTGAGGATTGAGAATTGAGGATTGAGGATTGAAGATTGAGGATTGGGTATTGAGGATTGAACATTGAGGATTGAGGATTGAGGAAAGAGGATTGAGGATTGAGGATTGAAGATTGAATATTGATGATTGAAGGTTGAGGATTGAGGATTGAGGGTTGTGGATTGAGGACGAGGACTGAGGGTTGAGTATTGATGTTTGAGGTCTGAGGATTGAAGATTGAAGATTGAGAATTGAGGATTGAGGATTGAGGATTGAAGATTGAGGATTGGGTATTGAGGATTGAGGAATGAGGACTGAGGATTGAGGATTGAGGATTGAGGATTGAAGATTGAGTATTGAGGATTGAAGGTTGAGGATTGAGGATTGAGGATTGAGTATTTAGGATTGATGATTGAGGATTGAAGATTGAGTATTGAGGATTGAAGATTGAGGATTGAGGATTGAGGATTGAGGATTGAGGATTGAAGATTGAGGATTGGTGTTTGAGGATTGACGATTGAGGGTTGAGGATTGAGGATTGAGGATTGACGATAAGGGCTGAGGCTTGAGGATTGAGGTTTGAGGACTGAGGACTGAGGATTGAGGATTGAGAATTGACGATTGAGGATTGAGGATTGAAGATTGAGGACTGGGTATTGCGGATTGAACATTGAGGATTGAGGATTGAGGATTGAGGATTGAGGACTGAAGATTGAATATTGATGATTGAAGATTGTGGATTGAGGATTGAGGGTTGCGGATTGAGGACGAGGACTGAGGGTTGCGGATTGAGGACGAGGACTGAGGGTTGAGGATTGAGGATTGAGTATTGACGCTTGAGGATTGAGGGTTGAGGATTGACGATTGAGGATTGAGTATTGAGGATTGAGAATTGAGGACTGAGGATTGAAGATTGTGTATTCAGGATTGAAGATTGAGGATTGAGGATTGAGGATTGAGGATTGACGATAAGGGCTGAGGCTTGAGGATTGAGGGTTGAGGACTGAGGACTGAGGATTGAGGATTGAGAATTGAGGATTGAGGATTGAGGATTGAAGATTGAGGATTGGGTATTGAGGATTTAACATTGAGGATTGAGAATTGAGGATTGAGGATTGAGGATTGAGGATTGAAGATGGAATACTGATGATTGAAGGTTGAGGAATGAGGATTGAGGGTTGTGGATTGAGGACGAGGACTGAGGGTTGAGTATTGATGTTTGAGGTCTGAGGATTGAGCATAGAGGATTGAGAATTGAGGATTGAGGATTGAGGATTGAAGATTGAGGATTGGGTATTGAGGATTGAAGAATGAGGACTGAGGATTGAGGATTCAGGATTGAGGATTCGGTATTGAGGTTTGAGGACTGAGGATTGAGGGTTGAGGATTGAGGACAGAGGACTGACGCTTGAGGATTGAGGGTTGAGGATGGAGGCTTGAAGAGAGAGGACTGAGTGATGAGGATTGAGTGTATAGGATTGATGTTTGAGGATTGAGATATGATTATTGAATATTGCGGTTTGAGTATTGAACCATGAGAGTTCAGGATATTCTATTGAGTATTGAGAATTGAGGATTGATTCTTGTGTATTGAGGATTGGTGGTTGAGTGTTGTGTGTTGAATATTGAGGATTCGGGATTCAGAATTGAGGATTGAGGATTGAATATTGAGTATTGAGGATTGAAGATTGAGGATTTTGGATTGAGGATTGAAGATTGAGTATTGAGGATTGAAGATTGAGGATTGAGGATTGAGGATTGAGGATTGAGGATTGAAGATTGAGGATTGGGGATTGAGGATTGACGATTGAGGATTGAGTATTGAGGATTGAGAATTGAGGATTGAGGTCTGAACATTGGGTATTGAGGACTGAAGATTGAGGATTCAGGATTGAGGATCCAGGATTGAGGTTTGAGGACTGAGGATTGAGGATTGAGGATTGAGGATTGAGGATTGAGGATTGAGGATTGAGGATTGAGGATTGAGGATTGAAGATTGAGGATTGGGTATTGCGGATTGAACATTGAGGATTGAGGATTGAGGATTGAGGATTGAGGATTGAGGACGGAAGACTGAATATTGATGATTGAAGATTGAGGGTTGAGGATTGAGGGCTGTGGATTGAGGACGAGGACTGAGGGTTGTGTATTGATGTCTGAGGTCTGAGGATTGAGGATTGAGGATTGAGAATGGAGGATTGAGGATTGAGGATTGAAGATTGAGGATTGGGTATTAAGGATTGAAGAATGAGGATTGAGGATTGGTGATTGAGGATTGACGATTGAGGATTGAGTATTGAGGATTGAGTATTGAGAATTGAGGATTGAAGATTGTGTATTCAGGATTGAAGATTGGGGATTGAGGATTGAGGATTGAGGATTGACGATGAGGGCTGAGGGTTGAGGATTTAGGTTTGAGGACTGAGGACTGAGGACTGAGGATTGAGAATTGAGGATTGAGGATTGAGGGTAAAAGATTTAGGATTGGGTATTGAGGATTGAAGAATGAGGATTGAGTATTGAGGATTGAGGTTTGAGGAATGAAGATTGAGGATTGAGGGTTGAGGATTGAGGATTGAAGATTGAGTATTGAGGATTGAATGTTGAGGATTGAGGATTGAGGATTGAGGATTGAGGATTGAGGACGGAAGACTGAATATTGATGATTGAAGATTGAGGGTTGAGGATTGAGGGCTGTGGATTGAGGACGAGGACTGAGGGTTGTGTATTGATGTCTGAGGTCTGAGGATTGAGGATTGAGGATTGAGAATGGAGGATTGAGGATTGGGTACTAAGGATTGAAGAATGAGGATTGAGGATTGGTGATTGAGGATTGACGATTGAGGATTGAGTATTGAGGATTGAGTATTGAGAATTGAGGATTGAAGATTGTGTATTCAGGATTGAAGATTGGGGATTGAGGATTGAGGATTGACGATGAGGGCTGAGGGTTGAGGATTTAGGTTTGAGGACTGAGGACTGAGGATTGAGGATTGAGAATTGAGGATTGAGGATTGAGGGTAAAAGATTTAGGATTGGGTATTGAGGATTGAAGAATGAGGATTGAGTATTGAGGATTGAGGTTTGAGGAATGAAGATTGAGGATTGAGGGTTGAGGATTGAGGATTGAAGATTGAGTATTGAGGATTGAATGTTGAGGATTGAGGATTGAGTATTGAGGATTGAGGATTGAAGATTGAGGACTGGGGACTGAGTATTGAGGGTTGAGTGATGAGAATTGGTGTTTGAGGATAGAGATTTAAAGATTGCAGATTGAGTATTGAGTATTGAAAGCTGTGAATTGATGATATTCTATTGAGGATTGAGAATTGACAACTGATTGTTGAGGACTGAGATCTGAAGATTGAGGATTCATGATTGAGAATCCAGGATTGTGGTTTGAGGACTGAGGATTGAGGATTGAGGATTGAGGATTGAGGATTGAGGATTGAGCATTGAGGGTTGTGGATTGACGACGAGGACTGAGGGTTGAGTATTGATGTCTGAGGTCTGAGGATTGAGGATTGAGGATTGAGAATTGAGGATTGAGGATTGAGGATTGAAGATTGAGGATTGGGCATTGAGGATTGAGGATTTTGGATTGAGGATTGAAGATTGAGTATTGAGGATTGAAGATTGAGGATTGAGGATTGAGGATTGAGGATTGAGGATTGAAGATTGAGGATTGGGGATTGAGGATTGACGATTGAGGATTGAGTATTGAGGATTGAGAATTGAGGATTGAGGACTGAACATTGGGTATTGAGGACTGAAGATTGAGGATTCAGGATTGAGGATCCAGGATTGAGGTTTGAGGACTGAGGATTGAGGATTGAGGATTGAGGATTGAGGATTGAGGATTGAGGATTGAAGATTGAGGATTGGGTATTGCGGATTGAACATTGGGGATTGAGGATTGAGGATTGAGGATTGAGGATTGAGGACGGAAGACTGAATATTGATGATTGAAGATTGAGGGTTGAGGATTGAGGGCTGTGGATTGAGGACGAGGACTGAGGGTTGTGTATTGATGTCTGAGGTCTGAGGATTGAGGATTGAGGATTGAGAATTGAGGATTGAGGATTGAGGATTGAAGATTGAGGATTGGGTATTAAGGATTGAAGAATGAGGATTGAGGATTGGTGATAGAGGATTGACGATTGAGGATTGAGTATTGAGGTTTGAGTATTGAGAATTGAGTATTGAAGGTCGTGTATTCACGATTGAAGATTGAGGATTTTGGATTGAGGATTGATGATTGACGATGAGGGCTGAGGGTTGAGGATTTAGGTTTGAGGACTGAGGACTGAGGATTGAGGATTGAGAATTGAGGATTGAGGATTGAGGGTTAAAGATTTAGGATTGGGTATTGAGGATTGAGTATTGAGGATTGAGGATTGAGGATTGAAGATTGAGGATTGAGGATTGAGGATTGAGGATTGAAGATTGAGTATTGAGGATTGAATGTTGAGGGTTGAGGATTGTGGATTGAGGATTGAGGATTGAAGATTGAGGACTGGGGACTGAGTATTGAGGGTTGAGTGATGAGAATTGGTGTTTGAGGATAGAGATTTAAAGATTGCAGATTGAGTAATGAGTATTGAAAACTGTGAATTGATGATATTCTATTGAGGATTGAGAATTGACAACTGATTGTTGAGGACTGAGATCTGAAGATTGAGGATTCATGATTGAGGATCCAGGATTGTGGTTTGAGGACTGAGGATTGAGGATTGAGGATTGAGGATTGAGGATTGAAGATTGAGGATTGGGGATTGAGTATTGACGATTGAGGATTGAGTATTGAGGATTGAGAATTGAGGATTGAGGATTGAACATTGAGTATTGAGGGCTGAAGATTGAGGATTGAGGATTGAGGATTGAAGATTGAGGACTTAGTGTTGAGGGTTGAGTGATGGGAATTGACGTTTGTGGATTGAGATTTGAAGATTGAAGTATGGGGATTGAGTATTGAAAGCTGTGAATTGAGGATATTCTGTTGAGGATTGAGGATTGACAATTGATTGTTGAGGACTGAGGGCTGAAGGTTGAGGATTCAGGATTGACGATTCGGTATTGAGGTTTGAGGACTGAGGATTGAGGGTTGAGGATTGAGGATTGAGGATTGACGCTTGAGGATTGAGGGTTGAGGATGGAGGCTTTAAGAGAGAGGACTGAGTGTTGAGGATTGAGTGTTTAGGATTGATGTTTGAGGATTGAGATATGATTATTGAATATTGCGGTTTGAGTATTGAACCATGAGAGTTCAGGATATTCTATTGAGTATTGAGAATTGAGGATTGATCCTTGTGTATTGAGGATTGGTGGTTGAGTGTTGTGTGTTGAATATTGAGGATTCGGGATTCAGAATTGAGGATTGAGGATTGAAGATTGAGTATTGAGGATTGAAGATTGAGGATTTTGGATTGAGGATTGAAGATTGAGTATTGAGGATTGAAGATTGAGTATTAAGGATTGAGGATTGAGGATTGAGGATTGGGGATTGAGGATTGACGATTGAGGATTGAGTATTGAGGAATGAGAATTGAGAATTGAGGATTGAGGATTGAAGATTGTGTATTCAGGATTGAAGATTGAGGATTGAGGATTGAGGATTGAGGATTGACGATGAGGGCTGAGGCTTGAGGATTGAGGTTTAAGGACTGAGGACTGAGGACTGAGGATTGAGAATTCAGGATTGAGGATTGAGGATTGAAGATTGAGGATTGGGTATTGAGGATTGAAGAATGAGGATTGAGGATTGAAGATTGAGGATTGAGTATTGAGGATTGAGAATTGAGGATAGAGGATTGAAGATTGTGTATTCAGGATTGAAGATTGAGGATTGAGGATTGAGGATTTAGGATTGAGGATGAGGGCTGAGGGTTGAGGATTGAGGTTTGAGGATTGAGGACTGAGGATTGTTGATTGAGGATTAATGATTGAGTATTGAAGATTGAGAATTGAGGATTGAGGATTGAGGATTGAGGATTGAGGATTGAGGATTGAGGATTGAGAATTGAGGATTGAGGATTGAGAATTGAGAATTGAGCATAGAGGATTGAGAATTGAGGATTGAGGATTGAGGATTGAAGATTGAGGATTGGGTATTGAGGATTGAAGAATGAGGACTGAGGATTGAGGATTGAGGATTGAGGATTGAAGATTGAGTGTTGAGGATTGAAGATTGAGGATTGATGATTGAGGATTGAGGATTTAGGATTGATGATTGAGGATTGAAGATTGAGTATTGAGGATTGAAGATTGAGGATTGAGGATTGAGGTTTGAGGATTGAGGATTGAAGATTGAGGATTGGGGATTGAGGATTGACGATTGAGGATTGAGTATTGAGGATTGAGGATTGAGGATTGAGGATTGAACATGGAGTATTGAGGGCTGAAGATTGAGGATTGAGGAATGAGGATTGAAGATTGAGGACTTAGTGTTGAGGGTTGAGTGATGGGAATTGACGTTTGTGGATTGAGATTTGAAGATTGAAGAATGGGGATTGAGTATTGAAAGCTGTGAATTGAGGATATTCTGTTGAGGATTGGGGATTGACAATTGATTGTTGAGGACTGATGGCTGAAGGTTGAGGATTCAGGATTGAGGATTCGGTATTGAGGTTTGAGGACTGAGGATTGAGGGTTGAGGATTGAGGACAGAGGATTGACGCTTGAGGATTGAGGGTTGAGGATGGAGGCTTGAAGAGAGAGGACTGAGTGTTGAGGATTGAGTGTATTGGATTGATGTTTGAGGTTTGAGATATGATTATTGAATATTGCGGTTTGAGTATTGAACCATGAGAGTTCAGGATACTCTATTGAGCATTGAGAATTGAGGATTGACTCTTGTGTATTGAGGATTGGTGGTTGAGTGTTGTGTGTTGAATATTGTGGATTCGGGATTCAGAATTGAGGATTGAGGATTGAAGATTGAGCATTGAGGATTGAAGATTGAGGATTTTGGATTGAGGATTGAAGATTGAGTATTGAGGATTGAAGATTGAGGATTGAGGATTGAGGATTGAGGATTGAGGATTGAAGATTGAGGATTGGGGATTGAGGATTGACGATTGAGGATTGAGTATTGAGGATTGAGAATTGAGGATTGAGGGATGAACATTGGGTATTCAGGACTGAAGATTGAGGATTCAGGATTGAGGATCCAGGATTGAGGTTTGAGGACTGAGGATTGAGGATTGAGGATTGAGGATTGAGGATTGAGGATTGAGGATTGAGGATTGAGGATTGAGGATTGAAGATTGAGGATTGGGTATTGCGGATTGAACATTGAGGATTGAGGATTGAGGATTGAGGATTGAGGATTGAGGACGGAAGACTGAATATTGATGATCGAAGATTGAGGGTTGAGGATTGAGGGCTGTGGATTGAGGACGAGGACTGAGGGTTATGTATTGATGTCTGAGGTCTGAGGATTGAGGATTGACGATTGAGAATGGAGGATTGAGGATTGAGGATTGAAGATTGAGGATTGGGTATTAAGGATTGAAGAATGAGGATTGAGGATTGGTGATTGAGGATTGACGATTGAGGATTGAGTATTGAGGATTGAGTATTGAGAATTGAGGATTGAAGATTGTGTATTCAGGATTGAAGATTGAGGATTGAGGATTGAGGATTGAGGATTGACGATGAGGGCTGAGGGTTGAGGATTTAGGTTTGAGGACTGAGGACTGAGGATTGAGGATTGAGAATTGAGGATTGAGGATTGAGGGTAAAAGATTTAGGATTGGGTATTGAGGATTGAAGAATGACGATTGAGTATTGAGGATTGAGGTTTGAGGATTGAAGATTGAGGATTGAGGATTGAGGATTGAGGATTGAAGATTGAGTATTGAGGATTGAATGTTGAGGATTGAGGATTGAGGATTGAGGATTGAGGATTGAAGATTGAGGACTGGGGACTGAGTATTGAGGGTTGAGTGATGAGAATTGGTGTTTGAGGATAGAGATTTAAAGATTGCAGATTGAGTATTGAGTATTGAAAACTGTGAATTGATGATATTCTATTGAGGATTGAGAATTGACAACTGATTGTTGAGGACTGAGTTCTGAAGATTGAGGATTCATGATTGAGAGTCCAGGATTGTGGTTTGAGGACTGAGGATTGAGGATTGAGGATTGAGGATTGAGGATTGAGGATTGAGGATTGAGCATTGAGGGTTGTGGATTGACGACGAGGACTGAGGGTTGAGTATTGATGTCTGAGGTCTGAGGATTGAGGATTGAGGATTGAGAATTGAGGATTGAGGATTGAGGATTGAAGATTGAGGATTGGGTATTGAGGATTGAGGATTTTGGATTGACGATTGAAGATTGAGTATTGAGGATTGAAGACTGAGGATTGAGGATTGAGGATTGAGGATTGAGGATTGAGGATGGAAGATTGAGGATTGGGGATTGAGGATTGACGATTGAGGATTGAGTATTGAGGATTGAGAACTGAGGATTGAGGACTGAACATTGGGTATTGAGGACTGAAGATTGAGGATTCAGGATTGAGGATCCAGGATTGAGGTTTGAGGACTGAGGATTGAGGATTGAGGATTGAGGATTGAGGATTGAGGATTGAGGATTGAGGATTGAGGATTGAGGATTGAAGATTGAGGATTGGGTATTGCGGATTGAACATTGAGGATTGAGGATTGAGGATTGAGGATTGAGGATTGAGGACGGAAGACTGAATATTGATGATTGAAGATTGAGGGTTGAGGATTGAGGGCTGTGGATTGAGGACGAGGACTGAGGGTTGTGTATTGATGTCTGAGGTCTGAGGATTGAGGATTGAGGATTGAGAATTGAGGATTGAGGATTGAGGATTGAAGATTGAGGATTGGGTATTAAGGATTGAAGAATGAGGATTGAGGATTGGTGATTCAGGATTGACGATTGAGGATTGAGTATTGAGGATTGAGTATTGAGAATTGAGGATTGAAGATCGTGTATTCAAGATTGAAGATTGAGGATTGAGGATTGAGGATTGAGGATTGACGATGAGGGCTGAGGGTTGAGGATTTAGGTTTGAGGACTGAGGACTGAGGATTGAGGATTGAGAATTGAGGATTGAGGATTGAGGGTTAAAGATTTAGGATTGGGTATTGAGGATTGAGTATTGAGGATTGAGGATTGAGGATTGAAGATTGAGGATTGAGGATTGAGGATTGAGGATTGAAGATTCAGTATTGAGGATTGAATGTTGAGGATTGAGGATTGAGGATTGAGGATTGAGGATTGAAGATTGAGGGCTGGGGACTGAGTATTGAGGGTTGAGTGATGAGAATTGGTGTTTGAGGATAGAGATTTAAAGATTGCAGATTGAGTATTGAGTATTGAAAACTGTGAATTGATGATATTCTATTGAGGATTGAGAATTGACAACTGATTGTTGAGGACTGAGATCTGAAGATTGAGGATTCATGATTGAGGATCCAGGATTGTGGTTTGAGGACTGAGGATTGAGGATTGAGGATTGAGGATTGAGGATTGAAGATTGAGGATTGGGGACTGAGTGTTCAGGTTTGAGTGGTGAGAATTGATGTTGGTGGATAGAGATATGAAGATTGCAGATTGAGTATTGCGTATGGAAAACTCTGAACTGACGATATTCTATTGAGGATTGAGGATTGACAACTGATTGTTGAGGACTGAGGCCTGAAGATTGAGGTTTCAGGATTGAGGATTCAGGATTGTGGTTTGAGGACTGAGGATTGAGGATTGAGCATCGAGGATTGAGAATTGAGGATTGAGGATTGAAGATTGAGGATTGGGTATTGAGGATTGAACATTGAGGATTGAGGATTGATGATTGAGGATTGAGGATTGAGGATTGAAGATTGAATATTGATGATTGAAGATTGAGGATTGAGGGTTGAGGGTTGTGGATTGAGGACGAGGACCGAGGGTTGAGTATTGATGTTTGAGGTCTGAGGATTGAGGATTGAGGGTTGAGAATTGAGGATTGAGGATTGAGGATTGAAGATTGAGGATCGGGTATTGAGGATTGAGGATTGAGAATTGAGGATTGAGGATTGAGGATTGTAGATTGAGGATCGGGTATTGAGGATTGAAGAATGAGGATTGAGGATTGAGGATTGAGGATTGAGGATTGAAGATTGAGGATTCAGGATTGAGGATTCAGGATTGTGGTTTGAGGACTGAGGATTGAGGATTGGGGATTGAGGATTGAGGATTGGGGATTGAGGATTGAGGATCGAGGATTGAAGATTGAAGATTGGGTATTGAGGATTGTACATTGAGGATTGAGGATTGAGGATTGAGGATTGATGATTGAGGATTGAAGATTGAATATTGATGATTGAAGGTTGAGGATTGAGGATTGAGTGTTGTGGATTGAGGACGAGGACTGTGGGTTGAGTATTGATGTTTGAGGTCTGAGGATTGATGATTGAGGATTGAAGATTGAGGGTTGGGTATTGAGGATTGAAGAACGTGGACTGAGGATTGAGGATTGAGGATTGGGGATTGAGTATTGAGGATTGAGGATTGATTATTGAAGATTGAGGATTGATGATTGAGGATTGAGAATTGAGGATTGAGGATTGAACATTGAGGACTGAGTGTTGAGGGTTGAGTGACGAGAATTGATGTTTGTGGATAGAGATTTGAAGAATGCAGATTGAGTATTGAGTATTCAAAACTGTGAATTGATGATATTCTATTGAGGATTGAGAATTGACAACTGATTGTTGAGGACTGAGATCTGAAGATTGAGGATTCATGATTGAGAATCCAGGATTGTGGTTTGAGGACTGAGGACTGAGGATTGAGGATTGAGCATCGAGGATTGAGAATTGAGGATTGAGGATTGAAGATTGAGGATTGGGTATTGAGGATTGAACATTGAGGATTGAAGATTGATGATTGAGGATTGAGGATTGAGGATTGAAGATTGAATATTGATGATTGAAGATTGAGGATTGAGGGTTGAGGGTTGTGGATTGAGGACGAGGACTGAGGGTTGAGTATTGATGTTTGAGGTCTGAGGATTGAGGATTGAGGGTTGAGAATTGAGGATTGAGGATTGAGGATTGAAGATTGAGGATTGGGTATTGAGGATTGATGAATGAGGACTGAGGATTGAGGATTGAGGATTGAAGATTGAGTATTGAGGATTGAAGATTGAGGATTGAGGATTGAGGATTGAGGATTGAGGATTTAGGGTTGATGATTGAGGATTGAAGATTGAGTATTGAGGATTGAAGATTGAGGATTGAGGATTGAGGATTGAGGATTGAGGATTGAGGATTGAAGATTGAGGATTGGGGATTGAGTATTGACGATTGAGGATTGAGTATTGAGGATTGAGAATTGAGGATTGAGGATTGAACATTGAGTATTGAGGGCTGAAGATTGAGGATTGAGGATTGAGGATTGAAGATTGAGGACTTAGTGTTGAGGGTTGAGTGATGGGAATTGACGTTTGTGGATTGAGATTTGAAGATTGAAGAATGGGGATTGAGTATTGAAAGCTGTGAATTGAGGATATTCTGTTGAGGATTGAGGATTGACAATTGATTGTTGAGGACTGAGGGCTGAAGGTTGAGGATTCAGGATTGAGGATTCGGTATTGAGGTCTGAGGACTGAGGATTGAGTGTTGAGGATTGAGGATTGAGTATTGACGCTTGAGGATTGAGGGTTGAGGATGGAGGCTTTAAGAGAGAGGACTGAGTGTTGAGGATTGAGTGTTTAGGATTGATGTTTGAGGATTGAGATATGATTATTGAATATTGCGGTTTGAGTACTGAACCATGAGAGTTCAGGATATTCTATTGAGTATTGAGAATTGAGGATTGATCCTTGTGTATTGAGGATTGGTGGTTGAGTGTTGTGTGTTGAATATTGAGGATTCGGGAATCAGAATTGAGGATTGAGGATTGAAGATTGAGTATTGAGGATTGAAGATTGAGGATTTTGGATTGAGGATTGAAGATTGAGTATTGAGGATTGAAGATTGAGTATTAAGGATTGAGGATTGAGGATTGAGGATTGACGATGAGGTCTGAGGGTTGAGGATTGAGGTTTGAGGACTGAGGACTGAGGATTGAGGATTGAGAATTGAGGATTGAGGATTGAGGATTGAAGATTGAGGATCGGGTATTGAGGATTGAAGAATGAGGATTGAGGATTGAGGATTGAGGATTGAGGATTGAAGATTGAGGATTCAGGATTGAGGATTCAGGATTGTGGTTTGAGGACTGAGGATTGAGGATTGGGGATTGAGGATTGAGGATTGGGGATTGAGGATTGAGGATCGAGGATTGAAGATTGAAGATTGGGTATTGAGGATTGTACATTGAGGATTGAGGATTGAGGATTGAGGATTGATGATTGAGGATTGAAGATTGAATATTGATGATTGAAGGTTGAGGATTGAGGATTGAGTGTTGTGGATTGAGGACGAGGACTGTGGGTTGAGTATTGATGTTTGAGGTCTGAGGATTGAGGATTGAGGATTGAAGATTGAGGGTTGGGTATTGAGGATTGAAGAACGTGGACTGAGGATTGAGGATTGAGGATTGAGGATTGAAGATTGAGTATTGAGGATTGGAGATTGAGGATTGAGGATTGAGGACTGAGGATTGAGGATTGAGGATTGAGGATTGAGGATTGAGGATTGAAGATTGAGGATTGAGGATTGAGGATTGAGGATTGAAGATTGAGGATTGGGGATTGAAGATTGAGGATTGGGTATTGAGGATTGAAGAATGAGAACTGAGGATTGAGGATTGAGGATTGAGGATTGAGAATTGAGGATTGAGGATTGAAGATTGAGGATTGGGTATTGAGGATTGAACATTGAGGATTGAGGATTGAGGATTGAGGATTGAAGATTGAGGATTGAGAATTGAGGATTGAGGATTGAAGATTGAGGATTGGGTATTGAGGATTGAACATTGAGGATTGAGGATTGAGGAAAGAGGATTGAGGATTGAGGATTGAGGATTGAATATTGATGATTGAAGGTTGAGGATTGAGGATTGAGCGTTGTGGATTGAGGACGAGGACTGAGGGTTGAGTATTGATGTTTGAGGTCTGAGGATTGAAGATTGAAGATTGAGAATTGAGGATTGAGGATTGAGGATAGAAGATTGAGGATTGGGTATTGAGGATTGAGGAATGAGGACTGAGGATTGAGGATTGAGGATTGAGGATTGAAGATTGAGGATTGAGGGTTGCGGATTGAGGACGAGGACTGAGGGTTGAGGATTGAGGATTGAGTATTGACGCTTGAGGGTTGAGGGTTGAGGATTGAAGATTGAGGATTGAGGATTGAGGATTGAGGGTTGAGGATTGAAGATTGAGTATTGAGGATTGAGAATTGAGGATTGAGGATTGAAGATTGTGTATTCAGGATTGAAGATTGAGGATTGAGGATTGAGGATTTAGGATTGAGGATGAGGGCTGAGGGTTGAGGATTGAGGTTTGAGGATTGAGGACTGAGGATTGTGGATTGAGGATTAATGATTGAGTATTGAAGATTGAGAATTGAGGATTGAGGATTGAGGATTGAAGATTGAGGATTGGGTATTGAGGATTGAAGAATGAGGACTGAGGATTGAGGATTGAGGATTGAGGATTGAGAATTGAGGATTGAGGATTGAAGATTGAGGATTGGGTATTGAGGATTGAACATTGAGGATTGAGGATTGAGGATTGAGGATTGAGGATTGAGGATTGAGAATTGAGGATTGAGGATTGAAGATTGAGGATTGGGTATTGAGGATTGAACATTGAGGATTGAGGATTGAGGAAAGAGGATTGAGGATTGAGGATTGAAGATTGAATATTGATGATTGAAGGTTGAGGATTGAGGATTGAGGGTTGTGGATTGAGGACGAGGACTGAGGGTTGAGTATTGATGTTTGAGGTCTGAGGATTGAAGATTGAAGATTGAGAATTGAGGATTGAGGATTGAGGATTGAAGATTGAGGATTGGGTATTGAGGATTGAGGAATGAGGACTGAGGATTGAGGATTGAGGATTGAGGATTGAAGATTGAGTATTGAGGATTGAAGGTTGAGGATTGAGGATTGAGGATTGAGTATTTAGGATTGATGATTGAGGATTGAAGATTGAGTATTGAGGATTGAAGATTGAGGATTGAGGATTGAGGATTGAGGATTGAGGATTGAGGATTGACGATAAGGGCTGAGGCTTGAGGATTGAGGTTTGAGGACTGAGGACTGAGGATTGAGGATTGAGAATTGACGATTGAGGATTGAGGATTGAAGATTGAGGACTGGGTATTGCGGATTGAACATTGAGGATTGAGGATTGAGGATTGAGGATTGAGGACTGAAGATTGAATATTGATGATTGAAGATTGTGGATTGAGGATTGAGGGTTGCGGATTGAGGACGAGACTGAGGGTTGAGGATTGAGGATTGAGTATTGACGCTTGAGGATTGAGGGTTGAGGATTGACGATTGAGGATTGAGTATTGAGGATTGAGAATTGAGGACTGAGGATTGAAGATTGTGTATTCAGGATTGAAGATTGAGGATTGAGGATTGAGGATTGAGGATTGACGATAAGGGCTGAGGCTTGAGGATTGAGGGTTGAGGACTGAGGACTGAGGATTGAGGATTGAGAATTGAGGATTGAGGATTGAGGATTGAAGATTGAGGATTGGGTATTGAGGATTTAACATTGAGGATTGAGAATTGAGGATTGAGGATTGAGGATTGAGGATTGAAGATGGAATACTGATGATTGAAGGTTGAGGAATGAGGATTAAGGGTTGTGGATTGAGGACGAGGACTGAGGGTTGAGTATTGATGTTTGAGGTCTGAGGATTGAGCATAGAGGATTGAGAATTGAGGATTGAGGATTGAGGATTGAAGATTGAGGATTGGGTATTGAGGATTGAAGAATGAGGACTGAGGATTGAGGATTGAGGATTGAGGATTGAAGATTGAGTGTTGAGGATTGAAGATTGAGGATTGAGGATTGAGGATTGAGGATTTAGGATTGATGATTGAGGATTGAAGATTGAGTATTGAGGATTGAAGATTGAGGATTGAGATTGAGGATTGAGGATTGAGGATTGAAGATTGAGGATTGGGGATTGAGGATTGACGATTGAGGATTGAGTATTGAGGATTGAGAATTGAGGATTGAGGATTGAACATGGAGTATTGAGGGCTGAAGATTGAGGATTGGGGAATGAGGATTGAAGATTGAGGACTTAGTGTTGAGGGTTGAGTGATGGGAATTGACGTTTGTGGATTGAGATTTGAAGATTGAAGAATGGGGATTGAGTATTGAAAGCTGTGAATTGAGGATATTCTGTTGAGGATTGAGGATTGACAATTGATTGTTGAGGACTGAGGGCTGAAGGTTGAGGATTCAGGATTGAGGATTCGGTATTGAGGTTTGAGGACTGAGGATTGAGGGTTGAGGATTGAGGACAGAGGACTGACGCTTGAGGATTGAGGGTTGAGGATGGAGGCTTGAAGAGAGAGGACTGAGTGATGAGGATTGAGTGTATAGGATGATGTTTGAGGATTGAGATATGATTATTGAATATTGCGGTTTGAGTATTGAACCATGAGAGTTCAGGATATTCTATTGAGTATTGAGAATTGAGGATTGATTCTTGTGTATTGAGGATTGGTGGTTGAGTGTTGTGTGTTGAATATTGAGGATTCGGGATTCAGAATTGAGGATTGAGGATTGAATATTGAGTATTGAGGATTGAAGATTGAGGATTTTGGATTGAGGATTGAAGATTGAGTATTGAGGATTGAAGATTGAGGATTGAGGATTGAGGATTGAGGATTGAGGATTGAAGATTGAGGATTGGGGATTGAGGATTGACGATTGAGGATTGAGTATTGAGGATTGAGAATTGAGGATTGAGGTCTGAACATTGGGTATTGAGGACTGAAGATTGAGGATTCAGGATTGAGGATCCAGGATTGAGGTTTGAGGACTGAGGATTGAGGATTGAGGATTGAGGATTGAGGATTGAGGATTGAGGATTGAGGATTGAGGATTGAGGATTGAAGATTGAGGATTGGGTATTGCGGATTGAACATTGAGGATTGAGGATTGAGGAATGAGGATTGAGGATTGAGGACGGAAGACTGAATATTGATGATTGAAGATTGAGGGTTGAGGATTGAGGGCTGTGGATTGAGGACGAGGACTGAGGGTTGTGTATTGATGTCTGAGGTCTGAGGATTGAGGATTGAGGATTGAGAATGGAGGATTGAGGATTGAGGATTGAAGATTGAGGATTGGGTATTAAGGATTGAAGAATGAGGATTGAGGATTGGTGATTGAGGATTGACGATTGAGGATTGAGTATTGAGGATTGAGTATTGAGAATTGAGGATTGAAGATTGTGTATTCAGGATTGAAGATTGGGGATTGAGGATTGAGGATTGAGGATTGACGATGAGGGCTGAGGGTTGAGGATTTAGGTTTGAGGACTGAGGACTGAGGATTGAGGATTGAGAATTGAGGATTGAGGATTGAGGGTAAAAGATTTAGGATTGGGTATTGAGGATTGAAGAATGAGGATTGAGTATTGAGGATTGAGGTTTGAGGAATGAAGATTGAGGATTGAGGGTTGAGGATTGAGGATTGAAGATTGAGTATTGAGGATTGAATGTTGAGGATTGAGGATTGAGGATTGAGGATTGAGGATTGAGGACGGAAGACTGAATATTGATGATTGAAGATTGAGGGTTGAGGATTGAGGGCTGTTAATTGAGGACGAGGACTGAGGGTTGTGTATTGATGTCTGAGGTCTGAGGATTGAGGATTGAGGATTGAGAATGGAGGATTGAGGATTGGGTACTAAGGATTGAAGAATGAGGATTGAGGATTGGTGATTGAGGATTGACGATTGAGGATTGAGTATTGAGGATTGAGTATTGAGAATTGAGGATTGAAGATTGTGTATTCAGGACTTGAAGATTGGGATTGAGGATTGAGGATTGACGATGAGGGCTGAGGGTTGAGGATTTAGGTTTGAGGACTGAGGACTGAGGATTGAGGATTGAGAATTGAGGATTGAGGATTGAGGGTAAAAGATTTAGGATTGGGTATTGAGGATTGAAGAATGAGGATTGAGTATTGAGGATTGAGGTTTGAGGAATGAAGATTGAGGATTGAGGGTTGAGGATTGAGGATTGAAGATTGAGTATTGAGGATTGAATGTTGAGGATTGAGGATTGAGTATTGAGGATTGAGGATTGAAGATTGAGGACTGGGGACTGAGTATTGAGGGTTGAGTGATGAGAATTGGTGTTTGAGGATAGAGATTTAAAGATTGCAGATTGAGTATTGAGTATTGAAAGCTGTGAATTGATGATATTCTATTGAGGATTGAGAATTGACAACTGATTGTTGAGGACTGAGATCTGAAGATTGAGGATTCATGATTGAGAATCCAGGATTGTGGTTTGAGGACTGAGGATTGAGGATTGAGGATTGAGGATTGAGGATTGAGGATTGAGCATTGAGGGTTGTGGATTGACGACGAGGACTGAGGGTTGAGTATTGATGTCTGAGGTCTGAGGATTGAGGATTGAGGATTGAGAATTGAGGATTGAGGATTGAGGATTGAAGATTGAGGATTGGGCATTGAGGATTGAGGATTTTGGATTGAGGATTGAAGATTGAGTATTGAGGATTGAAGATTGAGGATTGAGGATTGAGGATTGAGGATTGAGGATTGAAGATTGAGGATTGGGGATTGAGATTGACGATTGAGGATTGAGTATTGAGGATTGAGAATTGAGGATTGAGGACTGAACATTGGGTATTGAGGACTGAAGATTGAGGATTCAGGATTGAGGATCCAGATTGAGGTTTGAGGACTGAGGATTGAGGATTGAGGATTGAGGATTGAGGATTGAGGATTGAGGATTGAAGATTGAGGATTGGGTATTGCGGATTGAACATTGGGGATTGAGGATTGAGGATTGAGGATTGAGGATTGAGGACGGAAGACTGAATATTGATGATTGAAGATTGAGGGTTGAGGATTGAGGGCTGTGGATTGAGGACGAGGACTGAGGGTTGTGTATTGATGTCTGAGGTCTGAGGATTGAGGATTGAGGATTGAGAATTGAGGATTGAGGATTGAGGATTGAAGATTGAGGATTGGGTATTAAGGATTGAAGAATGAGGATTGAGGATTGGTGATAGAGGATTGACGATTGAGGATTGAGTATTGAGGTTTGAGTATTGAGATTGAGTATTGAAGGTCGTGTATTCACGATTGAAGATTGAGGATTTTGGATTGAGGATTGATGATTGACGATGAGGGCTGAGGGTTGAGGATTTAGGTTTGAGGACTGAGACTGAGGATTGAGGATTGAGAATTGAGGATTGAGGATTGAGGTTAAAGATTTAGGATTGGGGTATTGAGGATTGAGTATTGAGGATTGAGGATTGAGGATTGAAGATTGAGGATTGAGGATTGAGGATTGAGGATTGAAGATTGAGTATTGAGGATTGAATGTTGAGGGTTGAGGATTGTGGATTGAGGATTGAGGATTGAAGATTGAGGACTGGGGACTGAGTATTGAGGGTTGAGTGATGAGAATTGGTGTTTGAGGATAGAGATTTAAAGATTGCAGATTGAGTAATGAGTATTGAAAACTGTGAATTGATGATATTCTATTGAGGATTGAGAATTGACAACTGATTGTTGAGGACTGAGATCTGAAGATTGAGGATTCATGATTGAGGATCCAGGATTGTGGTTTGAGGACTGAGGATTGAGGATTGAGGATTGAGGATTGAGGATTGAAGATTGAGGATTGGGGATTGAGTATTGACGATTGAGGATTGAGTATTGAGGATTGAGAATTGAGGATTGAGGATTGAACATTGAGTATTGAGGGCTGAAGATTGAGGATTGAGGATTGAGGATTGAAGATTGAGGACTTAGTGTTGAGGGTTGAGTGATGGGAATTGACGTTTGTGGATTGAGATTTGAAGATTGAAGTATGGGGATTGAGTATTGAAAGCTGTGAATTGAGGATATTCTGTTGAGGATTGAGGATTGACAATTGATTGTTGAGGACTGAGGGCTGAAGGTTGAGGATTCAGGATTGAGGATTCGGTATTGAGGTTTGAGGACTGAGGATTGAGGGTTGAGGATTGAGGATTGAGGATTGACGCTTGAGGATTGAGGGTTGAGGATGGAGGCTTTAAGAGAGAGGACTGAGTGTTGAGGATTGAGTGTTTAGGATTGATGTTTGAGGATTGAGATATGATTATTGAATATTGCGGTTTGAGTATTGAACCATGAGAGTTCAGGATATTCTATTGAGTATTGAGAATTGAGGATTGATCCTTGTGTATTGAGGATTGGTGGTTGAGTGTTGTGTGTTGAATATTGAGGATTCGGGATTCAGAATTGAGGATTGAGGATTGAAGATTGAGTATTGAGGATTGAAGATTGAGGATTTTGGATTGAGGATTGAAGATTGAGTATTGAGGATTGAAGATTGAGTATTAAGGATTGAGGATTGAGGATTGAGGATTGGGGATTGAGGATTGACGATTGAGGATTGAGTATTGAGGAATGAGAATTGAGAATTGAGGATTGAGGATTGAAGATTGTGTATTCAGGATTGAAGATTGAGGATTGAGGATTGAGGATTGAGGATTGACGATGAGGGCTGAGGCTTGAGGATTGAGGTTTAAGGACTGAGGACTGAGGACTGAGGATTGAGAATTCAGGATTGAGGATTGAGGATTGAAGATTGAGGATTGGGTATTGAGGATTGAAGAATGAGGATTGAGGATTGAAGATTGAGGATTGAGTATTGAGGATTGAGAATTGAGGATAGAGGATTGAAGATTGTGTATTCAGGATTGAAGATTGAGGATTGAGGATTGAGGATTTAGGATTGAGGATGAGGGCTGAGGGTTGAGGATTGAGGTTTGAGGATTGAGGACTGAGGATTGTTGATTGAGGATTAATGATTGAGTATTGAAGATTGAGAATTGAGGATTGAGGATTGAGGATTGAGGATTGAGGATTGAGGATTGAGGATTGAGAATTGAGGATTGAGGATTGAGAATTGAGAATTGAGCATAGAGGATTGAGAATTGAGGATTGAGGATTGAGGATTGAAGATTGAGGATTGGGTATTGAGGATTGAAGAATGAGGACTGAGGATTGAGGATTGAGGATTGAGGATTGAAGATTGAGTGTTGAGGATTGAAGATTGAGGATTGATGATTGAGGATTGAGGATTTAGGATTGATGATTGAGGATTGAAGATTGAGTATTGAGGATTGAAGATTGAGGATTGAGGATTGAGGTTTGAGGATTGAGGATTGAAGATTGAGGATTGGGGATTGAGGATTGACGATTGAGGATTGAGTATTGAGGATTGAGGATTGAGGATTGAGGATTGAACATGGAGTATTGAGGGCTGAAGATTGAGGATTGAGGAATGAGGATTGAAGATTGAGGACTTAGTGTTGAGGGTTGAGTGATGGGAATTGACGTTTGTGGATTGAGATTTGAAGATTGAAGAATGGGGATTGAGTATTGAAAGCTGTGAATTGAGGATATTCTGTTGAGGATTGGGGATTGACAATTGATTGTTGAGGACTGATGGCTGAAGGTTGAGGATTCAGGATTGAGGATTCGGTATTGAGGTTTGAGGACTGAGGATTGAGGGTTGAGGATTGAGGACAGAGGATTGACGCTTGAGGATTGAGGGTTGAGGATGGAGGCTTGAAGAGAGAGGACTGAGTGTTGAGGATTGAGTGTATTGGATTGATGTTTGAGGTTTGAGATATGATTATTGAATATTGCGGTTTGAGTATTGAACCATGAGAGTTCAGGATACTCTATTGAGCATTGAGAATTGAGGATTGACTCTTGTGTATTGAGGATTGGTGGTTGAGTGTTGTGTGTTGAATATTGAGGATTCGGGATTCAGAATTGAGGATTGAGGATTGAAGATTGAGCATTGAGGATTGAAGATTGAGGATTTTGGATTGAGGATTGAAGATTGAGTATTGAGGATTGAAGATTGAGGATTGAGGATTGAGGATTGAGGATTGAGGATTGAAGATTGAGGATTGGGGATTGAGGATTGACGATTGAGGATTGAGTATTGAGGATTGAGAATTGAGGATTGAGGGATGAACATTGGGTATTCAGGACTGAAGATTGAGGATTCAGGATTGAGGATCCAGGATTGAGGTTTGAGGACTGAGGATTGAGGATTGAGGATTGAGGATTGAGGATTGAGGATTGAGGATTGAGGATTGAGGATTGAGGATTGAAGATTGAGGATTGGGTATTGCGGATTGAACATTGAGGATTGAGGATTGAGGATTGAGGATTGAGGATTGAGGACGGAAGACTGAATATTGATGATCGAAGATTGAGGGTTGAGGATTGAGGGCTGTGGATTGAGGACGAGGACTGAGGGTTATGTATTGATGTCTGAGGTCTGAGGATTGAGGATTGACGATTGAGAATGGAGGATTGAGGATTGAGGATTGAAGATTGAGGATTGGGTATTAAGGATTGAAGAATGAGGATTGAGGATTGGTGATTGAGGATTGACGATTGAGGATTGAGTATTGAGGATTGAGTATTGAGAATTGAGGATTGAAGATTGTGTATTCAGGATTGAAGATTGAGGATTGAGGATTGAGGATTGAGGATTGACGATGAGGGCTGAGGGTTGAGGATTTAGGTTTGAGGACTGAGGACTGAGGATTGAGGATTGAGAATTGAGGATTGAGGATTGAGGGTAAAAGATTTAGGATTGGGTATTGAGGATTGAAGAATGACGATTGAGTATTGAGGATTGAGGTTTGAGGATTGAAGATTGAGGATTGAGGATTGAGGATTGAGGATTGAAGATTGAGTATTGAGGATTGAATGTTGAGGATTGAGGATTGAGGATTGAGGATTGAGGATTGAAGATTGAGGACTGGGGACTGAGTATTGAGGGTTGAGTGATGAGAATTGGTGTTTGAGGATAGAGATTTAAAGATTGCAGATTGAGTATTGAGTATTGAAAACTGTGAATTGATGATATTCTATTGAGGATTGAGAATTGACAACTGATTGTTGAGGACTGAGTTCTGAAGATTGAGGATTCATGATTGAGAGTCCAGGATTGTGGTTTGAGGACTGAGGATTGAGGATTGAGGATTGAGGATTGAGGATTGAGGATTGAGGATTGAGCATTGAGGGTTGTGGATTGACGACGAGGACTGAGGGTTGAGTATTGATGTCTGAGGTCTGAGGATTGAGGATTGAGGATTGAGAATTGAGGATTGAGGATTGAGGATTGAAGATTGAGGATTGGGTATTGAGGATTGAGGATTTTGGATTGACGATTGAAGATTGAGTATTGAGGATTGAAGACTGAGGATTGAGGATTGAGGATTGAGGATTGAGGATTGAGGATGGAAGATTGAGGATTGGGGATTGAGGATTGACGATTGAGGATTGAGTATTGAGGATTGAGAACTGAGGATTGAGGACTGAACATTGGGTATTGAGGACTGAAGATTGAGGATTCAGGATTGAGGATCCAGGATTGAGGTTTGAGGACTGAGGATTGAGGATTGAGGATTGAGGATTGAGGATTGAGGATTGAGGATTGAGGATTGAGGATTGAGGATTGAAGATTGAGGATTGGGTATTGCGGATTGAACATTGAGGATTGAGGATTGAGGATTGAGGATTGAGGATTGAGGACGGAAGACTGAATATTGATGATTGAAGATTGAGGGTTGAGGATTGAGGGCTGTGGATTGAGGACGAGGACTGAGGGTTGTGTATTGATGTCTGAGGTCTGAGGATTGAGGATTGAGGATTGAGAATTGAGGATTGAGGATTGAGGATTGAAGATTGAGGATTGGGTATTAAGGATTGAAGAATGAGGATTGAGGATTGGTGATTCAGGATTGACGATTGAGGATTGAGTATTGAGAATTGAGTATTGAGAATTGAGGATTGAAGATCGTGTATTCAAGATTGAAGATTGAGGATTGAGGATTGAGGATTGAGGATTGACGATGAGGGCTGAGGGTTGAGGATTTAGGTTTGAGGACTGAGGACTGAGGATTGAGGATTGAGAATTGAGGATTGAGGATTGAGGGTTAAAGATTTAGGATTGGGTATTGAGGATTGAGTATTGAGGATTGAGGATTGAGGATTGAAGATTGAGGATTGAGGATTGAGGATTGAGGATTGAAGATTCAGTATTGAGGATTGAATGTTGAGGATTGAGGATTGAGGATTGAGGATTGAGGATTGAAGATTGAGGGCTGGGGACTGAGTATTGAGGGTTGAGTGATGAGAATTGGTGTTTGAGGATAGAGATTTAAAGATTGCAGATTGAGTATTGAGTATTGAAAACTGTGAATTGATGATATTCTATTGAGGATTGAGAATTGACAACTGATTGTTGAGGACTGAGATCTGAAGATTGAGGATTCATGATTGAGGATCCAGGATTGTGGTTTGAGGACTGAGGATTGAGGATTGAGGATTGAGGATTGAGGATTGAAGATTGAGGATTGGGGACTGAGTGTTCAGGTTTGAGTGGTGAGAATTGATGTTTGTGGATAGAGATATGAAGATTGCAGATTGAGTATTGCGTATGGAAAACTCTGAACTGACGATATTCTATTGAGGATTGAGGATTGACAACTGATTGTTGAGGACTGAGGCCTGAAGATTGAGGTTTCAGGATTGAGGATTCAGGATTGTGGTTTGAGGACTGAGGATTGAGGATTGAGCATCGGGGATTGAGAATTGAGGATTGAGGATTGAAGATTGAGGATTGGGTATTGAGGATTGAACATTGAGGATTGAGGATTGATGATTGAGGATTGAGGATTGAGGATTGAAGATTGAATATTGATGATTGAAGATTGAGGATTGAGGGTTGAGGGTTGTGGATTGAGGACGAGGACCGAGGGTTGAGTATTGATGTTTGAGGTCTGAGGATTGAGGATTGAGGGTTGAGAATTGAGGATTGAGGATTGAGGATTGAAGATTGAGGATCGGGTATTGAGGATTGAGGATTGAGAATTGAGGATTGAGGATTGAGGATTGTAGATTGAGGATCGGGTATTGAGGATTGAAGAATGAGGATTGAGGATTGAGGATTGAGGATTGAGGATTGAAGATTGAGGATTCAGGATTGAGGATTCAGGATTGTGGTTTGAGGACTGAGGATTGAGGATTGGGGATTGAGGATTGAGGATTGGGGATTGAGGATTGAGGATCGAGGATTGAAGATTGAAGATTGGGTATTGAGGATTGTACATTGAGGATTGAGGATTGAGGATTGAGGATTGATGATTGAGGATTGAAGATTGAATATTGATGATTGAAGGTTGAGGATTGAGGATTGAGTGTTGTGGATTGAGGACGAGGACTGTGGGTTGAGTATTGATGTTTGAGGTCTGAGGATTGATGATTGAGGATTGAAGATTGAGGGTTGGGTATTGAGGATTGAAGAACGTGGACTGAGGATTGAGGATTGAGGATTGGGGATTGAGTATTGAGGATTGAGGATTGATTATTGAAGATTGAGGATTGATGATTGAGGATTGAGAATTGAGGATTGAGGATTGAACATTGAGGACTGAGTGTTGAGGGTTGAGTGACGAGTATTGATGTTTGTGGATAGAGATTTGAAGAATGCAGATTGAGTATTGAGTATTCAAAACTGTGAATTGATGATATTCTATTGAGGATTGAGAATTGACAACTGATTGTTGAGGACTGAGATCTGAAGATTGAGGATTCATGATTGAGAATCCAGGATTGTGGTTTGAGGACTGAGGACTGAGGATTGAGGATTGAGCATCGAGGATTGAGAATTGAGGATTGAGGATTGAAGATTGAGGATTGGGTATTGAGGATTGAACATTGAGGATTGAAGATTGATGATTGAGGATTGAGGATTGAGGATTGAAGATTGAATATTGATGATTGAAGATTGAGGATTGAGGGTTGAGGGTTGTGGATTGAGGACGAGGACTGAGGGTTGAGTATTGATGTTTGAGGTCTGAGGATTGAGGATTGAGGGTTGAGAATTGAGGATTGAGGATTGAGGATTGAAGATTGAGGATTGGGTATTGAGGATTGATGAATGAGGACTGAGGATTGAGGATTGAGGATTGAAGATTGAGTATTGAGGATTGAAGATTGAGGATTGAGGATTGAGGATTGAGGATTGAGGATTTAGGGTTGATGATTGAGGATTGAAGATTGAGTATTGAGGATTGAAGATTGAGGATTGAGGATTGAGGATTGAGGATTGAGGATTGAGGATTGAAGATTGAGGATTGGGGATTGAGTATTGACGATTGAGGATTGAGTATTGAGGATTGAGAATTGAGGATTGAGCATTGAACATTGAGTATTGAGGGCTGAAGATTGAGGATTGAGGATTGAGGATTGAAGATTGAGGACTTAGTGTTGAGGGTTGAGTGATGGGAATTGACGTTTGTGGATTGAGATTTGAAGATTGAAGAATGGGGATTGAGTATTGAAAGCTGTGAATTGAGGATATTCTGTTGAGGATTGAGGATTGACAATTGATTGTTGAGGACTGAGGGCTGAAGGTTGAGGATTCAGGATTGAGGATTCGGTATTGAGGTCTGAGGACTGAGGATTGAGTGTTGAGGATTGAGGATTGAGTATTGACGCTTGAGGATTGAGGGTTGAGGATGGAGGCTTTAAGAGAGAGGACTGAGTGTTGAGGATTGAGTGTTTAGGATTGATGTTTGAGGATTGAGATATGATTATTGAATATTGCGGTTTGAGTACTGAACCATGAGAGTTCAGGATATTCTATTGAGTATTGAGAATTGAGGATTGATCCTTGTGTATTGAGGATTGGTGGTTGAGTGTTGTGTGTTGAATATTGAGGATTCGGGAATCAGAATTGAGGATTGAGGATTGAAGATTGAGTATTGAGGATTGAAGATTGAGGATTTTGGATTGAGGATTGAAGATTGAGTATTGAGGATTGAAGATTGAGTATTAAGGATTGAGGATTGAGGATTGAGGATTGACGATGAGGTCTGAGGGTTGAGGATTGAGGTTTGAGGACTGAGGACTGAGGATTGAGGATTGAGAATTGAGGATTGAGGATTGAGGATTGAAGATTGAGGATCGGGTATTGAGGATTGAAGAATGAGGATTGAGGATTGAGGATTGAGGATTGAGGATTGAAGATTGAGGATTCAGGATTGAGGATTCAGGATTGTGGTTTGAGGACTGAGGATTGAGGATTGGGGATTGAGGATTGAGGATTGGGGATTGAGGATTGAGGATCGAGGATTGAAGATTGAAGATTGGGTATTGAGGATTGTACATTGAGGATTGAGGATTGAGGATTGAGGATTGATGATTGAGGATTGAAGATTGAATATTGATGATTGAAGGTTGAGGATTGAGGATTGAGTGTTGTGGATTGAGGACGAGGACTGTGGGTTGAGTATTGATGTTTGAGGTCTGAGGATTGAGGATTGAGGATTGAAGATTGAGGGTTGGGTATTGAGGATTGAAGAACGTGGACTGAGGATTGAGGATTGAGGATTGAGGATTGAAGATTGAGTATTGAGGATTGGAGATTGAGGATTGAGGATTGAGGACTGAGGATTGAGGATTGAGGATTGAGGATTGAGGATTGAGGATTGAAGATTGAGGATTGAGGATTGAGGATTAAAGATTGAGTATTGAGGATTGAAGGTTGAGGATTGATGATTGAGAATTGAGGATTGAGTATTGAGGATTGAGGATTGATTATTGAAGATTGAGGATTGATGATTGAGGATTGAGAATTGAGGATTGAGGATTGAACATTGAGGACTGAGTGTTGAGGGTTGAGTGACGAGAATTGATGTTTGTGGATAGAGATTTGAAGAATGCAGATTGAGTATTGAGTATTGAAAACTGTGAATTGATGATATTCTATTGAGGATTGAGAATTGACAACTGATTGTTGAGGACTGAGATCTGAAGATTGAGGATTCATGACTGAGAATCCAGGATTGTGGTTTGAGGACTGAGGATTGAGGATTGAGGATTGAGGATTGAGGATTGAGGATTGAGCATTGAGGGTTGTGGATTGACGACGAGGACTGAGGGTTGAGTATTGATGTCTGAGGTCTGAGGATTAAGGATTGAGGATTGAGAATTGAGGATTGATGATTGAGGATTGAAGATTGAGGATTGGGTATTGAGGATTGAGGATTTTGGATTGACGACGAGGACTGAGGGTTGAGTATTGATGTCTGAGGTCTGAGGATTGAAGATTGAGGATTGAGGATTGAGGATTGAGGATTGAGGATTGAAGATTGAGGATTGGGGATTGAGGATTGACGATTGAGGATTGAGTATTGAGGATTGAGAACTGAGGATTGAGGTCTGAACATTGGGTATTGAGGACTGAAGATTGAGGATTCAGGATTGAGGATCCAGGATTGAGGTTTGAGGACTGAGGATTGAGGATTGAGGATTGAGGATTGAGGATTGAGGATTGAGGATTGAGGATTGAGGATTGAGGATTGAAGATTGAGGATTGGGTATTGCGGATTGAACATTGAGGATTGAGGATTGAGGATTGAGGATTGAGGATTGAGGACGGAAGACTGAATATTGATGATTGAAGATTGAGGGTTGAGGATTGAGGGCTGTGGATTGAGGACGAGGACTGAGGGTTGTGTATTGATGTCTGAGGTCTGAGGATTGAGGATTGAGGATTGAGAATTGAGGATTGAGGATTGAGGATTGAAGATTGAGGATTGGGTATTAAGGATTGAAGAATGAGGATTGAGGATTGGTGATTGAGGATTGACGATTGAGGATTGAGTATTGAGGATTGAGTATTGAGAATTGAGGATTGAAGATCGTGTATTCAGGATTGAAGATTGAGGATTGAGGATTGAGGATTGAGGATTGACGATGAGGGCTGAGGGTTGAGGATTTAGGTTTGAGGACTGAGGACTGAGGATTGAGGATTGAGAATTGAGGATTGAGGATTGAGGGTTAAAGATTTAGGATTGGGTATTGAGGATTGAGTATTGAGGATTGAGGATTGAGGATTGAAGATTGAGGATTGAGGATTGAGGATTGAGGATTGAAGATTGAGTATTGAGGATTGAATGTTGAGGATTGAGGATTGAGGATTGAGGATTGAGGATTGAAGATTGAGGACTGGGGACTGAGTATTGAGGGTTGAGTGATGAGAATTGGTGTTTGAGGATAGAGATTTAAAGATTGCAGATTGAGTATTGAGTATTGAAAACTGTGAATTGATGATATTCTATTGAGGATTGAGAATTGACAACTGATTGTTGAGGACTGAGATCTGAAGATTGAGGATTCATGATTGAGGATCCAGGATTGTGGTTTGAGGACTGAGGATTGAGGATTGAGGATTGAGGATTGAGGATTGAAGATTGAGGATTGGGGACTGAGTGTTCAGGTTTGAGTGGTGAGAATTGATGTTTGTGGATAGAGATATGAAGATTGCAGATTGAGTATTGCGTATGGAAAACTCTGAACTGACGATATTCTATTGAGGATTGAGGATTGACAACTGATTGTTGAGGACTGAGGCCTGAAGATTGAGGTTTCAGGATTGAGGATTCAGGATTGTGGTTTGAGGACTGAGGATTGAGGATTGAGCATCGAGGATTGAGAATTGAGGATTGAGGATTGAAGATTGAGGATTGGGTATTGAGGATTGAACATTGAGGATTGAGGATTGATGATTGAGGATTGAGGATTGAGGATTGAAGATTGAATATTGATGATTGAAGATTGAGGATTGAGGGTTGAGGGTTGTGGATTGAGGACGAGGACCGAGGGTTGAGTATTGATGTTTGAGGTCTGAGGATTGAGGATTGAGGGTTGAGAATTGAGGATTGAGGATTGAGGATTGAAGATTGAGGATTGGGTATTGAGGATTGAGGATTGGGAATTGAGGATTGAGGATTGAGGATTGTAGATTGAGGATCGGGTATTGAGGATTGAAGAATGAGGATTGAGGATTGAGGATTGAGGATTGAGGATTGAAGATTGAGGATTCAGGATTGAGGATTCAGGATTGTGGTTTGAGGACTGAGGATTGAGGATTGGGGATTGAGGATTGAGGATTGGGGATTGAGGATTGAGGATCGAGGATTGAAGATTGAAGATTGGGTATTGAGGATTGTACATTGAGGATTGAGGATTGAGGATTGAGGATTGATGATTGAGGATTGAAGATTGAATATTGATGATTGAAGGTTGAGGATTGAGGATTGAGTGTTGTGGATTGAGGACGAGGACTGTGGGTTGAGTATTGATGTTTGAGGTCTGAGGATTGATGATTGAGGATTGAAGATTGAGGGTTGGGTATTGAGGATTGAAGAACGTGGACTGAGGATTGAGGATTGAGGATTGAGGATTGAAGATTGAGTATTGAGGATTGAAGATTGAGGATTGAGGATTGAGGACTGAGGATTGAGGATTGAGGATTGAGGATTGAGGATTGAGGATTGAAGATTGAGGATTGAGGATTGAGGATTAAAGATTGAGTATTGAGGATTGAAGGTTGAGGATTGATGATTGAGAATTGAGGATTGAGTATTGAGGATTGAGGATTGATTATTGAAGATTGAGGATTGATGATTGAGGATTGAGAATTGAGGATTGAGGATTGAACATTGAGGACTGAGTGTTGAGGGTTGAGTGACGAGAATTGATGTTTGTGGATAGAGATTTGAAGAATGCAGATTGAGTATTGAGTATTGAAAACTGTGAATTGATGATATTCTATTGAGGATTGAGAATTGACAACTGATTGTTGAGGACTGAGATCTGAAGATTGAGGATTCATGATTGAGAATCCAGGATTGTGGTTTGAGGACTGAGGATTGAGGATTGAGGATTGAGGATTGAGGATTGAGGATTGAGCATTGAGGGTTGTGGATTGACGACGAGGACTGAGGGTTGAGTATTGATGCCTGAGGTCTGAGGATTGAGGATTGAGGATTGAGAATTGAGGATTGAGGATTGAGGATTGAAGATTGAGGATTGGGTATTGAGGATTGAGGATTTTGGATTGAGGATTGAAGATTGAGTATTGAGGATTGAAGATTGAGGATTGAGGATTGAGGATTGAGGATTGAGGATTG
Organism: Calliopsis andreniformis; assembly: GCF_051401765.1. NCBI lineage: Eukaryota > Metazoa > Arthropoda > Insecta > Hymenoptera > Andrenidae > Calliopsis > Calliopsis andreniformis. The sequence continues at coordinate 3,804,763 of NW_027480463.1, read as the reverse complement.
AAGATTGAGGATTGGGGATTGAGGATTGACGATTGAGGATTGAGTATTGAGGATTGAGAACTGAGGATTGAGGACTGAACATTGGGTATTGAGGACTGAAGATTGAGGATTCAGGATTGAGGATCCAGGATTGAGGTTTGAGGACTGAGGATTGAGGATTGAGGATTGAGGATTGAGGATTGAGGATTGAGGATTGAGGATTGAGGATTGAGGATTGAAGATTGAGGATTGGGTATTGCGGATTGAACATTGAGGATTGGGGATTGAGGATTGAGGACGGAAGACTGAATATTGATGATTGAAGATTGAGGGTTGAGGATTGAGGGCTGTGGATTGAGGACGAGGACTGAGGGTTGTGTATTGATGTCTGAGGTCTGAGGATTGAGGATTGAGGATTGAGAATTGAGGATTGAGGATTGAGGATTGAAGATTGAGGATTGGGTATTAAGGATTGAAGAATGAGGATTGAGGATTGGTGATTGAGGATTGACGATTGAGGATTAAGTATTGAGGATTGAGTATTGAGAATTGAGGATTGAAGATCGTGTATTCAGGATTGAAGATTGAGGTTTGAGGATTGAGGATTGAGGATTGACGATGAGGGCTGAGGGTTGAGGATTTAGGTTTGAGGACTGAGGACTGAGGATTGAGGATTGAGAATTGAGGATTGAGGATTGAGGGTTAAAGATTTAGGATTGGGTATTGAGGATTGAGTATTGAGGATTGAGGATTGAGGATTGAAGATTGAGGATTGAGGATTGAGGATTGAGGATTGAAGATTGAGTATTGAGGATTGAATGTTGAGGATTGAGGATTGAGGATTGAGGATTGAGGATTGAAGATTGAGGACTGGGGACTGAGTATTGAGGGTTGAGTGATGAGAATTGGTGTTTGAGGATAGAGATTTAAAGATTGCAGATTGAGTATTGAGTATTGAAAACTGTGAATTGATGATATTCTATTGAGGATTGAGAATTGACAACTGATTGTTGAGGACTGAGATCTGAAGATTGAGGATTCATGATTGAGGATCCAGGATTGTGGTTTGAGGACTGAGGATTGAGGATTGAGGATTGAGGATTGAGGATTGAAGATTGAGGATTGGGGACTGAGTGTTCAGGTTTGAGTGGTGAGAATTGATGTTTGTGGATAGAGATATGAAGATTGCAGATTGAGTATTGCGTATGGAAAACTCTGAACTGACGATATTCTATTGAGGATTGAGGATTGACAACTGATTGTTGAGGACTGAGGCCTGAAGATTGAGGTTTCAGGATTGAGGATTCAGGATTGTGGTTTGAGGACTGAGGATTGAGGATTGAGCATCGAGGATTGAGAATTGAGGATTGAGGATTGAAGATTGAGGATTGGGTATTGAGGATTGAACATTGAGGATTGAGGATTGATGATTGAGGATTGAGGATTGAGGATTGAAGATTGAATATTGATGATTGAAGATTGAGGATTGAGGGTTGAGGGTTGTGGATTGAGAACGAGGACCGAGGGTTGAGTATTGATGTTTGAGGTCTGAGGATTGAGGATTGAGGGTTGAGAATTGAGGATTGAGGATTGAGGATTGAAGATTGAGGATTGGGTATTGAGGATTGAGGATTGAGAATTGAGGATTGAGGATTCAGGATTGTAGATTGAGGATCGGGTATTGAGGATTGAAGAATGAGGATTGAGGATTGAGGATTGAGGATTGAGGATTGAAGATTGAGGATTCAGGATTGAGGATTCAGGATTGTGGTTTGAGGACTGAGGATTGAGGATTGGGGATTGAGGATTGAGGATTGGGGATTGAGGATTGAGGATCGAGGATTGAAGATTGAAGATTGGGTATTGAGGATTGTACATTGAGGATTGAGGATTGAGGATTGAGGATTGATGATTGAGGATTGAAGATTGAATATTGATGATTGAAGGTTGAGGATTGAGGATTGAGTGTTGTGGATTGAGGACGAGGACTGTGGGTTGAGTATTGATGTTTGAGGTCTGAGGATTGATGATTGAGGATTGAAGATTGAGGGTTGGGTATTGAGGATCGAAGAACGTGGACTGAGGATTGAGGATTGAGGATTGAGGATTGAAGATTGAGTATTGAGGATTGAAGATTGAGGATTGAGGATTGAGGACTGAGGATTGAGGATTGAGGATTGAGGATTGAGGATTGAGGATTGAAGATTGAGGATTGAGGATTGAGGATTAAAGATTGAGTATTGAGGATTGAAGGTTGAGGATTGATGATTGAGAATTGAGGATTGAGTATTGAGGATTGAGGATTGATTATTGAAGATTGAGGATTGATGATTGAGGATTGAGAATTGAGGATTGAGGATTGAACATTGAGGACTGAGTGTTGAGGGTTGAGTGACGAGAATTGATGTTTGTGGATAGAGATTTGAAGAATGCAGATTGAGTATTGAGTATTGAAAACTGTGAATTGATGATATTCTATTGAGGATTGAGAATTGACAACTGATTGTTGAGGACTGAGATCTGAAGATTGAGGATTCATGATTGAGAATCCAGGATTGTGGTTTGAGGACTGAGGATTGAGGATTGAGGATTGAGGATTGAGGATTGAGGATTGAGCATTGAGGGTTGTGGATTGACGACGAGGACTGAGGGTTGAGTATTGATGCCTGAGGTCTGAGGATTGAGGATTGAGGATTGAGAATTGAGGATTGAGGATTGAGGATTGAAGATTGAGGATTGGGTATTGAGGATTGAGGATTTTGGATTGAGGATTGAAGATTGAGTATTGAGGATTGAAGATTGAGGATTGAGGATTGAGGATTGAGGATTGAGGATTGAAGATTGAGGATTGGGGATTGAGGATTGACGATTGAGGATTGAGTATTGAGGATTGAGAACTGAGGATTGAGGACTGAACATTGGGTATTGAGGACTGAAGATTGAGGATTCAGGATTGAGGATCCAGGATTGAGGTTTGAGGACTGAGGATTGAGGATTGAGGATTGAGGATTGAGGATTGAGGATTGAGGATTGAGGATTGAGGATTGAGGATTGAAGATTGAGGATTGGGTATTGCGGATTGAACATTGAGGATTGGGGATTGAGGATTGAGGACGGAAGACTGAATATTGATGATTGAAGATTGAGGGTTGAGGATTGAGGGCTGTGGATTGAGGACGAGGACTGAGGGTTGTGTATTGATGTCTGAGGTCTGAGGATTGAGGATTGAGGATTGAGAATTGAGGATTGAGGATTGAGGATTGAAGATTGAGGATTGGGTATTAAGGATTGAAGAATGAGGATTGAGGATTGGTGATTGAGGATTGACGATTGAGGATTAAGTATTGAGGATTGAGTATTGAGAATTGAGGATTGAAGATCGTGTATTCAGGATTGAAGATTGAGGTTTGAGGATTGAGGATTGAGGATTGACGATGAGGGCTGAGGGTTGAGGATTTAGGTTTGAGGACTGAGGACTGAGGATTGAGGATTGAGAATTGAGGATTGAGGATTGAGGGTTAAAGATTTAGGATTGGGTATTGAGGATTGAGTATTGAGGATTGAGGATTGAGGATTGAAGATTGAGGATTGAGGATTGAGGATTGAGGATTGAAGATTGAGTATTGAGGATTGAATGTTGAGGATTGAGGATTGAGGATTGAGGATTGAGGATTGAAGATTGAGGACTGGGGACTGAGTATTGAGGGTTGAGTGATGAGAATTGGTGTTTGAGGATAGAGATTTAAAGATTGCAGATTGAGTATTGAGTATTGAAAACTGTGAATTGATGATATTCTATTGAGGATTGAGAATTGACAACTGATTGTTGAGGACTGAGATCTGAAGATTGAGGATTCATGATTGAGGATCCAGGATTGTGGTTTGAGGACTGAGGATTGAGGATTGAGGATTGAGGATTGAGGATTGAAGATTGAGGATTGGGGACTGAGTGTTCAGGTTTGAGTGGTGAGAATTGATGTTTGTGGATAGAGATATGAAGATTGCAGATTGAGTATTGCGTATGGAAAACTCTGAACTGACGATATTCTATTGAGGATTGAGGATTGACAACTGATTGTTGAGGACTGAGGCCTGAAGATTGAGGTTTCAGGATTGAGGATTCAGGATTGTGGTTTGAGGACTGAGGATTGAGGATTGAGCATCGAGGATTGAGAATTGAGGATTGAGGATTGAAGATTGAGGATTGGGTATTGAGGATTGAACATTGAGGATTGAGGATTGATGATTGAGGATTGAGGATTGAGGATTGAAGATTGAATATTGATGATTGAAGATTGAGGATTGAGGGTTGAGGGTTGTGGATTGAGAACGAGGACCGAGGGTTGAGTATTGATGTTTGAGGTCTGAGGATTGAGGATTGAGGGTTGAGAATTGAGGATTGAGGATTGAGGATTGAAGATTGAGGATTGGGTATTGAGGATTGAGGATTGAGAATTGAGGATTGAGGATTCAGGATTGTAGATTGAGGATCGGGTATTGAGGATTGAAGAATGAGGATTGAGGATTGAGGATTGAGGATTGAGGATTGAAGATTGAGGATTCAGGATTGAGGATTCAGGATTGTGGTTTGAGGACTGAGGATTGAGGATTGGGGATTGAGGATTGAGGATTGGGGATTGAGGATTGAGGATCGAGGATTGAAGATTGAAGATTGGGTATTGAGGATTGTACATTGAGGATTGAGGATTGAGGATTGAGGATTGATGATTGAGGATTGAAGATTGAATATTGATGATTGAAGGTTGAGGATTGAGGATTGAGTGTTGTGGATTGAGGACGAGGACTGTGGGTTGAGTATTGATGTTTGAGGTCTGAGGATTGATGATTGAGGATTGAAGATTGAGGGTTGGGTATTGAGGATCGAAGAACGTGGACTGAGGATTGAGGATTGAGGATTGAGGATTGAAGATTGAGTATTGAGGATTGAAGATTGAGGATTGAGGATTGAGGACTGAGGATTGAGGATTGAGGATTGAGGATTGAGGATTGAGGATTGAAGATTGAGGATTGAGGATTGAGGATTAAAGATTGAGTATTGAGGATTGAAGGTTGAGGATTGATGATTGAGAATTGAGGATTGAGTATTGAGGATTGAGGATTGATTATTGAAGATTGAGGATTGATGATTGAGGATTGAGAATTGAGGATTGAGGATTGAACATTGAGGACTGAGTGTTGAGGGTTGAGTGACGAGAATTGATGTTTGTGGATAGAGATTTGAAGAATGCAGATTGAGTATTGAGTATTGAAAACTGTGAATTGATGATATTCTATTGAGGATTGAGAATTGACAACTGATTGTTGAGGACTGAGATCTGAAGATTGAGGATTCATGATTGAGAATCCAGGATTGTGGTTTGAGGACTGAGGATTGAGGATTGAGGATTGAGGATTGAGCATTGAGGGTTGTGGATTGACGACGAGGACTGAGGGTTGAGTATTGATGCCTGAGGTCTGAGGATTGAGGATTGAGGATTGACAATTGAGGATTGAGGGTTGAGGATTGAAGATTGAGGATCTGGTATTGAGGATTGAGGATTTTGGATTGAGGATTGAAGATTGAGTATTGAGGATTGAAGATTGAGGATTGAGGATTGAGGATTGAGGATTGAGGATTGAAGATTGAGGATTGGGGATTGAGGATTGACGATTGAGGATTGAGTATTGAGGATTGAGAACTGAGGATTGAGGACTGAACATTGGGTATTGAGGACTGAAGATTGAGGATTCAGGATTGAGGATCCAGGATTGAGGTTTGAGGACTGAGGATTGAGGATTGAGGATTGAGGATTGAGGATTGAGGATTGAGGATTGAGGATTGAGGATTGAGGATTGAAGATTGAGGATTGGGTATTGCGGATTGGACATTGAGGATTGGGGATTGAGGATTGAGGACGGAAGACTGAATATTGATGATTGAAGATTGAGGGTTGAGGATTGAGGGCTGTGGATTGAGGACGAGGACTGAGGGTTGTGTATTGATGACTGAGGTCTGAGGATTGAGGATTGAGGATTGAGAATTGAGGATTGAGGATTGAGGATTGAAGATTGAGGATTGGGTATTAAGGATTGAAGAATGAGGATTGAGGATTGGTGATTGAGGATTGACGATTGAGGATTAAGTATTGAGGATTGAGTATTGAGAATTGAGGATTGAAGATCGTGTATTCAGGATTGAAGATTGAGGATTGAGGATTGAGGATTGAGGATTGACGATGAGGGCTGAGGGTTGAGGATTTAGGTTTGAGGACTGAGGACTGAGGATTGAGGATTGAGAATTGAGGATTGAGGATTGAGGGTTAAAGATTTAGGATTGGGTATTGAGGATTGAGTATTGAGGATTGAGGATTGAGCATTGAAGATTGAGGATTGAGGATTGAGGATTGAGGATTGAGGATGGAAGATTGAGTATTGAGGATTGAATGTTGAGGATTGAGGATTGAGGATTGAGGATTGAGGATTGAAGATTGAGGACTGGGGACTGAGTATTGAGGGTTGAGTGATGAGAATTGGTGTTTGAGGATAGAGATTTAAAGATTGCAGTTTGAGTATTGAGTATTGAAAACTGTGAATTGATGATATTCTATTGAGGATTGAGAATTGACAACTGATTGTTGAGGACTGAGATCTGAAGATTGAGGATTCATGATTGAGGATCCAGGATTGTGGTTTGAGGACTGAGGATTGAGGATTGAGGATTGAGGATTGAGGATTGAAGATTGAGGATTGGGGACTGAGTGTTCAGGTTTGAGTGGTGAGAATTGATGTTTGTGCATAGAGATATGAAGATTGCAGATTGAGTATTGCGTATGGAAAACTCTGAACTGACGATATTCTATTGAGGATTGAGGATTGACAACTGATTGTTGAGGACTGAGGCCTGAAGATTGAGGTTTCAGGATTGAGGATTCAGGATTGTGGTTTGAGGACTGAGGATTGAGGATTGAGCATCGAGGATTGAGAATTGAGGATTGAGGATTGAAGATTGAGGATTGGGTATTGAGGATTGAACATTGAGGATTGAAGATTGATGATTGAGGATTGAGGATTGAGGATTGAAGATTGAATATTGATGATTGAAGATTGAGGATTGAGGGTTGAGGGTTGTGGATTGAGGACGAGGACTGAGGGTTGAGTATTGGTGTTTGAGGTCTGAGGATTGAGGGTTGAGGGTTGAGAATTGAGGATTGAGGATTGAAGATTGAGGATTGGGTATTGAGGATTGATGAATGAGGACTGAGGATTGAGGATTGAGGATTGAGGATTGAAGATTGAGTATTGAGGATTGAAGATTGAGGATTGAGGATTGAGGATTGAGGATTGAGGATTTAGGGTAGATGATTGAGGATTGAAGATTGAGTATTGAGGATTGAAGATTGAGGATTGAGGATTGAGGATTGAGGATTGAGGATTGAGGATTGAAGATTGAGGATTGGGGATTGAGTATTGACGATTGAGGATTGAGTATTGAGGATTGAGAATTGAGGATTGAGGATTGAACATTGAGTATTGAGGGCTGAAGATTGAGGATTGAGGATTGAGGATTGAAGATTGAGGACTTAGTGTTGAGGGTTGAGTGATGGGTATTGACGTTTGTGGATTGAGATTTGAAGATTGAAGAATGGGGATTGAGTATTGATAGCTGTGAATTGAGGATATTCTGTTGAGGATTGAGGATTGACAATTGATTGTTGAGGACTGAGGGCTGAAGGTTGAGGATTCAGGATTGAGGATTCGGTATTGAGGTTTGAGGACTGAGGATTGAGTGTTGAGGATTGAGGATTGAGGATTGACGCTTGAGGATTGAGGGTTGAGAATGGAGGCTTTAAGAGAGAGGACTGAGTGTTGAGGATTGAGTGTTTAGGATTGATGTTTGAGGATTGAGACATGATTATTGAATATTGCGGTTTGAGTATTGAACCATGAGAGTTCAGGATATTCTATTGAGTATTGAGAATTGAGGATTGATCCTTGTGTATTGAGGATTGGTGGTTGAGTGTTGTGTGTTGAATATTGAGGATTCGGGATTCAGAATTGAGGATTGAGGATTGAAGATTGAGTATTGAGGATTGAAGATTGAGGATTTTGGATTGAGGATTGAAGATTGAGTATTGAGGATTGAAGATTGAGTATTAAGGGTTGAGGATTGAGGATTGAGGATTGACGATGAGGTCTGAGGGTTGAGGATTGAGGTTTGAGGACTGAGGACTGAGGATTGAGGATTGAGAATTGAGGATTGAGGATTGAGGATTGAAGATTGAGGATCGGGTATTGAGGATTGAAGAATGAGGATTGAGGATTGAGGATTGAGGATTGAGGATTGAAGATTGAGGATTCAGGATTGAGGATCCAGGATTGTGGTTTGAGGACTGAGGATTGAGGATTGAGGATTGAGGATTGAGGATTGAAGATTGAGGATTGGGGACTGAGTGTTCAGGTTTGAGTGGTGAGAATTGATGTTTGTGGATAGAGATATGAAGATTGCAGATTGAGTATTGCGTATGGAAAACTCTGAACTGACGATATTCTATTGAGGATTGAGGATTGACAACTGATTGTTGAGGACTGAGGCCTGAAGATTGAGGTTTCAGGATTGAGGATTCAGGATTGTGGTTTGAGGACTGAGGATTGAGGATTGAGCATCGAGGATTGAGAATTGAGGATTGAGGATTGAAGATTGAGGATTGGGTATTGAGGATTGAACATTGAGGATTGAGGATTGATGATTGAGGATTGAGGATTGAGGATTGAAGATTGAATATTGATGATTGAAGATTGAGGATTGAGGGTTGAGGGTTGTGGATTGAGGACGAGGACCGAGGGTTGAGTATTGATGTTTGAGGTCTGAGGATTGAGGATTGAGGGTTGAGAATTGAGGATTGAGGATTGAGGATTGAAGATTGAGGATTGGGTATTGAGGATTGAGGATTGAGAATTGAGGATTGAGGATTGAGGATTGTAGATTGAGGATCGGGTATTGAGGATTGAAGAATGAGGATTGAGGATTGAGGATTGAGGATTGAGGATTGAAGATTGAGGATTCAGGATTGAGGATTCAGGATTGTGGTTTGAGGACTGAGGATTGAGGATTGGGGATTGAGGATTGAGGATTGGGGATTGAGGATTGAGGATCGAGGATTGAAGATTGAAGATTGGGTATTGAGGATTGTACATTGAGGATTGAGGATTGAGGATTGAGGATTGATGATTGAGGATTGAAGATTGAATATTGATGATTGAAGGTTGAGGATTGAGGATTGAGTGTTGTGGATTGAGGACGAGGACTGTGGGTTGAGTATTGATGTTTGAGGTCTGAGGATTGATGATTGAGGATTGAAGATTGAGGGTTGGGTATTGAGGATTGAAGAACGTGGACTGAGGATTGAGGATTGAGGATTGAGGATTGAAGATTGAGTATTGAGGATTGAAGATTGAGGATTGAGGATTGAGGACTGAGGATTGAGGATTGAGGATTGAGGATTGAGGATTGAGGATTGAAGATTGAGGATTGAGGATTGAGGATTAAAGATTGAGTATTGAGGATTGAAGGTTGAGGATTGATGATTGAGAATTGAGGATTGAGTATTGAGGATTGAGGATTGATTATTGAAGATTGAGGATTGATGATTGAGGATTGAGAATTGAGGATTGAGGATTGAACATTGAGGACTGAGTGTTGAGGGTTGAGTGACGAGAATTGATGTTTGTGGATAGAGATTTGAAGAATGCAGATTGAGTATTGAGTATTGAAAACTGTGAATTGATGATATTCTATTGAGGATTGAGAATTGACAACTGATTGTTGAGGACTGAGATCTGAAGATTGAGGATTCATGATTGAGAATCCAGGATTGTGGTTTGAGGACTGAGGATTGAGGATTGAGGATTGAGGATTGAGGATTGAGGATTGAGCATTGAGGGTTGTGGATTGACGACGAGGACTGAGGGTTGAGTATTGATGCCTGAGGTCTGAGGATTGAGGATTGAGGATTGAGAATTGAGGATTGAGGATTGAGGATTGAAGATTGAGGATCTGGTATTGAGGATTGAGGATTTTGGATTGAGGATTGAAGATTGAGTATTGAGGATTGAAGATTGAGGATTGAGGATTGAGGATTGAGGATTGAGGATTGAAGATTGAGGATTGGGGATTGAGGATTGACGATTGAGGATTGAGTATTGAGGATTGAGAACTGAGGATTGAGGACTGAACATTGGGTATTGAGGACTGAAGATTGAGGATTCAGGATTGAGGATCCAGGATTGAGGTTTGAGGACTGAGGATTGAGGATTGAGGATTGACGATTGAGGATTGAGGATTGAGGATTGAGGATTGAGGATTGAGGATTGAAGATTGAGGATTGGGTATTGCGGATTGAACATTGAGGATTGGGGATTGAGGATTGAGGACGGAAGACTGAATATTGATGATTGAAGATTGAGGGTTGAGGATTGAGGGCTGTGGATTGAGGACGAGGACTGAGGGTTGTGTATTGATGTCTGAGGTCTGAGGATTGAGGATTGAGGATTGAGAATTGAGGATTGAGGATTGAGGATTGAAGATTGAGGATTGGGTATTAAGGATTGAAGAATGAGGATTGAGGATTGGTGATTGAGGATTGACGATTGAGGATTAAGTATTGAGGATTGAGTATTGAGAATTGAGGATTGAAGATCGTGTATTCAGGATTGAAGATTGAGGATTGAGGATTGAGGATTGAGGATTGACGATGAGGGCTGAGGGTTGAGGATTTAGGTTTGAGGACTGAGGACTGAGGATTGAGGATTGAGAATTGAGGATTGAGGATTGAGGGTTAAAGATTTAGGATTGGGTATTGAGGATTGAGTATTGAGGATTGAGGATTGAGCATTGAAGATTGAGGATTGAGGATTGAGGATTGAGGATTGAGGATGGAAGATTGAGTATTGAGGATTGAATGTTGAGGATTGAGGATTGAGGATTGAGGATTGAGGATTGAAGATTGAGGACTGGGGACTGAGTATTGAGGGTTGAGTGATGAGAATTGGTGTTTGAGGATAGAGATTTAAAGATTGCAGTTTGAGTATTGAGTATTGAAAACTGTGAATTGATGATATTCTATTGAGGATTGAGAATTGACAACTGATTGTTGAGGACTGAGATCTGAAGATTGAGGATTCATGATTGAGGATCCAGGATTGTGGTTTGAGGACTGAGGATTGAGGATTGAGGATTGAGGATTGAGGATTGAAGATTGAGGATTGGGGACTGAGTGTTCAGGTTTGAGTGGTGAGAATTGATGTTTGTGCATAGAGATATGAAGATTGCAGATTGAGTATTGCGTATGGAAAACTCTGAACTGACGATATTCTATTGAGGATTGAGGATTGACAACTGATTGTTGAGGACTGAGGCCTGAAGATTGAGGTTTCAGGATTGAGGATTCAGGATTGTGGTTTGAGGACTGAGGATTGAGGATTGAGCATCGAGGATTGAGAATTGAGGATTGAGGATTGAAGATTGAGGATTGGGTATTGAGGATTGAACATTGAGGATTGAAGATTGATGATTGAGGATTGAGGATTGAGGATTGAAGATTGAATATTGATGATTGAAGATTGAGGATTGAGGGTTGAGGGTTGTGGATTGAGGACGAGGACTGAGGGTTGAGTATTGGTGTTTGAGGTCTGAGGATTGAGTGTTGAGGGTTGAGAATTGAGGATTGAGGATTGAAGATTGAGGATTGGGTATTGAGGATTGATGAATGAGGACTGAGGATTGAGGATTGAGGATTGAGGATTGAAGATTGAGTATTGAGGATTGAAGATTGAGGATTGAGGATTGAGGATTGAGGATTGAGGATTTAGGGTAGATGATTGAGGATTGAAGATTGAGTATTGAGGATTGAAGATTGAGGATTGAGGATTGAGGATTGAGGATTGAGGATTGAGGATTGAAGATTGAGGATTGGGGATTGAGTATTGACGATTGAGGATTGAGTATTGAGGATTGAGAATTGAGGATTGAGGATTGAACATTGAGTATTGAGGGCTGAAGATTGAGGATTGAGGATTGAGGATTGAAGATTGAGGACTTAGTGTTGAGGGTTGAGTGATGGGAATTGACGTTTGTGGATCGAGATTTGAAGATTGAAGAATGGGGATTGAGTATTGATAGCTGTGAATTGAGGATATTCTGTTGAGGATTGAGGATTGACAATTGATTGTTGAGGACTGAGGGCTGAAGGTTGAGGATTCAGGATTGAGGATTCGGTATTGAGGTTTGAGGACTGAGGATTGAGTGTTGAGGATTGAGGATTGAGGATTGACGCTTGAGGATTGAGGGTTGAGAATGGAGGCTTTAAGAGAGAGGACTGAGTGTTGAGGATTGAGTGTTTAGGATTGATGTTTGAGGATTGAGATATGATTATTGAATATTGCGGTTTGAGTATTGAACCATGAGAGTTCAGGATATTCTATTGAGTATTGAGAATTGAGGATTGATCCTTGTGTATTGAGGATTGGTGGTTGAGTGTTGTGTGTTGAATATTGAGGATTCGGGATTCAGAATTGAGGATTGAGGATTGAAGATTGAGTATTGAGGATTGAAGATTGAGGATTTTGGATTGAGGATTGAAGATTGAGTATTGAGGATTGAAGATTGAGTATTAAGGATTGAGGATTGAGGATTGAGGATTGACGATGAGGTCTGAGGGTTGAGGATTGAGGTTTGAGGACTGAGGACTGAGGATTGAGGATTGAGAATTGAGGATTGAGGATTGAGGATTGAAGATTGAGGATCGGGTATTGAGGATTGAAGAATGAGGATTGAGGATTGAGGATTGAGGATTGAGGATTGAAGATTGAGTATTCAGGATTGAGGATCCAGGATTGTGGTTTGAGGACTGAGGATTGAGGATTGAGGATTGAGGATTGAGGATTGAAGATTGAGGATTGGGGACTGAGTGTTCAGGTTTGAGTGGTGAGAATTGATGTTTGTGGATAGAGATATGAAGATTGCAGATTGAGTATTGCGTATGGAAAACTCTGAACTGACGATATTCTATTGAGGATTGAGGATTGACAACTGATTGTTGAGGACTGAGGCCTGAAGATTGAGGTTTCAGGATTGAGGATTCAGGATTGTGGTTTGAGGACTGAGGATTGAGGATTGAGCATCGAGGATTGAGAATTGAGGATTGAGGATTGAAGATTGAGGATTGGGTATTGAGGACTGAACATTGAGGATTGAGGATTGATGATTGAGGATTGAGGATTGAGGATTGAAGATTGAATATTGATGATTGAAGTTTGAGGATTGAGGGTTGAGGGTTGTGGATTGAGGACGAGGACCGAGGGTTGAGTATTGATGTTTGAGGTCTGAGGATTGAGGATTGAGAGTTGAGAATTGAGGATTGAGGATTGAGGATTGAAGATTGAGGATTGGGTATTGAGATTTGAGGATTGAGAATTGAGGATTGAGGATTGAGGATTGTAGATTGAGGATCGGGTATTGAGGATTGAAGAATGAGGATTGAGGATTGAGGATTGAGGATTGAGGATTGAAGATTGAGGATTCAGGATTGAGGATTCAGGATTGTGGTTTGAGGACTGAGGATTGAGGATTGGGGATTGAGGATTGAGGATTGGGGATTGAGGATTGAGGATCGAGGATTGAAGATTGAAGATTGGGTATTGAGGATTGTACATTGAGGATTGAGGATTGAGGATTGAGGATTGAGGATTGATGATTGAGGATTGAAGATTGAGGATTGAGGATTGAGTGTTGTGGATTGAGGACGAGGACTGTGGGTTGAGTATTGATGTTTGAGGTCTGAGGATTGATGATTGAGGATTGAAGATTGAGGGTTGGGTATTGAGGATTGAAGAACGTGGACTGAGGATTGAGGATTGAGGATTGAGGATTGAAGATTGAGTATTGAGGATTGAAGATTGAGGATTGAGGATTGAGGACTGAGGATTGAGGATTGAGGATTGAGGATTGAGGATTGAGGATTGAAGATTGAGGATTGAGGATTGAGGATTAAAGATTGAGTATTGAGGATTGAAGGTTGAGGACTGAGGATTGAGGATTGAGGATTGAGGATTGAGGATTGAGGATTGAGGATTGAGGATTGAGGATTGAGGATTGAAGATTGAGGATTGGGTATTGCGGATTGAACATTGAGGATTGGGGATTGAGGATTGAGGACGGAAGACTGAATATTGATGATTGAAGATTGAGGGTTGAGGATTGAGGGCTGTGGATTGAGGACGAGGACTGAGGGTTGTGTATTGATGTCTGAGGTCTGAGGATTGAGGATTGAGGATTGAGAATTGAGGATTGAGGATTGAGGATTGAAGATTGAGGATTGGGTATTAAGGATTGAAGAATGAGGATTGAGGATTGGTGATTGAGGATTGACGATTGAGGATTAAGTATTGAGGATTGAGTATTGAGAATTGAGGATTGAAGATCGTGTATTCAGGATTGAAGATTGAGGATTGAGGATTGAGGATTGAGGATTGACGATGAGGGCTGAGGGTTGAGGATTTAGGTTTGAGGACTGAGGACTGAGGATTGAGGATTGAGAATTGAGGATTGAGGATTGAATGTTAAAGATTTAGGATTGGGTATTGAGGATTGAGTATTGAGGATTGAGGATTGAGGATTGAAGATTGAGGATTGAGGATTGAGGATTGAGGATTGAGGATGGAAGATTGAGTATTGAGGATTGAATGTTGAGGATTGAGGATTGAGGATTGAGGATTGAAGATTGAAGATTGAGGACTGGGGACTGAGTATTGAGGGTTGAGTGATGAGAATTGGTGTTTGAGGATAGAGATTTAAAGATTGCAGTTTGAGTATTGAGTATTGAAAACTGTGAATTGATGATATTCTATTGAGGATTGAGAATTGACAACTGATTGTTGAGGACTGAGATCTGAAGATTGAGGATTCATGATTGAGGATCCAGGATTGTGGTTTGAGGACTGAGGATTGAGGATTGAGGATTGAGGATTGAGGATTGAAGATTGAGGATTGGGGACTGAGTGTTCAGGTTTGAGTGGTGAGAATTGATGTTTGTGCATAGAGATATGAAGATTGCAGATTGAGTATTGCGTATGGAAAACTCTGAACTGACGATATTCTATTGAGGATTGAGGATTGACAACTGATTGTTGAGGACTGAGGCCTGAAGATTGAGGTTTCAGGATTGAGGATTCAGGATTGTGGTTTGAGGACTGAGGATTGAGGATTGAGCATCGAGGATTGAGAATTGAGGATTGAGGATTGAAGATTGAGGATTGGGTATTGAGGATTGAACATTGAGGATTGAAGATTGATGATTGAGGATTGAGGATTGAGGATTGAAGATTGAATATTGATGATTGAAGATTGAGGATTGAGGGTTGAGGGTTGTGGATTGAGGACGAGGACTGAGGGTTGAGTATTGGTGTTTGAGGTCTGAGGATTGAGGGTTGAGGGTTGAGAATTGAGGATTGAGGATTGAAGATTGAGGATTGGGTATTGAGGATTGATGAATGAGGACTGAGGATTGAGGATTGAGGATTGAGGATTGAAGATTGAGTATTGAGGATTGAAGATTGAGGATTGAGGATTGAGGATTGAGGATTGAGGATTTAGGGTAGATGATTGAGGATTGAAGATTGAGTATTGAGGATTGAAGATTGAGGATTGAGGATTGAGGATTGAGGATTGAGGATTGAGGATTGAAGATTGAGGATTGGGGATTGAGTATTGACGATTGAGGATTGAGTATTGAGGATTGAGAATTGAGGATTGAGGATTGAACATTGAGTATTGAGGGCTGAAGATTGAGGATTGAGGATTGAGGATTGAAGATTGAGGACTTAGTGTTGAGGGTTGAGTGATGGGAATTGACGTTTGTGGATTGAGATTTGAAGATTGAAGAATGGGGATTGAGTATTGATAGCTGTGAATTGAGGATATTCTGTTGAGGATTGAGGATTGACAATTGATTGTTGAGGACTGAGGGCTGAAGGTTGAGGATTCAGGATTGAGGATTCGGTATTGAGGTTTGAGGACTGAGGATTGAGTGTTGAGGATTGAGGATTGAGGATTGACGCTTGAGGATTGAGGGTTGAGAATGGAGGCTTTAAGAGAGAGGACTGAGTGTTGAGGATTGAGTGTTTAGGATTGATGTTTGAGCATTGAGATATGATTATTGAATATTGCGGTTTGAGTATTGAACCATGAGAGTTCAGGATATTCTATTGAGTATTGAGAATTGAGGATTGATCCTTGTGTATTGAGGATTGGTGGTTGAGTGTTGTGTGTTGAATATTGAGGATTCGGGATTCAGAATTGAGGATTGAGGATTGAAGATTGAGTATTGAGGATTGAAGATTGAGGATTTTGGATTGAGGATTGAAGATTGAGTATTGAGGATTGAAGATTGAGTATTAAGGATTGAGGATTGAGGATTGAGGATTGACGATGAGGTCTGAGGGTTGAGGATTGAGGTTTGAGGACTGAGGACTGAGGATTGAGGATTGAGAATTGAGGATTGAGGATTGAGGATTGAAGATTGAGGATCGGGTATTGAGGATTGAAGAATGAGGATTGAGGATTGAGGATTGAGGATTGAGGATTGAAGATTGAGGATTCAGGATTGAGGATTCAGGATTGTGGTTTGAGGACTGAGGATTGAGGATTGGGGATTGAGGATTGAGGATTGGGGATTGAGGATTGAGGATCGAGGATTGAAGATTGAAGATTGGGTATTGAGGATTGTACATTCAGGATTGAGGATTGAGGATTGAGGATTGATGATTGAGGATTGAAGATTGAATATTGATGACTGAAGTTTGAGGATTGAGGATTGAGTGTTGTGGATTGAGGACGAGGACTGTGGGTTAAGTATTGATGTTTGAGGTCTGAGGATTGAGGATTGAGGATTGAAGGTTGAGGGTTGGGTATTGAGGATTGAAGAACGTGGACTGAGGATTGAGGATTGAGGATTGAGGATTGAAGATTGAGTATTGAGGATTGAAGATTGAGGATTGGGTATTAAGGATTGAAGAATGAGGATTGAGGATTGGTGATTGAGGATTGACGATTGAGGATTCAGTATTGAGGATTGAGGATTGAGGATTGAGGATTGAAGATTGAGGATTGGGTATTGCGGATTGAACATTGAGGATTGGGGATTGAGGATTGAGGACGGAAGACTGAATATTGATGATTGAAGATTGAGGGCTGAGGATTGAGGGCTGTGGATTGAGGACGAGGACTGAGGGTTGTGTATTGATGTCTGAGGTCTGAGGATTGAGGATTGAGGATTGAGAATTGAGGATTGAGGATTGAGGATTGAAGATTGAGGATTGGGTATTAAGGATTGAAGAATGAGGATTGAGGATTGGTGATTGAGGATTGACGATTGAGGATTAAGTATTGAGGATTGAGTATTGAGAATTGAGGATTGAAGATCGTGTATTCAGGATTGAAGATTGAGGATTGAGGATTGAGGATTGAGGATTGACGATGAGGGCTGAGGGTTGAGGATTTAGGTTTGAGGACTGAGGACTGAGGATTGAGGATTGAGAATTGAGGATTGAGGATTGAGGGTTAAAGATTTAGGATTGGGTATTGAGGATTGAGTATTGAGGATTGAGGATTGAGCATTGAAGATTGAGGATTGAGGATTGAGGATTGAGGATTGAGGATGGAAGATTGAGTATTGAGGATTGAATGTTGAGGATTGAGGATTGAGGATTGAGGATTGAGGATTGAAGATTGAGGACTGGGGACTGAGTATTGAGGGTTGAGTGATGAGAATTGGTGTTTGAGGATAGAGATTTAAAGATTGCAGTTTGAGTATTGAGTATTGAAAACTGTGAATTGATGATATTCTATTGAGGATTGAGAATTGACAACTGATTGTTGAGGACTGAGATCTGAAGATTGAGGATTCATGATTGAGGATCCAGGATTGTGGTTTGAGGACTGAGGATTGAGGATTGAGGATTGAGGATTGAGGATTGAAGATTGAGGATTGGGGACTGAGTGTTCAGGTTTGAGTGGTGAGAATTGATGTTTGTGCATAGAGATATGAAGATTGCAGATTGAGTATTGCGTATGGAAAACTCTGAACTGACGATATTCTATTGAGGATTGAGGATTGACAACTGATTGTTGAGGACTGAGGCCTGAAGATTGAGGTTTCAGGATTGAGGATTCAGGATTGTGGTTTGAGGACTGAGGATTGAGGATTGAGCATCGAGGATTGAGAATTGAGGATTGAGGATTGAAGATTGAGGATTGGGTATTGAGGATTGAACATTGAGGATTGAAGATTGATGATTGAGGATTGAGGATTGAGGATTGAAGATTGAATATTGATGATTGAAGATTGAGGATTGAGGGTTGAGGGTTGTGGATTGAGGACGAGGACTGAGGGTTGAGTATTGGTGTTTGAGGTCTGAGGATTGAGTGTTGAGGGTTGAGAATTGAGGATTGAGGATTGAAGATTGAGGATTGGGTATTGAGGATTGATGAATGAGGACTGAGGATTGAGGATTGAGGATTGAGGATTGAAGATTGAGTATTGAGGATTGAAGATTGAGGATTGAGGATTGAGGATTGAGGATTGAGGATTTAGGGTAGATGATTGAGGATTGAAGATTGAGTATTGAGGATTGAAGATTGAGGATTGAGGATTGAGGATTGAGGATTGAGGATTGAGGATTGAAGATTGAGGATTGGGGATTGAGTATTGACGATTGAGGATTGAGTATTGAGGATTGAGAATTGAGGATTGAGGATTGAACATTGAGTATTGAGGGCTGAAGATTGAGGATTGAGGATTGAGGATTGAAGATTGAGGACTTAGTGTTGAGGGTTGAGTGATGGGAATTGACGTTTGTGGATCGAGATTTGAAGATTGAAGAATGGGGATTGAGTATTGATAGCTGTGAATTGAGGATATTCTGTTGAGGATTGAGGATTGACAATTGATTGTTGAGGACTGAGGGCTGAAGGTTGAGGATTCAGGATTGAGGATTCGGTATTGAGGTTTGAGGACTGAGGATTGAGTGTTGAGGATTGAGGATTGAGGATTGACGCTTGAGGATTGAGGGTTGAGAATGGAGGCTTTAAGAGAGAGGACTGAGTGTTGAGGATTGAGTGTTTAGGATTGATGTTTGAGGATTGAGATATGATTATTGAATATTGCGGTTTGAGTATTGAACCATGAGAGTTCAGGATATTCTATTGAGTATTGAGAATTGAGGATTGATCCTTGTGTATTGAGGATTGGTGGTTGAGTGTTGTGTGTTGAATATTGAGGATTCGGGATTCAGAATTGAGGATTGAGGATTGAAGATTGAGTATTGAGGATTGAAGATTGAGGATTTTGGATTGAGGATTGAAGATTGAGTATTGAGGATTGAAGATTGAGTATTAAGGATTGAGGATTGAGGATTGAGGATTGACGATGAGGTCTGAGGGTTGAGGATTGAGGTTTGAGGACTGAGGACTGAGGATTGAGGATTGAGAATTGAGGATTGAGGATTGAGGATTGAAGATTGAGGATCGGGTATTGAGGATTGAAGAATGAGGATTGAGGATTGAGGATTGAGGATTGAGGATTGAAGATTGAGTATTCAGGATTGAGGATCCAGGATTGTGGTTTGAGGACTGAGGATTGAGGATTGGGGATTGAGGATTGAGGATTGGGGATTGAGGATTGAGGATCGAGGATTGAAGATTGAAGATTGGGTATTGAGGATTGTACATTCAGGATTGAGGATTGAGGATTGAGGATTGATGATTGAGGATTGAAGATTGAATATTGATGACTGAAGTTTGAGGATTGAGGATTGAGTGTTGTGGATTGAGGACGAGGACTGTGGGTTAAGTATTGATGTTTGAGGTCTGAGGATTGAGGATTGAGGATTGAAGGTTGAGGGTTGGGTATTGAGGATTGAAGAACGTGGACTGAGGATTGAGGATTGAGGATTGAGGATTGAAGATTGAGTATTGAGGATTGAAGATTGAGGATTGGGTATTAAGGATTGAAGAATGAGGATTGAGGATTGGTGATTGAGGATTGACGATTGAGGATTGAGTATTGAGGATTGAGGATTGAGGATTGAGGATTGAAGATTGAGGATTGGGTATTGCGGATTGAACATTGAGGATTGGGGATTGAGGATTGAGGACGGAAGACTGAATATTGATGATTGAAGATTGAGGGCTGAGGATTGAGGGCTGTGGATTGAGGACGAGGACTGAGGGTTGTGTATTGATGTCTGAGGTCTGAGGATTGAGGATTGAGGATTGAGAATTGAGGATTGAGGATTGAGGATTGAAGATTGAGGATTGGGTATTAAGGATTGAAGAATGAGGATTGAGGATTGGTGATTGAGGATTGACGATTGAGGATTAAGTATTGAGGATTGAGTATTGAGAATTGAGGATTGAAGATCGTGTATTCAGGATTGAAGATTGAGGATTGAGGATTGAGGATTGAGGATTGACGATGAGGGCTGAGGGTTGAGGATTTAGGTTTGAGGACTGAGGACTGAGGATTGAGGATTGAGAATTGAGGATTGAGGATTGAGGGTTAAAGATTTAGGATTGGGTATTGAGGATTGAGTATTGAGGATTGAGGATTGAGGATTGAAGATTGAGGATTGAGGATTGAGGATTGAGGATTGAGGATGGAAGATTGAGTATTGAGGATTGAATGTTGAGGATTGAGGATTGAGGATTGAGGATTGAGGATTGAAGATTGAGGACTGGGGACTGAGTATTGAGGGTTGAGTGATGAGAATTGGTGTTTGAGGATAGAGATTTAAAGATTGCAGTTTGAGTATTGAGTATTGAAAACTGTGAATTGATGATATTCTATTGAGGATTGAGAATTGACAACTGATTGTTGAGGACTGAGATCTGAAGATTGAGGATTCATGATTGAGGATCCAGGATTGTGGTTTGAGGACTGAGGATTGAGGATTGAGGATTGAGGATTGAGGATTGAAGATTGAGGATTGGGGACTGAGTGTTCAGGTTTGAGTGGTGAGAATTGATGTTTGTGCATAGAGATATGAAGATTGCAGATTGAGTATTGCGTATGGAAAACTCTGAACTGACGATATTCTATTGAGGATTGAGGATTGACAACTGATTGTTGAGGACTGAGGCCTGAAGATTGAGGTTTCAGGATTGAGGATTCAGGATTGTGGTTTGAGGACTGAGGATTGAGGATTGAGCATCGAGGATTGAGAATTGAGGATTGAGGATTGAAGATTGAGGATTGGGTATTGAGGATTGAACATTGAGGATTGAAGATTGATGATTGAGGATTGAGGATTGAGGATTGAAGATTGAATATTGATGATTGAAGATTGAGGATTGAGGGTTGAGGGTTGTGGATTGAGGACGAGGACTGAGGGTTGAGTATTGGTGTTTGAGGTCTGAGGATTGAGGGTTGAGGGTTGAGAATTGAGGATTGAGGATTGAAGATTGAGGATTGGGTATTGAGGATTGATGAATGAGGTCTGAGGATTGAGGATTGAGGATTGAGGATTGAAGATTGAGTATTGATAATTGAAGATTGAGGATTGAGGATTGAGGATTGAGGATTGAGGATTTAGGGTAGATGATTGAGGATTGAAGATTGAGTATTGAGGATTGAAGATTGAGGATTGAGGATTGAGGATTGAGGATTGAGGATTGAGGATTGAAGATTGAGGATTGGGGATTGAGTATTGACGATTGAGGATTGAGTATTGAGGATTGAGAATTGAGGATTGAGGATTGAACATTGAGTATTGAGGGCTGAAGATTGAGGATTGAGGATTGAGGATTGAAGATTGAGGACTTAGTGTTGAGGGTTGAGTGATGGGAATTGACGTTTGTGGATTGAGATTTGAAGATTGAAGAATGGGGATTGAGTATTGATAGCTGTGAATTGAGGATATTCTGTTGAGGATTGAGGATTGACAATTGATTGTTGAGGACTGAGGGCTGAAGGTTGAGGATTCAGGATTGAGGATTCGGTATTGAGGTTTGAGGACTGAGGATTGAGTGTTGAGGATTGAGGATTGAGGATTGACGCTTGAGGATTGAGGGTTGAGAATGGAGGCTTTAAGAGAGAGGACTGAGTGTTGAGGATTGAGTGTTTAGGATTGATGTTTGAGGATTGAGATATGATTATTGAATATTGCGGTTTGAGTATTGAACCATGAGAGTTCAGGATATTCTATTGAGTATTGAGAATTGAGGATTGATCATTGTGTATTGAGGATTGGTGGTTGAGTGTTGTGTGTTGAATATTGAGGATTCGGGATTCAGAATTGAGGATTGAGGATTGAAGATTGAGTATTGAGGATTGAAGATTGAGGATTTTGGATTGAGGATTGAAGATTGAGTATTGAGGATTGAAGATTGAGTATTAAGGATTGAGGATTGAGGATTGAGGATTGACGATGAGGTCTGAGGGTTGAGGATTGAGGTTTGAGGACTGAGGACTGAGGATTGAGGATTGAGAATTGAGGATTGAGGATTGAGGATTGAAGATTGAGGATCGGGTATTGAGGATTGAAGAATGAGGATTGAGGATTGAGGATTGAGGATTGAGGACGAGGACTGTGGGTTAAGTATTGATGTTTGAGGTCTGAGGATTGAGGATTGAGGATTGAAGGTTGAGGGTTGGGTATTGAGGATTGAAGAACGTGGACTGAGGATTGAGGATTGAGGATTGAGGATTGAAGATTGAGTATTGAGGATTGAGGATTGGGGATTGAGGATTGAGGATCGAGGATTGAAGATTGAAGATTGGGTATTGAGGATTGTACATTCAGGATTGAGGATTGAGGATTGAGGATTGATGATTGAGGATTGAAGATTGAATATTGATGATTGAAGTTTGAGGATTGAGGATTGAGTGTTGTGGATTGAGGACGAGGACTGTGGGTTAAGTATTGATGTTTGAGGTCTGAGGATTGAGGATTGAGGATTGAAGGTTGAGGGTTGGGTATTGAGGATTGAAGAACGTGGACTGAGGATTGAGGATTGAGGATTGAGGATTGAAGATTGAGTATTGAGGATTGAAGATTGAGGATTGGGTATTAAGGATTGAAGAATGAGGATTGAGGATTGGTGATTGAGGATTGACGATTGAGGATTGAGTATTGAGGATTGAGTATTGAGAATTGAGGATTGAAGATCGTGTATTCAGGATTGAAGATTGAGGATTGAGGATTGAGGATTGAGGATTGACGATGAGGGCTGAGGGTTGAGGATTTAGGTTTGAGGACTGAGGACTGAGGATTGAGGATTGAGAATTGAGGATTGAGGATTGAGGGTTAAAGATTTAGGATTGGGTATTGAGGATTGAGTATTGAGGATTGAGGATTGAGGATTGAAGATTGAGGATTGAGGATTGAGGATTGAGGATTGAAGATTGAGTATTGAGGATTGAATGTTGAGGATTGAGGATTGAGGATTGAGGATTGAGGATTGAAGATTGAGGACTGGGGACTGAGTATTGAGGGTTGAGTGATGAGAATTGGTGTTTGAGGATAGAGATTTAAAGATTGCAGATTGAGTATTGAGTATTGAAAACTGTGAATTGATGATATTCTATTGAGGATTGAGAATTGACAACTGATTGTTGAGGACTGAGATCTGAAGATTGAGGATTCATGATTGAGGATCCAGAATTGTGGTTTGAGGACTGAGGATTGAGGATTGAGGATTGAGGATTGAGGATTGAAGATTGAGGATTGGGGACTGAGTGTTCAGGTTTGAGTGGTGAGAATTGATGTTTGTGGATAGAGATATGAAGATTGCAGATTGAGTATTGCGTATGGAAAACTCTGAACTGACGATATTCTATTGAGGATTGAGGATTGACAACTGATTGTTGAGGACTGAGGCCTGAAGATTGAGGTTTCAGGATTGAGGATTCAGGATTGTGGTTTGAGGACTGAGGATTGAGGATTGAGGGTTGAGAATTGAGGATTGAGGATTGAGGATTGAAGATTGAGGATTGGGTATTGAGGATTGAGGATTGAGAATTGAGGATTGAGGATTGAGGGTTGTAGATTGAGGATCGGGTATTGAGGATTGAAGAATGAGGATTGAGGATTGAGGATTGAGGATTGAGGATTGAAGATTGAGGATTCAGGATTGAGGATTCAGGATTGTGGTTTGAGGACTGAGGATTGAGGATTGGGGATTGAGGATTGAGGATTGGGGATTGAGGATTGAGGATCGAGGATTGAAGATTGAAGATTGGGTATTGAGGATTGTACATTGAGGATTGAGGATTGAGGATTGAGGATTGATGATTGAGGATTGAAGATTGAATATTGATGATTGAAGGTTGAGGATTGAGGATTGAGTGTTGTGGATTGAGGACGAGGACTGTGGGTTGAGTATTGATGTTTGAGGTCTGAGGATTGATGATTGAGGGTTGGGTATTGAGGATGGAAGAACGTGGACTGAGGATTGAGGATTGAGGATTGAGGATTGAAGATTGAGTATTGAGGATTGAAGGTTGAGGATTGATGATTGAGAATTGAGGATTGAGTATTGAGGATTGAGGATTGATTATTGAAGATTGAGGATTGATGATTGAGGATTGAGAATTGAGGATTGAGGATTGAACATTGAGGACTGAGTGTTGAGGGTTGAGTGACGAGAATTGATGTTTGTGGATAGAGATTTGAAGAATGCAGATTGAGTATTGAGTATTGAAAACTGTGAATTGATGATATTCTATTGAGGATTGAGAATTGACAACTGATTGTTGAGGACTGAGATCTGAAGATTGAGGATTCATGATTGAGAATCCAGGATTGTGGTTTGAGGACTGAGGATTGAGGATTGAGGATTGAGGATTGAGGATTGAGGATTGAGCATTGAGGGTTGTGGATTGACGACGAGGACTGAGGGTTGAGTATTGATGCCTGAGGTCTGAGGATTCAGGATTGAGGATTGAGAATTGAGGATTGAGGATTGAGGATTGAAGATTGAGGATTGGGTATTGAGGATTGAGGATTTTGGATTGAGGATTGAAGATTGAGTATTGAGGATTGAAGATTGAGGATTGAGGATTGAGGATTGAGGATTGAGGATTGAAGATTGAGGATTGGGGATTGAGGATTGACGATTGAGGATTGAGTATTGAGGATTGAGTACTGAGGATTGAGGACTGAACATTGGGTATTGAGGACTGAAGATTGAGGATTCAGGATTGAGGATCCAGGATTGAGGTTTGAGGACTGAGGATTGAGGATTGAGGATTGAGGATTGAGGATTGAGGATTGAGGATTGAGGATTGAGGATTGAGGATTGAAGATTGAGGATTGGGTATTGCGGATTGAACATTGAGGATTGGGGATTGAGGATTGAGGACGGAAGACTGAATATTGATGATTGAAGATTGAGGGTTGAGGATTGAGGGCTGTGGATTGAGGACGAGGACTGAGGGTTGTGTATTGATGTCTGAGGTCTGAGGATTGAGGATTGAGGATTGAGAATTGAGGATTGAGGATTGAGGATTGAAGATTGAGGATTGGGTATTAAGGATTGAAGAATGAGGATTGAGGATTGGTGATTGAGGATTGACGATTGAGGATTAAGTATTGAGGATTGAGTATTGAGAATTGAGGATTGAAGATCGTGTATTCAGGATTGAAGATTGAGGATTGAGGATTGAGGATTGAGGATTGACGATGAGGGCTGAGGGTTGAGGATTTAGGTTTGAGGACTGAGGACTGAGGATTGAGGATTGAGAATTGAGGATTGAGGATTGAGGGTTAAAGATTTAGGATTGGGTATTGAGGATTGAGTATTGAGGATTGAGGATTGAGGATTGAAGATTGAGGATTGAGGATTGAGGATTGAGGATGGAAGATTGAGTATTGAGGATTGAATGTTGAGGATTGAGGATTGAGGATTGAGGATTGAGGATTGAAGATTGAGGACTGGGGACTGAGTATTGAGGGTTGAGTGATGAGAATTGGTGTTTGAGGATAGAGATTTAAAGATTGCAGTTTGAGTATTGAGTATTGAAAACTGTGAATTGATGATATTCTATTGAGGATTGAGAATTGACAACTGATTGTTGAGGACTGAGATCTGAAGATTGAGGATTCATGATTGAGGATCCAGGATTGTGGTTTGAGGACTGAGGATTGAGGATTGAGGATTGAGGATTGAGGATTGAAGATTGAGGATTGGGGACTGAGTGTTCAGGTTTGAGTGGTGAGAATTGATGTTTGTGCATAGAGATATGAAGATTGCAGATTGAGTATTGCGTATGGAAAACTCTGAACTGACGATATTCTATTGAGGATTGAGGATTGACAACTGATTGTTGAGGACTGAGGCCTGAAGATTGAGGTTTCAGGATTGAGGATTCAGGATTGTGGTTTGAGGACTGAGGATTGAGGATTGAGCATCGAGGATTGAGAATTGAGGATTGAGGATTGAAGATTGAGGATTGGGTATTGAGGATTGAACATTGAGGATTGAAGATTGATGATTGAGGATTGAGGATTGAGGATTGAAGATTGAATATTGATGATTGAAGATTGAGGATTGAGGGTTGAGGGTTGTGGATTGAGGACGAGGACTGAGGGTTGAGTATTGGTGTTTGAGGTCTGAGGATTGAGGATTGAGGGTTGAGAATTGAGGATTGAGGATTGAGGATTGAAGATTGAGGATTGGGTATTGAGGATTGATGAATGAGGACTGAGGATTGAGGATTGAGGATTGAGGATTGAAGATTGAGTATTGAGGATTGAAGATTGAGGATTGAGGATTGAGGATTGAGGATTGAGGATTTAGGGTAGATGATTGAGGATTGAAGATTGAGTATTGAGGATTGAAGATTGAGGATTGAGGATTGAGGATTGAGGATTGAGGATTGAGGATTGAAGATTGAGGATTGGGGATTGAGTATTGGCGATTGAGGATTGAGTATTGAGGATTGTGAATTGAGGATTGAGGATTGAACATTGAGTATTGAGGGCTGAAGATTGAGGATTGAGGATTGAGGATTGAAGATTGAGGACTTAGTGTTGAGGGTTGAGTGATGGGAATTGACGTTTGTGGATTGAGATTTGAAGATTGAAGAATGGGGATTGAGTATTGAAAGCTGTGAATTGAGGATATTCTGTTGAGGATTGAGGATTGACAATTGATTGTTGAGGACTGAGGGCTGAAGGTTGAGGATTCAGGATTGAGGATTCGGTATTGAGGTTTGAGGACTGAGGATTGAGTGTTGAGGATTGAGCATTGAGGATTGACGCTTGAGGATTGAGGGTTGAGGATGGAGGCTTTAAGAGAGAGGACTGAGTGTTGAGGATTGAGTGTTTAGGATTGATGTTTGAGGATTGAGATATGATTATTGAATATTGCGGTTTGAGTATTGAACCATGAGAGTTCAGGATATTCTATTGAGTATTGAGAATTGAGGATTGATCCTTGTGTATTGAGGATTGGTGGTTGAGTGTTGTGTGTTGAATATTGAGGATTCGGGATTCAGAATTGAGGATTGAGGATTGAAGATTGAGTATTGAGGATTGAAGATTGAGGATTTTGGATTGAGGATTGAAGATTGAGTATTGAGGATTGAAGATTGAGTATTAAGGATTGAGGATTGAGGATTGAGGATTGACGATGAGGTCTGAGGGTTGAGGATTGAGGTTTGAGGACTGAGGACTGAGGATTGAAGGTTGAGGGTTGGGTATTGAGGATTGAAGAACGTGGACTGAGGATTGAGGATTGAGGATTGAGGATTGAAGGTTGAGTATTGAGGATTGAAGATTGAGGATTGGGTATTAAGGATTGAAGAATGAGGATTGAGGATTGGTGATTGAGGATTGACGATTGAGGATTGAGTATTGAGGATTGAGTATTGAGAATTGAGGATTGAAGATCGTGTATTCAGGATTGAAGATTGAGGATTGAGGATTGAGGATTGAGGATTGACGATGAGGGCTGAGGGTTGAGGATTTAGGTTTGAGGACTGAGGACTGAGGATTGAGGATTGAGAATTGAGGATTGAGGATTGAGGGTTAAAGATTTAGGATTGGGTATTGAGGATTGAGTATTGAGGATTGAGGATTGAGGATTGAAGATTGAGGATTGAGGATTGAGGATTGAGGATTGAAGATTGAGTATTGAGGATTGAATGTTGAGGATTGAGGATTGAGGATTGAGGATTGAGGATTGAAGATTGAGGACTGGGGACTGAGTATTGAGGGTTGAGTGATGAGAATTGGTGTTTGAGGATAGAGATTTAAAGATTGCAGATTGAGTATTGAGTAATGAAAACTGTGAATTGATGATATTCTATTGAGGATTGAGAATTGACAACTGATTGTTGAGGACTGAGATCTGAAGATTGAGGATTCATGATTGAGGATCCAGGATTGTGGTTTGAGGACTGAGGATTGAGGATTGAGGATTGAGGATTGAGGATTGAAGATTGAGGATTGGGGACTGAGTGTTCAGGTTTGAGTGGTGAGAATTGATGTTTGTGGATAGAGATATGAAGATTGCAGATTGAGTATTGCGTATGGAAAACTCTGAACTGACGATATTCTATTGAGGATTGAGGATTGACAACTGATTGTTGAGGACTGAGGCCTGAAGATTGAGGTTTCAGGATTGAGGATTCAGGATTGTGGTTTGAGGACTGAGGATTGAGGATTGGGGATTGAGGATTGAGGATTGGGGATTGAGGATTGAGGATCGAGGATTGAAGATTGAAGATTGGGTATTGAGGATTGTACATTGAGGATTGAGGATTGAGGATTGAGGATTGATGATTGAGGATTGAAGATTGAATATTGATGATTGTAGGTTGAGGATTGAGGATTGAGTGTTGTGGATTGAGGACGAGGACTGTGGGTTGAGTATTGATGTTTGATGTCTGAGGATTGATGATTGAGGATTGAAGATTGAGGGTTGGGTATTGAGGATTGAAGAACGTGGACTGAGGATTGAGGATTGAGGATTGAGGATTGAAGATTGAGTATTGAGGATAGAAGATTGAGGATTGAGGATTGAGGACTGAGGATTGAGGATTGAGGATTGAGGATTGAGGATTGAGAATTGAAGATTGAGGATTGAGGATTGAGGATTAAAGATTGAGTATTGAGGATTGAAGGTTGAGGATTGATGATTGAGAATTGAGGATTGAGTATTGAGGATTGAGGATTGATTATTGAAGATTGAGGATTGATGATTGAGGATTGAGAATTGAGGATTGAGGATTGAACATTGAGGACTGAGTGTTGAGGGTTGAGTGACGAGAATTGATGTTTGTGGATAGAGATTTGAAGAATGCAGATTGAGTATTGAGTATTGAAAACTGTGAATTGATGATATTCTATTGAGGATTGAGAATTGACAACTGATTGTTGAGGACTGAGATCTGAAGATTGAGGATTCATGATTGAGAATCCAGGATTGTGGTTTGAGGACTGAGGATTGAGGATTGAGGATTGAGGATTGAGGATTGAGGATTGAGCATTGAGGGTTGTGGATTGACGACGAGGACTGAGGGTTGAGTATTGATGCCTGAGGTCTGAGGATTGAGGATTGAGGATTGAGAATTGAGGATTGAGGATTGAGGATTGAAGATTGAGGATTGGGTATTGAGGATTGAGGATTGGGTATTGAGGATTGAAGATTGAGTATTGAGGATTGAAGATTGAGGATTGAGGATTGAGGATTGAGGATTGAGGATTGAAGATTGTGGATTGGGGATTGAGGATTGACGATTGAGGATTGAGTATTGAGGATTGAGAACTGAGGATTGAGGACTGAACATTGGGTATTGAGGACTGAAGATTGAGGATTCAGGATTGAGGATCCAGGATTGAGGTTTGAGGACTGAGGATTGAGGATTGAGGATTGAGGATTGAGGACTGAGGATTGAGGATTGAAGATTGAGGATTGGGTATTGCGGATTGAACATTGAGGATTGGGGATTGAGGATTGAGGACGGAAGACTGAATATTGATGATTGAAGATTGAGGGTTGAGGATTGAGGGCTGTGGATTGAGGACGAGGACTGAGGGTTGTGTATTGATGTCTGAGGTCTGGGGATTGAGGATTGAGGATTGAGAATTGAGGATTGAGGATTGAGGATTGAAGATTGAGGATTGGGTATTAAGGATTGAAGAATGAGGATTGAGGATTGGTGATTGAGGATTGACGATTGAGGATTAAGTATTGAGGATTGTGTATTGAGAATTGAGGATTGAAGATCGTGTATTCAGGATTGAAGATTGAGGATTGAGGATTGAGGATTGAGGATTGACGATGAGGGCTGAGGGTTGAGGATTTAGGTTTGAGGACTGAGGACTGAGGATTGAGGATTGAGAATTGAGGATTGAGGATTGAGGGTTAAAGATTTAGGATTGGGTATTGAGGATTGAGTATTGAGGATTGAGGATTGAGGATTGAAGATTGAGGATTGAGGATTGAGGATTGAGGATGGAAGATTGAGTATTGAGGATTGAATGTTGAGGATTGAGGATTGAGGATTGAGGATTGAGGATTGAAGATTGAGGACTGGGGACTGAGTATTGAGGGTTGAGTGATGAGAATTGGTGTTTGAGGATAGAGATTTAAAGATTGCAGTTTGAGTATTGAGTATTGAAAACTGTGAATTGATGATATTCTATTGAGGATTGAGAATTGACAACTGATTGTTGAGGACTGAGATCTGAAGATTGAGGATTCATGATTGAGGATCCAGGATTGTGGTTTGAGGACTGAGGATTGAGGATTGAGGATTGAGGATTGAGGATTGAAGATTGAGGATTGGGGACTGAGTGTTCAGGTTTGAGTGGTGAGAATTGATGTTTGTGCATAGAGATATGAAGATTGCAGATTGAGTATTGCGTATGGAAAACTCTGAACTGACGATATTCTATTGAGGATTGAGGATTGACAACTGATTGTTGAGGACTGAGGCCTGAAGATTGAGGTTTCAGGATTGAGGATTCAGGATTGTGGTTTGAGGACTGAGGATTGAGGATTGAGCATCGAGGATTGAGAATTGAGGATTGAGGATTGAAGATTGAGGATTGGGTATTGAGGATTGAACATTGAGGATTGAAGATTGATGATTGAGGATTGAGGATTGAGGATTGAAGATTGAATATTGATGATTGAAGATTGAGGATTGAGGGTTGAGGGTTGTGGATTGAGGACGAGGACTGAGGGTTGAGTATTGGTGTTTGAGGTCTGAGGATTGAGGATTGAGGGTTGAGAATTGAGGATTGAGGATTGAGGATTGAAGATTGAGGATTGGTTATTGAGGATTGATGAATGAGGACTGAGGATTGAGGATTGAGGATTGAGGATTGAAGATTGAGTATTGAGGATTGAAGATTGAGGATTGAGGATTGAGGATTGAGGATTGAGGATTTAGGGTAGATGATTGAGGATTGAAGATTGAGTATTGAGGATTGAAGATTGAGGATTGAGGATTGAGGATTGAGGATTGAGGATTGAGGATTGAAGATTGAGGATTGGGGATTGAGTATTGACGATTGAGGATTGAGTATTGAGGATT
Organism: Calliopsis andreniformis; assembly: GCF_051401765.1. Classification (NCBI taxonomy): domain Eukaryota; kingdom Metazoa; phylum Arthropoda; class Insecta; order Hymenoptera; family Andrenidae; genus Calliopsis; species Calliopsis andreniformis. The sequence continues at coordinate 3,773,183 of NW_027480463.1, read as the reverse complement.
GAGAATTGAGGATTGAGGATTGAACATTGAGTATTGAGGGCTGAAGATTGAGGATTGAGGATTGAGGATTGAAGATTGAGGACTTAGTGTTGAGGGTTGAGTGATGGGAATTGACGTTTGTGGATTGAGATTTGAAGATTGAAGAATGGGGATTGAGTATTGAAAGCTGTGAATTGAGGATATTCTGTTGAGGATTGAGGATTGACAATTGATTGTTGAGGACTGAGGGCTGAAGGTTGAGGATTCAGGATTGAGGATTCGGTATTGAGGTTTGAGGACTGAGGATTGAGTGTTGAGGATTGAGGATTGAGGATTGACGCTTGAGGATTGAGGGTTGAGGATGGAGGCTTTAAGAGAGAGGACTGAGTGTTGAGGATTGAGTGTTTAGGATTGATGTTTGAGGATTGAGATATGATTATTGAATATTGCGGTTTGAGTATTGAACCATGAGAGTTCAGGATATTCTATTGAGTATTGAGAATTGAGGATTGATCCTTGTGTATTGAGGATTGGTGGTTGAGTGTTGTGTGTTGAATATTGAGGATTCGGGATTCAGAATTGAGGATTGAGGATTGAAGATTGAGTATTGAGGATTGAAGATTGAGGATTTTGGATTGAGGATTGAAGATTGAGTATTGAGGATTGAAGATTGAGTATTAAGGATTGAGGATTGAGGATTGAGGATTGACGATGAGGTCTCAGGGTTGAGGATTGAGGTTTGAGGACTGAGGACTGAGGATTGAGGATTGAGAATTGAGGATTGAGGATTGAGGATTGAAGATTGAGGATCGGGTATTGAGGATTGAAGAATGAGGATTGAGGATTGAGGATTGAGGATTGAGGATTGAAGATTGAGGATTCAGGATTGAGGATTCAGGATTGTGGTTTGAGGACTGAGGATTGAGGATTGGGGATTGAGGATTGAGGATTGGGGATTGAGGATTGAGTTTCGAGGATTGAAGATTGAAGATTGGGTATTGAGGATTGTACATTCAGGATTGAGGATTGAGGATTGAGGATTGATGATTGAGGATTGAAGATTGAATATTGATGATTGAAGTTTGAGGATTGAGGATTGAGTGTTGTGGATTGAGGACGAGGACTGTGGGTTGAGTATTGATGTTTGAGGTCTGAGGATTGAGGATTGAGGATTGAAGGTTGAGGGTTGGGTATTGAGGATTGAAGAACGTGGACTGAGGATTGAGGATTGAGGATTGAGGATTGAAGATTGAGTATTGAGGATTGAAGATTGAGGATTGAGGATTGAGGACTGAGGATTGAGGATTGAGGATTGAGGATTGAGGATTGAGGATTGAAGATTGAGGATTGAGGATTGAGGATTAAAGATTGAGTATGGAGGATTGAAGGTTGAGGATTGATGATTGAGAATTGAGGATTGAGTATTGAGGATTGAGGATTGATTATTGAAGATTGAGGATTGATGATTGAGGATTGAGAATTGAGGATTGAGGATTGAGTATTGAGGATTGAGGATTGAAGATTGTGGATTGAGGATTGAGGATTAAAGGTTGAGTATTGAGGATTGAAGTTTGAGAATTGAGGATTGAGGATTGAACATTGAGGACTGAGTGTTGAGGGTTGAGTGACGAGAATTGATGTTTGTGGATAGAGATTTGAAGAATGCAGATTGAGTATTGAGTATTGAATACTGTGAAATGAGGATATTCTATTGAGGATTGAGGATTGTCACCTGATTGTTGAGGACTGTGGGCTGAAGATTGAGTATTCAGGATTGAGGATTCAGAATTGAGGTTTGAGGACTGAGGATTGAGGATTGAGGATTGAAGATTGCGTTTTGAGGATTGAGAATTGAGGATTGAGGATTGAGGATTGAAGATTGAGGATTGGGTATTGAGGATTGAAGAATGAGGATTGAGGATTGAGGATTGAGGATTGAGGATTGAAGATTCAGTATTGACGATTGAATATTGATGATTGAGGATTGTGGATTGAGGATTGAGGATTGAACATTGAGGACTGAGTGTTGAGGGTTGAGTGATGGGAATTGGTGTTTGTGGATACAGGTTTGAAGATTGCAGATTGAGCATTGAGTATTGAGAAATGTGAATTGAGGATATTCTATTGAGGATTGAGGATTGAGAACTGATTGTTGAGGACTGAGGGCTGAAGATTGAGGATTCAGGATTGAGGATTCAGAATTGAGGTTTGAGGACTGAGGATTGAGGATTGAAGATTTATTATTGAGGATTGAAGATTGAGGATTGAGGATTTAGGATCGAGGATTATTGATGTGGTCTGAGGGTTGGGGATTGAGGTTTGAGGATTGAGGACTGAGGATTGTGGATTGATGATTGAGTATTGAGGACTGAAGACTGAGGATTGAGGATTGAGGATTGAGGATTGAGGATTGAGGATAAGAGGATTGAGGATTGAGGACTGGGTACTGAGTGTTGAGGGTTGAGTGATGAGAATTGGTGTTTGTGGATAGAGATTTAAAGATTGCAGACTGAGTATTGAGTATTGAAAACTGTGAATTGTAGATATTTTATTGAGGATTGAGAATTGACAACTGATTGTTGAGGACTGAGGTCTGAAGATTGAGGATTCAGTATTGAGGATCCAGGATTGAGGTTTTAGGACTGAGGATTGAGGATAGAGGATTGAGGATTGAGGATTGGGGATTGAGGATTGAGGATCGAGGATTGAAGATTGAAGATTGGGTATTGAGGATTGAACATTGAGGATTGAGAATTGAGGATTGAGGATTGAGGATTGAGGATTGAAGATTGAATATTGATCATTGAAGGTTGAGGATTGAGGATTGAGGGTTGTGAATTCAGGACGAGGACTGAGGGTTGAGTATTGATGTTTGAGGTCTGAGGATTGAGGATAGAGGATTGAGAATTGAGGATTGAGAATTGAGGATTGAAGATTGAGGATTGGGTATTGAGGATTGAAGAATGAGGACTGAGGATTGAGGATCGAGTATTGAGGATTGAAGATTGAGTATTGAGGATTGAAGATTGAGGATTGAGGATTGAGGATTGAGGATTGAGGATTGAGGATTGAAGATTGAGGATTGAGGATTGAGGATTAAATGTTGAGCATTGAGGATTGAGTATTGAGGATTGATGATTGAGGATTGAGGATTGAGGACTGAGGATTGAGGATTGAGTATTGAAAACTGAGGATTGATGATTGAGGACTGAGGATTGAGGATTGAGGATTGAGTATTGGGGATTGAGGATTGAAGATTGAGGATTGAAGATTCAGTATTGACGATTGAATATTGATGATTGAGGATTGTGGATTGAGGATTGAGGATTGAACATTGAGGACTGAGTGTTGAGGGTTGAGTGATGGGAATTGGTGTTTGTGGATACAGGTTTGAAGATTGCAGATTGAGCATTGAGTATTGAGAAATGTGAATTGAGGATATTCTATTGAGGATTGAGGATTGAGAACTGATTGTTGAGGACTGAGGGCTGAAGATTGAGGATTCAGGATTGAGGATTCAGAATTGAGGTTTGAGGACTGAGGATTGAGGATTGAAGATTTATTATTGAGGATTGAAGATTGAGGATTGAGGATTTAGGATCGAGGATTATTGATGTGGGCTGAGGGTTGGGGATTGAGGTTTGAGGACTGAGGACTGAGGATTGTGGATTGATGATTGAGTATTGAGGACTGAAGACTGAGGATTGAGGATTGAGGATTGAGGATTGAGGATTGAGGATTGAGGATTGAAGATTGAGGACTGGGGACTGAGTGTTGAGGGTTGAGTGATGAGAATTGGTGTTTGTGGATAGAGATTTAAAGATTGCAGACTGAGTATTGAGTATTGAAAACTGTGAATTGTAGATATTTTATTGAGGATTGAGAATTGACAACTGATTGTTGAGGACTGAGGTCTGAAGATTGAGGATTCAGTATTGAGGATCCAGGATTGAGGTTTTAGGACTGAGGATTGAGGATAGAGGATTGAGGATTGAGGATTGGGGATTGAGGATTGAGGATCGAGGATTGAAGATTGAAGATTGGGTATTGAGGATTGAACATTGAGGATTGAGAATTGAGGATTGAGGATTGAGGATTGAGGATTGAAGATTGAATATTGATCATTGAAGGTTGAGGATTGAGGATTGAGGGTTGTGAATTCAGGACGAGGACTGAGGGTTGAGTATTGATGTTTGAGGTCTGAGGATTGAGGATAGAGGATTGAGAATTGAGGATTGAGAATTGAGGATTGAAGATTGAGGATTGGGTATTGAGGATTGAAGAATGAGGACTGAGGATTGAGGATCGAGTATTGAGGATTGAAGATTGAGTATTGAGGATTGAAGATTGAGGATTGAGGATTGAGGATTGAGGATTGAGGATTGAGGATTGAAGATTGAGGATTGAGGATTGAGGATTAAATGTTGAGCATTGAGGATTGAGTATTGAGGATTGATGATTGAGGATTGAGGATTGAGGACTGAGGATTGAGGATTGAGTATTGAAAACTGAGGATTGATGATTGAGGACTGAGGATTGAGGATTGAGGATTGAGTATTGGGGATTGAGGATTGAAGATTGAGGATTGAGGATTGAGGATTAATGATTGAGTATTGAGGATTGAAGATTGAGAATTGAGGATTGAGGATTGACCATTGTGGACTGAGTGTTGAGGGTTGAGTGATGAGAATTGATGTTTGTGGATAGAGATTTGAAGATTGCAGATTGGGTATTGAGTATTGAAAACTGTGAATTGAGGATATTCTATTGGGGATTGAGGATTGACAACTGATTGTTGAGTACTGAGGGCTGAAGATTGAGGATTCAGGATTGAGGATTCAGAATTGTGGTTTGAGGACTGAGGATTGAAGATTGAAGATTGAGTATTGAGGGTTGAGGATTGAGGATTGAGGATTGAGGATTGAGGTTGAGGGCTGAGGGCTGAAGATTGAGGTGTGAGGACTCAGGACTGAGGATTGAGGTTTGAGAATTGAGGGTTGAGAATTGAGGATTGACGATTGAGGATAGGGTATTGAGGATTGATGAATGAGAATGGAGGATGGGCGATTGAGGATTGAGGATTGAAGATTGAGTATTCAGGATTGGAGATTGACGATTGAGGATTGAGGATTGAGAATTGAAGATTGAGGATTGGGGACTGAGTGTTGAGGGTTGAGTGATGAGGATTGATGTTTGTGGATAGAGATTTGAAGATTGCAGATTCAGTATTAATTATTGAAACCTGTGAATTGAGGATATTCTATTGAGGGTTGAGGATTGACAACTGATTGTTGAGGACTGAGGGCTGAAGATTGACGATTCAGGATTGAGGACGCAGAATTGAGGTTTGAGGACTGAGGATTGAGGATTGAGGATTGAGGATTGAGGATTGAGGATTGAGGATTGAAGATTCAGTATTGAGGATTGAAGATTGAGGATTGAGGATTGAGGATTGAGGATTGAGGATTGAGGATTGAGGATTGAGTACTGAAGATTGAGTATTGATGACTGAGGATTCAGGATTGAGGATTGAGTACTGAGGATTGAGGATTGAGGATTGAAGATTGAATATTGATGATTGAAGATTGAGGATTGAGGATTGAGTGTTGTGGATTTAGGACGAGGTCTGAGGGATGAGTATTGATGTTTGAGGTCTGAGGATTGATGATTGAGGATCGAGAATAGAGGATTGAGGATGGACGATTGAAGATTGAGGATTTGGTGTTGAGGATTGAAGAATGAGGATTGAGGATTGAGGATTGAGGACTGAGGATTGAAGATTGAGTATTGAGGATTGAAGATTGAGGATTGAGGATTTGGGATTGAGGATTGAGGATTGAGGATTGAGAATTGAGGATTGAGAATTGAGGATTGAAGATTGAGGGTTGGGTATTGCGGATTGAATATTGAGGATTGAGGATTGAGGATTGAGGATTAGGGATTGAGGATTGAGGATTGAGGATTTAAGATTGAGGATTGGGTATTGAGAATTGAGCATTGAGGATTGAGGACTGAGGATTGAGGATTGAGGACAGAAGATTGAATATTGATGATTGAAGATTGAGGATTGAGGATTGAGAGTTGTGGGTTGGGGACCAGGACTGAGGGTTGAATATTGACGTTTGAGGACTGAGGATTGAGGATTGAGGATTGAGAATTGAGGATTGAGGATTGAGGTTTGAAGGTTGAGGATTGGGTATTGAGGATTGAGGATTGAGGATTGAGGATTGAGGATTGAGGATTGAAGATTGAGGATTGAGGATTGAGGATTAAAGATTGAGTATTGAGGATTGAAGGTTGAGGATTGAGGATTGAGGATTGAGAATTGAGGATTGAGGATTGAAGATTGAGGATTGGGTATTGAGGATTGAACATTGAGGATTGAGGATTCAGGATTGAGGACTGAGGATTGAGGATTGATTATTGAAGATTGAGGATTGATGATTAAGGATTGAGAATTGAGGATTGAGGATTGAGTATTGAGGATTGAGGATTGAAGATTGTGGATTGAGGATTGAGGATTAAAGGTTGAGTATTGAGGATTGAAGTTTGAGAATTGAGGATTGAGGATTGAACATTGAGGACTGAGTGTTGAGGGTTGAGTGCCGAGAATTGATGTTTGTGGATAGAGATTTGAAGAATGCAGATTGAGTATTGAGTATTGAAAACTGTGAAATGAGGATATTCTATTGAGGATTGAGGATTGTCACCTGATTGTTGAGGACTGTGGGCTGAAGGTTGAGTATTCAGGATTGAGGATTCAGAATTGAGGTTTGAGGACTGAGGATTGAGGATTGAGGATTGAGGATTGAAGATTGAGTTTTGAGGATTGAGCATTGAGGATTGAGGATTGAGGATTGAAGATTGAGGATTGGGTATTGAGGATTGAAGAATGAGGATTGAGGATTGAGGATTGAGGATTGAGGATTGAAGATTGAGTATTGAGAATTGAATATCGATGATTGAGGTCTGAGGATTGAGGATAGAGGATTGAGAATTGAGGATTGAGGATTGAGGATTGAAGATTGAGGATTGGGTATTGGGGATTGAAGAATGAGGACTGAAGATTGAGGATTGAGGATTGAGGATTGAAGATTGAGTATTGAGGATTGAAGATTGAGGATTGAGGATTGAGGATTGAGGATTGAGGATTTAGGATTGAGGATTGAGGACTGAGGATTGAAGATTGAGGATTGAGGATTGAGGATTAAAGGTTGAGCATTGAGGATTGAAGATTGAGGATTGAAGATTGAGGATTGAGAATTGAGGATTGAGGATTGAGGATTGAGTACTGAAGATTGATGATTGATGACTGAGGATTCAGGATTGAGGATTGAGGACTGAGGATTGAGGATTGAGGATTGAAGATTCAATATTTATGATTGAAGATTGAGGATTGAGGATTGAGTGTTGTGGATTGAGGACGAGGGCTGAGGGTTGAGTATTGATGTTTGAGGTCTGAGGATTGATGATTGAGGATCGAGAATAGAGGATTGAGGATGGAGGACTGAAGATTGAGGATTTGGTGTTGAGGATTGAAGAATGAGTATTGAGGATTGAGGATTGAGGATTGAGGATTGAAGATTGAGCATTGAGGATTGAAGATTGAGGATTGAGTATTGGGGATTGAGGATTGAGGATTGAGGATTGAGGATTGAGGATTGACAACTGATTGTTGAGGACTGAGGGCTGAAGATTGAGGATTCAGGATTGAGGATTCAGAATTGAGGTTTGAGGACTGAGGATTGAGGATTGAGGATTGAAGATTGAATATTGATGATTGGAGATTGAGGATTGAGGATTGAGGGTTGTGTATTGAGGACGAGTACTGAGGGTTGAGTATTGATGTTTGAGGTCTGAGGATTGAGTTTTGAGGATTGAGAATAGAGGATTGAGGATTGAGGATTGAAGATTGAGGATTTGGTGTTGAGGATTGAATAGCGAGGATTGAGGATTGAGGATTGAGGAATGAGGATTGAAGGTTGAGTATTGAGGATTGAAGATTGAGGATTGAGGATTGAGGAATGAGGATTGAGGAATTGGGATTGAGGATTGAAGATTGAGTATTGATGATTGAAGATTGAGGATTGTGGATTGAGGACTGAGTATTGAGGATTGAAGATTGAGGATTCAGGATTGAGGATTGAGGATTGAGGAATGAGGATTGAGGATTGAGGGTTGTGGATTGGGGACCAGGACTGAGGGTTGAATATTGATGCTTGAGGTCTGAGGATTGCGGATTGAGGATTGAGAATTGAGGATTGAGGATTGAGGATTGAAGATTGAGGATTGGGTATTGAGGATTGAAGAATGAGAATTGAGGATTGAGGATTGAGGCCTGAGGATTGAGAATTGAGAACTGAGGATGAGGGCTGAGGGCTGAGGGTTGAGGTTTGAGGAATGAGGACTGACGATTGAGGATTGAGGATTGAAGATTGAGTATTGAGGATTGAAGATTGTGGATTGAGGATTGAGGATTGAGGATTGAGGATTGAAGATTGAGGATTGGGGACTGAGTGCTGATACGCTGAGTGATGAGAATTGATGTTTGCGGATAGAGATTTGAAGATTGCAGATTGAGTATTGCGTATGGAAAACTCTGAACTGAGGATATTCTATTGAGGATTGAGGATTGACAACTGATTGTTGAGGACTGAGGGCTGAAGATTGAGGATTCAGGATTGATGATTCAGGATTGTGGTTTGAGGACAGAGGATTGAGGATTGATAATTGAGGATTGAGGATTGAGGATTGAGGATTGAAGATTGAGGATTGGGTATTGCGGATTGAATATTGAGGATTGAGTATTGAGGATTGAGCATTGAGGATTCAGGATTGAGGATTCAGGATTGTGGATTCAGGATTGTGGTTTGAGGACAGAGGATTGAGGCTTGAGGATTGAGGATTGAGGATTGAGGATTGAGGATTGAATATTGAGGATTGGGTATTGAGGATTGAAGAATGAGGATTGAGGATTGAGGATTGAGGATTGAGGATTGAAGATTGAGGATTGAGGATTGAGGATTGAGGATTGAAGATTGAGTATTGAGGATTGAAGATTGAGTATTGAGGATTGAATTTTGAGGACAGAGAATTGAGGCTTGGGGATTGAGGATTGAGGATTGAGGATTGAGGATTGAGGATTGAAGATTGAGTATTGAGGATTGAAGGTTGAGTATTGAGGATTGAATATTGAGGATTGGGTATTGAGGATTGAAGAATGAGGATTGAGGATTGAGGATTGAGGATTGAGGATTGAAGATTGAGGATTGAGGATTGAGGATTGAGGATTGAAGATTGAGTATTGAGGATTGAAGATTGAGTATTGAGGATTGAATGTTGAGGATTGAGGATTGAGGATTGAGGATTGAGGATTGAAGATTGAGGACTGGGGACTGAGTATTGAGGGTTGAGTGATGAGAATTGGTGTTTGAGGATAGAGATTTAAAGATTGCAGATTGAGTATTGAGTATTGAAAACTGTGAATTGATGATATTCTATTGAGGATTGAGAATTGACAACTGATTGTTGAGGACTGAGATCTGAAGATTGAGGTTTCATGATTGAGGATCCAGGATTGTGGTTTGAGGACTGAGGATTCAGGATTGAGGATTGAGGATTGAGGATTGAGGATTGAGCATTGAGGGTTGTGGATTGACGACGAGGACTGAGGGTTGAGTATTGATGTCTGAGGTCTGAGGATTGAGGATTGAGGATTGAGAATTGAGGATTGAGGATTGAGGATTGAAGATTGAGGATTGGGTATTGAGGATTGAAGAATGAGGATTGAGGATTGAAGATTGAGTATTGAGTATTAAGGATTGAAGGTTGAGTATTGGGTATTGCGGATCGAAGATTGAGTATTGAGGGCTGAGGATTGTGGATTGAGGATCGAGGATTGAGGATTGAGGATTGAAGATTGAGTATTGAGGATTGATGGCTGAGGATTGAGGAATGAGGATTGAGGATTGAGTATTGAAGATTGAGGCTTGGGGATTGAGGATTGACGATTGAGGATTGAGGATTGAAGATTGAGGATTGAGTATTGAGGATTGAAGAATGAGGATTGAGGATTGAGGATTGAGGATTGAGGATTGAAGATTGAGTATTGAGGATTGAAGATTGAGGATTGAGTATTGAAGATTGAGGATTGGGGATTGAGGATTGACGATTGAGGATTGAGTATTGAGGATTGAGGATTGAGGATTGAGGATTGAAGATTGAGTATTGAGGATTGAAGATTGAGAATTGAGGATTGAGGATTGAGGATTGAAGATGAGGGCTGAGGGTTGAGGATAGAGGTTTGAGGACTGAGGATTGAGGATTGAGGATTGAGAGTTGAGGATTGAGGATTGAGGATTGAAGATTGAGGATTGTGTATTGAGGATTGAAGAATGAGCATTGAGGATTGAGGATTGAGGATTGAGGATTGAAGATTGAGGATTGAGGATTGAGGTTTGAGAATCGAAGATTGAGTATTGAGGGTTGAAGACTGATGATTGAGGATTGAGGATTGATAATTGAGGATTGAGCATTGACGATTGAATATTGAGGATTGAGGATCGAGGATTGAGGATTGAGGATTGAAGATTGAGGATAGGGGACTGAGTGTTGATGGCTGAGTGATGAGAATTGATGTTTGTGGATAGAGATATGAAGGTTGCAGATTGAGTATTGCGTATGGAAAACTCTGAACTGAGGATATTCTAGTGAGGATTGAGGATTGACAACTGATTGTTGTGGACTGAGGGCTGAAGACTGAGGATTCAGGATTGAGGACTCAGGACTGTGGTTAGAGGACTGAGGATTGAGGATTGAGGATTGGGGATTGAGGATTGAGGATCGAGGATTGAAGATTGAAGATTGGGTATTGAGGATTGAACATTGAGGATTGAGGATTGAGGATTGAGGATTGAGGATTGAGGATTGAAGATTGAGGACTGGGGACTGAGTGTTGTGGGTTGAGTGATGAGAATTGGTGTTTGTGGATAGAGATTTAAAGATTGCAGATTGAGTATTGAGTATTGAAAACTGTGAATTGATGATATTCTATTGAGGATTGAGAATTGACAACTGATTGTTGAGGACTGAGGTCTGAAGGTTGAGGATTCAGGATTGAGGATTCAGAATTGTGGTTTGAGGACTGAGGATTGAAGATTGAAGATTGAGTATTGAGGGTTGGGGATTGAGGATTGAGGATTGAGGATTGAGGTTGAGGGCTGAGGGTTGAAGATTGAGGCGTGAAGACTCAGGACTGAGGATTGAGGATTGAGAATTGAGGATTGAGTATTGAGGATTGAAGATTGAGGATAGGGTATTGAGGATTGAAGAATGAGGATGGAGGATGGGCGATTGAGGATTGAGGATTGAAGATTGAGTATTCAGGATTGGAGATTGACGATTGAGGATTGAGGATTGAGGATCGAGGAATGAAGATTGAGAATTGAGGATTGAGGATTGAGGATTGAAGATGAGGGCTGAGGGTTGAGGACAGAGGTTTGAGGACTGAGGATTGAGGATTAAGGATTGAGAGTTGAGGATTGAAGATTGAGGATTGAAGATTGAGGATTGGGTATTGAGGATTGAACAAAGAGCATTGAGGATTGAGGATTGAGGATTGAGGATTGAAGATTGAGGATTGAGGATTGAGGTTTGAGGATTGAAGATTGAGTATTGAGGATTGATGGCTGAGGATTGAGGAATGAGGATTGAGGATAGAGTATTGAAGATTGAGGATTGGGGATTGAGGATTGACGATTGAGGATTGAGGATTGAAGACTGAGGATTGGGTATTGAGGATTGAAGAATGAGGATTGAGGATTGAGGATTGAGGATTGAGGATTGAAGATTGAGTATTGAGTATTGAGGATTGAAGGTTGAGGATTGGGTATTGCGGATCGAAGATTGAGTATTGAGGGCTGAGGATTGTGGATTGAGGATCGAGGATTGAGGATTAAGGATTGAAGATTGAGTATTGAGGATTGATGGCTGAGGATTGAGGAATGAGGATTGAGGATTGAGTATTGAAGATTGAGGCTTGGGGATTGAGGATTGACGATTGAGGATTGAGGATTGAAGATTGAGGATTGGGTATTGAGGATTGAAGAATGAGGATTGAGGATTGAGGATTGAGGATTCAGGATTGAAGATTGAGTATTGAGGATTGAAGATTGAGGATTGAGTATTGAAGATTGAGGATTGGGGATAGAGGATTGACGATTGAGGATTGAGTATTGAGGATTGAGAATTGTGGATTGAGGATTGAAGATTGAGGATTGAGAACTGAGTATTGAAGATTGAGGATTGATGATTGAGTATTGAGGATTGAGGATTGAGGATTGTGTATTGGGGATTGAGGATTGAAGATTGAGGATTGAGGATTGAGGATTAATGATTGAGTATTGAGGATTGAGGATTGAGGATTGAGGATTTAGGATTGAGGATTGAGGACTGAGGATTGAAGATTGAGGATTGAGGATTGAGGATTAAAGGTTGAGCATTGAGGATTGAAGATTGAGGATTGATGATTGAGGATTGAGGATTGAGGATTGAGGATTGAGGATTGAGGATTGAGAACTGAGTATTGAAGATTGAGGATTGATGATTGAGTATTGAGGATTGAGGATTGAGGATTGTGTATTGGGGATTGAGGATTGAAGATTGAGGATTGAGGATTGAGGATTAATGATTGAGTATTGAGGATTGAACATTGAGGACTGAGTGTTAAGGGTTGAGTGATGAGAATTGATGTTTGTGGATAGAGATTTGAAGATTGCAGATTGGGTATTGAGTATTGAAAACTGTGAATTGAGGATATTCTATTGGGGATTGAGGATTGACAACTGATTGTTGAGTACTGAGGGCTGAAGATTGAGGATTCAGGATTGAGGATTCAGAATTGTGGTTTGAGGACTGAGGATTGAAGATTGAAGATTGAGTATTGTGGGTTGAGGATTGAGGATTGAGTATTGAGGATTGAGGTTGAGGGCTGAGGGCTGAAGATTGAGGTGTGAGGACTCAGGACTGAGGATTGAGGTTTGAGAATTGAGGATTGAGAATTGAGGATTGACGATTGAGGATAGGGTATTGAGGATTGATGAATGAGAATGGAGGATGGGCGATTGAGGATTGAGGATTGAAGATTGAGTATTCAGGATTGGAGATTGACGATTGAGGATTGAGGATTGAGAATTGAAGATTGAGGATTGGGGACTGAGTGTTGAGGGTTGAGTGATGAGGATTGATGTTTGTGGATAGAGATTTGAAGATTCCAGATTCAGTATTGATTATTGAAACCTGTGAATTGAGGATATTCTATTGAGGATTGAGGATTGACAATTGATTGTTGAGGACTGAGGGCTGAAGATTGAGGATTCAGGATTGAGGATTCAGAATTGAGGTTTGAGGACTGAGGATTGAGGATTGAGGATTGAGGATTGAGGATTGAGGATTGAGGATTGAAGATTCAGTATTGAGGATTGAAGATTGAGGATTGAGGATTGAGGATTGAGGATTGAGGATTGAGGATTGAGGATTGAGTACTGAAGATTGAGTATTGATGACTGAGGATTCAGGATTGAGGATTGAGGACTGAGGATTGAGGATTGAGGATTGAGGATTGAAGATTGAATATTGATGATTGAAGATTGAGGATTGAGGATTGAGTGTTGTGGATTGAGGACGAGGTCTGAGGGATGAGTATTGATGTTTGAGGTCTGAGGATTGATGATTGAGGATCGAGAATAGAGGATTGAGGATGGACGATTGAAGATTGAGGATTTGGTGTTGAGGATTGAAGAATGAGGATTGAGGATTGAGGATTGAGGACTGAGGATTGAAGATTGAGTATTGAGGATTGAAGATTGAGGATTGAGGATTTGGGATTGAGGATTGAGGATTGAGGATTGAGGATTGAGGATTGACAACTGATTGTTGAGGACTGAGGGCTGAAGATTGAGGATTCAGGATTGAGGATTCAGGATTGTGGTTTGAGGACAGAGGATTGAGGATTGAGAATTGAGGATTGAGGATTGAGGATTGAGGATTGAAGATTGAGGATTGGGTATTGCGGATTGAATATTGAGGATTGAGGATTGTGGATTGAGGATTGAGGATTCAGGATTGAGGATTCAGGATTGGGGATTCAGGATTGTGGTGTGAGGACAGAGGATTGAGGCTTGAGGATTGAGGATTGAGGATTGAGGATTGAGGATTGAGGATTGAGGATTTAAGATTGAGGATTGGGTATTGAGAATTGAACATTGAGGATTGAGGACTGAGGATTGAGGATTGAGGACAGAAGATTGAATATTGATGATTGAAGGTTGAGGATTGAGGATTGAGAGTTGTGGATTGGGGACAAGGACTGAGGGTTGAATATTGACGTTTGAGGACTGAGGATTGAGGATTGAGGATTGAGAATTGAGGATTGAGGGTTGAGGATTGAAGATTGAGGATTGAGGATTGAGGATTGAGGATTGAAGGTTGAGGATTGGGTATTGAGGATTGAGGATTGAGGATTTAGTATTGAGGATTGAGGATTGAAGATTGAGGATTGAGGATTGAGGATTAAAGATTGAGTATTGAGGATTGAAGGTTGAGGATTGATGATTGAGGATTGAGAATTGAGGATTGAGGATTGAGGATTTAAGATTGAGGATTGGGTATTGAGAATTGAACATTGAGGATTGAGGACTGAGGATTGAGGATTGAGGACAGAAGATTGAATATTGATGATTGAAGGTTGAGGATTGAGGATTGAGAGTTGTGGATTGGGGACAAGGACTGAGGGTTGAATATTGACGTTTGAGGACTGAGGATTGAGGATTGAGGATTGACAATTGAGGTTTGAGGACTGAGGACTGAGGATTGAGGATTGAGGATTGAGGATTGAGGATTGAAGGTTGAGGATTGGGTATTGAGGATTGAGGATTGAGGATTGAGTATTGAGGATTGAGGATTGAAGATTGAGGATTGAGGATTGAGGATTAAAGATTGAGTATTGAGGATTCAAGGTTGAGGATTGAGGATTGAGAATTGAGGATTGAGGATTGAAGATTGAGGATTGGGTATTGAGGATTGAACATTGAGGATTGAGGATTGAGGATTGAGGACTGAGGATTGAGGATTGATTATTGAAGATTGAGGATTGATGATTGAGGATTGAGAATTGAGGATTGAGGATTGAGTATTGAGGATTGAGGATTGAAGAATGTGGATTGAGGATTGAGGATTAAAGGTTGAGTATTGAGGATTGAAGTTTGAGAATTGAGGATTGAGGATTGAACATTGAGGACTGAGTGTTGAGGGTTGAGTGCCGAGAATTGATGTTTGTGGATAGAGATTTGAAGAATGCAGATTGAGTATTGAGTATTGAAAACTGTGAAATGAGGATATTCTATTGAGGATTGAGGATTGTCACCTGATTGTTGAGGACTGTGGGCTGAAGGTTGAGTATTCAGGATTGAGGATTCAGAATTGAGGTTTGAGGACTGAGGATTGAGGATTGAGGATTCAGAATTGAGGTTTGAGGACTGAGGATTGAGGATTGAGGATTGAAGATTGAGTTTTGAGGATTGAGAATTGTGGATTGAGGATTGAGGATTGAAGATTGAGGATTGGGTATTGAGGATTGAAGAATGAGGATTGAGGTTTGAGGATTGAGGATTGAGGATTGAAGATTGAGTATTGAGAATTGAATATCGATGATTGAGGTCTGAGGATTGAGGATAGAGGATTGAGAATTGAGGATTGAGGATTGAGGATTGAAGATTGAGGATTGGGTATTGAGGATTGAAGAATGAAGACTGAAGATTGAGGATTGAGGATTGAGGATTGAAGATTGAGTATTGAGGATTGAAGATTGAGGATTGAGGATTGAGGATTGAGGATTGAGGATTTAGGATTGAGGATTGAGGACTGAGGATTGAAGATTGAGGATTGAGGATTGAGGATTAAAGGTTGAGCATTGAGGATTGAAGATTGAGGATTGATGCTTGAGGATTGAGGATTGAGGATTGAGGATTGAGAACTGAGTATTGAAGATTGAGGATTGATGATTGAGTATTGAGGATTGAGGATTGAGGATTGTGTATTGAGGATTGAGGATTGAGGATTGAGGGTTGAGTATTGAGTATTGAGGATTGAAGATTGAGGATTGGGTATTGCGGATCGAAGATTGAGTATTGAGGACTGAGGATTGAGGATTGAGGATCGAGGATCGAGGATTGAGGATTGAAGATTGAGTATTGAGGATTGATGGCTGAGGATTGAGGAATGAGGATTGAGGATTGAGTATTGAAGATTGAGGATTGGGGATGGAGGATTGACGATTGAGGATTGAGGATTGAAGATTGAGGATTGGGTATTGAGGGTTAAAGATTTAGGATTGGGTATTGAGGATTGAGTATTGAGGATTGAGGATTGAGGATTGAAGATTGAGGATTGAGGATTGAGGATTGAGGATTGAAGATTGAGTATTGAGGATTGAAGATTGAAGGTTGGGTATTGAGGATTGAACATTGAGGATTGAGGATTGAGGATTGAGGATTGAGGGTTGAGGATTGATGATTGAGGATTGAAGATTGAATATTGATGATTGAAGGTTGTGGATTGAGGATTGAGGATTGAAGATTGAGTATTGAGGATTGAAGATTGAGGATTGAGGATTGAGCATTGAGGATTGACGATTGAAGATTGAGGATAGGGGACTGAGTGTTGATGGCTGAGTGATGAGAATTGATGTTTGTGGATAGAGATATGAAGGTTGCAGATTGAGTATTGCGTATGGAAAACTCTGAACTGAGGATATTCTAGTGTGGATTGAGGATTGACAACTGATTGTTGGGGACTGAGGGCTGAAGGTTGAGGATTCTTGATTGAGGATTCAGGACTGTGGTTTGAGGACTGTGGATTGAGGATTGAGGATTGGGGATTGAGGATTGAGGATCGAGGATTGAAGATTGAAGATTGGGTATTGAGGATTGAGCATTGAGGATTGAGAATTGAGGATTGGGTATTGAGGATTGAGGATTGAAGATTGAATATTGATCATTGAAGGTTGAGGATTGAGGATTGAGGGTTGTGGATTCAGGACGAGGACTGAGGGTTGAGTATTGATGTTTGAGGTCTGAGGATTGAGGATAGAGGACTGAGAATTGAGGATTGAGGATTGAAGATTGAAGATTGAGGATTGGGTATTGAGGATTGAAGATGGAGGACTGAGGGTTGAGGATCGAGTATTGAGGATTGAAGATTGAGTATTGAGGATTGAAGATTGAGGATTGAGGATTGAGGATTGAGGATTGAGGATTGAGGATTGAGGATTGAGGATTGAAGATTGAGGATTGAGGATTGAGGACTAAAGGTTGAGCATTGAGGATTGAGAATTGAGGATTGATGATTGAGGATTGAGGATTGAGGATTGAGGATTGAGGATTGAGTATTGAAGATTGAGGATTGATGATTGAGGATTGAGGATTGAGGATTGAAGATTGAGTATTGGGGATTGAGGATTGATGATTGAGGATTGAGGATTGAGGATTAATGATTGAGTATTGAGGATTGAAGATTGAGAATTGATGATTGAGGATTGAACATTGTGGACTGAGTGTTGAGGGTTGAGTGATGAGAATTGATGCTTGTGGATAGAGATTTGAAGATTGCAGATTGGGTATTGAGTATTGAAAACTGTGAATTGAGGATATTCTATTGTAGATTGAGGATTGACAACTGATTGTTGAGTACTGAGGGCTGAAGATTGAGGATTCAGGATTGAGGATTCGGAATTGTGGTTTGCGGACTGAGGATTGAAGATTGAAGATTGAGTATTGAGGGTTGAGGATTGAGGATTGAGGATTGAGGATTGAGGTTGAGGGCTGAGGGTTGAAGATTGAGGTGTGAGGACTCAGGACTGAGGATTGAGGATTGAGAATTGAGGATTGAGTATTGAGGATTGAAGATTGAGGATAGGGTATTGAGGATTGAAGAATGAGGATGGAGGATGGGCGATTGAGGATTGTGGATTGAAGATTGAGTATTCAGGATTGGAGGTTGACGATTGATTATTGAGGATTGAGGATCGAGGGTTGAGGATTGAGGATTGAAGATTGAGTATTGAGGATTGAAGATTGAGGATTGAGGATTGACGATTGAGGATTGAGGATTGGGAATTGAAGATTGAGGATTGGGGACTGAGTGTTGAGGGTTGAGTGATGAGGATTGATGATCGTGAATAGAGATTTGAAGATTGCAGATTCAGTATTGAGTATTGAAACCTGTGAATTGAGGATATTCGATTGAGGATTGAGGATTGACAACTGATTGTTGAGGACTGAGGGCTGAAGATTGAGGATTCAGGATTGAGGATTCGGAATTGAGGTTTGAGGACTGAGGATTGAGGATTGAGGATTGATGATTGAGGATTGAGGATTGAGGATTGAAGATTCAGTATTGAGGATTGAAGATTGAGGATTGAGGATTGAGGATTGAGAATTGAGGATTGAGGATTGAGGATTGAGTACTGAAGATTGATGATTGATGACTGAGGATTCAGGATTGAGGATTGAGGACTGAGGATTGAGGATTGAGGATTGAAGATTCAATATTTATGATTGAAGATTGAGGATTGAGGATTGAGTGTTGTGGATTGAGGACGAGGGCTGAGGGTTGAGTATTGATGTTTGAGGTCTGAGGATTGAGTTTTGAGGATTGAGAATAGAGGATTGAGGATTGAGGATTGAAGATTGAGGATTTGGTGTTGAGGATTGAATAGCGAGGATTGAGGATTGAGGATTGAGGAATGAGGATTGAAGGTTGAGTATTGAGGATTGAAGATTGAGGATTGAGGATTGAGGAATGAGGATTGAGGAATTGGGATTGAGGATTGAAGATTGAGTATTGATGATTGAAGATTGAGGATTGTGGATTGAGGACTGAGTATTGAGGATTGAAGATTGAGGATTCAGGATTGAGGATTGAGGATTGAGGAATGAGGATTGAGGATTGAGGGTTGTGGATTGGGGACCAGGACTGAGGGTTGAATATTGATGTTTGAGGTCTGAGGATTGCGGATTGAGGATTGAGAATTGAGGATTGAGGATTGAGGATTGAAGATTGAGGATTGGGTATTGAGGATTGAAGAATGAGAATTGAGGATTGAGGATTGAGGCCTGAGGATTGAGAATTGAGAACTGAGGATGAGGGCTGAGGGCTGAGGGTTGAGGTTTGAGGAATGAGGACTGACGATTGAGGATTGAGGATTGAAGATTGAGTATTGAGGATTGAAGATTGTGGATTGAGGATTGAGGATTGAGGATTGAGGATTGAAGATTGAGGATTGGGGACTGAGTGCTGATACGCTGAGTGATGAGAATTGATGTTTGCGGATAGAGATTTGAAGATTGCAGATTGAGTATTGCGTATGGAAAACTCTGAACTGAGGATATTCTATTGAGGATTGAGGATTGACAACTGATTGTTGAGGACTGAGGGCTGAAGATTGAGGATTCAGGATTGATGATTCAGGATTGTGGTTTGAGGACAGAGGATTGAGGATTGATAATTGAGGATTGAGGATTGAGGATTGAGGATTGAAGATTGAGGATTGGGTATTGCGGATTGAATATTGAGGATTGAGTATTGAGGATTGAGCATTGAGGATTCAGGATTGAGGATTCAGGATTGTGGATTCAGGATTGTGGTTTGAGGACAGAGGATTGAGGCTTGAGGATTGAGGATTGAGGATTGAGGATTGAGGATTGAATATTGAGGATTGGGTATTGAGGATTGAAGAATGAGGATTGAGGATTGAGGATTGAGGATTGAGGATTGAAGATTGAGGATTGAGGATTGAGGATTGAGGATTGAAGATTGAGTATTGAGGATTGAAGATTGAGTATTGAGGATTGAATGTTGAGGACAGAGAATTGAGGCTTGGGGATTGAGGATTGAGGATTGAGGATTGAGGATTGAGGATTGAAGATTGAGTATTGAGGATTGAAGATTGAGTATTGAGGATTGAATATTGAGGATTGAAGATTGAGGATTGAGGATTGAGGATTGAGGATTGAAGATTGAGTATTGAGGATTGAAGATTGAGTATTGAGGATTGAATGTTGAGGACAGAGAATTGAGGCTTGGGGATTGAGGATTGAGGATTGAGGATTGAGGATTGAGGATTGAAGATTGAGTATTGAGGATTGAAGATTGAGTATTGAGGATTGAATATTGAGGATTGGGTATTGAGGATTGAAGAATGAGGATTGAGGATTGAGGATTGAGGATTGAGGATTGAAGATTGAGGATTGAGGATTGAGGATTGAGGATTGAAGATTGAGTATTGAGGATTGAAGATTGAGTATTGAGGATTGAATGTTGAGGATTGAGGATTGAGGATTGAGGATTGAGGATTGAAGATTGAGGACTGGGGACTGAGTATTGAGGGTTGAGTGATGAGAATTGGTGTTTGAGGATAGAGATTTAAAGATTGCAGATTGAGTATTGAGTATTGAAAACTGTGAATTGATGATATTCTATTGAGGATTGAGAATTGACAACTGATTGTTGAGGACTGAGATCTGAAGATTGAGGTTTCATGATTGAGGATCCAGGATTGTGGTTTGAGGACTGAGGATTGAGGATTGGGGATTGAGGATTGAGGATTGAGGATTGAGCATTGAGGGTTGTGGATTGACGACGAGGACTGAGGGTTGAGTATTGATGTCTGAGGTCTGAGGATTGAGGATTGAGGATTGAGAATTGAGGATTGAGGATTGAGGATTGAAGATTGAATATTGAGGATTGGGTATTGAGGATTGAAGAATGAGGATTGAGGATTGAGGATTGAGGATTGAGGATTGAAGATTGAGGATTGAGGATTGAGGATTGAGGATTGAAGATTGAGGATTGAGGATTGAGGATTGAGGATTGAAGATTGAGTATTGAGGATTGAAGATTGAGTATTGAGGATTGAATGTTGAGGATTGAGGATTGAGGATTGAGGATTGAGGATTGAAGATTGAGGACTGGGGACTGAGTATTGAGGGTTGAGTGATGAGAATTGGTGTTTGAGGATAGAGATTTAAAGATTGCAGATTGAGTATTGAGTATTGAAAACTGTGAATTGATGATATTCTATTGAGGATTGAGAATTGACAACTGATTGTTGAGGACTGAGATCTGAAGATTGAGGTTTCATGATTGAGGATCCAGGATTGTGGTTTGAGGACTGAGGATTGAGGATTGAGGATTGAGGATTGAGGATTGAGGATTGAGCATTGAGGGTTGTGGATTGACGACGAGGACTGAGGGTTGAGTATTGATGTCTGAGGTCTGAGGATTGAGGATTGAGGATTGAGAATTGAGGATTGAGGATTGAGGATTGAAGATGGAGGACTGGGTATTGAGGATTGAAGAATGAGGATTGAGGATTGAAGATTGAGTATTGAGTATTAAGGATTGAAGGTTGAGTATTGGGTATTGCGGATCGAAGATTGAGTATTGAGGGCTGAGGATTGTGGATTGAGGATCGAGGATTGAGGACTGAGGATTGAAGATTGAGTATTGAGGATTGATGGCTGAGGATTGAGGAATGAGGATTGAGGATTGAGTATTGAAGATTGAGGCTTGGGGATTGAGGATTGACGATTGAGGATTGAGGATTGAAGATTGAGGATTGGGTATTGAGGATTGAAGAATGAGGATTGAGGAATGAGGATTGAGGATTGAGGATTGAAGATTGAGTATTGAGGATTGAAGATTGAGGATTGAGTATTGAAGATTGAGGATTGGGGATTGAGGATTGACGATTGAGGATTGAGTATTGAGGATTGAGGATTGAGGATTGAGGATTGAAGATTGAGTATTGAGGATTGAAGATTGAGAATTGAGGATTGAGGATTGAGGATTGAAGATGAGGGCTGAGGGTTGAGGATAGAGGTTTGAGGACTGAGGATTGAGGATTGAGGATTGAGAGTTGAGGATTGAGGATTGAGGATTGAAGATTGAGGATTGTGTATTGAGGATTGAAGAATGAGCATTGAGGATTGAGGATTGAGGATTGAGGATTGAAGATTGAGGATTGAGGATTGAGGTTTGAGAATCGAAGATTGAGTATTGAGGGTTGAAGACTGATGATTGAGGATTGAGGATTGATAATTGAGGATTGAGCATTGACGATTGAATATTGAGGATTGAGGATCGAGGATTGAGGATTGAGGATTGAAGATTGAGGATAGGGGACTGAGTGTTGATGGCTGAGTGATGAGAATTGATGTTTGTGGATAGAGATATGAAGGTTGCAGATTGAGTATTGCGTATGGAAAACTCTGAACTGAGGATATTCTAGTGAGGATTGAGGATTGACAACTGATTGTTGTGGACTGAGGGCTGAAGATTGAGCATTCAGGATTGAGGACTCAGGACTGTGGTTAGAGGACTGAGGATTGAGGATTGAGGATTGGGGATTGAGGATTGAGGAACGAGGATTGAAGATTGAAGATTGGGTATTGAGGATTGAACATTGAGGATTGAGGATTGAGGATTGAGGATTGAGGATTGAGGATTGAAGATTGAGGACTGGGGACTGAGTGTTGTGGGTTGAGTGATGAGAATTGGTGTTTGTGGATAGAGATTTAAAGATTGCAGATTGAGTATTGAGTATTGAAAACTGTGAATTGATGATATTCTATTGAGGATTGAGAATTGACAACTGATTGTTGAGGACTGAGGTCTGAAGGTTGAGGATTCAGGATTGAGGATTCAGAATTGTGGTTTGAGGACTGAGGATTGAAGATTGAAGATTGAGTATTGAGGGTTGGGGATTGAGGATTGAGGATTGAGGATTGAGGTTGAGGGCTGAGGGTTGAAGATTGAGGCGTGAAGACTCAGGACTGAGGATTGAGGATTGAGAATTGAGGATTGAGTATTGAGGATTGAAGATTGAGGATAGGGTATTGAGGATTGAAGAATGAGGATGGAGGATGGGCGATTGAGGATTGAGGATTGAAGATTGAGTATTCAGGATTGGAGATTGACGATTGAGGATTGAGGATTGAGGATCGAGGAATGAAGATTGAGAATTGAGGATTGAAGACTGAGGATTGGGTATTGAGGATTGAAGAGTGAGGATTGAGGATTGAGGATTGAGGATTGAGGATTGAAGATTGAGTATTGAGTATTGAGGATTGAAGGTTGAGGATTGGGTATTGCGGATCGAAGATTGAGTATTGAGGGCTGAGGATTGTGGATTGAGGATCGAGGATTGAGGATTGAGGATTGAAGATTGAGTATTGAGGATTGATGGCTGAGGATTGAGGAATGAGGATTGAGGATTGAGTATTGAAGATTGAGGCTTGGGGATTGAGGATTGACGATTGAGGATTGAGGATTGAAGATTGAGGATTGGGTATTGAGGATTGAAGAATGAGGATTGAGGATTGAGGATTGAGGATTCAGGATTGAAGATTGAGTATTGAGGATTGAAGATTGAGGATTGAGTATTGAAGATTGAGGATTGGGGATAGAGGATTGACGATTGAGGATTGAGTATTGAGGATTGAGAATTGTGGATTGAGGATTGAAGATTGAGGATTGGGGATTGAGGATTGACGATTGAGGATTGAGGATTGAAGATTGAGGATTGGGTATTGAGGATTGAAGAATGAGGATTGAGGATTGAGGATTGAGGATTGAGGATTGAAGATTGAGTATTGAGTATTGAGGATTGAAGGTTGAGGATTGGGTATTGCGGATCGAAGATTGAGTATTGAGGGCTGAGGATTGTGGATTGAGGATCGAGGATTGAGGATTGAAGATTGAGTATTGAGGATTGATGGCTGAGGATAGAGGAATGAGGATTGAGGATTGAGTATTGAAGATTGAGGCTTGGGGATTGAGGATTGACGATTGAGGATTGAGGATTGAAGATTGAGGATTGGGTATTGAGGATTGAAGAATGAGGATTGAGGATTGAGGATTGAGGATTCAGGATTGAAGATTGAGTATTGAGGATTGAAGATTGAGGATTGAGTATTGAAGATTGAGGATTGGGGATAGAGGATTGACGATTGAGGATTGAGTATTGAGGATTGAGAATTGTGGATTGAGGATTGAAGATTGAGGATTGGGGATTGAGGATTGACGATTGAGGATTGAGGATTGAAAATTGAGGATTGGGTATTGAGGATTGAAGAATGAGGATTGAGGATTGAGGATTGAGGATTGAGGATTGAAGATTGAGTATTGAGTATTGAGGATTGAAGGTTGAGGATTGGGTATTGCGGATCGAAGATTGAGTATTGAGGGCTGAGGATTGTGGATTGAGGATCGAGGATTGAGGATTGAGGATTGAAGATTGAGTATTGAGGATTGATGGCTGAGGATTGAGGAATGAGGATTGAGGATTGAGTATTGAAGATTGAGGCTTGGGGATTGAGGATTGACGATTGAGGATTGAGGATTGAAGATTGAGGATTGGGTATTGAGGATTGAAGAATGAGGATTGAGGATTGAGGATTGAGGATTCAGGATTGAAGATTGAGTATTGCGGATTGAAGATTGAGGATTGAGTATTGAAGATTGAGAATTGTGGATTGAGGATTGATGATTGAGTATTGAGGATTGAAGATTGAGAATTGAGGATTGAGGGTTGAGGATTGAAGATGAGGGCTGAGTGTTGAGGATAGAGGTTTGAGGACTGAGGATTGAGAATTGAGGATTGAGGATTGAGGATTGAAGATGAGGGCTGAGGGTTGAGGATAGAGGTTTGAGGACTGAGGATTGAGGATTGAGGATTGAGAGTTGAGGATTGAGGATTGAGGATTGAAGATTGAGGATTGGGTATTGAGGATTGAAGAATGAGCATCGAGGATTGAGGATTGAGGATTGAGGATTGAAGATTGAAGATTGGGTATTGAGGATTGAACATTGAGGATTGAGAATTGAGGATTGAGGATTGAGGATTGAGGATTGAAGATTGAATATTGATCATTGAAAGTTGAGGATTGAGGATTGAGGGTTGTGGACACAGGACGAGGACCGAGGGTTGAGTATTGATGTTTGAGGTCTGAGGATTGTGGATAGAGTATTGAGAATTGAGGATTGACGATTGAGGATTGAAGATTGAGGATTGGGTATTGATGATTGAAGAATGAGGACTGAGGATTGAGGATCGAGTATTGAGGATTGAAGATTGAGTATTGAGGACTGAAGATTGAGGATTGAGGATTGAGGATTAAAGGTTGAGCATTGAGGATTGAGGATTGAGGATTGATGATTGAGGATTGAGGATTGAGGATTGAGGATTGAGGATTGAGTATTGAAGATTGAGGATTGATGATTGAGGGTTGAGGATTGAGGATTGAGTATTGGGGATTGAGGATTGAAGATTGAGGATTGAGGATTGAGGATTAATGATTGAGTATTGAGGATTGAAGATTGAGAATTGAGGATTGAGGGTTGAACATTGTGGACTGAGTGTTGAGGGTTGAGTGATGAGAATTGAAGTTTGTGGATAGAGATTTGAAGATTGCAGATTGGGTATTGAGTATTGAAAACTGTGAATTGAGGATATTCTATTGGGGATTGAGGATTGACAACTGATTGTTGAGTACTGAGGGCTGAAGATTGAGGATTCAGGATTGAGGATTCAGAATTGTGGTTTGCGGACTGAGGATTGAGGATTGAGGATTGAGGATTGAGGTTGAGGGCTGAGGGTTGAAGATTGAGGTGTGAGGACTCAGGACTGAGGATTGAGGATTGAGAATTGAGGATTGAGGATTGAGGATTGAAGATTCAGTATTGAGGATTGAAGATTGAGGATTGAGGATTGAGGATTGAGGATTGAGGATTGAGGATTGAGGATTGAGTACTGAAGATTGAGTATTGATGACTGAGGATTCAGGATTGAGGATTGAGGACTGAGGATTGAGGATTGAGGATTGAAGATTGAATATTTATAATTGAAGATTGAGGATTGAGGATTGAGTGTTGTGGATTGAGGACGAGGGCTGAGGGTTGAGTATTGATGTTTGAGGTCTGAGGATTGATGATTGAGGATCGAGAATAGAGCATTGAGGATGGAGGACTGAAGATTGAGGATTTGGTGTTGAGGATTGAAGAATGAGGATTGAGGATTGAGGATTGAGGATTGAGGATTGAAGATTGAGCATTGAGGATTGAAGATTGAGGATTGAGGATTGGGGATTGAGGATTGAGGATTGAGGGTTGAAGATTGAGGATTGACAACTGATTGTTGAGGACTGAGGGCTGAAGATTGAGGATTCAGGATTGAGGTTTCAGAATTGAGGTTTGTGGACTGAGGATTGAGGATTGAGGATTGAAGATTGAATATTGATGATTGGAGATTGAGGATTTAGGATTGAGGGTTGTGTATTAAGGACGAGTACTGAGGGTTGAGTATTGATGTTTGAGGTCTGAGGATTGAGTTTTGAGGATTGAGAATAGAGGATTGAGGATTGAGGATTGAAGATTGAGGATTTGGTGTTGAGGATTGAAGAACGAGGATTGAGGATTGAGGAATGAGGATTGAAGATTGAGTATTGAGGATTGAAGATTGAGGATTGAGGATTGAGGAATGAGGATTGAGGAATTGGGATTGAGGATTGAAGATTGAGTATTGATGATTGAAGATTGAGGATTGTGGATTGAGGACTGAGTATTGAGGATTGAAGATTGAGGATTCAGGATTGAGGATTGAGGATTGAGGATTGAGGAATGAGGATTGAGGATTGAGGGTTGTGGATTGGGGACCAGGACTGAGGGTTGAATATTGATGTTTGAGGTCTGAGGATTGCGGATTGAGGATTGAGAATTGAGGATTGAGGATTGAGGATTGAAGATTGAGGATTGGGTATTGAGGATTGAAGAATGAGTATTGAGGATTGAGGATTGAGGCCTGAGGATTGAGAATTGAGAACTGAGGATGAGGACTGAGGGCTGAGGGTTGAGGTTTGAGGAATGAGGACTGACGATTGAGGATTGAGGATTGAAGATTGAGTATTGAGGATTGAAGATTGTGGATTGAGGATTGAGGATCGAGGATTGAGGATTGAAGATTGAGGATTGGGGACTGAGTGTTGATACGCTGAGTGATGAGAACTGATGTTTGCGGATAGAGATTTGAAGATTGCAGATTGAGTATTGCGTATGGAAAACTCTGAACTGAGGATATTCTATTGAGGATTGAGGATTGACAACTGATTGTTGAGGACTGAGGGCTGAAGATTGAGGATTCAGGATTGAGGATTGAGGATTCAGGATTGTGGTTTGAGGACAGAGGATTGAGGATTGAGAATTGAGGATTGAGGATTGAGGATTGAGGATTGAGGATTGAAGATTGAGGATTGGGTATTGCGGATTGAATATTGAGGATTGAGTATTGAGGATTGAGCATTGAGGATTCAGGATTGAGGATTCAGGATTGAGGATTCAGGATTGTGGTTTGAGGACAGAGGATTGAGGCTTGAGGATTGAGGATTGAGGATTGAGGATTGAGGATTGAAGATTGAGGATTGGGTATTGAGGATTGAAGAATGAGGATTGAGGATTGAGGATTGAGGATTGAGGATTGAGCATTGAGGGTTGTGGATTGACGACGAGGACTGAGGGTTGAGTGTTGATGTCTGAGGTCTGAGGATAGAGGATTGAGGATTGAGAATTGAGGATTGAGGATTGAGGATTGAGCATTGAGGGTTGTGGATTGACGACGAGGACTGAGGGTTGAGTATTGATGTCTGAGGTCTGAGGATTGAGGATTGAGGATTGAGAATTGAGGATTGAGGATTGAGGATTGAAGATTGAGGATTGGGTATTGAGGATATAAGAATGAGGATTGAGGATTGAGGATTGAGGATTGAGGGTTGAAGATTGAGTATTGAGGATTGAAGATTGAGTATTGAGGACTGAGGATTGAGGATTCATGATTGAGGATCCAGGATTGTGGTTTGAGGACTGAGGATTGAGGATTGAGGATTGAGGATTGAGGATTGAGGATTGAGCATTGAGGGTTGTGGATTGACGACGAGGACTGAGGGTTGAGTATTGATGTCTGAGGTCTGAGGATTGAGGATTGAGGATTGAGAATTGAGGATTGAGGATTGAGGATTGAAGATTGAGGATTGGGTATTGAGGATATAAGAATGAGGATTGAGGATTGAGGATTGAGGATTGAGGATTGAGGGTTGAAGATTGAGTATTGAGGTTTGAAGGTTGAGTATTGAGGACTGAGGATTGAGGATTGAGGATCGAGTATTGAGGATTGGGTATTGAGGATTGAAGAATGAGGATTGAGGATTGAGGATTGACGATTGAGGATTGAAGATTGAGGATTGAGGATTGAGGATTGAGGACTGAAGATTGAGTATTGAGGATTGAAGGTTGAGGATTGAGGATTGAGGATTGAGGATTGAGGATTGAGGATTGAAGATTGAGGATTGGGGACTGAGTGTTCAGGTTTGAGTGGTGAGAATTGATGTTTGTGGATAGAGATATGAAGATTGCAGATTGAGTATTGCGTATGGAAAACTCTGATCTGTGGATATTCTAGTGAGGATTGAGGATTGACAGCTGATTGTTGAGGACTGAGGTCTGAAGATTGAGGATTCAGGTTTGAGGATTCAGGACTGTGGTTTGAGGACTGTGGATTGAGGATTGAGGATTGGGGATTGAGGATTGAGGATCGAGGATTGAAGATTGAAGATTGGGTATTGAGGATTGAACATTGAGGATTGAGAATTGAGGATTGAGGATTGAGGATTGAGGATTGAAGATTGAATATTGATCATTGAAGGTTTAGGATTGAGGATTGAGGGCTGTGGATTCAGGCCGAGGACCGAGGGTTGAGTATTGATGTTTGAGGTCTGAGGATTGAGGATAGAGGATTGAGAATTGAGGATTGAGGATTGAGGATTGAAGATTGAGGATTGGGTATTGAGGATTGAAGAATGAGGACTGAGGATTGAGGATCGAGTATTGAGGATTGAAGATTGAGTATTGAGGATTGAAGATTGAGGATTGAGGATTGAGGATTGAGGATTGAGGATTGAGGATTGAGGATTGAGGATTGAAGATTGAGGATTGAGGATTGAGGATTAAAGGTTGAGCATTGAGGATTGAGGATTGAGGATTGATGTTTGAGGATTGAGGATTGAGGATTGAGGATTGAGGATTGAGTATTGAAGATTGAGGATTGATGATTGAGGATTGAGGATTGAGGATTGAGGATTGAGGATTGAGTATTGGGGATTGAGGATTGAAGATTGAGGATTGAGGATTGAGGATTAATGATTGAGTATTGAGGATTGAAGATTGAGAATTGGGCATTGAGGATTGAACATTGTGGACTGAGTGTTGAGGGTTGGGTGATGAGAATTGATGATTGTGGATAGAGATTTGAAGATTGCAGATTGGGTATTGAGGATTGAAGAATCAGGATTGAGGATTGAGGATTGAGGATTGAGGATTGAAGATTGAGGATTGGGTATTGAGGATTGAAGAATGAGGATTGAGGATTGAGGATTGAGGATTGAGGATTGAAGATTGAGTATTGAGGATTGAAGATTGAGGATTGAGTATTGAAGATTGAGGATTGGGGATTGAGGATTGACGATTGAGGATTGAGTATTGAGGATTGAGAATTGAGGATTGAGGATTGAAGATTGAGTAATGGGGATTGAAGATTGAGAATTGAGGATTGAGGATTGAGGACTGAAGATGAGGGCTGAGGGTTGAGGATAGAGGTTTGAGGACTGAGGATTGAGGATTGAGGATTGAGAGTTGAGGATTGAGGATTGAGGATTGAAGAATGAGCATTGAGGATTGAGGATTGAGGATTGAGGATTGAAGATTGAGGATTGAGGATTGAGGTTTGAGAATTGAAGATTGAGTATTGAGGGTTGAAGACTGAGGATTGAGGATTGAGGATTGATAATTGAGGATTGAGGATTGACGATTGAAGATTGAGGATTGGGGACTGAGAGTTGATGGTTGAGTGATGAGAATTGATGTTTGTGGATAGAGATATGAAGATTGCAGATTGAGTATTGCGTATGGAAAACTCTGTACTGAGGATATTCTAGTGAGGATTGAGGATTGACTGCTGATTGTTGAGGACTGAGGTCTGAAGATTGAGGATTCAGGATTGAGGATTCAGGACTGTGGTTTGCGGACTGAGGATTGAAGATTGAAGATTGAGTATTGAGGGTTGAGGATTGAGGATTGAGGATTGAGGATTGAGGTTGAGGGCTGAGGGTTGAAGATTGAGGTGTGAGGACTCAGGACTGAGGATTGAGGATTGAGAATTGAGGATAGGGTATTGAGGATTGAAGAATGAGAATGGAGGATGGGCGATTGAGGATTGTGGATTGAAGATTGAGTATTCAGGATTCGAGATTGACGATTGATTATTGACGATTGAGGATCGAGGGTTGAGGATTGAGGATTGAAGATTGAGTATTGAGGATTGAAGATTGAGGATTGAGGATTGACGATTGAGGATTGAGGATTGAGAATTGAAGATTGAGGATTGGGGACTGAGTGTTGAGGGTTGAGTGATGAGGATTGATGATCGTGGATAGAGATTTGAAGATTGCAGATTCAGTATTGAGTATTGAAACCTGTGAATTGAGGATATTCGATTGAGGATTGAGGAGTGACAACTGATTGTTGAGGACTGAGGGCTGAAGATTGAGGATTCAGGATTGAGGATTCGGAATTGAGGTTTGAGGACTCAGGATTGAGGATTGAGGATTGAGGATTGAGGATTGAGGATTGAGGATTGAAGATTCAGTATTGAGGATTGAAGATTGAGGATTGAGGATTGAGGATTGAGGATTGAGGATTGAGGATTGAGGATTGAGTACTGAAGATTGAGTGTTGATGACTGTGGATTCAGGATTGAGGATTGAGGACTGAGGATTGAGGATTGAGGATTGAAGATTGAATATTTATGATTGAAGATTGAGGATTAAGGATTGAGTGTTGTGGGTTGAGGACGAGGGCTGAGGGTTGAGTATTGATGTTTGAGGTCTGAGGATTGATGATTGAGGATCGAGAATAGAGGATTGAGGATGGAGGACTGAAGATTGAGGATTTGGTGTTGAGGATTGAAGAATGAGGATTGAGGATTGAGGATTGAGGATTGAGGATTGAAGATTGAGCATTGAGGATTGAAGATTGAGGATTGAGGTTTGGGGATTGAGGATTGAGGATTGAGGATTGAGGATTGAGGATTGACAACTGATTGTTGAGGACTGAGGGCTGAAGATTGAGGATTCAGGATTGAGGATTCAGAATTGAGGTTTGCGGACTGAGGATTGAAGATTGAAGATTGAGTATTGAGGGTTGAGGATTGAGGATTGAGGATTGAGGATTGAGGTTGAGGGCTGAGGGTTGAAGATTGATGTGTGAGGACTCAGAACTGAGGATTGAGGATTGAGAATTGAGGATTGAGTATTGAGGATTGAAGATTGAGGATAGGGTATTGAGGATTGAAGAATGAGGATGGAGGATGGGCGATTGAGGATTGTGGATTGAAGATTGAGTATTGAGGATTGAAGATTGAGGATTGAGTATTGAAGATTGAGGATTGGGGATAGAGGATTGACGATTGAGGATTGAGTATTGAGGATTGAGAATTGTGGATTGAGGATTGAAGATTGAGGATTGGGGATTGAGGATTGACGATTGAGGATTGAGGATTGAAGATTGACGATTGAGGATTGATGGCTGAGGATTGAGGAATGAGGATTGAGGATTGAGTATTGAAGATTGAGGCTTGGGGATTGAGGATTGACGATTGAGGATTGAGGATTGAAGATTGAGGATTGGGTATTGAGGATTGAAGAATGAGGATTGAGGATTGAGGATTGAGGATTCAGGATTGAAGATTGAGTATTGAGGATTGAAGATTGAGGATTGAGTATTGAAGATTGAGGATTGGGGATAGAGGATTGACGATTGAGGATTGAGTATTGAGGATTGAGAATTGTGGATTGAGGATTGAAGATTGAGGATTGGGGATTGAGGATTGACGATTGAGGATTGAGGATTGAAGATTGAGGATTGGGTATTGAGGATTGAAGAATGAGGATTGAGGATTGAGGATTGAGGATTGAGGATTGAAGATTGAGTATTGAGTATTGAGGATTGAAGGTTGAGGATTGGGTATTGCGGATCGAAGATTGAGTATTGAGGGCTGAGGATTGTGGATTGAGGATCGAGGATTGAGGATTGAGGATTGAAGATTGAGTATTGAGGATTGATGGCTGAGGATTGAGGAATGAGGATTGAGGATTGAGTATTGAAGATTGAGGCTTGGGGATTGAGGATTGACGATTGAGGATTGAGGATTGAAGATTGAGGATTGGGTATTGAGGATTGAAGAATGAGGATTGAGGATTGAGGATTGAGGATTGAGGATTGAAGATTGAGTATTGAGTATTGAGGATTGAAGGTTGAGGATTGGGTATTGCGGATCGAAGATTGAGTATTGAGGGCTGAGGATTGTGGATTGAGGATCGAGGATTGAGGATTGAGGATTGAAGATTGAGTATTGAGGATTGATGGCTGAGGATTGAGGAATGACGATTGAGGATTGAGAATTGAAGATTGAGGCTTGGGGATTGAGGATTGACGATTGAGGATTGAGGATTGAAGATTGAGGATTGGGTATTGAGGATTGAAGAATGAGGATTGAGGATTGAGGATTGAGGATTCAGGATTGTAGATTGAGTATTGAGGATTGAAGATTGAGGATTGAGTATTGAAGATTGAGGATTGGGGATAGAGGATTGACGATTGAGGATTGAGTATTGACGATTGAGAATTGTGGATTGAGGATTGAAGGTTGAGTATTGAGGATTGAAGATTGAGAATTGAGGATTGAGGATTGGGGATTGAAGATGAGGGCTGAGTGTTGAGGATAGAGGTTTGAGGACTGAGGTTTGAGAATTGAGGAATGAGGATTGAGGATTGAAGATGAGGGCTGAGGGTTGAGGATAGAGGTTTGAGGACTGAGGATTGAGGATTGAGGATTGAGAGTTGAGGATTGAGGATTGAGGATTGAAGATTGAGGATTGGGTATTGAGGATTGAAGAATGAGCATCGAGGATTGAGGATTGAGGATTGAGGATTGAAGATTGAGGATTGAGGATTGAGGTTTGAGAATTGAAGATTGAGTATTGAGGGTTGAAGACTGAGGATTGAGGATTGAGGATTGATAATTGAGGATTGAGGATTGACGATTGAAGATTGAGGATTGGGGACAGAGTTGATGGTTGAGTGATGAGAATTCATGTTTGTGGATAGAGATATGAAGATTGCAGATTGAGTATTGCGTATGGAAAACTCTGAACTGAGGATATTCTAGTGAGGATTGAGGATTGACAGCTGATTGTTGAGGACTGAGGACTGAAGATTGAGGATTCAGGGTTGAGGATTCAGGACTGTGGTTTGAGGACTGTGGATTGAGGATTGAGGATTGGGGATTGAGGATTGAGGATCGAGGATTGAAGATTGAAGATTGGGTATTGAGGATTGAACATTGAGGATTGAGAATTGAGGATTGAGGATTGAGGATTGAGGATTGAAGATTGAATATTGATCATTGAAAGTTGAGGATTGAGGATTGAGGGTTGTGGACACAGGACGAGGACCGAGGGTTGAGTATTGATGTTTGAGGTCTGAGGATTGTGGATAGAGTATTGAGAATTGAGGATTGACGATTGAGGATTGAAGATTGAGGATTGGGTATTGATGATTGAAGAATGAGGACTGAGGATTGAGGATCGAGTATTGAGGATTGAAGATTGAGTATTGAGGATTGAAGATTGGGGATTGAGGATTGAGGATTAAAGGTTGAGCATTGAGGATTGAGGATTGAGGATTGATGATTGAGGATTGAGGATTGAGGATTGAGGATTGAGGATTGAGTATTGAAGATTGAGGATTGATGATTGAGGGTTGAGGAATGAGGATTGAGTATTGGGGATTGAGGATTGAAGATTGAGGATTGAGGATTGAGGATTAATGATTGAGTATTGAGGATTGAAGATTGAGAATTGAGGATTGAGGGTTGAACATTGTGGACTGAGTGTTGAGGGTTGAGTGATGAGAATTGAAGTTTGTGGATAGAGATTTGAAGATTGCAGATTGGGTATTGAGTATTGAAAACTGTGAATTGAGGATATTCTATTGGGGATTGAGGATTGACAACTGATTGTTGAGTACTGAGGGCTGAAGATTGAGGATTCAGGATTGAGGATTCAGAATTGTGGTTTGCGGACTGAGGATTGAGGATTGAGGATTGAGGATTGAGGTTGAGGGCTGAGGGTTGAAGATTGAGGTGTGAGGACTCAGGACTGAGGATTGAGGATTGAGAATTGAGGATTGAGTATTGAGGATTGAAGATTGAGGATAGGGTATTGAGGATTGAAGAATGAGGATGGAGGATGGGCGATTGAGGATTGTGGATTGAAGATTGAGTATTCAGGATTGGAGATTGACGATTGATTATTGAGGATTGAGGATCGAGGGTTGAGGATTGAGGATTGAAGATTGAGGATTGAGGATTGACGATTGAGGATTGAGGATTGAGAATTGAAGATTGAGGATTGGGGACTGAGTGTTGAGGGTTGAGTGATGAGGATTGATGATCGTGGATAGAGATTTGAAGATTGCAGATTCAGTATTGAGTATTGAAACCTGTGAATGGAGGATATTCGATTGAGGATTGAGGAGTGACAACTGATTGTTGAGGACTGAGGGCTGAAGATTGAGGATTCAGGATTGAGGATTCGGAATTGAGGTTTGAGGACTCAGGATTGAGGATTGAGGATTGAGGATTGAGGATTGAGGATTGAGGATTGAAGATTCAGTATTGAGGATTGAAGATTGAGGATTGAGGATTGAGGATTGAGGATTGAGGATTGAGGATTGAGGATTGAGTACTGAAGATTGAGTATTGATGACTGTGGATTCAGGATTGAGGATTGAGGACTGAGGATTGAGGATTGAGGATTGAAGATTGAATATTTATGATTGAAGATTGAGGATTGAGGATTGAGTGTTGTGGGTTGAGGACGAGGGCTGAGGGTTGAGTATTGATGTTTGAGGTCTGAGGATTGATGATTGAGGATCGAGAATAGAGGATTGAGGATGGAGGACTGAAGATTGAGGATTTGGTGTTGAGGATTGAAGAATGAGGATTGAGGATTGAGGATTGAGGATTGAGGATTGAAGATTGAGCATTGAGGATTGAAGATTGAGGATTGAGGTTTGGGGATTGAGGATTGAGGATTGAGGATTGACAACTGATTGTTGAGGACTGAGGGCTGAAGATTGAGGATTCAGGATTGAGGATTCAGAATTGAGGTTTGCGGACTGAGGATTGAAGATTGAAGATTGAGTATTGAGGGTTGAGGATTGAGGATTGAGGATTGAGGATTGAGGTTGAGGGCTGAGGGTTGAAGATTGATGTGTGAGGACTCAGAACTGAGGATTGAGGATTGAGAATTGAGGATTGAGTATTGAGGATTGAAGATTGAGGATAGGGTATTGAGGATTGAAGAATGAGGATGGAGGATGGGCAATTGAGGATTGTGGATTGAAGATTGAGTATTCAGGATTGGAGATTGACGATTGATTATTGAGGATTGAGGATCGAGGATTGAGGATTGAGGATTGAAGATTGAGTATTGAGGATTGAAGATTGAGGATTGAGGATTGACGGTTGAAGATTGAGGATTGAGGATTGAGGTTTGAGGATTGAAGATTGAGTATTGAGGATTGATGGCTGAGGATTGAGGAATGAGGATTGAGGATTGAGTATTGAAGATTGAGGATTGGGGATTGAGGATTGACGATTGAGGATTGAGGATTGAAGATTGAGGATTGGGTATTGAGGATTGAAGAATGAGGATTGAGGATTGAGGATTGAGGATTGAGGATTGAAGATTGAGTATTGAGTATTGAGGATTGAAGAATGAGGATTGAGGATTGAGGATTGAGGATTCAGGATTGAAGATTGAGTATTGAGGATTGAAGATTGAGGATTGAGTATTGAAGATTGAGGATTGGGGATAGAGGATTGACGATTGAGGATTGAGTATTGAGGATTGAGAATTGTGGATTGAGGATTGAAGATTGAGGATTGGGGATTGAGGATTGACGATTGAGGATTGAGGATTGAAGATTGAGGATTGAGGATTGATGGCTGAGGATTGAGGAATGAGGATTGAGGATTGAGTATTGAAGATTGAGGCTTGGGGATTGAGGATTGACGATTGAGGATTGAGGATTGAAGATTGAGGATTGGGTATTGAGGATTGAAGAATGAGGATTGAGGATTGAGGATTGAGGATTCAGGATTGAAGATTGAGTATTGAGGATTGAAGATTGAGGATTGAGTATTGAAGATCGAGGATTGGGGATAGAGGATTGACGATTGAGGATTGAGTATTGAGGATTGAGAATTGTGGATTGAGGATTGAAGACTGAGGATTGGGGATTGAGGATTGACGATTGAGGATTGAGGATTGAAGATTGAGGATTGAAGAATGAGGATTGAGGATTGAGGATTGAAGATTGAGTACTGAGTATTGAGGATTGAAGGTTGAGGATTGGGTATTGCGGATCGAAGATTGAGTATTGAGGGCTGAGGATTGTGGATTGAGGATCGAGGATTGAGGATTGAGGATTGAAGATTGAGTATTGAGGATTGATGGCTGAGGATTGAGGAATGAGGATTGAGGATTGAGTATTGAAGATTGAGGCTTGGGTATTGAGGATTGACGATTGAGGTTTGAGGATTGAAGATTGAGGATTGGGTATTGAGGATTGAAGAATGAGGATTGAGGATTGAGGATTGAGGATTCAGGATTGAAGATTGAGTATTGAGGATTGAAGATTGAGGATTGAGTATTGAAGATTGAGGATTGGGGATAGAGGATTGACGATTGAGGATTGAGTATTGAGGATTGAGAGTAGTGGATTGAGGATTGAAGATTGAGGATTGGGGATTGAGGATTGACGATTGAGGATTGAGGATTGAAGATTGAGGATTGGGTATTGAGGATTGAAGAATGAGGATTGAGGATTGAGGATTGAGGATTGAGGATTGAAGATTGAGTATTGAGTATTGAGGATTGAAGGTTGAGGATTGGGTATTGCGGATCGAAGATTGAGTATTGAGGGCTGAGGATTGTGGATTGAGGATCGAGGATTGAGGATTGAGGATTGAAGATTGAGTATTGAGGATTGATGGCTGAGGATTGAGGAATGACGATTGAGGATTGAGAATTGAAGATTGAGGCTTGGGGATTGAGGATTGACGATTGAGGATTGAGGATTGAAGATTGAGGATTGGGTATTGAGGATTGAAGAATGAGGATTGAGGATTGAGGATTGAGGATTCAGGATTGAAGATTGAGTATTGAGGATTGAAGATTGAGGATTGAGTATTGAAGATTGAGGATTGGGGATAGAGGATTGACGATTGAGGATTGAGTATTGACGATTGAGAATTGTGGATTGAGGATTGAAGGTTGAGTATTGAGGATTGAAGATTGAGAATTGAGGATTGAGGATTGGGGACTGAAGATGAGGGCTGAGTGTTGAGGATAGAGGTTTGAGGACTGAGGATTGAGAATTGAGGAATGAGGATTGAGGATTGAAGATGAGGGCTGAGGGTTGAGGATAGAGGTTTGAGGACTGAGGATTGAGGATTGAGGATTGAGAGTTGAGGATTGAGGATTGAGGATTGAAGATTGAGGATTGGGTATTGAGGATTGAAGAATGAGCATCGAGGATTGAGGATTGAGGATTGAGGATTGAAGATTGAGGATTGAGGATTGAGGTTTGAGAATTGAAGATTGAGTATTGAGGGTTGAAGACTGAGGATTGAGGATTGAGGATTGATAATTGAGGATTGAGGATTGACGATTGAAGATTGAGGATTGGGGACAGAGAGTTGATGGTTGAGTGATGAGAATTCATGTTTGTGGATAGAGATATGAAGATTGCAGATTGAGTATTGCGTATGGAAAACTCTGAACTGAGGATATTCTAGTGAGGATTGAGGATTGACAGCTGATTGTTGAGGACTGAGGTCTGAAGATTGAGGATTCAGGGTTGAGGATTCAGGACTGTGGTTTGGGGACTGTGGATTGAGGATTGAGGATTGGGGATTGAGGATTGAGGATCGAGGATTGAAGATTGAAGATTGGGTATTGAGGATTGAACATTGAGGATTGAGAATTGAGGATTGAGGATTGAGGATTGAGGATTGAAGATTGAATATTGATCATTGAAAGTTGAGGATTGAGGATTGAGGGTTGTGGACACAGGACGAGGACCGAGGGTTGAGTATTGATGTTTGAGGTCTGAGGATTGTGGATAGAGTATTGAGAATTGAGGATTGACGATTGAGGATTGAAGATTGAGGATTGGGTATTGATGATTGAAGAATGAGGACTGAGGATTGAGGATCGAGTATTGAGGATTGAAGATTGAGTATTGAGGATTGAAGATTGGGGATTGAGGATTGAGGATTAAAGGTTGAGCATTGAGGATTGAGGATTGAGGATTGATGATTGAGGATTGAGGATTGAGGATTGAGGATTGAGGATTGAGTATTGAAGATTGAGGATTGATGATTGAGGGTTGAGGAATGAGGATTGAGTATTGGGGATTGAGGATTGAAGATTGAGGATTGAGGATTGAGGATTAATGATTGAGTATTGAGGATTGAAGATTGAGAATTGAGGATTGAGGGTTGAACATTGTGTACTGAGTGTTGAGGGTTGAGTGATGAGAATTGAAGTTTGTGGATAGAGATTTGAAGATTGCAGATTGGGTATTGAGTATTGAAAACTGTGAATTGAGGATATTCTATTGGGGATTGAGGATTGACAACTGATTGTTGAGTACTGAGGGCTGAAGATTGAGGATTCAGGATTGAGGATTCAGAATTGTGGTTTGCAGACTGAGGATTGAGGATTGAGGATTGAGGATTGAGGTTGAGGCCTGAGGGTTGAAGATTGAGGTGTGAGGACTCAGGACTGAGGATTGAGGATTGAGAATTGAGGATTGAGTATTGAGGATTGAAGATTGAGGATAGGGTATTGAGGATTGAAGAATGAGGATGGAGGATGGGCGATTGAGGATTGTGGATTGAAGATTGAGTATTCAGGATTGGAGATTGACGATTGATTATTGAGGATTGAGGATCGAGGGTTGAGGATTGAGGATTGAAGATTGAGTATTGAGGATTGAAGATTGAGGATTGAGGATTGACGATTGAGGATTGAGGATTGAGAATTGAAGATTGAGGATTGGGGACTGAGTGTTGAGAGTTGAGTGATGAGGACTGATGATCGTGGATAGAGATTTGAAGATTGCAGATTCAGTATTGAGTATTGAAACCTGTGAATTGAGGATATTCGATTGAGGATTGAGGATTGACAACTGATTGTTGAGGACTGTGGGCTGAAGATTGAGGATTCAGGATTGAGGATTCGGCATTGAGGTTTGAGGACTGAGGATTGAGGATTGAGGATTGATGATTGAGGATTTATGGATTGAGGATTGAAGATTCAGTATTGAGGATTGAAGATTGAGGATTGAGGATTGAGGATTGAGGATTGAGGATTGAGGATTGAGGATTGAGTACTGAAGATTGAGTATTGATGACTGAGGATTCAGGATTGAGGATTGAGGACTGAGGATTGAGGATTGAGGATTGAAGATTGAATATTTATAATTGAAGATTGAGGATTGAGGATTGAGTGTTGTGGATTGAGGACGAGGGCTGAGGGTTGAGTATTGATGTTTGAGGTCTGAGGATTGATGATTGAGGATCGAGAATAGAGGATGAGGATGGAGGACTGAAGATTGAGGATTTGGTGTTGAGGATTGAAGAATGAGTATTGAGGATTGAGGATTGAGGATTGAGGATTGAAGATTGAGCATTGAGGATTGAAGATTGAGGATTGAGGATTGGGGATTGAGGATTGAGGATTGAGGGTTGAGGATTGAGGATTGACAACTGATTGTTGAGGACTGAGGGCTGAAGATTGAGGATTCAGGATTGAGGTTTCAGAATTGAGGTTTGTGGACTGAGGATTGAGGATTGAGGATTGAAGATTGAATATTGATGATTGGAGATTGAGGATTTAGGATTGAGGGTTGTGTATTAAGGACGAGTACTGAGGGTTGAGTATTGATGTTTGAGGTCTGAGGATTGAGTTTTGAGGATTGAGAATAGAGGATTGAGGATTGAGGATTGAAGATTGAGGATTTGGTGTTGAGGATTGAAGAACGAGGATTGAGGATTGAGGAATGAGGATTGAAGATTGAGTATTGAGGATTGAAGATTGAGGATTGAGGATTGAGGAATGAGGATTGAGGAATTGGGATTGAGGATTGAAGATTGAGTATTGATGATTGAAGATTGAGGATTGTGGATTGAGGACTGAGTATTGAGGATTGAAGATTGATGATTGAGGATTGTGGATTGAGGATTGAGGATTGTGGATTGAGGATTGAGGATTGAACATTGAGGACTGAGTGTTGAGGGTTGAGTGATGGGAATTGGTGTTTGTGGATACAGGTTTGAAGATTGCAGATTGAGCATTGAGTATTGAGAATTGTGAATTGAAGATATTCTATTGAGGATTGAGGATTGAGAACTGATTGTTGAGGACTGAGGGCTGAAGATTGAGGATTCAGGATTGAGGATTCAGAATTGAGGTTTGAGGACTGAGGATTGAGGATTGAAGATTTATTATTGAGGATTGAAGATTGAGGATTGAGGATTTAGGATCGAGGATTGAGGATGTGGGCTGAGGGTTGGGGATTGAGGTTTGAGGATTGAGGACTGAGGATTGAGGATTGATGATTGAGTATTGAGGACTGAAGACTGAGGATTGAGGATTGAGGATTGAGGATTGAGGATTGTGGATTGAGGATTGAAGATTGAGGACTGGGGACTGAGTGTTGAGGGTTGAGTGATGAGAATTGGTGTTTGTGGATAGAGATTTAAAGATTGCTGACTGAGTATTGAGTATTGAAAACTGTGAATTGTAGATATTCTATTGAGGATTGAGAATTGACAACTGATTGTTGAGGACTGAGATCTGAAGATTGAGGATTCAGGATTGAGGATCCAGGATTGAGGTTTGAGGACTGAGGATTGACGATAGAGGTTTGAGGATTGAGGATTGAGGATTGAGGATTGAGGATGGAGGATTGAAGATTGAGGATTGGGTATTGCGGTTTGAACATTGAGCATTGAGGATTGAGGATTGAGGACTGAAGTTTGAATATTGATTATTGAAGATCGATGATTGTGGATTGAGGGTTGTGGATTGAGGACGAGGACTGAGGGTTGAGTATTGATGTCTGAGGTCTGAGGATTGAGGACTGAGGATTGAGAATTGAGGATTGAGGATTGAAGATTGAGGATTGGGTATTGAGGATTGAAGAATGAGGATTGAGGATTGAGGATTGAGGATTGAGGATTGAGGATTGAAGATTGAGTATTGAGGATTGAAGATTGAAGATTGGGTATTGAGGATTGAACATTGAGGATTGAGGATTGAGGATTGAGGATTGAGGGTTGAGGATTGATGATTGAGGATTGAAGATTGAATATTGATGATTGAAGGTTGTGGATTGAGGATTGAGGATTGAAGAGTGAGTATTGAGGATTGAAGATTGAGGATTGAGGATTGAAGATTGAGGATTGGGGACTGAGTGTTCAGGGTTGAGTGGTGAGGATTGATGTTTGTGGATAGAGATATGAAAATTGCAGATTGAGTATTGCGTATGGAAAACCCTGAACTGACGATATTCTATTGAGGATTGAGGATTGACAACTGATTGTTGAGGACTGAGGGCTGAAGATTGAGGTTTCAGGATTGAGGATTCAGGATTCTGGTTTGAGGACTGAGGATTGAGGATTGAGGATTGAGGATTGAGAATTGAGGATTGAGGATTGAAGATTGAGGATTGGGTATTGAATATTGATGATTGAAGGTTGAGGATTGAGGATTGAGGGTTGTGGATTGAGGACGAGGACTGAGGGTTGAGTATTGATGTTTGAGGTCTGAGGATTGAAGATTGAAGATTGAGAATTGAGGATTGAGGATTGAGGATTGAAGATTGAGGATTGGGTATTGATGATTGAAGAATGAGGACTGAGGATTGAGGATTGAGGATTGAGGATTGAAGATTGAGTATTGAGGATTGAAGGTTGAGGACTGAGGATTGAGGATTGAGGATTTAGGATTGATGATTGAGGATTGAAGATTGAGTATTGAGGATTGAAGATTGAGGATTGAGGATTGAGGATTGAGGATTGAGGATTGAAGATTGAGGATTGGGGATTGAGGGTTGATGATTGAGGATTGAGTATTGAGGATTGAGAATTGAGGATTGAGGACTGAACATTGGGTATTGAGGACTGAAGATTGAGGATTGAGGATTGAGGATTGAAGATTGAGGACTTAGTGTTGAGGGTTGAGTGATGGGAATTGATGTTTGTGGATTGATATTTGAAGATTGAATAATGGGGATTGAGTATTGAAAGCTGTGAATTGAGGATATTCTATTGAGGATTGAGGATTGACAATTGATAGTTGAGGGCTGAGGGCTGAAGGTTGAGGATTCAGGATTGAGGATTCGGGATTGAGGTTTGAGGACTGAGGATTGAGGGTTGAGGATTGAGGATTGAGGATTGACGCATGAAGATTGAGGGTTGAGGATGGAGGATTGAAGAGGGAGGACTGAGTGCTGAGGATTGAGTGTTTAGAATTGATGTTTGAGGATTGAGATGTGATTATTGAATATTGCGGATTGAGTATTGAACCATGAGAATTCAGGATATTCTATTGAGTATTGAGAATTGAGGATTGATTGTCGTGTATTGAGGATTGGTGGTTGAGGGTTGTGTGTTGAATATTGAGTATTGAGGATTGAGAATTGTGGATTGAGGATTAAAGATTGAGCATTGGAGATTGAGGACTGGGGATTGAGGATTGAAGATTGACGATTGAGGATTGAAGAATGAGGATTGAGGATTGAGGATTGAGGATTGAGGATTGAAGATTGAGTACTGAGTATTGAGGATTGAAGGTTGAGGATTGGGTATTGCGGATCGAAGATTGAGTATTGAGGGCTGAGGATTGTGGATTGAGGATCGAGGATTGAGGATTGAGGATTGAAGATTGAGTATTGAGGATTGATGGCTGAGGATTGAGGAATGAGGATTGAGGATTGAGTATTGAAGATTGAGGCTTGGGGATTGAGGATTGACGATTGAGGATTGAGGATTGAAGATTGAGGATTGGGTATTGAGGATTGAAGAATGAGGATTGAGGATTGAGGATTGAGGATTCAGGATTGAAGATTGAGTATTGAGGATTGAAGATTGAGGATTGAGTATTGAAGATTGAGGATTGGGGATAGAGGATTGACGATTGAGGATTGAGTATTGAGGATTGAGAGTAGTGGATTGAGGATTGAAGATTGAGGATTGGGGATTGAGGATTGACGATTGAGGATTGAGGATTGAAGATTGAGGATTGGGTATTGAGGATTGAAGAATGAGGATTGAGGATTGAGGATTGAGGATTGAGGATTGAAGATTGAGTATTGAGTATTGAGGATTGAAGGTTGAGGATTGGGTATTGCGGATCGAAGATTGAGTATTGAGGGCTGAGGATTGTGGATTGAGGATCGAGGATTGAGGATTGAGGATTGAAGATTGAGTATTGAGGATTGATGGCTGAGGATTGAGGAATGACGATTGAGGATTGAGAATTGAAGATTGAGGCTTGGGGATTGAGGATTGACGATTGAGGATTGAGGATTGAAGATTGAGGATTGGGTATTGAGGATTGAAGAATGAGGATTGAGGATTGAGGATTGAGGATTCAGGATTGAAGATTGAGTATTGAGGATTGAAGATTGAGGATTGAGTATTGAAGATTGAGGATTGGGGATAGAGGATTGACGATTGAGGATTGAGTATTGACGATTGAGAATTGTGGATTGAGGATTGAAGGTTGAGTATTGAGGATTGAAGATTGAGAATTGAGGATTGAGGATTGGGGACTGAAGATGAGGGCTGAGTGTTGAGGATAGAGGTTTGAGGACTGAGGATTGAGAATTGAGGAATGAGGATTGAGGATTGAAGATGAGGGCTGAGGGTTGAGGATAGAGGTTTGAGGACTGAGGATTGAGGATTGAGGATTGAGGATTGAGGATTGAGGATTGAGGATTGAAGATTGAGGATGGAGGATTGAAGAGGGAGGACTGAGTGCTGAGGATTGAGTGTTTAGAATTGATGTTTGAGGATTGAGATGTGATTATTGAATATTGCGGATTGAGTATTGAACCATGAGAATTCAGGATATTCTATTGAGTATTGAGAATTGAGGATTGATTGTCGTGTATTGAGGATTGGTCGTTGAGGGTTGTGTGTTGAATATTGAGGATTGAGGATTGAGGATTGAGGATTGAGGATTAAAGATTGAGCATTGGAGATTGAGGACTGGGGATTGAGGATTGAAGATTGACGATTGAGGATTGTGAATTCAGGATTGAGGATTGAACATTGAGGACTGAGTGTTGAGGGTTGAGTGATGAGAATTGGTGTTTGAGGATAGAGATTTAAAGATTGCAGATTGAGTATTGAGTATTGAAAACTGTGA
Source organism: Calliopsis andreniformis (assembly GCF_051401765.1). Taxonomy (NCBI): domain Eukaryota; kingdom Metazoa; phylum Arthropoda; class Insecta; order Hymenoptera; family Andrenidae; genus Calliopsis; species Calliopsis andreniformis. Next base: position 3,728,475 of record NW_027480463.1, on the reverse strand, counting down.
ATTGATGATATTATATTGAGGATTGAGAATTGACAACTGATTGTTGAGGACTGAGGTCTGAAGATTGAGGATTCATGATTGAGGATCCAGGATTGTGGTTTGAGGACTGAGGATTGAGGATTGAGGATTGAGGATTGAGGATTGAGGATTGAGCATTTTGGGTTGTGGATTGACGACGAGGACTGAGGGTTGAGTATTGATGTCTGAGGTCTGAGGGTTGAGGATTGAGGATTGAGAATTGATGATTGAGGATTCAGGATTGAAGATTGAGGATTGGGTATTGAGGATTGAAGAATGAGGATTGAGGATTGAGGATTGAGTATTGAGGATTTAAGATTGAGTATTGAGGATTGAAGATTGAGTATTGAGGACTGAGGATTGAGGATTGAGGATCGAGTATTGAGGATTGAGGATTGAAGGTTGAGTATTGAGGGTTGATAACTGAGGATTGAGGAATGAGGATTGAGGATTGAGTATTGAAGATTGAGGAATAGGGATTGAGGATTGACGATTGAGGATTGAGTATTGAGGATTGAGAATTGAGAATTGACGATTGAGTATTGAAGATAGAGTATTGAGGATTGAAGATTGAGTATTGAGGATTGAGGATTGAGGATTGACGATGAGGGCGGAGGGTTGAGGATTGAGGTTTGAGGACTGAGGACTGAGGATTGAGGATTGAGAATTGAGGATTGAGGATTGAGGATTGAAGATTGAGTATTGGGTATTGAGGATTGAAGAGTGAGGATTGAGGATTGAGGATTGAGGATTGAGGATTGAAGATTGAGGATTGAGGATTGAGGATTGAGGATTGAAGGTTGAGGATTGAGGATTGAGGATTGAGGATTGAGGATTGAAATTGAGGATTGGGGACTGAGTGTTCAGGTTTGAGTGGTGAGAATTGATGTTTGTGGATAGAGATATGAAGATTGCAGATTGAGTATTGCGTATGGAAAACTCTGAACTGACGATATTCTATTGAGGATTGAGGATTGACAACTGATTGTTGAGGACTGAGGCCTGAAGATTGAGGTTTCAGGATTGAGGATTCAGGATTGTGGTTTGAGGACTGAGGATTGAGGATTGAGGATCGAGGATTGAGAATTGAGGATTGAGGATTCAGGATTGAAGATTGAGTATTGAGGATTGAAGATTGAGGATTGAGTATTGAAGATTGAGGATTGGGGATAGAGGATTGACGATTGAGGATTGAGTATTGAGGATTGAGAATTGTGGATTGAGGATTGAAGATTGAGGATTGGGGATTGAGGATTGACGATTGAGGATTGAGGATTGAAAATTGAGGATTGGGTATTGAGGATTGAAGAATGAGGATTGAGGATTGAGGATTGAGGATTGAGGATTGAAGATTGAGTATTGAGTATTGAGGATTGAAGGTTGAGGATTGGGTATTGCGGATCGAAGATTGAGTATTGAGGGCTGAGGATTGTGGATTGAGGATCGAGGATTGAGGATTGAGGATTGAAGATTGAGTATTGAGGATTGATGGCTGAGGATTGAGGAATGAGGATTGAGGATTGAGTATTGAAGATTGAGGCTTGGGGATTGAGGATTGACGATTGAGGATTGAGGATTGAAGATTGAGGATTGGGTATTGAGGATTGAAGAATGAGGATTGAGGATTGAGGATTGAGGATTCAGGATTGAAGATTGAGTATTGAGGATTGAAGATTGAGGATTGAGTATTGAAGATTGAGGATTGGGGATAGAGGGTTGACGATTGAGGATTGAGTATTGAGGATTGAGAATTGTGGATTGAGGATTGATGATTGAGTATTGAGGATTGAAGATTGAGAATTGAGGATTGAGGGTTGAGGATTGAAGATGAGGGCTGAGTGTTGAGGATAGAGGTTTGAGGACTGAGGATTGAGAATTGAGGATTGAGGATTGAGGATTGAAGATGAGGGCTGAGGGTTGAGGATAGAGGTTTGAGGACTGAGGATTGAGGATTGAGGATTGAGAGTTGAGGATTGAGGATTGAGGATTGAAGATTGAGGATTGGGTATTGAGGATTGAAGAATGAGCATCGAGGATTGAGGATTGAGGATTGAGGATTGAAGATTGAAGATTGGGTATTGAGGATTGAACATTGAGGATTGAGAATTGAGGATTGAGGATTGAGGATTGAGGATTGAAGATTGAATATTGATCATTGAAAGTTGAGGATTGAGGATTGAGGGTTGTGGACACAGGACGAGGACCGAGGGTTGAGTATTGATGTTTGAGGTCTGAGGATTGTGGATAGAGTATTGAGAATTGAGGATTGACGATTGAGGATTGAAGATTGAGGATTGGGTATTGATGATTGAAGAATGAGGACTGAGGATTGAGGATCGAGTATTGAGGATTGAAGATTGAGTATTGAGGATTGAAGATTGAGGATTGAGGATTGAGGATTAAAGGTTGAGCATTGAGGATTGAGGATTGAGGATTGATGATTGAGGATTGAGGATTGAGGATTGAGGATTGAGGATTGAGTATTGAAGATTGAGGATTGATGATTGAGGGTTGAGGATTGAGGATTGAGTATTGGGGATTGAGGATTGAAGATTGAGGATTGAGGATTGAGGATTAATGATTGAGTATTGAGGATTGAATATTGAGAATTGAGGATTGAGGGTTGAACATTGTGGACTGAGTGTTGAGGGTTGAGTGATGAGAATTGAAGTTTGTGGATAGAGATTTGAAGATTGCAGATTGGGTATTGAGTATTGAAAACTGTGAATTGAGGATATTCTATTGGGGATTGAGGATTGACAACTGATTGTTGAGTACTGAGGGCTGAAGATTGAGGATTCAGGATTGAGGATTCAGAATTGTGGTTTGCGGACTGAGGATTGAGGATTGAGGATTGAGGATTGAGGTTGAGGGCTGAGGGTTGAAGATTGAGGTGTGAGGACTCAGGACTGAGGATTGAGGATTGAGAATTGAGGATTGAGTATTGAGGATTGAAGATTGAGGATAGGGTATTGAGGATTGAAGAATGAGGATGGAGGATGGGCGATTGAGGATTGTGGATTGAAGATTGAGTATTCAGGATTGGAGATTGACGATTGATTATTGAGGATTGAGGATCGAGGGTTGAGGATTGAGGATCGAGGGTTGAGGATTGAGGATTGAAGATTGAGTATTGAGGATTGAAGATTGAGGATTGAGGATTGACGATTGAGGATTGAGGATTGAGGATTGAGAATTGAAGATTGAGGATTGGGGACTGAGTGTTGAGAGTTGAGTGATGAGGACTGATGATCGTGGATAGAGATTTGAAGATTGCAGATTCAGTATTGAGTATTGAAACCTGTGAATTGAGGATATTCGATTGAGGATTGAGGATTGACAACTGATTGTTGAGGACTGTGGGCTGAAGATTGAGGATTCAGGATTGAGGATTCGGCATTGAGGTTTGAGGACTGAGGATTGAGGATTGAGGATTGATGATTGAGGATTGAGGATTGAGGATTGAAGATTCAGTATTGAGGATTGAAGATTGAGGATTGAGGATTGAGGATTGAGGATTGAGGATTGAGGATTGAGGATTGAGTACTGAAGATTGAGTATTGATGACTGAGGATTCAGGATTGAGGATTGAGGACTGAGGATTGAGGATTGAGGATTGAAGATTGAATATTTATAATTGAAGATTGAGGATTGAGGATTGAGTGTTGTGGATTGAGGACGAGGGCTGAGGGTTGAGTATTGATGTTTGAGGTCTGAGGATTGATGATTGAGGATCGAGAATAGAGGATTGAGGATGGAGGACTGAAGATTGAGGATTTGGTGTTGAGGATTGAAGAATGAGGATTGAGGATTGAGGATTGAGGATTGAGGATTGAAGATTGAGCATTGAGGATTGAAGATTGAGGATTGAGGATTGGGGATTGAGGATTGAGGGTTGAGGGTTGAGGATTGAGGATTGACAACTGATTGTTGAGGACTGAGGGCTGAAGATTGAGGATTCAGGATTGAGGTTTCAGAATTGAGGTTTGTGGACTGAGGATTGAGGATTGAGGATTGAAGATTGAATATTGATGATTGGAGATTGAGGATTTAGGATTGAGGGTTGTGTATTAAGGACGAGTACTGAGGGTTGAGTATTGATGTTTGAGGTCTGAGGATTGAGTTTTGAGGATTGAGAATAGAGGATTGAGGATTGAGGATTGAAGATTGAGGATTTGGTGTTGAGGATTGAAGAACGAGGATTGAGGATTGAGGAATGAGGATTGAAGATTGAGTATTGAGGATTGAAGATTGAGGATTGAGGATTGAGGAATGAGGATTGAGGAATTGGGATTGAGGATTGAAGATTGAGTATTGATGATTGAAGATTGAGGATTGTGGATTGAGGACTGAGTATTGAGGATTGAAGATTGAGGATTCAGGATTGAGGATTGAGGATTGAGGAATGAGGATTGAGGATTGAGGGTTGTGGATTGGGGACCAGGACTGAGGGTTGAATATTGATGTTTGAGGTCTGAGGATTGCGGATTGAGGATTGAGAATTGAGGATTGAGGATTGAGGATTGAAGATTGAGGATTGGGTATTGAGGATTGAAGAATGAGTATTGAGGATTGAGGATTGAGGCCTGAGGATTGAGAATTGAGAACTGAGGATGAGGACTGAGGGCTGAGGGTTGAGGTTTGAGGAATGAGGACTGACGATTGAGGATTGAGGATTGAAGATTGAGTATTGAGGATTGAAGATTGTGGATTGAGGATTGAGGATCGAGGATTGAGGATTGAAGATTGAGGATTGGGGACTGAGTGTTGATACGCTGAGTGATGAGAACTGATGTTTGCGGATAGAGATTTGAAGATTGCAGATTGAGTATTGCGTATGGAAAACTCTGAACTGAGGATATTCTATTGAGGATTGAGGATTGACAACTGATTGTTGAGGACTGAGGGCTGAAGATTGAGGATTCAGGATTGAGGATTGAGGATTCAGGATTGTGGTTTGAGGACAGAGGATTGAGGATTGAGAATTGAGGATTGAGGATTGAGGATTGAGGATTGAGGATTGAAGATTGAGGATTGGGTATTGCGGATTGAATATTGAGGATTGAGTATTGAGGATTGAGCATTGAGGATTCAGGATTGAGGATTCAGAATTGAGGATTCAGGATTGTGGTTTGAGGACAGAGGATTGAGGCTTGAGGATTGAGGATTGAGGATTGAGGATTGAGGATTGAAGATTGAGGATTGGGTATTGAGGATTGAAGAATGAGGATTGAGGATTGAGGATTGAGGATTGAGGATTGAGCATTGAGGGTTGTGGATTGACGACGAGGACTGAGGGTTGAGTATTGATGTCTGAGGTCTGAGGATTGAGGATTGAGGATTGAGAATTGAGGATTGAGGATTGAGGATTGAAGATTGAGGATTGGGTATTGAGGATATAAGAATGAGGATTGAGGATTGAGGATTGAGGATTGAGGGTTGAAGATTGAGTATTGAGGATTGAAGATTGAGTATTGAGGACTGAGGATTGAGGATTCATGATTGAGGATCCAGGATTGTGGTTTGAGGACTGAGGATTGAGGATTGAGGATTGAGGATTGAGGATTGAGGATTGAGCATTGAGGGTTGTGGATTGACGACGAGGACTGAGGGTTGAGTATTGATGTCTGAGGTCTGAGGATTGAGGATTGAGGATTGAGAATTGAGGATTGAGGATTGAGGATTGAAGATTGAGGATTGGGTATTGAGGATATAAGAATGAGGATTGAGGATTGAGGATTGAGGATTGAGGATTGAGGGTTGAAGATTGAGTATTGAGGATTGAAGGTTGAGTATTGAGGACTGAGGATTGAAGATTGAGGATTGGGGACTGAGTGTTGAGGGTTGAGTGATGAGGATTGATGATCGTGGATAGAGATTTGAAGATTGCAGATTCAGTATTGAGTATTGAAACCTGTGAATGGAGGATATTCGATTGAGGATTGAGGAGTGACAACTGATTGTTGAGGACTGAGGGCTGAAGATTGAGGATTCAGGATTGAGGATTCGGAATTGAGGTTTGAGGACTCAGGATTGAGGATTGAGGATTGAGGATTGAGGATTGAGGATTGAGGATTGAAGATTCAGTATTGAGGATTGAAGATTGAGGATTGAGGATTGAGGATTGAGGATTGAGGATTGAGGATTGAGGATTGAGTACTGAAGATTGAGTATTGATGACTGTGGATTCAGGATTGAGGATTGAGGACTGAGGATTGAGGATTGAGGATTGAAGATTGAATATTTATGATTGAAGATTGAGGATTGAGGATTGAGTGTTGTGGGTTGAGGACGAGGGCTGAGGGTTGAGTATTGATGTTTGAGGTCTGAGGATTGATGATTGAGGATCGAGAATAGAGGATTGAGGATGGAGGACTGAAGATTGAGGATTTGGTGTTGAGGATTGAAGAATGAGGATTGAGGATTGAGGATTGAGGATTGAGGATTGAAGATTGAGCATTGAGGATTGAAGATTGAGGATTGAGGTTTGGGGATTGAGGATTGAGGATTGAGGATTGACAACTGATTGTTGAGGACTGAGGGCTGAAGATTGAGGATTCAGGATTGAGGATTCAGAATTGAGGTTTGCGGACTGAGGATTGAAGATTGAAGATTGAGTATTGAGGGTTGAGGATTGAGGATTGAGGATTGAGGATTGAGGTTGAGGGCTGAGGGTTGAAGATTGATGTGTGAGGACTCAGAACTGAGGATTGAGGATTGAGAATTGAGGATTGAGTATTGAGGATTGAAGATTGAGGATAGGGTATTGAGGATTGAAGAATGAGGATGGAGGATGGGCAATTGAGGATTGTGGATTGAAGATTGAGTATTCAGGATTGGAGATTGACGATTGATTATTGAGGATTGAGGATCGAGGATTGAGGATTGAGGATTGAAGATTGAGTATTGAGGATTGAAGATTGAGGATTGAGGATTGACGGTTGAAGATTGAGGATTGAGGATTGAGGTTTGAGGATTGAAGATTGAGTATTGAGGATTGATGGCTGAGGATTGAGGAATGAGGATTGAGGATTGAGTATTGAAGATTGAGGATTGGGGATTGAGGATTGACGATTGAGGATTGAGGATTGAAGATTGAGGATTGGGTATTGAGGATTGAAGAATGAGGATTGAGGATTGAGGATTGAGGATTGAGGATTGAAGATTGAGTATTGAGTATTGAGGATTGAAGAATGAGGATTGAGGATTGAGGATTGAGGATTCAGGATTGAAGATTGAGTATTGAGGATTGAAGATTGAGGATTGAGTATTGAAGATTGAGGATTGGGGATAGAGGATTGACGATTGAGGATTGAGTATTGAGGATTGAGAATTGTGGATTGAGGATTGAAGATTGAGGATTGGGGATTGAGGATTGACGATTGAGGATTGAGGATTGAAGATTGAGGATTGAGGATTGATGGCTGAGGATTGAGGAATGAGGATTGAGGATTGAGTATTGAAGATTGAGGCTTGGGGATTGAGGATTGACGATTGAGGATTGAGGATTGAAGATTGAGGATTGGGTATTGAGGATTGAAGAATGAGGATTGAGGATTGAGGATTGAGGATTCAGGATTGAAGATTGAGTATTGAGGATTGAAGATTGAGGATTGAGTATTGAAGATCGAGGATTGGGGATAGAGGATTGACGATTGAGGATTGAGTATTGAGGATTGAGAATTGTGGATTGAGGATTGAAGATTGAGGATTGGGGATTGAGGATTGACGATTGAGGATTGAGGATTGAAGATTGAGGATTGAGGATTGATGGCTGAGGATTGAGGAATGAGGATTGACGATTGAGGATTGAGTATTGAGGATTGAGAATTGTGGATTGAGGATTGAAGATTGAGTATTGAGGATTGAAGATTGAGGATTGAGGATTGAGGAATGAGGATTGAGGAATTGGGATTGAGGATTGAAGATTGAGTATTGATGATTGAAGATTGAGGATTGTGGATTGAGGACTGAGTATTGAGGATTGAAGATTGATGATTGAGGATTGTGGATTGAGGATTGAGGAATGTGGATTGAGGATTGAGGATTGAACATTGAGGACTGAGTGTTGAGGGTTGAGTGATGGGAATTGGTGTTTGTGGATACAGGTTTGAAGATTGCAGATTGAGCATTGAGTATTGAGAATTGTGAATTGAAGATATTCTATTGAGGATTGAGGATTGAGAACTGATTGTTGAGGACTGAGGGCTGAAGATTGAGGATTCAGGATTGAGGATTCAGAATTGAGGTTTGAGGACTGAGGATTGAGGATTGAAGATTTATTATTGAGGATTGAAGATTGAGGATTGAGGATTTAGGATCGAGGATTGAGGATGTGGGCTGAGGGTTGGGGATTGAGGTTTGAGGATTGAGGACTGAGGATTGAGGATTGATGATTGAGTATTGAGGACTGAAGACTGAGGATTGAGGATTGAGGATTGAGGATTGAGGATTGTGGATTGAGGATTGAAGATTGAGGACTGGGGACTGAGTGTTGAGGGTTGAGTGATGAGAATTGGTGTTTGTGGATAGAGATTTAAAGATTGCTGACTGAGTATTGAGTATTGAAAACTGTGAATTGTAGATATTCTATTGAGGATTGAGAATTGACAACTGATTGTTGAGGACTGAGATCTGAAGATTGAGGATTCAGGATTGAGGATCCAGGATTGAGGTTTGAGGACTGAGGATTGACGATAGAGGTTTGAGGATTGAGGATTGAGGATTGAGGATTGAGGATGGAGGATTGAAGATTGAGGATTGGGTATTGCGGTTTGAACATTGAGCATTGAGGATTGAGGATTGAGGACTGAAGTTTGAATATTGATTATTGAAGATCGATGATTGTGGATTGAGGGTTGTGGATTGAGGACGAGGACTGAGGGTTGAGTATTGATGTCTGAGGTCTGAGGATTGAGGACTGAGGATTGAGAATTGAGGATTGAGGATTGAAGATTGAGGATTGGGTATTGAGGATTGAAGAATGAGGATTGAGGATTGAGGATTGAGGATTGAGGATTGAGGATTGAAGATTGAGTATTGAGGATTGAAGATTGAAGATTGGGTATTGAGGATTGAACATTGAGGATTGAGGATTGAGGATTGAGGATTGAGGGTTGAGGATTGATGATTGAGGATTGAAGATTGAATATTGATGATTGAAGGTTGTGGATTGAGGATTGAGGATTGAAGAGTGAGTATTGAGGATTGAAGATTGAGGATTGAGGATTGAAGATTGAGGATTGGGGACTGAGTGTTCAGGGTTGAGTGGTGAGGATTGATGTTTGTGGATAGAGATATGAAAATTGCAGATTGAGTATTGCGTATGGAAAACCCTGAACTGACGATATTCTATTGAGGATTGAGGATTGACAACTGATTGTTGAGGACTGAGGGCTGAAGATTGAGGTTTCAGGATTGAGGATTCAGGATTCTGGTTTGAGGACTGAGGATTGAGGATTGAGGATTGAGGATTGAGAATTGAGGATTGAGGATTGAAGATTGAGGATTGGGTATTGAATATTGATGATTGAAGGTTGAGGATTGAGGATTGAGGGTTGTGGATTGAGGACGAGGACTGAGGGTTGAGTATTGATGTTTGAGGTCTGAGGATTGAAGATTGAAGATTGAGAATTGAGGATTGAGGATTGAGGATTGAAGATTGAGGATTGGGTATTGATGATTGAAGAATGAGGACTGAGGATTGAGGATTGAGGATTGAGGATTGAAGATTGAGTATTGAGGATTGAAGGTTGAGGACTGAGGATTGAGGATTGAGGATTTAGGATTGATGATTGAGGATTGAAGATTGAGTATTGAGGATTGAAGATTGAGGATTGAGGATTGAGGATTGAGGATTGAGGATTGAAGATTGAGGATTGGGGATTGAGGGTTGATGATTGAGGATTGAGTATTGAGGATTGAGAATTGAGGATTGAGGACTGAACATTGGGTATTGAGGACTGAAGATTGAGGATTGAGGATTGAGGATTGAAGATTGAGGACTTAGTGTTGAGGGTTGAGTGATGGGAATTGATGTTTGTGGATTGATATTTGAAGATTGAAGAATGGGGATTGAGTATTGAGAGCTGTGAATTGAGGATATTCTATTGAGGATTGAGGATTGACAATTGATACTTGAGGGCTGAGGGCTGAAGGTTGAGGATTCAGGATTGAGGATTCGGGATTGAGGTTTGAGGACTGAGGATTGAGGGTTGAGGATTGAGGATTGAGGATTGACGCATGAAGATTGAGGGTTGAGGATGGAGGATTGAAGAGGGAGGACTGAGTGCTGAGGATTGAGTGTTTAGAATTGATGTTTGAGGATTGAGATGTGATTATTGAATATTGCGGATTGAGTATTGAACCATGAGAATTCAGGATATTCTATTGAGTATTGAGAATTGAGGATTGATTGTCGTGTATTGAGGATTGGTGGTTGAGGGTTGTGTGTTGAATATTGAGGATTGAGGATTGAGGATTGAGGATTGAGGATTAAAGATTGAGCATTGGAGATTGAGGACTGGGGATTGAGGATTGAAGATTGACGATTGAGGATTGTGAATTCAGGATTGAGGATTGAACATTGAGGACTGAGTGTTGAGGGTTGAGTGATGAGAATTGGTGTTTGAGGATAGAGATTTAAAGATTGCAGATTGAGTATTGAGTATTGAAAACTGTGAATTGATGATATTATATTGAGGATTGAGAATTGACAACTGATTGTTGAGGACTGAGGTCTGAAGATTGAGGATTCATGATTGAGGATCCAGGATTGTGGTTTGAGGACTGAGGATTGAGGATTGAGGATTGAGGATTGAGGATTGAGGATTGAGCATTTTGGGTTGTGGTTGACGACGAGGACTGAGGGTTGAGTATTGATGTATGAGGTCTGAGGGTTGAGGATTGAGGATTGAGAATTGATGATTGAGGATTCAGGATTGAAGATTGAGGATTGGGTATTGAGGATTGAAGATTGAGTATTGAGGATTGAGGATTGAGGATTGAGGACTGAGGATTGAGGATTGAGGATCGAGTATTGAGGATTGAGGATTGAAGGTTGAGTATTGAGGGTTGATAACTGAGGATTGAGGAATGAGGATTGAGGATTGAGTATTGAAGATTGAGGAATAGGGATTGAGGATTGACGATTGAGGATTGAGTATTGAGGATTGAGAATTGAGAATTGACGATTGAGTATTGAAGATTGAGTATTGAGGATTGAAGATTGAGTATTGAGGATTGAGGATTGAGGATTGACGATGAGGGCGGAGGGTTGAGGATTGAGGTTTGAGGACTGAGGACTGAGGATTGAGGATTGAGAATTGAGGATTGAGGATTGAGGATTGAAGATTGTGTATTGGGTATTGAGGATTGAAGAGTGAGGATTGAGGATTGAGGATTGAGGATTGAGGATTGAAGATTGAGGATTGAGGATTGAGGATTGAGGATTGAAGGTTGAGGATTGAGGATTGAGGATTGAGGATTGAGGATTGAAATTGAGGATTGGGGACTGAGTGTTCAGGTTTGAGTGGTGAGAATTGATGTTTGTGGATAGAGATATGAAGATTGCAGATTGAGTATTGCGTATGGAAAACTCTGAACTGACGATATTCTATTGAGGATTGAGGATTGACAACTGATTGTTGAGGACTGAGGCCTGAAGATTGAGGTTTCAGGATTGAGGATTCAGGATTGTGGTTTGAGGACTGAGGATTGAGGATTGAGGATCGAGGATTGAGAATTGAGGATTGAGGATTTAAGATTGAGGATTGGGTATTGAGGATTGAACATTGAGGATTGAGGATTGAGGATTGAGGATTGAGGATTGAGGATTGAATATTGAATATTGATGATTGAAGATTGAGGATTGAGGGTTGAGGGTTGTGGATTGAGGACGAGGTCTGAGGGTTGAGTATTGATGTTTGAGGTCTGAGGATTGAGGATTGAGGGTTGAGAATTGAGGATTGAGGATTGAGGATTGAAGATTGAGGATTGGGTATTGAGGATTGAAGAATGAGGACTGAGGATTGAGGATTGAGGATTGAGGATTGAAGATTGAGTATTGAGGATTGAAGATTGAGGATTGAGGATTGAGGATTGAGGATTTAGGATTGAGGATTGAGGTTTGAGGACTGAGGATTGAGGGTTAAGGATTGAAGATAGCGTTTTGAGGATTGAGAATTGAGGATTGAGGATTGAGGATTGAAGATTGAGGATTGGGTATTGAGGATTGAAGAATGAGGATTGAGGATTGAGGATTGACGATTGAGGATTGAAGATTGAGTATTGAGGATTGAATATTGATGATTGAGGATTGTGGATTGAGGATTGAGGATTGAACATTGAGGACTGAGTGTTGAGGGTTGAGTGATGGGAATTGGTGTTTGTGGATACAGGTTTGAAGATTGCAGATTGAGCATTGAGTATTGAGAATTGTGAATTGAAGATATTCTATTGAGGATTGAGGATTGAGAACTGATTGTTGAGGACTGAGGGCTGAAGATTGAGGATTCAGGATTGAGGATTCAGAATTGAGGTTTGAGGACTGAGGATTGAGGATTGAAGATTTATTATTGAGGATTGAAGATTGAGGATTGAGGATTTAGGATCGAGGATTGAGGATGTGGGCTGAGGGTTGGGGATTGAGGTTTGAGGATTGAGTATTGAGGATTGAGAATTGAGAATTGACGATTGAGTATTGAAGATTGAGTATTGAGGATTGAAGATTGAGTATTGAGGATTGAGGATTGAGGATTGACGATGAGGGCGGAGGGTTGAGGATTGAGGTTTGAGGACTGAGGACTGAGGATTGAGGATTGAGAATTGAGGATTGAGGATTGAGGATTGAAGATTGTGTATTGGGTATTGAGGATTGAAGAGTGAGGATTGAGGATTGAGGATTGAGGATTGAGGATTAAAGATTGAGCATTGGAGATTGAGGACTGGGGATTGAGGATTGAAGATTGACGATTGAGGATTGTGAATTCAGGATTGAGGATTGAACATTGAGGACTGAGTGTTGAGGGTTGAGTGATGAGAATTGGTGTTTGAGGATAGAGATTTAAAGATTGCAGATTGAGTATTGAGTATTGAAAACTGTGAATTGATGATATTATATTGAGGATTGAGAATTGACAACTGATTGTTGAGGACTGAGGTCTGAAGATTGAGGATTCATGATTGAGGATCCAGGATTGTGGTTTGAGGACTGAGGATTGAGGATTGAGGATTGAGGATTGAGGATTGAGGATTGAGCATTTTGGGTTGTGGTTGACGACGAGGACTGAGGGTTGAGTATTGATGTATGAGGTCTGAGGGTTGAGGATTGAGGATTGAGAATTGATGATTGAGGATTCAGGATTGAAGATTGAGGATTGGGTATTGAGGATTGAAGATTGAGTATTGAGGATTGAGGATTGAGGATTGAGGACTGAGGATTGAGGATTGAGGATCGAGTATTGAGGATTGAGGATTGAAGGTTGAGTATTGAGGGTTGATAACTGAGGATTGAGGAATGAGGATTGAGGATTGAGTATTGAAGATTGAGGAATAGGGATTGAGGATTGACGATTGAGGATTGAGTATTGAGGATTGAGAATTGAGAATTGACGATTGAGTATTGAAGATTGAGTATTGAGGATTGAAGATTGAGTATTGAGGATTGAGGATTGAGGATTGACGATGAGGGCGGAGGGTTGAGGATTGAGGTTTGAGGACTGAGGACTGAGGATTGAGGATTGAGAATTGAGGATTGAGGATTGAGGATTGAAGATTGTGTATTGGGTATTGAGGATTGAAGAGTGAGGATTGAGGATTGAGGATTGAGGATTGAGGATTGAAGATTGAGGATTGAGGATTGAGGATTGAGGATTGAAGGTTGAGGATTGAGGATTGAGGATTGAGGATTGAGGATTGAAATTGAGGATTGGGGACTGAGTGTTCAGGTTTGAGTGGTGAGAATTGATGTTTGTGGATAGAGATATGAAGATTGCAGATTGAGTATTGCGTATGGAAAACTCTGAACTGACGATATTCTATTGAGGATTGAGGATTGACAACTGATTGTTGAGGACTGAGGCCTGAAGATTGAGGTTTCAGGATTGAGGATTCAGGATTGTGGTTTGAGGACTGAGGATTGAGGATTGAGGATCGAGGATTGAGAATTGAGGATTGAGGATTTAAGATTGAGGATTGGGTATTGAGGATTGAACATTGAGGATTGAGGATTGAGGATTGAGGATTGAGGATTGAGGATTGAATATTGAATATTGATGATTGAAGATTGAGGATTGAGGGTTGAGGGTTGTGGATTGAGGACGAGGTCTGAGGGTTGAGTATTGATGTTTGAGGTCTGAGGATTGAGGATTGAGGGTTGAGAATTGAGGATTGAGGATTGAGGATTGAAGATTGAGGATTGGGTATTGAGGATTGAAGAATGAGGACTGAGGATTGAGGATTGAGGATTGAGGATTGAAGATTGAGTATTGAGGATTGAAGATTGAGGATTGAGGATTGAGGATTGAGGATTTAGGATTGAGGATTGAGGTTTGAGGACTGAGGATTGAGGGTTAAGGATTGAAGATAGCGTTTTGAGGATTGAGAATTGAGGATTGAGGATTGAGGATTGAAGATTGAGGATTGGGTATTGAGGATTGAAGAATGAGGATTGAGGATTGAGGATTGACGATTGAGGATTGAAGATTGAGTATTGAGGATTGAATATTGATGATTGAGGATTGTGGATTGAGGATTGAGGATTGAACATTGAGGACTGAGTGTTGAGGGTTGAGTGATGGGAATTGGTGTTTGTGGATACAGGTTTGAAGATTGCAGATTGAGCATTGAGTATTGAGAATTGTGAATTGAAGATATTCTATTGAGGATTGAGGATTGAGAACTGATTGTTGAGGACTGAGGGCTGAAGATTGAGGATTCAGGATTGAGGATTCAGAATTGAGGTTTGAGGACTGAGGATTGAGGATTGAAGATTTATTATTGAGGATTGAAGATTGAGGATTGAGGATTTAGGATCGAGGATTGAGGATGTGGGCTGAGGGTTGGGGATTGAGGTTTGAGGATTGAGTATTGAGGATTGAGAATTGAGAATTGACGATTGAGTATTGAAGATTGAGTATTGAGGATTGAAGATTGAGTATTGAGGATTGAGGATTGAGGATTGACGATGAGGGCGGAGGGTTGAGGATTGAGGTTTGAGGACTGAGGACTGAGGATTGAGGATTGAGAATTGAGGATTGAGGATTGAGGATTGAAGATTGTGTATTGGGTATTGAGGATTGAAGAGTGAGGATTGAGGATTGAGGATTGAGGATTGAGGATTGAAGATTGAGGATTGAGGATTGAGGATTGAGGATTGAAGGTTGAGGATTGAGGATTGAGGATTGAGGATTGAGGATTGAAATTGAGGATTGGGGACTGAGTGTTCAGGTTTGAGTGGTGAGAATTGATGTTTGTGGATAGAGATATGAAGATTGCAGATTGAGTATTGCGTATGGAAAACTCTGAACTGACGATATTCTATTGAGGATTGAGGATTGACAACTGATTGTTGAGGACTGAGGCCTGAAGATTGAGGTTTCAGGATTGAGGATTCAGGATTGTGGTTTGAGGACTGAGGATTGAGGATTGAGGATCGAGGATTGAGAATTGAGGATTGAGGATTTAAGATTGAGGATTGGGTATTGAGGATTGAACATTGAGGATTGAGGATTGAGGATTGAGGATTGAGGATTGAGGATTGAATATTGAATATTGATGATTGAAGATTGAGGATTGAGGGTTGAGGGTTGTGGATTGAGGACGAGGTCTGAGGGTTGAGTATTGATGTTTGAGGTCTGAGGATTGAGGATTGAGGGTTGAGAATTGAGGATTGAGGATTGAGGATTGAAGATTGAGGATTGGGTATTGAGGATTGAAGAATGAGGACTGAGGATTGAGGATTGAGGATTGAGGATTGAAGATTGAGTATTGAGGATTGAAGATTGAGGATTGAGGATTGAGGATTGAGGATTTAGGATTGAGGATTGAGGTTTGAGGACTGAGGATTGAGGGTTAAGGATTGAAGATAGCGTTTTGAGGATTGAGAATTGAGGATTGAGGATTGAGGATTGAAGATTGAGGATTGGGTATTGGGGATTGAAGAATGAGGATTGAGGATTGAGGATTGACGATTGAGGATTGAAGATTGAGTATTGAGGATTGAATATTGATGATTGAGGATTGTGGATTGAGGATTGAGGATTGGACATTGAGGACTGAGTGTTGAGGGTTGAGTGATGGGAATTGGTGTTTGTGGATACAGGTTTGAAGATTGCAGATTGAGCATTGAGTATTGAGAATTGTGAATTGAAGATATTCTATTGAGGATTGAGGATTGAGAACTGATTGTTGAGGACTGAGGGCTGAAGATTGAGGATTCAGGATTGAGGATTCAGAATTGAGGTTTGAGGACTGAGGATTGAGGATTGAAGATTTATTATTGAGGATTGAAGATTGAGGATTGAGGATTTAGGATCGAGGATTGAGGATGTGGGCTGAGGGTTGGGGATTGAGGTTTGAGGATTGAGGACTGAGGATTGAGGATTGATGATTGAGTATTGAGGACTGAAGACTGAGGATTGAGGATTGAGGATTGAGGATTGAGGATTGTGGATTGAGGATTGAAGATTGAGGACTGGGGACTGAGTGTTGAGGGTTGAGTGATGAGAATTGGTGTTTGTGGATAGAGATTTAAAGATTGCTGACTGAGTATTGAGTAT
Organism: Calliopsis andreniformis; assembly: GCF_051401765.1. Lineage (NCBI taxonomy): Eukaryota > Metazoa > Arthropoda > Insecta > Hymenoptera > Andrenidae > Calliopsis > Calliopsis andreniformis. The sequence goes on along the minus strand of NW_027480463.1, from coordinate 3,711,679 downwards.
TGAAAACTGTGAATTGTAGATATTCTATTGAGGATTGAGAATTGACAACTGATTGTTGAGGACTGAGATCTGAAGATTGAGGATTCAGGATTGAGGATCCAGGATTGAGGTTTGAGGACTGAGGATTGACGATAGAGGTTTGAGGATTGAGGATTGAGGATTGAGGATTGAGGATGGAGGATTGAAGATTGAGGATTGAGCATTTTGGGTTGTGGTTGACGACGAGGACTGAGGGTTGAGTATTGATGTCTGAGGTCTGAGGGTTGAGGATTGAGGATTGAGAATTGATGATTGAGGATTCAGGATTGAAGATTGAGGATTGGGTATTGAGGATTGAAGAATGAGGATTGAGGATTGAGGATTGGGTATTGAGGATTTAAGATTGAGTATTGAGGATTGAAGATTGAGTATTGAGGACTGAGGATTGAGGATTGAGGATCGAGTATTGAGGATTGAGGATTGAAGGTTGAGTATTGAGGGTTGATAACTGAGGATTGAGGAATGAGGATTGAGGATTGAGTATTGAAGATTGAGGAATAGGGATTGAGGATTGACGATTGAGGATTGAGTATTGAGGATTGAGAATTGAGAATTGACGATTGAGTATTGAAGATTGAGTATTGAGGATTGAAGATTGAGTATTGAGGATTGAGGATTGAGGATTGACGATGAGGGCGGAGGGTTGAGGATTGAGGTTTGAGGACTGAGGACTGAGGATTGAGGATTGAGAATTGAGGATTGAGGATTGAGGATTGAAGATTGAGTATTGGGTATTGAGGATTGAAGAGTGAGGATTGAGGATTGAGGATTGAGGATTGAGGATTGAAGATTGAGGATTGAGGATTGAGGATTGAGGATTGAAGGTTGAGGATTGAGGATTGAGGATTGAGGATTGAGGATTGAAATTGAGGATTGGGGACTGAGTGTTCAGGTTTGAGTGGTGAGAATTGATGTTTGTGGATAGAGATATGAAGATTGCAGATTGAGTATTGCGTATGGAAAACTCTGAACTGACGATATTCTATTGAGGATTGAGGATTGACAACTGATTGTTGTGGACTGAGGCCTGAAGATTGAGGTTTCAGGATTGAGGATTCAGGATTGTGGTTTGAGGACTGAGGATTGAGGATTGAGGATCGAGGATTGAGAATTGAGGATTGAGGATTTAAGATTGAGGATTGGGTATTGAGGATTGAACATTGAGGATTGAGGATTGAGGATTGAGGATTGAGGATTGAGGATTGAATATTGAGGATTGAAGATTGAGTATTGAGGACTGAGGATTGAGGATTGAGGATCGAGTATTGAGGATTGGGTATTGAGGATTGAAGAATGAGGATTGAGGATTGAGGATTGAGGATTGGGTATTGAGGATATAAGAATGAGGATTGAGGATTGAGGATTGAGGATTGACGGTTGAAGATTGGGTATTGAGGATTGAAGATTGAGTATTGAGGACTGAGGATTGAGGATTCATGATTGAGGATCCAGGATTGTGGTTTGAGGACTGAGGATTGAGGATTGAGGATTGAGGATTGAGGATTGAGGATTGAGCATTGAGGGTTGTGGATTGACGACGAGGACTGAGGGTTGAGTATTGATGTCTGAGGTCTGAGGATTGAGGATTGAGGATTGAGAATTGAGGATTGAGGATTGAGGATTGAAGATTGAGGATTGGGTATTGAGGATATAAGAATGAGGATTGAGGATTGAGGATTGAGGATTGAGGGTTGAAGATTGATTATTGAGGATTGAAGATTGAGTATTGAGGACTGAGGATTGAGGATTGAGGATCGAGTATTGAGGATTGGGTATTGAGGATTGAAGAATGAGGATTGAGGATTGAGGATTGACGATTGAGGATTGAAGATTGAGGATTGAGGATTGAGGATTGAGGATTGAAGATTGAGTATTGAGGATTGAAGGTTGAGGATTGAGGATTGAGGATTGAGGATTGAGGATTGAGGATTGAGGATTGAAGATTGAGGATTGGGGACTGAGTGTTCAGGTTTGAGTGGTGAGAATTGATGTTTGTGGATAGAGATATGAATATTGCAGATTGAGTATTGCGTATGGAAAACTCTGAACTGACGATATTCTATTGAGGATTGAGGATTGACAACTGATTGTTGAGGACTGAGGCCTGAAGATTGAGGTTTCAGGATTGAGGATTCAGGATTGTGGTTTGAGGACTGAGGATTGAGGATTGAGGATCGAGGACTGAGAATTCAGGATTGAGGATTGAAGATTGAGGATTGGGTATTGAGGATTGAACATTGAGGATTGAGGATTGATGATTGAGGATTGAGGATTGAGGATTGAAGATTGAATATTGATGATTGAAGATTGAGGATTGAGGGTTGAGGGTTGTGGATTGAGGACGAGGACTGAGGGTTGAGTATTGATGTTTGAGGTCTGAGGATTGAGGATTGAGGGTTGAGAATTGAGGATTGAGGATTGAGGATTGAAGATTGAGGATTGGGTATTGAGGATTGAAGAATGAGGACTGAGGATTGAGGATTGAGGATTGAGGATTGAAGATTGAGTATTGAGGATTGAAGATTGAGGATTGAGGATTGAGGATTGAGGATTGAGGATTGAAGATTGAGCATTGAGGATTGAAGATTGAGGATTGAGGATTGAGGACTGAGGATTGAGGATTGAGGATTGAGGATTAAAGATTGAGTATTGAGGATTGAAGGTTGAGGATTGATGATTGAGAATTGAGGATTGAGTATTGAGGATTGAGGATTGATTATTGAAGATTGAGGATTGATGATTGAGGATTGAGGATTGAGGATTGAGGATTGAGTATTGAGGATTGAGGATTGATGATTGTGGATTGAGGATTGAGGATTAAAGGTTGAGTATTGAGGATTGAAGTTTGAGAATTGAGGATTGAGGATTGAACATCGAGGACTGAGTGTTGAGGGTTGAGTGACGAGAATTGATGTTTGTGGATAGAGATTTGAAGAATGCAGATTGAGTATTGAGTATTGAAAACTGTGAAATGAGGATATCCTATTGAGGATTGAGGATTGTCACCTGATTGTTGAGGACTGTGGGCTGAAGATTGAGTATTCAGGATTGAGGATTCAGAATTGAGGTTTGAGGACTGAGGATTGAGGGTTAAGGATTGAAGATAGCGTTTTGAGGATTGAGAATTGAGGATTGAGGATTGAGGATTGAAGATTGAGGATTGGGTATTGAGGATTGAAGAATGAGGATTGAGGATTGAGGATTGAGGATTGAGGATTGAAGATTGAGTATTGAGGATTGAATATTGATGATTGAGGATTGTGGATTGAGGATTGAGGATTGAACATTGAGGACTGAGTGTTGAGGGTTGAGTGATGGGAATTGGTGTTTGTGGATACAGGTTTGAAGATTGCAGATTGAGCATTGAGTATTGAGAATTGTGAATTGAAGATATTCTATTGAGGATTGAGGATTGAGAACTGATTGTTGAGGACTGAGGGCTGAAGATTGAGGATTCAGGATTGAGGATTCAGAATTGAGGTTTGAGGACTGAGGATTGAGGATTGAAGATTTATTATTGAGGATTGAAGATTGAGGATTGAGGATTTAGGATCGAGGATTGAGGATGTGGGCTGAGGGTTGGGGATTGAGGTTTGAGGATTGAGGACTGAGGATTGAGGATTGATGATTGAGTATTGAGGACTGAAGACTGAGGATTGAGGATTGAGGATTGAGGATTGAGGATTGTGGATTGAGGATTGAAGATTGAGGACTGGGGACTGAGTGTTGAGGGTTGAGTGATGAGAATTGGTGTTTGTGGATAGAGATTTAAAGATTGCTGACTGAGTATTGAGTATTGAAAGCTGTGAATTGTAGATATTCTATTGAGGATTGAGAATTGACAACTGATTGTTGAGGACTGAGATCTGAAGATTGAGGATTCAGGATTGAGGATCCAGGATTGAGGTTTGAGGACTGAGGATTGACGATAGGGGTTTGAGGATTGAGGATTGAGGATTGAGGATTGAGGATGGAGGATTGAAGATTGAGGATTGGGTATTGCGGTTTGAACATTGAGCATTGAGGATTGAGGATTGAGGACTGAAGTTTGAATATTGATTATTGAAGATCGATGATTGTGGATTGAGGGTTGTGGATTGAGGACGAGGACTGAGGGTTGAGTATTGATGTCTGAGGTCTGAGGATTGAGGACTGAGGATTGAGAATTGAGGATTGAGGATTGAAGATTGAGGATTGGGTATTGAGGATTGAAGAATGAGGATTGAGGATTGAGGATTGAGGATTGAGGATTGAGGATTGAAGATTGAGTATTGAGGATTGAAGATTGAAGATTGGGTATTGAGGATTGAACATTGAGGATTGAGGATTGAGGATTGAAGATTGAGGGTTGAGGATTGATGATTGAGGATTGAAGATAGAATATTGATGATTGAAGGTTGTGGATTGAGGATTGAGGATTGAAGAGTGAGTATTGAGGATTGAAGATTGAGGATTGAGGATTGAAGATTGAGGATTGGGGACTGAGTGTTCAGGGTTGAGTGGTGAGGATTGATGTTTGTGGATAGAGATATGAAAATTGCAGATTGAGTATTGCGTATGGAAAACCCTGAACTGACGATATTCTATTGAGGATTGAGGATTGACAACTGATTGTTGAGGACTGAGGGCTGAAGATTGAGGTTTCAGGATTGAGGATTCAGGATTCTGGTTTGAGGACTGAGGATTGAGGATTGAGGATTGAGGATTGAGAATTGAGGATTGAGGATTGAAGATTGAGGATTGGGTATTGAATATTGATGATTGAAGGTTGAGGATTGAGGATTGAGGGTTGTGGATTGAGGACGAGGACTGAGGGTTGAGTATTGATGTTTGAGGTCTGAGGATTGAAGATTGAAGATTGAGAATTGAGGATTGAGGATTGAGGATTGAAGATTGAGGATTGGGTATTGATGATTGAAGAATGAGGACTGAGGATTGAGGATTGAGGATTGAGGATTGAAGATTGAGTATTGAGGATTGAAGGTTGAGGACTGAGGATTGAGGATTGAGGATTTAGGATTGATGATTGAGGATTGAAGATTGAGTATTGAGGATTGAAGATTGAGGATTGAGGATTGAGGATTGAGGATTGAGGATTGAAGATTGAGGATTGGGGATTGAGGGTTGATGATTGAGGATTGAGTATTGAGGATTGAGAATTGAGGATTGAGGACTGAACATTGGGTATTGAGGACTGAAGATTGAGGATTGAGGATTGAGGATTGAAGATTGAGGACTTAGTGTTGAGGGTTGAGTGATGGGAATTGATGTTTGTGGATTGATATTTGAAGATTGAAGAATGGGGATTGAGTATTGAGAGCTGTGAATTGAGGATATTCTATTGAGGATTGAGGATTGACAATTGATACTTGAGGGCTGAGGGCTGAAGGTTGAGGATTCAGGATTGAGGATTCGGGATTGAGGTTTGAGGACTGAGGATTGAGGGTTGAGGATTGAGGATTGAGGATTGACGCATGAAGATTGAGGGTTGAGGATGGAGGATTGAAGAGGGAGGACTGAGTGCTGAGGATTGAGTGTTTAGAATTGATGTTTGAGGATTGAGATGTGATTATTGAATATTGCGGATTGAGTATTGAACCATGAGAATTCAGGATATTCTATTGAGTATTGAGAATTGAGGATTGATTGTCGTGTATTGAGGATTGGTGGTTGAGGGTTGTGTGTTGAATATTGAGGATTGACGATTGAGGATTGAGGATTGAGGATTAAAGATTGAGCATTGGAGATTGAGGACTGGGGATTGAGGATTGAAGATTGACGATTGAGGATTGTGAATTCAGGATTGAGGATTGAACATTGAGGACTGAGTGTTGAGGGTTGAGTGATGAGAATTGGTGTTTGAGGATAGAGATTTAAAGATTGCAGATTGAGTATTGAGTATTGAAAACTGTGAATTGATGATATTATATTGAGGATTGAGAATTGACAACTGATTGTTGAGGACTGAGGTCTGAAGATTGAGGATTCATGATTGAGGATCCAGGATTGTGGTTTGAGGACTGAGGATTGAGGATTGAGGATTGAGGATTGAGGATTGAGGATTGAGCATTTTGGGTTGTGGATTGACGACAAGGACTGAGGGTTGAGTATTGATGTCTGAGGTCTGAGGGTTGAGGATTGAGGATTGAGAATTGATGATTGAGGATTCAGGATTGAAGATTGAGGATTGGGTATTGAGGATTGAAGAATGAGGATTGAGGATTGAGGATTGAGTATTGAGGATTTAAGATTGAGTATTGAGGATTGAAGATTGAGTATTGAGGCCTGAGGATTGAGGATTGAGGATCGAGTATTGAGGATTGAGGATTGAAGGTTGAGTATTGAGGGTTGATAACTGAGGATTGAGGAATGAGGATTGAGGATTGAGTATTGAAGATTGAGGAATAGGGATTGAGGATTGACGATTGAGGATTGAGTATTGAGGATTGAGAATTGAGAATTGACGATTGAGTATTGAAGATTGAGTATTGAGGATTGAAGATTGAGTATTGAGGATTGAGGATTGAGGATTGACGATGAGGGCGGAGGGTTGAGGATTGAGGTTTGAGGACTGAGGACTGAGGATTGAGGATTGAGAATTGAGGATTGAGGATTGAGGATTGAGGATTGAGGATTGAGGATTGAGGATTGTGGATTGAGGATTGAAGATTGAGGACTGGGGACTGAGTGTTGAGGGTTGAGTGATGAGAATTGGTGTTTGTGGATAGAGATTTAAAGATTGCTGACTGAGTATTGAGTATTGAAAACTGTGAATTGTAGATATTCTATTGAGGATTGAGAATTGACAACTGATTGTTGAGGACTGAGATCTGAAGATTGAGGATTCAGGATTGAGGATCCAGGATTGAGGTTTGAGGACTGAGGATTGACGATAGAGGTTTGAGGATTGAGGATTGAGGATTGAGGATTGAGGATGGAGGATTGAAGATTGAGGATTGGGTATTGCGGTTTGAACATTGAGCATTGAGGATTGAGGATTGAGGACTGAAGTTTGAATATTGATTATTGAAGATCGATGATTGTGGATTGAGGGTTGTGGATTGAGGACGAGGACTGAGGGTTGAGTATTGATGTCTGAGGTCTGAGGATTGAGGACTGAGGATTGAGAATTGAGGATTGAGGATTGAAGATTGAGGATTGGGTATTGAGGATTGAAGAATGAGGATTGAGGATTGAGGATTGAGGATTGAGGATTGAGGATTGAAGATTGAGTATTGAGGATTGAAGATTGAAGATTGGGTATTGAGGATTGAACATTGAGGATTGGGGATTGAGGATTGACGATTGAGGATTGAGGAATGAAGATTGAGGATTGGGTATTGAGGATTGAAGAATGAGGATTGAGGATTGAGGATTGAGGATTGAGGATTGAAAATTGAGGACTGGGGTCTGAGTGTTGAGGGTTGAGTGATGAGAATTGGTGTTTGTGGATAGAGATTTAAAGATTGCAGATTGAGTATTGAGTATTGAAAACTGTGAATTGATGATACTCTATTGAGGATTGAGAATTGACAACTGATTGTTGAGGACTGAGGTCTGAAGATTGAGGATTCAGGATTGAGGATCCAGGATTGAGGTTTGAGGACTGAGGATTGAGGATAGAGGATTGAGGATTGAGGATAGAGGATTGAGCGTTGAGGATTGAGGATTGAAGATTGAGGATTGAGTATTGCGGATTGAACATTGAGGATTGAGGATTGAGGATTGAGGACTGAAGATTGAATATTGATGATTGAAGATTGATGATTGAGGATTGAGGGTTGTGGATTGAGGACGAGGACTGAGGGTTGAGTATTGATGTCTGTGGTCTGAGGATTGAAGATTGTGGATTGAGAATTGAGGATTGAGGATTGAGGATTGAAGATTGAGGATTGGGTATTTAGGATTGAAGAATGAGGACTGAGGATTGAGGATCGAGTATTGAGGATTGAAGATTGAGTATTGAGGATTGAAGATTGAGGATTGAGGATTGAGGATTGAGGATTGAGGATTCAGGATTGAGGATTGAGGATTGAAGATTGAGGATTGAGGATTGAGGATTGAATATGGAGGATTGAGGATTGAAGATTGTGGATTGAGGATTGAGGATTAAAGGTTGAGTATTGAGGATTGTAGTTTGAGAATTGAGGATTGAGGATTGAACATTGAGGACTGAGTGTTGAGGGTTGAGTGACGAGAATTGATGTTTGTGGATAGAGATTTGAAGAATGCAGATTGAGTATTGAGTATTGAAAACAGTGAAATGAGGATATTCTATTGAGGATTGAGGATTGTCACCTGATTGTTGAGGACTGTGGGCTCAAGATTGAGTACTCAGGATTGAGGATTCAGATTTGAGGTTTGAGGACTGAGGATTGAGGATTTAGGATCGAGGATTGAGGATGTGGGCTGAGGGTGGGGTATTGAGGTTTGAGGATTGAGGACTGAGGATTGAGGATTGATGATTGAGTATTGAGGATTGAAGACTGAGGATTGAGGATTGAGGATTGAGGATTGAAGATTGAGGATTGAGGATTGAGGATTAATGATTGAGTATTGAGGATTGAACATTGAGGACTGAGTGTTGAGGGTTGAGTGATGAGAATTGATGTTTGTGGATAGAGATTTGAAGATTGCAGATTGAGTATTGAGTATTGAATACTGTGAATTGAGGATATTCTATTGGGGATTGAGGATTGAAAACTGATTGTTGAGGACTGAGGGCTGAAGATTGAGGATACAGGATTGAGGATTCAGAATTGTGGTTTGAGGACTGAGGATTGAAGATTGAAGATTGAGTATTTGGGATTGAAGATTGAGGGTTGAGGATTGAGGATTGAGGATTGAGGATTGAGGATGAGGGCTGAGGGTTGAAGATTGAGCTTTGGGGTCTCAGGACTGAGGATTGAGAATTGAGAATTGAGGATTGAGGATTGAGGATTGAAGATTGAGGATAGGGTATTGAGGATTGGAGAATGAGGATTGAGGATGGGCGATTCAGGATTGAGGATTGAAGATTGAGTATTCAGGATTGGAGATTGACGATTGAGGATTGAGGATTCAGGATCGAGGGTTGAGGATTGAGGATTGAAGATTGAGTATTGAGGATTGAAGATTGAGGATTGAGGATTGAGGATTGAGGATTGGGGATTGAGGATTGAGGATCGAGGATTGAAGATTGAAGATTGGGTATTGAGGATTGAACATTGAGGATTGAGAATTGAGGATTGAGGATTGAGGATTGAGGATTGAAGACTGAATATTGATCATTGAAGGTTGAGGATTGAGGATTGAGGGTTGTGGATTCAGGACGAGGACTGAGGGTTGAGTGTTGATGTTTGAGGTCTGAGGATTGAGGATAGAGGATTGAGAATTGAGGATTGAGGATTGAGGATTGAAGATTGATGATTGGGTATTGAGGATTGAAGAATGAGGACTGAGGATTGAGGATCGAGTATTGAGGATTGAAGATTGATTATTGAGGATTGAAGATTGAGGATTGAGGATTGAGGATTGAGGATTGAGGATTGAGGATTGAGGATTGAGGATTGGGTGTTGAGGATTGAAGAATGAGCATTGAGTATTGAGGATTGAGGATTGAGGATTGAAGATTGAGTATTGAGAATTGAATATTGATGATTGAGGATTGTGGATTGAGAATTGAGGATTGAACATTGAGGACAGAGTGTTGAGGGTTGGGTGATGGGAATTGGTGTTTGTGGATAGAGGTTTGAAGATTGCAGATTGAGGAATGAGTATTGAGAAATGTGAATTGAGAATATCCTATTGAGGATTGAGGATTGAGAACTGATTGTTGAGGACTGAGGGCTGAAGATTGAGGATTCAGGATTGAGGATTCAGAATTGAGGTTTGAGGACTGAGGATTGAGGATTGAAGATTTATTATTGAGGATTGAAGATTGAGGATTGAGGATTTAGGATCGAGGATTGAGGATGTGGGCTGAGGGTTGGGGATTGAGGTTTGAGGATTGAGGACTGAGGATTGAGGATTGATGATTGAGTATTGAGGATTGAAGACTGAGGATTGAGGATTGAGGACTGAGGATTGAGGATTGAGGATTGAGGATTGAGGATTAAGGATTGAAGATTGAGGATTGGGTATTGTGGTTTGAACATTGAGGATTGAGGATTGAGGATTGAGAACTGAAGATTGAATATTGATGATTGAAGATCGATGATTGAGGATTGAGGGTTGTGGATTGAGGACGAGGACTGAGGGTTGAGTATTGATGTCTGAGGTCTGAGGATTGAGGACTGAGGATTGAGAGTTGAGGATTGAGGGTTGAGGATTGATGATTGAGGATTGAAGATTGAATATTGATGATTGAAGGTTGTGGATTGAGGATTGAGGATTGAAGATTGAGTATTGAGGATTGAAGATTGAGGATTGAGGATTGAGGATTGAGGATTGACGATTGAAGATTGAGGATAGGGGACTGAGTGTTGATGGCCGAGTGATGAGAATTGATGTTTGTGGATAGAGATATGAAGGTTGCAGATTGAGTATTGCGTATGGAAAACTCTGAACTGAGGATATTCTAGTGAGGATTGAGGATTGACAACTGATTGTTGAGGACTGAGGGCTGAAGATTGAGGATTCAGGATTGAGGATTCAGGACAGTGGTTTGAGGACTGTGGATTGAGGATTGAGGATTGGGGATTGAGGATTGAGGATCGAGGATTGAAGATTGAAGATTGGGTATTGAGGATTGAACATTGAGGATTGAGAATTGAGGATTGAGGATTGAGGATTGAGAATTGAAGATTGAATATTGATCATTGAAGGTTGAGGATTGAGGATTGAGGGTTGTGGATTCAGGACGAGGACTGAGGGTTGAGTATTGATGTTTGAGGTCTGAGGATTGAGGATAGAGGATTGAGAATTGAGGATCGAGTATTGAGGATTGAAGATTGAGTATTGAGGATTGAAGATTGAGGATTGAGGACTGAGGATTGAGGATTGAAGGTTGAGGATTGAGGATTGAGGTTCGAGAATTGAAGATTGAGTATTGAGGGTTGAAGACTGAGGATTGAGGATTGAGGATTGATAATTGAGGATTGAGGATTGACGATTGAAGATTGAGGATTGGGGACTGAGAGTTGATGGTTGAGTGATGAGAATTCATGTTTGTGGATAGAGATATGAAGGTTGCAGATAGAGTATTGCGTATGGAAAACTCTGAACTGAGGATATTCTAGTGAGGATTGACGATTGACAACTGATTGTTGAGGACTGAGGGCTGAAGATTGAGGATTCAGGATTGAGGATTCAGGATTGAAGATTGGGGATTGGGTATTGAGGATTGAAGAATGAGGACTGAGGGCTGAGGATCGAGTATTGAGGATTGAAGATTGAGTATTGCGGATTGAAGATTGAGGATTGAGGATTGAGGATTGAGGATTGAGAATTGAGGATTGAGGATTGAGGATTGAAGAGTGAGGATTGAGGATTGAGGATTAAAGGTTGAGCATTGAGTATTGAGGATTGAGGATTGATGATTGAGGATTGAGGATTGAGGATTGAGGATTGAGGATTGAGGATTGAAGATTGAGGATTGAGGATTGAGTATTAAAGGTTGAGCATTGAGGATTGAGGATTGAGCATTGAGGATTGAGGATTGAGGATTGAGGATTGAAGATTGAGGACTGGGGACTGAGTGTTGTGGGTTGAGTGATGAGAATTGGTGTTTGTGGATAGAGATTTAAAGATTGCAGATTGAGTATTGAGTATTGAAAACTGTGAATTGATGATATTCTATTGAGGATTGAGAATTGACAATTGATTGTTGAGGACTGAGGTCTGAAGGTTGAGGATTCAGGATTGAGGATCCAGGATTGAGGATTTATTACTGAGGATTGAGGATAGAGGATTGAGGATTGATGATTGAGGATTGAGCATTGAGTATTGAGGATTGAAGATTGAGGATTGGGTATTGCGGATCGAAGATTGAGTATTGAGGACTGAGGATTGAGGATTGAGGATCGAGGATTGAGGATTGAGGATTGAAGATTGAGTATTGAGGATTGATGGCTGAGGATTGAGGAATGAGGATTGAGGATTGAGTATTGAAGATTGAGGATTGGGGATTGAGGATTGACGATTGATGATTGAGGATTGAAGATTGAGGATTGGGTATTGAGGATTGAAGAATGAGGATTGAGGATTGAGGATTGAGGATTGAGGATTGAAGATTGAGTATTGAGGATTGAAGATTGAGGGTTGAGTATTGAAGATTGAGTATTGGGGATTGAGGATTGACGATTGAGGATTGAGTGTTGAGGATTGAGAAATGAGGATTGAGGATTGAAGATTGAGTATTGAGGATTGAATATTGAGAATTGAGGATTGAGGATTGAGGATTGAAGATGAGGGCTGAGGGTTGAGGATTGAGAGTTTGGGATTGAGGATTGAGGATTGAAGATTGAGGATTGGGTATTGAGGATTGAAGAATGAGCATTGAGTGTTGAGGATTGAGGATTGAGGATTGAAGATTGAGGATTGAGGATTGAGGTTTGAGAATTGAAGATCGATGATTGAGGATTGAGGGTTGTGGATTGAGGACGAGGACTGAGGGTTGAGTATTGATGTCTGAGGTCTGAGGATTGAGGACTGAGGATTGAGAATTGAGGATTGAGGATTGAGGATTGAAGATTGAGGATTGGGTATTGAGGATTGAAGAATGAGGATTGAGGATTGTGTATTGAGGATTGAGGATTGAGGATTGAGGATTGAAGATTGAGTATTGAGGATTGAAGATTGAGGATTGAGGACTGAGGATTGAGAATTGAGGATTGAGGATTGAGGATTGAGGATTGAAGATTGAGTATTGAGGATTGAAGATTGAAGGTTGTGTATTGAGGATTGAACATTGAGGATTGAGGATTGAGGATTGAGGATTGAGGGTTGAGGATTGATGATTGAGGATTGAAGATTGAATATTGATGATTGAAGGTTGTGGATTGAGGATTGAGGATTGAAGATTGAGTATTGAGGATTGAAGATTGAGGATTGAGGATTGAGGATTGAGGATTGACGATTGAAGGTTGAGGATAGGGGACTGAGTGTTGATGGCCGAGTGATGAGAATTGATGTTTGTGGATAGAGATATGAAGGTTGCAGATTGAGTATTGCGTATGGAAAACTCTGAACTGAGGATATTCTAGTGAGGATTGAGGATTGACAACTGATTGTTGAGGACTGAGGGCTGAAGATTGAGGATTCAGGATTGAGGATTCAGGACAGTGGTTTGAGGACTGTGAATTGAGGATTGAGGATTGAGAATTGAAGATTGAATATTGATCATTGAAGGTTGAGGATTGAGGATTGAGGGTTGTGGATTCAGGACGAGGACTGAGGGTTGAGTATTGATGTTTGAGGTCCGAGGATTGAGGATAGAGGATTGAGAATTGAGGATTGAGGATTGAGGATTGAAGATTGAGGATTGGGTATTGAGGATTGAAGAATGAGGACTGAGGGTTGAGGATCGAGTATTGAGGATTGAAGATTGAGTATTGAGGATTGAAGATTGAGGATTGAGGATTGAGGATTGAGGATTGAGGATTGAGGATTGAGGATTGAGGATTGAAGAGCGAGGATTGAGGATTGAGGATTAAAGGCTGAGCATTGAGGATTGAGGATTGAGGATTGATGATTGAGGATTGAGGATTGAGGATTGAGGATTGAGGATTGAGTATTGAAGATTGAGGATTGATGATTGAGGATTGAGGATTGAGGATTGAGGATTGAGTATTGGGGATTGAGGATTGAAGATTGAGGATTGAGGATTGAGGATTAATGATTGAGTATTGAGGATTGAAGATTGAGAATTGAGGATTGAGGATTGAACATTGTGGACTGAGTGTTGAGGGTTGAGTGATGAGAATTGATGCTTGTGGATAGAGATTTGAATATTGCAGATTGGGTATTGAGTATTGAAAACTGTGAATTGAGGATATTCTATTGGGGATTGAGGATTGACAACTGATTGTTGAGTACTGAGGGCTGAAGATTGAGGATTCAGGATTGAGGATTCAGAATTGTGGTTTGAGGACTGAGGATTGAAGATTGAAGATTGAGTATTGAGGGTTGGGGATTGAGGATTGAGGATTGAGGTTGAGGGCTGAGGGTTGAAGATTGAGGTGTGAGGACTCAGGACTGAGGATTGAGGATTGAGAATTGAGGATTGAGTATTGAGGATTGAAGATTGAGGATAGGGTATTGAGGATTGAAGAATGAGGATGGAGGATGGGCGATTGAGGATTGAGGATTGAAGATTGAGTATTCTGGATTGGAGATTGACGATTGAGGATTGAGGATTGAGGATCGAGGAATGAAGATTGAGAATTGAGGATTGAGGATTGAGGATTGAAGATGAGGGCTGAGGGTTGAGGATAGAGGTTTGAGGACTGAGGATTGAAGATTAAGGATTGAGAGTTGAGGATTGAGGATTGAGGATTGAAGATAGAGGATTGGGTATTGAGGATTGAAGAATGAGCATTGAGGATTGAGGATTGAGGATTGAGGATTGTAGATTGAGGATTGAGGATTGAGGTTTGAGGATTGAAGAGTGAGTATTGAGGATTGATGGCTGAGGATTGAGGAATGAGGATTGAGGATTGAGTATTGAAGATTGAGGATTGGGGATTGAGGATTGACGATTGAGGATTGAGGAATGAAGATTGAGGATTGGGTATTGAGGATTGAAGAATGAGGATTGAGGATTGAGGATTGAGGATTGAGGATTGAAGATTGAGTATTGAGTATTGAGGATTGAATGTTGAGGATTGGGTATTGCGGATCGAAGATTGAGTATTGAGGGCTGAGGATTGTGGATTGAGGATCGAGGATTGAGGATTGAGGATTGAAGATTGAGTATTGAGGATTGATGGCTGAGGATTGAGGAATGAGGTTTGAGGATTGAGTATTGAAGATTGAGGCTTGGGGATTGAGGATTGACGATTGAGGATTGAGGATTGAAGATTGAGGATTGGGTATTGAGGACTGAAGAATGAGGATTGAGGATTGAGGATTGAGGATTGAGGATTGAAGATTGAGTATTGAGGATTGAAGATTGAGGATTGAGGATTGAAGATTGAGGATTGGGTATTGAGGATTGAAGAATGAGCATAGAGGATTGAGGATTGAGGATTGAGGATTGAAGATTGAGGATTGAGGATTGAGGTTTGAGAATTGAAGATTGAATATTGATGATTGAAGGTTGTGGATTGAGGATTGAGGATTGAAGATTGAGTATTGAGGATTGAAGGTTGAGGATTGAGGATTGAGGATTGAGGATTGACGATTGAAGATTGAGGATAGGGGACTGAGTGTTGATGGCTGAGTGATGAGAATTGATGTTTGTGGATAGAGATATGAAGGTTGCAGGTTGAGTATTGCGTATGGAAAACTCTGAACTGAGGATATTCTGGTGAGGATTGAGGATTGACAACTGATTGTTGAGGACTGAGGGCTGAAGATTGAGGATTCAGGATTGAGGATTCAGGACTGTGGTTTGAGGACTGTGGATTGAGGATTGAGGATTGGGGATTGAGGATTGAGGATCGAGGATTGAAGATTGAAGATTGGGTATTGAGGATTGAACATTGAGGATTGAGAATTGAGGATTGAGGATTGAGGATTGAGGATTGAAGATTGAATATTGATTATTGAAGGTTGAGGATTGAGGATTGAGGGTTGTGGATTCAGGACGAGGACTGAGGGTTGAGTATTGATGTTTGAGGTCTGAGGTTTGAGGATAGAGGATTGAGAATTGAGGATTGAGGATTGAGGATTGAAGATTGAGGATTGGGTATTGAGGATTGAAGAATGAGGACTGAGGGTTGAGGATCGAGTATTGAGGATTGAAGATTGAGTATTGAGGATTGAAGATTGAGGATTGAGGATTGAGGATTGAGGATTGAGGATTGAGGATTGAGGATTGAGGATTGAACATTGAGGACTGAGTGTTGAGGGTTGAGTGACGAGAATTGATGTTTGTGGATAGAGATTTGAAGAACGCAGATTGAGTATTGAGTATTGAAAACAGTGAAATGAGGATATTCTATTGAGGATTGAGGGTTGTCACCTGATTGTTGAGGACTGTGGGCTGAAGATTGAGTATTCAGGATTGAGGATTCAGATTTGAGGTTTGAGGACTGAGGATTGGGGATTGAGGATTGAAGATTGAGTTTTGAGGATTGAGAATTGAGGATTGAGGATTGAGGATTGAAGATTGAGGATTGGGTGTTGAGGATTGAAGAATGAGGATTGAGGATTGAGGATTGAGGATTGAGGATTGAAGATTGAGTATTGAGAATTGAATATTGATGATTGAGGATTGTGGATTGAGAATTGAGGATTGAACGTTGAGGACAGAGTGTTGAGAGTTGAGTGATGGTAATTGGTGTTTGTGGATAGAGGTTTGAAGATTGCAGATTGAGGATTGAGTATTGAGAAATGTGAATTGAGAATATTCTATTGAGGATTGAGGATTGAGAACTGATTGTTGAGGACTGAGGGCTGAAGATTGAGGATTCAGGATTGAGGATTCAGAATTGAGGTTTGAGGACTGAGGATTGAGGATTGAAGATTTATTATTGAGGATTGAAGATTGAGGATTGAGGATTTAGGATCGAGGATTGAGGATGTGGGCTGAGGGTTGGGGATTGAGGTTTGAGGATTGAGGACTGAGGATTGAGTGTTGATGATTGAGTATTGAGGATTGAAGACTGAGGATTGAGGATTGAGGATTGAGGATTGAGGACTGAAGATTGAATATTGATGATTGAAGATCGATGATTGAGGTTTGAGGGTTGTGGATTGAGGACGAGGACTGAGGGTTGAGTATTGATGTCTGAGGTCTGAGGATTGAGGACTGAGGATTGAGAATTGAGGATTGAGGCTTGAGGATTGAAGATTGAGGATTGGGTATTGAGGATTGAAGAATGAGGATTGAGGATTCAGGATTGAGGATTGAGGATTGAGGATTGAGGATTGAAGATTGAGTATTGAGGATTGAAGATTGAGGATTGAGGACTGCGGATTGAGGATTGAGGATTGAGGATTGAGGATTGAGGATTGAAGATTGAGTATTGAGGATTGAAGATTGAAGGTTGGGTATTGAGGATTGAACATTGAGGATTGAGGATTGAGGATTGAGGATTGAGGGTTGAGGATTGATGATTGAGGATTGAAGATTGAATATTGATGATTGAAGGTTGTGGATTGAGGATTGAGGATTGAAGATTGAGTATTGAGGATTGAAGGTTGAGGATTGAGGATTGAGGATTGAGGATTGACGATTGAAGATTGAGGATAGGGGACTGAGTGTTGATGGCTGAGTGATGAGAATTGATGTTTGTGGATAGAGATATGAAGGTTGCAGGTTGAGTATTGCGTATGGAAAACTCTGAACTGAGGATATTCTAGTGAGGATTGAGGATTGACAACTGATTGTTGAGGACTGAGGGCTGAAGATTGAGGATTCAGGGTTGAGGATTCAGGACTGTGGTTTGAGGACTGTGGATTGAGGATTGAGGATTGGGGATTGAGGATTGAGGATCGAGGATTGAAGATTGAAGATTGGGTATTGAGGATTGAACATTGAGGATTGAGAATTGAGAATTGAGGATTGAGGATTGAGGATTGAGGATTGAGGATTGAAGATTGAATATTGATCATTGAAGGTTGAGGATTGAGGATTGAGGGTTGTGGATTCAATACGAGGACTGAGGGTTGAGTATTGATGTTTGTGGTCTGAGGATTGAGGATAGAGGATTGAGAATTGAGGATTGAGGATTGAGGATTGAAGATTGAGGATTGGGTATTGAGGATTGAAGAATGAGGACTGAGGGTTGAGGATCGAGTATTGAGGATTGAAGATTGAGTATTGAGGATTGAAGATTGAGGATTGAGGATTGAGGATTGAGGATTGAGGATTGAGGATTGAAGATTGAGGATTGAGGATTGAGGATTAAAGGTTGAGCATTGAGGATTGAGGATTGAGGATTGATGATTGAGGATTGAGGATTGAGGATTGAGGATTGAGGGTTGAGTATTGAAGATTGAGGATTGATGATTGAGGATTGAGGATTGAGGATTGGGGATTGAGTATTGGGGATTGAGGATTGAAGATTGAGGATTGAGGATTGAGGATTAATGATTGAGTATTGAGGATTGAAGATTGAGAATTGAGGATTGATGATTGAACATTGTGGACTGAGTGTTGAGGGTTGAGTGATGAGAATTGATGCTTGTGGATAGAGATTTGAAGATTGCAGATTGGGTATTGAGTATTGAAAACTGTGAATTGAGGATATTCTATTGGGGATTGAGGATTGACAACTGATTGTTGAGTACTGAGGGCTGAAGATTGAGGATTCAGGATTGAGGATTCAGAATTGTGGTTTGAGGACTGAGGATTGATGATTGAAGATTGAGTATTGAGGGTTGGGGATTGAGAATTGAGGATTGAGTATTGAGGATTGAAGATTGAGGATAGGGTATTGAGGATTGAAGAATGAGGATCGAGGATGGTCGATTGAGGATTGAGATTTGAAGATTGAGTATTCAGGATTGGAGATTGACGATTGAGGATTGAGGATCGAGGATTGAAGATTGAGAATTGAGGATTGAGGACTGAGGATTGAAGATGAGGGCTGAGGGTTGAGGATAGAGGTTTGAGGGCTGAGGATTGAGGATTAAGGATTGAGAGTTGAGGATTGAGGATTGAGGACTGAAGATTGAGGATTGGGTATTGAGGATTGAAGAATGAGCATTGAGGATTGAGGATTGAGGATTGAGGATTGAAGATTGAGGATTGAGGATTGAGGTTTGAGGATTGAAGATTGAGTATTGAGGATTGATGGCTGTGGATTGAGGATTGAGGACTGAAGATTGAATATTGATGATTGAAGATCGATGATTGAGGTTTGAGGGTTGTGGATTGAGGACGAGGACTGAGGGTTGAGTATTGATGTCTGAGGTCTGAGGATTGAGGACTGAGGATTGAGAATTGAGGATTGAGGCTTGAGGATTGGAGATTGAGGATTGGGTATTGAGGATTGAAGAATGAGGATTGAGGATTCAGGATTGAGGATTGAGGATTGAGGATTGAGGATTGAAGATTGAGTATTGAGGATTGAAGATTGAGGATTGAGGACTGAGGATTGGGGATTGAGGATTGAAGATTGAGTTTTGAGGATTGAGAATTGAGGATTGAGGATTGAGGATTGAAGATTGAGGATTGGGTGTTGAGGATTGAAGAATGAGGATTGAGGATTGAGGATTGAGGATTGAGGATTGAAGATTGAGTATTGAGAATTGAATATTGATGATTGAGGATTGTGGATTGAGAATTGAGGATTGAACGTTGAGGACAGAGTGTTGAGAGTTGAGTGATGGTAATTGGTGTTTGTGTATAGAGGTTTGAAGATTGCAGATTGAGGATTGAGTATTGAGAAATGTGAATTGAGAATATTCTATTGAGGATTGAGGATTGAGAACTGATTGTTGAGGACTGAGGGCTGAAGATTGAGGATTCAGGATTGAGGATTCAGAATTGAGGTTTGAGGACTGAGGATTGAGGATTGAAGATTTATTATTAAGGATTGAAGATTGAGGATTGAGGATTTAGGATCGAGGATTGAGGATGTGGGCTGAGGGTTGGGGATTGAGGTTTGAGGATTGAGGACTGAGGATTGAGTGTTGATGATTGAGTATTGAGGATTGAAGACTGAGGATTGAGGATTGAGGATTGAGGATTGAGGACTGAAGATTGAATATTGATGATTGAAGATCGATGATTGAGGTTTGAGGGTTGTGGATTGAGGACGAGGACTGAGGGTTGAGTATTGATGTCTGAGGTCTGAGGATTGAGGACTGAGGATTGAGAATTGAGGATTGAGGCTTGAGGATTGAAGATTGAGGATTGAGGATTGAGGATTGAGGACTGAAGATTGAATATTGATGATTGAAGATCGATGATTGAGGTTTGAGGGTTGTGGATTGAGGACGAGGACTGAGGGTTGAGTATTGATGTCTGAGGTCTGAGGATTGAGGACTGAGGATTGAGAATTGAGGATTGAGGCTTGAGGATTGAAGATTGAGGATTGAAGATTGAGTATTGAGGATTGAAGATTGAGGATTGAGGACTGAGGATTGAGGATTGAGGATTGAGGATTGAGGATTGAGGATTGAAGATTGAGTATTGAGGATTGAAGATTGAAGGTTGGGTATTGAGGATTGAACATTGAGGATTGAGGATTGAGGATTGAGGATTGAGGGTTGAGGATTGATGATTGAGGATTGAAGATTGAATATTGATGATTGAAGGTTGTGGATTGAGGATTGAGGATTGAAGATTGAGTATTGAGGATTGAAGGTTGAGGATTGAGGATTGAGGATTGAGGATTGACGATTGAAGATTGAGGATAGGGGACTGGGTGTTGATGGCTGAGTGATGAGAATTGATGTTTGTGGATAGAGATATGAAGGTTGCAGGTTGAGTATTGCGTATGGAAAACTCTGAACTGAGGATATTCTAGTGAGGATTGAGGATTGACAACTGATTGTTAAGGACTGAGGGCTGAAGATTGAGGATTCAGGGTTGAGGATTCAGGACTGTGGTTTGAGGACTGTGGATTGAGGATTGAGGATAGGGGATTGAGGATTGAGGATCCAGGATTGAAGATTGAAGATTGGGTATTGAGGATTGAACATTGAGGATTGAGAATTGAGGATTGAGGATTGAGGATTGAGGATTGAGGATTGAAGATTGAATATTGATCATTGAAGGTTGAGGATTGAGGATTGAGGGTTGTGGATTCAGGACGAGGACTGAGGGTTGAGTATTGATGTTTGTGGTCTGAGGATTGAGGATAGAGGATTGAGAATTGAGGATTGAGGATTGAGGATTGAAGATTGAGGATTGGGTATTGAGGGTTGAAGAATGAGGACTGAGGGTTGAGGATCGAGTATTGAGGATTGAAGATTGAGTATTGAGGATTGAAGATTGAGGATTGAGGATTGAGGATTGAGGACTGAGGATTGAGGATTGAAGATTGAGGATTGAGGATTGAGGATTAAAGGTTGAGCATTGAGGATTGAGGATTGAGGATTGATGATTGAGGATTGAGGATTGAGGATTGAGGATTGAGGATTGAGTATTGAAGATTGAGGATTGATGATTGAGGATTGAGGATTGAGGATTGGGGATTGAGTATTGGGGATTGAGGATTGAAGATTGAGGATTGAGGATTGAGGATTAATGATTGAGTATTGAGGATTGAAGATTGAGAATTGAGGATTGAGAATTGAACATTGTGGACTGAGTGTTGAGGGTTGAGTGATGAGAATTGATGCTTGTGGATAGAGAGTTGAAGATTGCAGATTGGGTATTGAGTATTGAAAACTGTGAATTGAGGATATTCTATTGGGGATTGAGGATTGACAACTGATTGTTGAGTACTGAGGGCTGAAGATTGAGGATTCAGGATTGAGGATGCAGAATTGTGGTTTGAGGACTGAGGATTGATGATTGAAGATTGAGTATTGAGGGTTGGGGATTGAGGATTGAGGATTGAGGATTGAGGTTGAGGGCTGAGGGTTGAAGATTGAAGTGTGAGGACTCAGGACTGAGGATTGAGGATTGAGAATTGAGGATTGAGTATTGAGGATTGAAGATTGAGGATAGGGTATTGAGGATTGAAGAATGAGGATCGAGGATGGTCGATTGAGGATTGAGGTTTGAAGATTGAGTATTCAGGATTGGAGATTGACGATTGAGGATTGAGGATTGAGGATCGAGGAATGAAGATTGAGAATTGAGGATTGATGATTGAGGATTGAATATGAGGACTGAGGGTTGAGGATAGAGGTTTGAGGGCTGAGGATTGAGGATTAAGGATTGAGAGTTGAGGATTGAGGATTGAGGATTGAAGATTGAGGATTGGGTATTGAGGATTGAAGAATGAGCATTGAGGATTGAGGATTGAGGATTGAGGATTGAAGATTGAGGATTGAGGATTGAGGTTTGAGGATTGAAGATTGAGTATTGAGGATTGATGGCTGTGGATTGAGGAATGAGGATTGAGGATTGAGTATTGAAGGTTGAGGATTGGGGATTGAGGATTGACGATTGAGGATTGAGGATTGAAGATTGAGGATTGGGTATTGAGGATTGAAGAATGAGGATTGAGGATTGAGGATTGAGGATTGAGGATTGAAGATTGAGTATTGAGTATTGAGGATTGAAGGTTGAGGATTGGGTATTGCGGATCGAAGATTGAGTACTGAGGGCTGAGGATTGTGGATTGAGGATCGAGGATTGAGGTTTGAGGATTGAAGATTGAGTATTGAGGATTGATGGCTGAGGATTGAGGAATGAGGATTGAGGATTGAGTATTGAAGATTGAGGCTTGGGGATTGAGGATTGACGATTGAGGATTGAGGATTGAAGATTGAGGATTGGGTATTGAGGATTGAAGAATGAGGATTGAGGATTGAGGATTGAGGATTGAGGATTGAAGATTGAGTATTGAGGATTGAAGATTGAGGATTGAGTATTGAAGATTGAGGATTGGGGATTGAGTATTGACGATTGAGGATTGAGTATTGAGGATTGAGAATTGAGGATTGAGGATTGAAGATTGAGTATTGAGGATTGAAGATTGAGAATTGAGGTTTGAGGACTGAGGATTGAGGATTGAGGATTGAGAGTTGAGGATTGAGGATTGAGGATTGAAGATTGAGGATTGGGTATTGAGGATTGAAGAATGAGCATTGAGGATTGAGGATTGAGGATTGAGGATTGAAGATTGAGGATTGAGGATTGAGGTTTGAGAATTGAAGATTGAGTATTGAGGGTTGAAGACTGAGGATTGAGGATTGAGGATTGGTAATTGAGGATTGAGGATTGACGATTGAAGATTGAGGATTGGGGACTGAGAGTTGATGGTTGAGTGATGAGTATTGATGTTTGTGGATAGAGATATGAAGATTGCAGATTGAGTATTGCGTATGGAAAACTCTGAACTGAGGATATTCTAGTGAGGATTGAGGATTGACAGCTGATTGTTGATGACTGAGGTCTGAAGATTGAGGATTCAGGATTGAGGATTCAGGACTATGGTTTGCGGACTGAGGATTGAAGATTGAAGATTGAGTATTGAGGGTTGAGGATTGAGGATTGAGTATTGAAGATTGAGGATTGATGATTGAGGATTGAGGATTGAGGATTGAGGATTGAGTATTGGGGATTGAGGATTGAAGATTGAGGATTGAGGATTGAGGATTAATGATTGAGTATTGAGGATTGAAGATTGAGAATTGAGGATTGAGGATTGAACATTGTGGACTGAGTGTTGAGGGTTGAGTGATGAGAATTGATGCTTGTGTATAGAGATTTGAAGATTGCAGATTGGGTATTGAGTATTGAAAACTGTGAATTGAGGATATTCTATTGGGGATTGAGGATTGACAACTGATTGTTGAGTACTGAGGGCTGAAGATTGAGGATTCAGGATTGAGGATTCAGAATTGTGGTTTGAGGACTGAGGATTGAAGATTGAGGATTGAAGATTGAAGATTGAGGAATGAGGATTGAGGATTGAGTATTGAAGATTGAGGATTGGGGATTGTGGATTGACGATTGAGGATTGAGGAATGAAGATTGAGGATTGGGTATTGAGGATTGAAGAATGAGGATTGAGGATTGAGGATTGAGGATTGAGGATTGAAGATTGAGTATTGAGTATTGAGGATTGAAGGTTGAGGATTGGGTATTGCGGATCGAATATTGAGTATTGAGGGCTGAGGATTGTGGATTGAGGATCGAGGATTGAGGATTGAGGATTGAAGATTGAGTATTGAGGATTGATGGCTGAGGATTGAGGAATGAGGTTTGAGGATTGAGTATTGAAGATTGAGGCCTGGGGATTGAGGATTGACGATTGAGGATTGAGGATTGAAGATTGAGGATTGGGTATTGAGGACTGAAGAATGAGGATTGAGGATTGAGGATTGAGGATTGAGGATTGAAGATTGAGTATTGAGGATTGAAGATTGAGCATTGAGGATTGAAGATTGAGGATTGGGTATTGAGGATTGAAGAATGAGCATAGAGGATTGAGGACTGAGGATTGAGGATTGAAGGTTGAGGATTGAGGATTGAGGTTTGAGAATTGAAGATTGAGTATTGAGGGTTGAAGACTGAGGATTGAGGATTGAGGATTGATAATTGAGGATTGAGGATTGACGATTGAAGATTGAGGATTGGGGACTGAGAGTTGATGGTTGAGTGATGAGAATTCATGTTTGTGGATAGAGATATGAAGATTGCAGATTGAGTATTGCGTATGGAAAACTCTGAACTGAGGATATTCTAGTGAGGATTGAGGATTGACAGCTGATTGTTGAGGACTGAGGTCTGAAGATTGAGGATTCAGGGTTGAGGATTCAGGACTGTGGTTTGAGGACTGTGGATTGAGGATTGAGGATTGGGGATTGAGGATTGAGGATCGAGGATTGAAGATTGAAGATTGGGTATTGAGGATTGAACATTGAGGATTGAGAATTGAGGATTGAGGATTGAGGATTGAGGATTGAAGATTGAATATTGATTATTGAAGGTTGAGGATTGAGGATTGAGGGTTGTGGATTCAGGACGAGGACCGAGGGTAGAGTATTGATGTTTGAGGTCTGAGGATTGAGGATAGAGAATTGAGAATTGAGGATTGAGTATTGAGGATTGAAGATTGAGGATTGGGTATTGAGGATTGAAGAATGAGTACTGAGGATTGAGGATCGAGTATTGAGGATTGAAGATTGAGTATTGAGGATTGAAGATTGAGGATTGAGGATTGAGGATTGAGGATTGAGTATTGAGGATTGAAGACTGAGGATTGAGGATTGAGGACTGAGGATTGAGGATTGAGGATTGAGGATTGGGGATTGAGGATTGAAGATTGAGGGTTGGGTATTGCGGTTTGAACATTGAGGATTGAGGATTGAGGATTGAGGACTGAAGATTGAATATTGATGATTGAAGATCGATGATTGAGGATTGAGGGTTGTGGATTGAGGACGAGGACTGAGGGTTGAGTATTGATGTCTGAGGTCTGAGGATTGAGGACTGAGGATTGAGAATTGAGGATTGAGGGTTGAGGATTGATGATTGAGGATTGAAGATTGAATATTGATGATTGAAGGTTGTGGATTGAGGATTGAGGATTGAAGATTGAGTATTGAGGATTGAAGATTGAGGATTGAGGATTGAGGATTGAGGATTGACGATTGAAGATTGAGGATAGGGGACTGAGTGTTGATGGCTGAGTGATGAGAATTGATGTTTGTGGATTGAGATATGAAGGTTGCAGATTGAGTATTGCGTATGGAAAACTCTGAACTGAGGATATTCTAGTGAGGATTGAGGATTGACAGCTGATTGTTGATGACTGAGGTCTGAAGATTGAGGATTCAGGATTGAGGATTCAGGACTATGGTTTGCGGACTGAGGATTGAAGATTGAAGATTGAGTATTGAGGGTTGAGGATTGAGGATTGAGTATTGAAGATTGAGGATTGATGATTGAGGATTGAGGATTGAGGATTGAGGATTGAGTATTGGGGATTGAGGATTGAAGATTGAGGATTGAGGATTGAGGATTAATGATTGAGTATTGAGGATTGAAGATTGAGAATTGAGGATTGAGGATTGAACATTGTGGACTGAGTGTTGAGGGTTGAGTGATGAGAATTGATGCTTGTGTATAGAGATTTGAAGATTGCAGATTGGGTATTGAGTATTGAAAACTGTGAATTGAGGATATTCTATTGGGGATTGAGGATTGACAACTGATTGTTGAGTACTGAGGGCTGAAGATTGAGGATTCAGGATTGAGGATTCAGAATTGTGGTTTGAGGACTGAGGATTGAAGATTGAGGATTGAAGATTGAAGATTGAGGAATGAGGATTGAGGATTGAGTATTGAAGATTGAGGATTGGGGATTGTGGATTGACGATTGAGGATTGAGGAATGAAGATTGAGGATTGGGTATTGAGGATTGAAGAATGAGGATTGAGGATTGAGGATTGAGGATTGAGGATTGAAGATTGAGTATTGAGTATTGAGGATTGAAGGTTGAGGATTGGGTATTGCGGATCGAATATTGAGTATTGAGGGCTGAGGATTGTGGATTGAGGATCGAGGATTGAGGATTGAGGATTGAAGATTGAGTATTGAGGATTGATGGCTGAGGATTGAGGAATGAGGTTTGAGTATTGAGTATTGAAGATTGAGGCCTGGGGATTGAGGATTGACGATTGAGGATTGAGGATTGAAGATTGAGGATTGGGTATTGAGGACTGAAGAATGAGGATTGAGGATTGAGGATTGAGGATTGAGGATTGAAGATTGAGTATTGAGGATTGAAGATTGAGCATTGAGGATTGAAGATTGAGGATTGGGTATTGAGGATTGAAGAATGAGCATAGAGGATTGAGGACTGAGGATTGAGGATTGAAGGTTGAGGATTGAGGATTGAGGTTTGAGAATTGAAGATTGAGTATTGAGGGTTGAAGACTGAGGATTGAGGATTGAGGATTGATAATTGAGGATTGAGGATTGACGATTGAAGATTGAGGATTGGGGACTGAGAGTTGATGGTTGAGTGATGAGAATTCATGTTTGTGGATAGAGATATGAAGATTGCAGATTGAGTATTGCGTATGGAAAACTCTGAACTGAGGATATTCTAGTGAGGATTGAGGATTGACAGCTGATTGTTGAGGACTGAGGTCTGAAGATTGAGGATTCAGGGTTGAGGATTCAGGACTGTGGTTTGAGGACTGTGGATTGAGGATTGAGGATTGGGGATTGAGGATTGAGGATCGAGGATTGAAGATTGAAGATTGGGTATTGAGGATTGAACATTGAGGATTGAGAATTGAGGATTGAGGATTGAGGATTGAGGATTGAAGATTGAATATTGATTATTGAAGGTTGAGGATTGAGGATTGAGGGTTGTGGATTCAGGACGAGGACCGAGGGTAGAGTATTGATGTTTGAGGTCTGAGGATTGAGGATAGAGAATTGAGAATTGAGGATTGAGTATTGAGGATTGAAGATTGAGGATTGGGTATTGAGGATTGAAGAATGAGTACTGAGGATTGAGGATCGAGTATTGAGGATTGAAGATTGAGTATTGAGGATTGAAGATTGAGGATTGAGGATTGAGGATTGAGGATTGAGTATTGAGGATTGAAGACTGAGGATTGAGGATTGAGGACTGAGGATTGAGGATTGAGGATTGAGGATTGGGGATTGAGGATTGAAGATTGAGGGTTGGGTATTGCGGTTTGAACATTGAGGATTGAGGATTGAGGATTGAGGACTGAAGATTGAATATTGATGATTGAAGATCGATGATTGAGGATTGAGGGTTGTGGATTGAGGACGAGGACTGAGGGTTGAGTATTGATGTCTGAGGTCTGAGGATTGAGGACTGAGGATTGAGAATTGAGGATTGAGGGTTGAGGATTGATGATTGAGGATTGAAGATTGAATATTGATGATTGAAGGTTGTGGATTGAGGATTGAGGATTGAAGATTGAGTATTGAGGATTGAAGATTGAGGATTGAGGATTGAGGATTGAGGATTGACGATTGAAGATTGAGGATAGGGGACTGAGTGTTGATGGCTGAGTGATGAGAATTGATGTTTGTGGATTGAGATATGAAGGTTGCAGATTGAGTATTGCGTATGGAAAACTCTGAACTGAGGATATTCTAGTGAGGATTGAGGATTGACAACTGATTGTTGAGGACTGAGGGCTGAAGATTGAGGATTCAGGATTGAGGATTCAGGACTGTGGTTTGAGGACTGTGGATTGAGGATTGAGGATTGGGGATTGAGGATTGAGGATCGAGGATTGAAGATTGAAGATTTCGTATTGAGGATTGAACATTGAGGATTGAGAATTGAGGATTGAGGATTGAGGATTGAGGATTGAAGATTGAATATTGATCATTGAAGGTTGAGGATTGAGGATTGAGGGTTGTGGATTCAGGACGAGGACTGAGGGTTGAGTATTGATGTTTGAGGTCTGAGGATTGAGGATAGAGGATTGAGAATTGAGGATTGAGGATTGAGGATTGAAGATTGGGGATTGGGTATTGAGGATTGAAGAATGAGGACTGAGGGCTGAGGATCGAGTATTGAGGATTGAAGATTGAGTATTGCGGATTGAAGATTGAGGATTGAGGATTGTGGATTGAGGATTGAGAATTGAGGATTGAGGATTGAGGATTGAAGAGTGAGGATTGAGGATTGAGGATTAAAGGTTGAGCATTGAGGATTGAGGATTGAGGATTGATGATTGAGGATTGAGGATTGAGGATTGAGGTTGAGGGCTGAGGGTTGAAGATTGAAGTGTGAGGACTCAGGACTGAGGATTGAGGATTGAGAATTGAGGATTGAGTATTGAGGATTGAAGATTGAGGATAGGGTATTGAGGATTGAAGAATGAGGATCGAGGATGGTCGATTGAGGATTGAGGTTTGAAGATTGAGTATTCAGGATTGGAGATTGACGATTGAGGATTGAGGATTGAGGATCGAGGAATGAAGATTGAGAATTGAGGATTGAGGATTGAGGATTGAAGATGAGGACTGAGGGTTGAGGATAGAGGTTTGAGGGCTGAGGATTGAGGATTAAGGATTGAGAGTTGAGGATTGAGGATTGAGGATTGAAGATTGAGGATTGGGTATTGAGGATTGAAGAATGAGCATTGAGGATTGAGGATTGAGGATTGAGGATTGAAGATTGAGGATTGAGGATTGAGGTTTGAGGATTGAAGATTGAGTATTGAGGATTGATGGCTGTGGATTGAGGAATGAGGATTGAGGATTGAGTATTGAAGGTTGAGGATTGGGGATTGAGGATTGACGATTGAGGATTGAGGATTGAAGATTGAGGATTGGGTATTGAGGATTGAAGAATGAGGATTGAGGATTGAGGATTGAGGATTGAGGATTGAAGATTGAGTATTGAGTATTGAGGATTGAAGGTTGAGGATTGGGTATTGCGGATCGAAGATTGAGTACTGAGGGCTGAGGATTGTGGATTGAGGATCGAGGATTGAGGTTTGAGGATTGAAGATTGAGTATTGAGGATTGATGGCTGAGGATTGAGGAATGAGGATTGAGGATTGAGTATTGAAGATTGAGGCTTGGGGATTGAGGATTGACGATTGAGGATTGAGGATTGAAGATTGAGGATTGGGTATTGAGGATTGAAGAATGAGGATAGAGGATTGAGGATTGAGGATTGAGGATTGAAGATTGAGTATTGAGGATTGAAGATTGAGGATTGAGTATTGAAGATTGAGGATTGGGGATTGGGGATTGAGTATTGACGATTGAGGATTGAGTATTGAGGATTGAGAATTGAGGATTGAGGATTGAAGATTGAGTATTGAGGATTGAAGATTGAGAATTGAGGTTTGAGGACTGAGGATTGAGGATTGTGGATTGAGAGTTGAGGATTGAGGATTGAGGATTGAAGATTGAGGATTGGGTATTGAGGATTGAAGAATGAGCATTGAGGATTGAGGATTGAGGATTGAGGATTGAAGATTGAGGATTGAGGATTGAGGTTTGAGAATTGAAGATTGAGTATTGAGGGTTGAAGACTGAGGATTGAGGATTGAGGATTGATAATTGAGGATTGAGGATTGACGATTGAAGATTGAGGATTGGGGACTGAGAGTTGATGGTTGAGTGATGAGTATTGATGTTTGTGGATAGAGATATGAAGATTGCAGATTGAGTATTGCGTATGGAAAACTCTGAACTGAGGATATTCTAGTGAGGATTGAGGATTGACAGCTGATTGTTGATGACTGAGGTCTGAAGATTGAGGATTCAGGATTGAGGATTCAGGACTGTGGTTTGCGGACTGAGGATTGAAGATTGAAGATTGAGTATTGAGGGTTGAGGATTGAGGATTGAGGATTGAGGATTGAGGTTGAGGGCTGAGGGTTGAAGATTGAGGTGTGAGGACTCAGGACTGAGGATTGAGGATTGAAAATTGAGGATTGAGTATTGAGGATTGAAGATTGAGGATAGGGTATTGAGGATTGAAGATTGAGTATTGAGGATTGAAGATTGAGGATTGAGGACTGAGGATTGAGGATTGAGGATTGAGGATTGAGGATTGAGGATTGAAGATTGAGTATTGAGGATTGAAGATTGAAGGTTGGGTATTGAGGATTGAACATTGAGGATTGAGGATTGAGGATTGAGGATTGAGGGTTGAGGATTGATGATTGAGGATTGAAGATTGAATATTGATGATTGAAGGTTGTGGATTGAGGATTGAGGATTGAAGATTGAGTATTGAAGATTGAAGGTTGAGGATTGAGGATTGAGGATTGAGGATTGACGATTGAAGATTGAGGATAGGGGACTGAGTGTTGATGGCTGAGTGATGAGAATTGATGTTTGTGGATTGAGATATGAAGGTTGCAGGTTGAGTATTGCGTATGGAAAACTCTGAACTGAGGATATTCTAGTGAGGATTGAGGATTGACAACTGATTGTTGAGGACTGAGGGCTGAAGATTGAGGATTCAGGATTGAGGATTCAGGACTGTGGTTTGAGGACTGTGGATTGAGGATTGAGGATTGGGGATTGAGGATTGAGGATCGAGGATTGAAGATTGAAGATTGGGTATTGAGGATTGAACATTGAGGATTGAGAATTGAGGATTGAGGATTGAGGATTGATGATTGAGTATTGAAGACTGAATATTGATCATTGAAGGTTGAGGATTGAGGATTGAGGGTTGTGGATTCAGGACGAGGACTGAGGGTTGAGTATTGATGTTTGTGGTCTGAGGATTGAGGATAGAGGATTGAGAATTGAGGATTGAGGATTGAGGATTGAAGATTGAGGATTGGGTATTGAGGATTGAAGAATGAGGACTGAGGGTTGAGGATCGAGTATTGAGGATTGAAGATTGAAGATTGAGTATTGAGGATTGAAGATTGAGGATTGAGGATTGAGGATTGAGGATTGAGGATTGAGGATTGAAGATTGAGGATTGAGGATTGAGGATTAAAGGTTGAGCATTGAGGATTGAGGATTGAGGATTGATGATTGAGGATTGAGGATTGAGGGTTGAGGGTTGAGGATTGAGTACTGAAGATTGAGGATTGATGATTGAGGATTGAGGATTGAGGATTGAGGATTGAGTATTGGGAATTGAGGATTGAAGATTGAGGATTGAGGATTGAGGATTAATGATTGAGTATTGAGGATTGAAGATTGAGAATTGAGGATTGAGGATTGAACATTGTGGACTGAGTGTTGAGGGCTGAGTGATGAGAATTGATGCTTGTGGATAGAGACTTGAAGATTGCAGATTGGGTATTGAGTATTGAAAACTGTGAATTGAGGATATTCTATTGGGGATTGAGGATTGACAACTGATTGTTGAGTACTGAGGGCTGAAGATTGAGGATTCAGGATTGAGGATTCAGAATTGTGGTTTGAGGACTGAGGACTGAAGATTGAAGATTGAGTATTGAGGGTTGGGGATTGAGGATTGAGGATTGAGGATTGAGGTTGAGTGCTGAGGGTTGAAGATTGAAGTGTGAGGACTCAGGACCGAGGATTGAGGATTGAGAATTGAGGATTGAGTATTGAGGATTGAAGATTGAGGATAGGGTATTGAGGATTGAAGAATGAGGATCGAGGATGGTCGATTGAGGATTGAGGTTTGAAGATTGAGTATTCAGGATTGGAGATTGACGATTGAGGATTGAGGATTGAGGATCGAGGAATGAAGATTGAGAATTGAGGATTGAGGATTGAGGATTGAAGATGAGGGCTGAGGGTTGAGGATAGAGGTTTGAGGGCTGAGGATTGAGGATTAAGGATTGATAGTTGAGGATTGAGGATTGAGGATTGAAGATTGAGGATTGGGTATTGAGGACTGAAGAATGAGCATTGAGGATTGAGGATTGAGGATTGAGGATTGAAGATTGAGGATTGAGGATTGAGGTTTGAGGATTGAAGATTGAGTATTGAGGATTGATGGCTGTGGATTGAGGAATGAGGATTGAGGATTGAGTATTGAAGGTTGAGGATTGGGGATTGAGGATTGACGATTGAGGATTGAGGATTGAAGATTGAGAATTGGGTATTGAGGATTGAAGAATGAGGATTGAGGATTGAGGATTGAGGATTGAGGATTGAAGATTGAGTATTGAGTATTGAGAATTGAAGGTTGAGGATTGGGTATTGCGGATCGAAGATTGAGTACTGAGGGCTGAGGATTGTGGATTGAGGATCGAGGATTGAGGATTGAGGATTGAAGATTGAGTATTGAGGATTGATGGCTGAGGATTGAGGAATGAGGATTGAGGATTGAGTATTGAAGGTTGAGGCTTGGGGATTGAGGATTGACGATTGAGGATTGAGGATTGAAGATTGAGGATTGGGTATTGAGGATTGAAGATTGAGGATTGGGGATTGAGGATTGACGATTGAGGATTGAGTATTGAGGATTGAGAATTGAGGATTGAGGATTGAAGATTGAGTATTGAGGATTGAAGATTGAGAATTGAGGATTGAGGATTGAGGATTGAAGATTGAGGATTGAGGATTGAGGATTAAAGGTTGAGCATTGAGGATTGAGGATTGAGGATTGATGATTGAGGATTGAGGATTGAGGATTGAGGATTGAGGATTGAGTATTGAAGATTGAGGATTGATGATTGAGGATTGAGGATTGAGGATTGGGGATTGAGTATTGGGGATTGAGGATTGAAGATTGAGGATTGAGGATTGAGGATTAATGATTGAGTATTGAGGATTGAAGATTGAGAATTGAGGATTGATGATTGAACATTGTGGACTGAGTGTTGAGGGTTGAGTGATGAGAATTGATGCTTGTGGATAGAGATTTGAAGATTGCAGATTGGGTATTGAGTATTGAAAACTGTGAATTGAGGATATTCTATTGGGGATTGAGGATTGACAACTGATTGTTGAGTACTGAGGGCTGAAGATTGAGGATTCAGGATTGAGGATTCAGAATTGTGGTTTGAGGACTGAGGATTGATGATTGAAGATTGAGTGTTGAGGGTTGGGGATTGAGGATTGAGGATTGAGGATTGAGGTTGAGGGCTGAGGGTTGAAGATTGAAGTGTGAGGACTCAGGACTGAGGATTGAGGATTGAGAATTGAGGATTGAGTATTGAGGATTCAAGATTGAGGATAGGGTATTGAGGATTGAAGAATGAGGATCGAGGATGGTCGATTGAGGATTGAGATTTGAAGATTGAGTATTCAGGATTGGAGATTGACGATTGAGGATTGAGGATTGAGGATCGAGGATTGAAGATTGAGAATTGAGGATTGAGGATTGAGGATTGAAGATGAGGGCTGAGGGTTGAGGATAGAGGTTTGAGGGCTGAGGATTGAGGATTAAGGATTGAGAGTTGAGGATTGAGGATTGAGGACTGAAGATTGAGGATTGGGTATTGAGGATTGAAGAATGAGCATTGAGGATTGAGGATTGAGGATTGAGGATTGAAGATTGAGGATTGAGGATTGAGGATTGAGGATTGAAGATTGAGTATTGAGGATTGGTGGCTGTGGATTGAGGATTGAGGACTGAAGATTGAATATTGATGATTGAAGATCGATGATTGAGGTTTGAGGGTTGTGGATTGACGATTGAAGATTGAGGATAGGGGACTGGGTGTTGATGGCTGAGTGATGAGAATTGATGTTTGTGGATAGAGATATGAAGGTTGCAGGTTGAGTATTGCGTATGGAAAACTCTGAACTGAGGATATTCTAGTGAGGATTGAGGATTGACAACTGATTGTTGAGGACTGAGGGCTGAAGATTGAGGATTCAGGGTTGAGGATTCAGGACTGTGGTTTGAGGACTGTGGATTGAGGATTGAGGATAGGGGATTGAGGATTGAGGATCCAGGATTGAAGATTGAAGATTGGGTATTGAGGATTGAACATTGAGGATTGAGAATTGAGGATTGAGGATTGAGGATTGAGGATTGAGGATTGAAGATTGAATATTGATCATTGAAGGTTGAGGATTGAGGATTGAGGGTTGTGGATTCAGGACGAGGACTGAGGGTTGAGTATTGATGTTTGTGGTCTGAGGATTGAGGATAGAGGATTGAGAATTGAGGATTGAGGATTGAGGATTGAAGATTGAGGATTGGGTATTGAGGGTTGAAGAATGAGGACTGAGGGTTGAGGATCGAGTATTGAGGATTGAAGATTGAGTATTGAGGATTGAAGATTGAGGATTGAGGATTGAGGATTGAGGACTGAGGATTGAGGATTGAAGATTGAGGATTGAGGATTGAGGATTAAAGGTTGAGCATTGAGGATTGAGGATTGAGGATTGATGATTGAGGATTGAGGATTGAGGATTGAGGATTGAGGATTGAGTATTGAAGATTGAGGATTGATGATTGAGGATTGAGGATTGAGGATTGGGGATTGAGTATTGGGGATTGAGGATTGAAGATTGAGGATTGAGGATTGAGGATTAATGATTGAGTATTGAGGATTGAAGATTGAGAATTGAGGATTGAGAATTGAACATTGTGGACTGAGTGTTGAGGGTTGAGTGATGAGAATTGATGCTTGTGGATAGAGAGTTGAAGATTGCAGATTGGGTATTGAGTATTGAAAACTGTGAATTGAGGATATTCTATTGGGGATTGAGGATTGACAACTGATTGTTGAGTACTGAGGGCTGAAGATTGAGGATTCAGGATTGAGGATGCAGAATTGTGGTTTGAGGACTGAGGATTGATGATTGACGATTGAGTATTGAGGGTTGGGGATTGAGGATTGAGGATTGAGGATTGAGGTTGAGGGCTGAGGGTTGAAGATTGAAGTGTGAGGACTCAGGACTGAGGATTGAGGATTGAGAATTGAGGATTGAGTATTGAGGATTGAAGATTGAGGATAGGGTATTGAGGATTGAAGAATGAGGATCGAGGATGGTCGATTGAGGATTGAGGTTTGAAGATTGAGTATTCAGGATTGGAGATTGACGATTGAGGATTGAGGATTGAGGATCGAGGAATGAAGATTGAGAATTGAGGATTGAGGATTGAGGATTGAAGATGAGGACTGAGGGTTGAGGATAGAGGTTTGAGGGCTGAGGATTGAGGATTAAGGATTGAGAGTTGAGGATTGAGGATTGAGGATTGAAGATTGAGGATTGGGTATTGAGGATTGAAGAATGAGCATTGAGGATTGAGGATTGAGGATTGAGGATTGAAGATTGAGGATTGAGGATTGAGGTTTGAGGATTGAAGATTGAGTATTGAGGATTGATGGCTGTGGATTGAGGAATGAGGATTGAGGATTGAGTATTGAAGGTTGAGGATTGGGGATTGAGGATTGACGATTGAGGATTGAGGATTGAAGATTGAGGATTGGGTATTGAGGATTGAAGAATGAGGATTGAGGATTGAGGATTGAGGATTGAGGATTGAAGATTGAGTATTGAGTATTGAGGATTGAAGGTTGAGGATTGGGTATTGCGGATCGAAGATTGAGTACTGAGGGCTGAGGATTGTGGATTGAGGATCGAGGATTGAGGTTTGAGGATTGAAGATTGAGTATTGAGGATTGATGGCTGAGGATTGAGGAATGGGGATTGAGGATTGAGTATTGAAGATTGAGGCTTGGGGATTGAGGATTGACGATTGAGGATTGAGGATTGAAGATTGAGGATTGGGTATTGAGGATTGAAGAATGAGGATTGAGGATTGAGGATTGAGGATTGAGGATTGAAGATTGAGTATTGAGGATTGAAGATTGAGGATTGAGTATTGAAGATTGAGGATTGGGGATTGAGTATTGACGATTGAGGATTGAGTATTGAGGATTGAGAATTGAGGATTGAGGATTGAAGATTGAGTATTGAGGATTGAAGATTGAGAATTGAGGTTTGAGGACTGAGGATTGAGGATTGAGGATTGAGAGTTGAGGATTGAGGATTGAGGATTGAAGATTGAGGATTGGGTATTGAGGATTGAAGAATGAGCATTGAGGATTGAGGATTGAGGATTGAGGATTGAAGATTGAGGATTGAGGATTGAGGTTTGAGAATTGAAGATTGAGTATTGAGGGTTGAAGACTGAGGATTGAGGATTGAGGATTGATAATTGAGGATT
Source organism: Calliopsis andreniformis (assembly GCF_051401765.1). Classification (NCBI taxonomy): domain Eukaryota; kingdom Metazoa; phylum Arthropoda; class Insecta; order Hymenoptera; family Andrenidae; genus Calliopsis; species Calliopsis andreniformis. Next base: position 3,675,386 of record NW_027480463.1, on the reverse strand, counting down.
GAGGATTGACGATTGAAGATTGAGGATTGGGGACTGAGAGTTGATGGTTGAGTGATGAGTATTGATGTTTGTGGATAGAGATATGAAGATTGCAGATTGAGTATTGCGTATGGAAAACTCTGAACTGAGGATATTCTAGTGAGGATTGAGGATTGACAGCTGATTGTTGATGACTGAGGTCTGAAGATTGAGGATTCAGGATTGAGGATTCAGGACTATGGTTTGCGGACTGAGGATTGAAGATTGAAGATTGAGTATTGAGGGTTGAGGATTGAGGATTGAGTATTGAAGATTGAGGATTGATGATTGAGGATTGAGGATTGAGGATTGAGGATTGAGTATTGGGGATTGAGGATTGAAGATTGAGGATTGAGGATTGAGGATTAATGATTGAGTATTGAGGATTGAAGATTGAGAATTGAGGATTGAGGATTGAACATTGTGGACTGAGTGTTGAGGGTTGAGTGATGAGAATTGATGCTTGTGTATAGAGATTTGAAGATTGCAGATTGGGTATTGAGTATTGAAAACTGTGAATTGAGGATATTCTATTGGGGATTGAGGATTGACAACTGATTGTTGAGTACTGAGGGCTGAAGATTGAGGATTCAGGATTGAGGATTCAGAATTGTGGTTTGAGGACTGAGGATTGAAGATTGAGGATTGAAGATTGAAGATTGAGGAATGAGGATTGAGGATTGAGTATTGAAGATTGAGGATTGGGGATTGTGGATTGACGATTGAGGATTGAGGAATGAAGATTGAGGATTGGGTATTGAGGATTGAAGAATGAGGATTGAGGATTGAGGATTGAGGATTGAGGATTGAAGATTGAGTATTGAGTATTGAGGATTGAAGGTTGAGGATTGGGTATTGCGGATCGAATATTGAGTATTGAGGGCTGAGGATTGTGGATTGAGGATCGAGGATTGAGGATTGAGGATTGAAGATTGAGTATTGAGGATTGATGGCTGAGGATTGAGGAATGAGGTTTGAGGATTGAGTATTGAAGATTGAGGCCTGGGGATTGAGGATTGACGATTGAGGATTGAGGATTGAAGATTGAGGATTGGGTATTGAGGACTGAAGAATGAGGATTGAGGATTGAGGATTGAGGATTGAGGATTGAAGATTGAGTATTGAGGATTGAAGATTGAGCATTGAGGATTGAAGATTGAGGATTGGGTATTGAGGATTGAAGAATGAGCATAGAGGATTGAGGACTGAGGATTGAGGATTGAAGGTTGAGGATTGAGGATTGAGGTTTGAGAATTGAAGATTGAGTATTGAGGGTTGAAGACTGAGGATTGAGGATTGAGGATTGATAATTGAGGATTGAGGATTGACGATTGAAGATTGAGGATTGGGGACTGAGAGTTGATGGTTGAGTGATGAGAATTCATGTTTGTGGATAGAGATATGAAGATTGCAGATTGAGTATTGCGTATGGAAAACTCTGAACTGAGGATATTCTAGTGAGGATTGAGGATTGACAGCTGATTGTTGAGGACTGAGGTCTGAAGATTGAGGATTCAGGGTTGAGGATTCAGGACTGTGGTTTGAGGACTGTGGATTGAGGATTGAGGATTGGGGATTGAGGATTGAGGATCGAGGATTGAAGATTGAAGATTGGGTATTGAGGATTGAACATTGAGGATTGAGAATTGAGGATTGAGGATTGAGGATTGAGGATTGAAGATTGAATATTGATTATTGAAGGTTGAGGATTGAGGATTGAGGGTTGTGGATTCAGGACGAGGACCGAGGGTAGAGTATTGATGTTTGAGGTCTGAGGATTGAGGATAGAGAATTGAGAATTGAGGATTGAGTATTGAGGATTGAAGATTGAGGATTGGGTATTGAGGATTGAAGAATGAGTACTGAGGATTGAGGATCGAGTATTGAGGATTGAAGATTGAGTATTGAGGATTGAAGATTGAGGATTGAGGATTGAGGATTGAGGATTGAGTATTGAGGATTGAAGACTGAGGATTGAGGATTGAGGACTGAGGATTGAGGATTGAGGATTGAGGATTGGGGATTGAGGATTGAAGATTGAGGGTTGGGTATTGCGGTTTGAACATTGAGGATTGAGGATTGAGGATTGAGGACTGAAGATTGAATATTGATGATTGAAGATCGATGATTGAGGATTGAGGGTTGTGGATTGAGGACGAGGACTGAGGGTTGAGTATTGATGTCTGAGGTCTGAGGATTGAGGACTGAGGATTGAGAATTGAGGATTGAGGGTTGAGGATTGATGATTGAGGATTGAAGATTGAATATTGATGATTGAAGGTTGTGGATTGAGGATTGAGGATTGAAGATTGAGTATTGAGGATTGAAGATTGAGGATTGAGGATTGAGGATTGAGGATTGACGATTGAAGATTGAGGATAGGGGACTGAGTGTTGATGGCTGAGTGATGAGAATTGATGTTTGTGGATTGAGATATGAAGGTTGCAGATTGAGTATTGCGTATGGAAAACTCTGAACTGAGGATATTCTAGTGAGGATTGAGGATTGACAACTGATTGTTGAGGACTGAGGGCTGAAGATTGAGGATTCAGGATTGAGGATTCAGGACTGTGGTTTGAGGACTGTGGATTGAGGATTGAGGATTGGGGATTGAGGATTGAGGATCGAGGATTGAAGATTGAAGATTTCGTATTGAGGATTGAACATTGAGGATTGAGAATTGAGGATTGAGGATTGAGGATTGAGGATTGAAGATTGAATATTGATCATTGAAGGTTGAGGATTGAGGATTGAGGGTTGTGGATTCAGGACGAGGACTGAGGGTTGAGTATTGATGTTTGAGGTCTGAGGATTGAGGATAGAGGATTGAGAATTGAGGATTGAGGATTGAGGATTGAAGATTGGGGATTGGGTATTGAGGATTGAAGAATGAGGACTGAGGGCTGAGGATCGAGTATTGAGGATTGAAGATTGAGTATTGCGGATTGAAGATTGAGGATTGAGGATTGAGGATTGAGGATTGAGAATTGAGGATTGAGGATTGAGGATTGAAGAGTGAGGATTGAGGATTGAGGATTAAAGGTTGAGCATTGAGGATTGAGGATTGAGGATTGATGATTGAGGATTGAGGATTGAGGATTGAGGTTGAGGGCTGAGGGTTGAAGATTGAAGTGTGAGGACTCAGGACTGAGGATTGAGGATTGAGAATTGAGGATTGAGTATTGAGGATTGAAGATTGAGGATAGGGTATTGAGGATTGAAGAATGAGGATCGAGGATGGTCGATTGAGGATTGAGGTTTGAAGATTGAGTATTCAGGATTGGAGATTGACGATTGAGGATTGAGGATTGAGGATCGAGGAATGAAGATTGAGAATTGAGGATTGAGGATTGAGGATTGAAGATGAGGACTGAGGGTTGAGGATAGAGGTTTGAGGGCTGAGGATTGAGGATTAAGGATTGAGAGTTGAGGATTGAGGATTGAGGATTGAAGATTGAGGATTGGGTATTGAGGATTGAAGAATGAGCATTGAGGATTGAGGATTGAGGATTGAGGATTGAAGATTGAGGATTGAGGATTGAGGTTTGAGGATTGAAGATTGAGTATTGAGGATTGATGGCTGTGGATTGAGGAATGAGGATTGAGGATTGAGTATTGAAGGTTGAGGATTGGGGATTGAGGATTGACGATTGAGGATTGAGGATTGAAGATTGAGGATTGGGTATTGAGGATTGAAGAATGAGGATTGAGGATTGAGGATTGAGGATTGAGGATTGAAGATTGAGTATTGAGTATTGAGGATTGAAGGTTGAGGATTGGGTATTGCGGATCGAAGATTGAGTACTGAGGGCTGAGGATTGTGGATTGAGGATCGAGGATTGAGGTTTGAGGATTGAAGATTGAGTATTGAGGATTGATGGCTGAGGATTGAGGAATGAGGATTGAGGATTGAGTATTGAAGATTGAGGCTTGGGGATTGAGGATTGACGATTGAGGATTGAGGATTGAAGATTGAGGATTGGGTATTGAGGATTGAAGAATGAGGATTGAGGATTGAGGATTGAGGATTGAGGATTGAAGATTGAGTATTGAGGATTGAAGATTGAGGATTGAGTATTGAAGATTGAGGATTGGGGATTGAGTATTGACGATTGAGGATTGAGTATTGAGGATTGAGAATTGAGGATAGGGTATTGAGGATTGAAGATTGAGTATTGAGGATTGAAGATTGAGGATTGAGGACTGAGGATTGAGGATTGAGGATTGAGGATTGAGGATTGAGGATTGAAGATTGAGTATTGAGGATTGAAGATTGAAGGTTGGGTATTGAGGATTGAACATTGAGGATTGAGGATTGAGGATTGAGGATTGAGGGTTGAGGATTGATGATTGAGGATTGAAGATTGAATATTGATGATTGAAGGTTGTGGATTGAGGATTGAGGATTGAAGATTGAGTATTGAAGATTGAAGGTTGAGGATTGAGGATTGAGGATTGAGGATTGACGATTGAAGATTGAGGATAGGGGACTGAGTGTTGATGGCTGAGTGATGAGAATTGATGTTTGTGGATTGAGATATGAAGGTTGCAGGTTGAGTATTGCGTATGGAAAACTCTGAACTGAGGATATTCTAGTGAGGATTGAGGATTGACAACTGATTGTTGAGGACTGAGGGCTGAAGATTGAGGATTCAGGATTGAGGATTCAGGACTGTGGTTTGAGGACTGTGGATTGAGGATTGAGGATTGGGGATTGAGGATTGAGGATCGAGGATTGAAGATTGAAGATTGGGTATTGAGGATTGAACATTGAGGATTGAGAATTGAGGATTGAGGATTGAGGATTGATGATTGAGTATTGAAGACTGAATATTGATCATTGAAGGTTGAGGATTGAGGATTGAGGGTTGTGGATTCAGGACGAGGACTGAGGGTTGAGTATTGATGTTTGTGGTCTGAGGATTGAGGATAGAGGATTGAGAATTGAGGATTGAGGATTGAGGATTGAAGATTGAGGATTGGGTATTGAGGATTGAAGAATGAGGACTGAGGGTTGAGGATCGAGTATTGAGGATTGAAGATTGAAGATTGAGTATTGAGGATTGAAGATTGAGGATTGAGGATTGAGGATTGAGGATTGAGGATTGAGGATTGAAGATTGAGGATTGAGGATTGAGGATTAAAGGTTGAGCATTGAGGATTGAGGATTGAGGATTGATGATTGAGGATTGAGGATTGAGGGTTGAGGGTTGAGGATTGAGTACTGAAGATTGAGGATTGATGATTGAGGATTGAGGATTGAGGATTGAGGATTGAGTATTGGGAATTGAGGATTGAAGATTGAGGATTGAGGATTGAGGATTAATGATTGAGTATTGAGGATTGAAGATTGAGAATTGAGGATTGAGGATTGAACATTGTGGACTGAGTGTTGAGGGCTGAGTGATGAGAATTGATGCTTGTGGATAGAGACTTGAAGATTGCAGATTGGGTATTGAGTATTGAAAACTGTGAATTGAGGATATTCTATTGGGGATTGAGGATTGACAACTGATTGTTGAGTACTGAGGGCTGAAGATTGAGGATTCAGGATTGAGGATTCAGAATTGTGGTTTGAGGACTGAGGACTGAAGATTGAAGATTGAGTATTGAGGGTTGGGGATTGAGGATTGAGGATTGAGGATTGAGGTTGAGGGCTGAGGGTTGAAGATTGAAGTGTGAGGACTCAGGACCGAGGATTGAGGATTGAGAATTGAGGATTGAGTATTGAGGATTGAAGATTGAGGATAGGGTATTGAGGATTGAAGAATGAGGATCGAGGATGGTCGATTGAGGATTGAGGTTTGAAGATTGAGTATTCAGGATTGGAGATTGACGATTGAGGATTGAGGATTGAGGATCGAGGAATGAAGATTGAGAATTGAGGATTGAGGATTGAGGATTGAAGATGAGGGCTGAGGGTTGAGGATAGAGGTTTGAGGGCTGAGGATTGAGGATTAAGGATTGATAGTTGAGGATTGAGGATTGAGGATTGAAGATTGAGGATTGGGTATTGAGGACTGAAGAATGAGCATTGAGGATTGAGGATTGAGGATTGAGGATTGAAGATTGAGGATTGAGGATTGAGGTTTGAGGATTGAAGATTGAGTATTGAGGATTGATGGCTGTGGATTGAGGAATGAGGATTGAGGATTGAGTATTGAAGGTTGAGGATTGGGGATTGAGGATTGACGATTGAGGATTGAGGATTGAAGATTGAGAATTGGGTATTGAGGATTGAAGAATGAGGATTGAGGATTGAGGATTGAGGATTGAGGATTGAAGATTGAGTATTGAGTATTGAGAATTGAAGGTTGAGGATTGGGTATTGCGGATCGAAGATTGAGTACTGAGGGCTGAGGATTGTGGATTGAGGATCGAGGATTGAGGATTGAGGATTGAAGATTGAGTATTGAGGATTGATGGCTGAGGATTGAGGAATGAGGATTGAGGATTGAGTATTGAAGGTTGAGGCTTGGGGATTGAGGATTGACGATTGAGGATTGAGGATTGAAGATTGAGGATTGGGTATTGAGGATTGAAGATTGAGGATTGGGGATTGAGGATTGACGATTGAGGATTGAGTATTGAGGATTGAGAATTGAGGATTGAGGATTGAAGATTGAGTATTGAGGATTGAAGATTGAGAATTGAGGATTGAGGATTGAGGATTGAAGATTGAGGATTGAGGATTGAGGATTAAAGGTTGAGCATTGAGGATTGAGGATTGAGGATTGATGATTGAGGATTGAGGATTGAGGATTGAGGATTGAGGATTGAGTATTGAAGATTGAGGATTGATGATTGAGGATTGAGGATTGAGGATTGGGGATTGAGTATTGGGGATTGAGGATTGAAGATTGAGGATTGAGGATTGAGGATTAATGATTGAGTATTGAGGATTGAAGATTGAGAATTGAGGATTGATGATTGAACATTGTGGACTGAGTGTTGAGGGTTGAGTGATGAGAATTGATGCTTGTGGATAGAGATTTGAAGATTGCAGATTGGGTATTGAGTATTGAAAACTGTGAATTGAGGATATTCTATTGGGGATTGAGGATTGACAACTGATTGTTGAGTACTGAGGGCTGAAGATTGAGGATTCAGGATTGAGGATTCAGAATTGTGGTTTGAGGACTGAGGATTGATGATTGAAGATTGAGTGTTGAGGGTTGGGGATTGAGGATTGAGGATTGAGGATTGAGGTTGAGGGCTGAGGGTTGAAGATTGAAGTGTGAGGACTCAGGACTGAGGATTGAGGATTGAGAATTGAGGATTGAGTATTGAGGATTCAAGATTGAGGATAGGGTATTGAGGATTGAAGAATGAGGATCGAGGATGGTCGATTGAGGATTGAGATTTGAAGATTGAGTATTCAGGATTGGAGATTGACGATTGAGGATTGAGGATTGAGGATCGAGGATTGAAGATTGAGAATTGAGGATTGAGGATTGAGGATTGAAGATGAGGGCTGAGGGTTGAGGATAGAGGTTTGAGGGCTGAGGATTGAGGATTAAGGATTGAGAGTTGAGGATTGAGGATTGAGGACTGAAGATTGAGGATTGGGTATTGAGGATTGAAGAATGAGCATTGAGGATTGAGGATTGAGGATTGAGGATTGAAGATTGAGGATTGAGGATTGAGGATTGAGGATTGAAGATTGAGTATTGAGGATTGATGGCTGTGGATTGAGGATTGAGGACTGAAGATTGAATATTGATGATTGAAGATCGATGATTGAGGTTTGAGGGTTGTGGATTGACGATTGAAGATTGAGGATAGGGGACTGGGTGTTGATGGCTGAGTGATGAGAATTGATGTTTGTGGATAGAGATATGAAGGTTGCAGGTTGAGTATTGCGTATGGAAAACTCTGAACTGAGGATATTCTAGTGAGGATTGAGGATTGACAACTGATTGTTGAGGACTGAGGGCTGAAGATTGAGGATTCAGGGTTGAGGATTCAGGACTGTGGTTTGAGGACTGTGGATTGAGGATTGAGGATAGGGGATTGAGGATTGAGGATCCAGGATTGAAGATTGAAGATTGGGTATTGAGGATTGAACATTGAGGATTGAGAATTGAGGATTGAGGATTGAGGATTGAGGATTGAGGATTGAAGATTGAATATTGATCATTGAAGGTTGAGGATTGAGGATTGAGGGTTGTGGATTCAGGACGAGGACTGAGGGTTGAGTATTGATGTTTGTGGTCTGAGGATTGAGGATAGAGGATTGAGAATTGAGGATTGAGGATTGAGGATTGAAGATTGAGGATTGGGTATTGAGGGTTGAAGAATGAGGACTGAGGGTTGAGGATCGAGTATTGAGGATTGAAGATTGAGTATTGAGGATTGAAGATTGAGGATTGAGGATTGAGGATTGAGGACTGAGGATTGAGGATTGAAGATTGAGGATTGAGGATTGAGGATTAAAGGTTGAGCATTGAGGATTGAGGATTGAGGATTGATGATTGAGGATTGAGGATTGAGGATTGAGGATTGAGGATTGAGTATTGAAGATTGAGGATTGATGATTGAGGATTGAGGATTGAGGATTGGGGATTGAGTATTGGGGATTGAGGATTGAAGATTGAGGATTGAGGATTGAGGATTAATGATTGAGTATTGAGGATTGAAGATTGAGAATTGAGGATTGAGAATTGAACATAGTGGACTGAGTGTTGAGGGTTGAGTGATGAGAATTGATGCTTGTGGATAGAGAGTTGAAGATTGCAGATTGGGTATTGAGTATTGAAAACTGTGAATTGAGGATATTCTATTGGGGATTGAGGATTGACAACTGATTGTTGAGTACTGAGGGCTGAAGATTGAGGATTCAGGATTGAGGATGCAGAATTGTGGTTTGAGGACTGAGGATTGATGATTGAAGATTGAGTATTGAGGGTTGGGGATTGAGGATTGAGGATTGAGGATTGAGGTTGAGGGCTGAGGGTTGAAGATTGAAGTGTGAGGACTCAGGACTGAGGATTGAGGATTGAGAATTGAGGATTGAGTATTGAGGATTGAAGATTGAGGATAGGGTATTGAGGATTGAAGAATGAGGATCGAGGATGGTCGATTGAGGATTGAGGTTTGAAGATTGAGTATTCAGGATTGGAGATTGACGATTGAGGATTGAGGATTGAGGATCGAGGAATGAAGATTGAGAATTGAGGATTGAGGATTGAGGATTGAAGATGAGGACTGAGGGTTGAGGATAGAGGTTTGAGGGCTGAGGATTGAGGATTAAGGATTGAGAGTTGAGGATTGAGGATTGAGGATTGAAGATTGAGGATTGGGTATTGAGGATTGAAGAATGAGCATTGAGGATTGAGGATTGAGGATTGAGGATTGAAGATTGAGGATTGAGGATTGAGGTTTGAGGATTGAAGATTGAGTATTGAGGATTGATGGCTGTGGATTGAGGAATGAGGATTGAGGATTGAGTATTGAAGGTTGAGGATTGGGGATTGAGGATTGACGATTGAGGATTGAGGATTGAAGATTGAGGATTGGGTATTGAGGATTGAAGAATGAGGATTGAGGATTGAGGATTGAGGATTGAGGATTGAAGATTGAGTATTGAGTATTGAGGATTGAAGGTTGAGGATTGGGTATTGCGGATCGAAGATTGTGTACTGAGGGCTGAGGATTGTGGATTGAGGATCGAGGATTGAGGTTTGAGGATTGAAGATTGAGTATTGAGGATTGATGGCTGAGGATTGAGGAATGAGGATTGAGGATTGAGTATTGAAGATTGAGGCTTGGGGATTGAGGATTGACGATTGAGGATTGAGGATTGAAGATTGAGGATTGGGTATTGAGGATTGAAGAATGAGGATTGAGGATTGAGGATTGAGGATTGAGGATTGAAGATTGAGTATTGAGGATTGAAGATTGAGGATTGAGTATTGAAGATTGAGGATTGGGGATTGAGTATTGACGATTGAGGATTGAGTATTGAGGATTGAGAATTGAGGATTGAGGATTGAAGATTGAGTATTGAGGATTGAAGATTGAGAATTGAGGTTTGAGGACTGAGGATTGAGGATTGAGGATTGAGAGTTGAGGATTGAGGATTGAGGATTGAAGATTGAGGATTGGGTATTGAGGATTGAAGAATCCGCATTGAGGATTGAGGATTGAGGATTGAGGATTGAAGATTGAGGATTGAGGATTGAGGTTTGAGAATTGAAGATTGAGTATTGAGGGTTGAAGACTGAGGATTGAGGATTGAGGATTGATAATTGAGGATTGAGGATTGACGATTGAAGATTGAGGATTGGGGACTGAGAGTTGATGGTTGAGTGATGAGTATTGATGTTTGTGGATAGAGATATGAAGATTGCAGATTGAGTATTGCGTATGGAAAACTCTGAACTGAGGATATTCTAGTGAGGATTGAGGATTGACAGCTGATTGTTGATGACTGAGGTCTGAAGATTGAGGATTCAGGATTGAGGATTCAGGACTGTGGTTTGCGGACTGAGGATTGAAGATTGAAGATTGAGTATTGAGGGTTGAGGATTGAGGATTGAGTATTGAAGATTGAGGATTGATGATTGAGGATTGAGGATTGAGGATTGAGGATTGAGTATTGGGGATTGAGGATTGAAGATTGAGGATTGAGGATTGAGGATTAATGATTGAGTATTGAGGATTGAAGATTGAGAATTGAGGATTGAGGATTGAACATTGTGGACTGAGTGTTGAGGGTTGAGTGATGAGAATTGATGCTTGTGTATAGAGATTTGAAGATTGCAGATTGGGTATTGAGTATTGAAAACTGTGAATTGAGGATATTCTATTGGGGATTGAGGATTGACAACTGATTGTTGAGTACTGAGGGCTGAAGATTGAGGATTCAGGATTGAGGATTCAGAATTGTGGTTTGAGGACTGAGGATTGAAGATTGAGGATTGAAGATTGAAGATTGAGGAATGAGGATTGAGGATTGAGTATTGAAGATTGAGGATTGGGGATTGAGGATTGACGATTGAGGATTGAGGAATGAAGATTGAGGATTGGGTATTGAGGATTGAAGAATGAGGATTGAGGATTGAGGATTGAGGATTGAGGATTGAAGATTGAGTATTGAGTATTGAGGATTGAAGGTTGAGGATTGGGTATTGCGGATCGAATATTGAGTATTGAGGGCTGAGGATTGTGGATTGAGGATCGAGGATTGAGGATTGAGGATTGAAGATTGAGTATTGAGGATTGATGGCTGAGGATTGAGGAATGAGGTTTGAGGATTGAGTATTGAAGATTGAGGCCTGGGGATTGAGGATTGACGATTGAGGATTGAGGATTGAAGATTGAGGATTGGGTATTGAGGACTGAAGAATGAGGATTGAGGATTGAGGATTGAGGATTGAGGATTGAAGATTGAGTATTGAGGATTGAAGATTGAGCATTGAGGATTGAAGATTGAGGATTGGGTATTGAGGATTGAAGAATGAGCATAGAGGATTGAGGACTGAGGATTGAGGATTGAAGGTTGAGGATTGAGGATTGAGGTTTGAGAATTGAAGATTGAGTATTGAGGGTTGAAGACTGAGGATTGAGGATTGAGGATTGATAATTGAGGATTGAGGATTGACGATTGAAGATTGAGGATTGGGGACTGAGAGTTGATGGTTGAGTGATGAGAATTCATGTTTGTGGATAGAGATATGAAGATTGCAGATTGAGTATTGCGTATGGAAAACTCTGAACTGAGGATATTCTAGTGAGGATTGAGGATTGACAGCTGATTGTTGAGGACTGAGGTCTGAAGATTGAGGATTCAGGGTTGAGGATTCAGGACTGTGGTTTGAGGACTGTGGATTGAGGATTGAGGATTGGGGATTGAGGATTGAGGATCGAGGATTGAAGATTGAAGATTGGGTATTGAGGATTGAACATTGAGGATTGAGAATTGAGGATTGAGGATTGAGGATTGAGGATTGAAGATTGAATATTGATTATTGAAGGTTGAGGATTGAGGATTGAGGGTTGTGGATTCAGGACGAGGACCGAGGGTAGAGTATTGATGTTTGAGGTCTGAGGATTGAGGATAGAGAATTGAGAATTGAGGATTGAGTATTGAGGATTGAAGATTGAGGATTGGGTATTGAGGATTGAAGAATGAGTACTGAGGATTGAGGATCGAGTATTGAGGATTGAAGATTGAGTATTGAGGATTGAAGATTGAGGATTGAGGATTGAGGATTGAGGATTGAGTATTGAGGATTGAAGACTGAGGATTGAGGATTGAGGACTGAGGATTGAGGATTGAGGATTGAGGATTGGGGATTGAGGACTGAAGATTGAATATTGATGATTGAAGATCGATGATTGAGGATTGAGGGTTGTGGATTGAGGACGAGGACTGAGGGTTGAGTATTGATGTCTGAGGTCTGAGGATTGAGGACTGAGGATTGAGAATTGAGGATTGAGGGTTGAGGATTGATGATTGAGGATTGAAGATTGAATATTGATGATTGAAGGTTGTGGATTGAGGATTGAGGATTGAAGATTGAGTATTGAGGATTGAAGATTGAGGATTGAGGATTGAGGATTGAGGATTGACGATTGAAGATTGAGGATAGGGGACTGAGTGTTGATGGCTGAGTGATGAGAATTGATGTTTGTGGATTGAGATATGAAGGTTGCAGATTGAGTATTGCGTATGGAAAACTCTGAACTGAGGATATTCTAGTGAGGATTGAGGATTGACAACTGATTGTTGAGGACTGAGGGCTGAAGATTGAGGATTCAGGATTGAGGATTCAGGACTGTGGTTTGAGGACTGTGGATTGAGGATTGAGGATTGGGGATTGAGGATTGAGGATCGAGGATTGAAGATTGAAGATTTCGTATTGAGGATTGAACATTGAGGATTGAGAATTGAGGATTGAGGATTGAGGATTGAGGATTGAAGATTGAATATTGATCATTGAAGGTTGAGGATTGAGGATTGAGGGTTGTGGATTCAGGACGAGGACTGAGGGTTGAGTATTGATGTTTGAGGTCTGAGGATTGAGGATAGAGGATTGAGAATTGAGGATTGAGGATTGAGGATTGAAGATTGGGGATTGGGTATTGAGGATTGAAGAATGAGGACTGAGGGCTGAGGATCGAGTATTGAGGATTGAAGATTGAGTATTGCGGATTGAAGATTGAGGATTGAGGATTGAGGATTGAGGATTGAGAATTGAGGATTGAGGATTGAGGATTGAAGAGTGAGGATTGAGGATTGAGGATTAAAGGTTGAGCATTGAGGATTGAGGATTGAGGATTGATGATTGAGGATTGAGGATTGAGGATTGAGGTTGAGGGCTGAGGGTTGAAGATTGAAGTGTGAGGACTCAGGACTGAGGATTGAGGATTGAGAATTGAGGATTGAGTATTGAGGATTGAAGATTGAGGATAGGGTATTGAGGATTGAAGAATGAGGATCGAGGATGGTCGATTAAGGATTGAGGTTTGAAGATTGAGTATTCAGGATTGGAGATTGACGATTGAGGATTGAGGATTGAGGATCGAGGAATGAAGATTGAGAATTGAGGATTGAGGATTGAGGATTGAAGATGAGGACTGAGGGTTGAGGATAGAGGTTTGAGGGCTGAGGATTGAGGATTAAGGATTGAGAGTTGAGGATTGAGGATTGAGGATTGAAGATTGAGGATTGGGTATTGAGGATTGAAGAATGAGCATTGAGGATTGAGGATTGAGGATTGAGGATTGAAGATTGAGGATTGAGGATTGAGGTTTGAGGATTGAAGATTGAGTATTGAGGATTGATGGCTGTGGATTGAGGAATGAGGATTGAGGATTGAGTATTGAAGGTTGAGGATTGGGGATTGAGGATTGACGATTGAGGATTGAGGATTGAAGATTGAGGATTGGGTATTGAGGATTGAAGAATGAGGATTGAGGATTGAGGATTGAGGATTGAGGATTGAAGATTGAGTATTGAGTATTGAGGATTGAAGGTTGAGGATTGGGTATTGCGGATCGAAGATTGAGTACTGAGGGCTGAGGATTGTGGATTGAGGATCGAGGATTGAGGTTTGAGGATTGAAGATTGAGTATTGAGGATTGATGGCTGAGGATTGAGGAATGAGGATTGAGGATTGAGTATTGAAGATTGAGGCTTGGGGATTGAGGATTGACGATTGAGGATTGAGGATTGAAGATTGAGGATTGGGTATTGAGGATTGAAGAATGAGGATTGAGGATTGAGGATTGAGGGTTGAGGATTGAAGATTGAGTATTGAGGATTGAAGATTGAGGATTGAGTATTGAAGATTGAGGATTGGGGATTGGGGATTGAGTATTGACGATTGAGGATTGAGTATTGAGGATTGAGAATTGAGGATTGAGGATTGAAGATTGAGTATTGAGGATTGAAGATTGAGAATTGAGGTTTGAGGACTGAGGATTGAGGATTGAGGATTGAGAGTTGAGGATTGAGGATTGAGGATTGAAGATTGAGGATTGGGTATTGAGGATTGAAGAATGAGCATTGAGGATTGAGGATTGAGGATTGAGGATTGAAGATTGAGGATTGAGGATTGAGGTTTGAGAATTGAAGATTGAGTATTCAGGGTTGAAGACTGAGGATTGAGGATTGAGGATTGATAATTGAGGATTGAGGATTGACGATTGAAGATTGAGGATTGGGGACTGAGAGTTCATGGTTGAGTGATGAGTATTGATGTTTGTGGATAGAGATATGAAGATTGCAGATTGAGTATTGCGTATGGAAAACTCTGAACTGAGGATATTCTAGTGAGGATTGAGGATTGACAGCTGATTGTTGATGACTGAGGTCTGAAGATTGAGGATTCAGGATTGAGGATTCAGGACTGTGGTTTGCGGACTGAGGATTGAGGATTGAGGTTGAGGGCTGAGGGTTGAAGATTGAGGTGTGAGGACTCAGGACTGAGGATTGAGGATTGAGAATTGAGGATTGAGTATTGAGGATTGAAGATTGAGGATAGGGTATTGAGGATTGAAGATTGAGTATTGAGGATTGAAGATTGAGGATTGAGGACTGAGGATTGAGGATTGAGGATTGAGGATTGAGGATTGAGGATTGAAGATTGAGTATTGAGGATTGAAGATTGAAGGTTGGGTATTGAGGATTGAACATTGAGGATTGAGGATTGAGGATTGAGGATTGTGGGTTGAGGATTGATGATTGAGGATTGAAGATTGAATATTGATGATTGAAGGTTGTGGATTGAGGATTGAGGATTGAAGATTGAGTATTGAAGATTGAAGGTTGAGGATTGAGGATTGAGGATTGAGGATTGACGATTGAAGATTGAGGATAGGGGACTGAGTGTTGATGGCTGAGTGATGAGAATTGATGTTTGTGGATTGAGATATGAAGGTTGCAGGTTGAGTATTGCGTATGGAAAACTCTGAACTGAGGATATTCTAGTGAGGATTGAGGATTGACAACTGATTGTTGAGGACTGAGGGCTGAAGATTGAGGATTCAGGATTGAGGATTCAGGACTGTGGTTTGAGGACTGTGGATTGAGGATTGAGGATTGGGGATTGAGGATTGAGGATCGAGGATTGAAGATTGAAGATTGGGTATTGAGGATTGAACATTGAGGATTGAGAATTGAGGATTGAGGATTGAGGATTGATGATTGAGTATTGAAGACTGAATATTGATCATTGAAGGTTGAGGATTGAGGATTGAGGGTTGTGGATTCAGGACGAGGACTGAGGGTTGAGTATTGATGTTTGTGGTCTGAGGATTGAGGATAGAGGATTGAGAATTGAGGATTGAGGATTGAGGATTGAAGATTGAGGATTGGGTATTGAGGATTGAAGAATGAGGACTGAGGGTTGAGGATCGAGTATTGAGGATTGAAGATTGAAGATTGAGTATTGAGAATTGAAGATTGAGGATTGAGGATTGAGGATTGAGGATTGAGGATTGAGGATTGAAGATTGAGGATTGAGGATTGAGGATTAAAGGTTGAGCATTGAGGATTGAGGATTGAGGATTGATGATTGAGGATTGAGGATTGAGGGTTGAGGGTTGAGGATTGAGTACTGAAGATTGAGGATTGATGATTGAGGATTGAGGATTGAGGATTGAGTATTGGGAATTGAGGATTGAAGATTGAGGATTGAGGATTGAGGATTAATGATTGAGTATTGAGGATTGAAGATTGAGAATTGAGGATTGAGGATTGAACATTGTGGACTGAGTGTTGAGGGCTGAGTGATGAGAATTGATGCTTGTGGATAGAGACTTGAAGATTGCAGATTGGGTATTGAGTATTGAAAACTGTGAATTGAGGATATTCTATTGGGGATTGAGGATTGACAACTGATTGTTGAGTACTGAGGGCTGAAGATTGAGGATTCAGGATTGAGGATTCAGAATTGTGGTTTGAGGACTGAGGACTGAAGATTGAAGATTGAGTATTGAGGGTTGGGGATTGAGGATTGAGGATTGAGGATTGAGGTTGAGGGCTGAGGGTTGAAGATTGAAGTGTGAGGACTCAGGACCGAGGATTGAGGATTGAGAATTGAGGATTGAGTATTGAGGATTGAAGATTGAGGATAGGGTATTGAGGATTGAAGAATGAGGATCGAGGATGGTCGATTGAGGATTGAGGTTTGAAGATTGAGTATTCAGGATTGGAGATTGACGATTGAGGATTGAGGATTGAGGATCGAGGAATGAAGATTGAGAATTGAGGATTGAGGATTGAGGATTGAAGATGAGGGCTGAGGGTTGAGGATAGAGGTTTGAGGGCTGAGGATTGAGGATTAAGGATTGATAGTTGAGGATTGAGGATTGAGGATTGAAGATTGAGGATTGGGTATTGAGGACTGAAGAATGAGCATTGAGGATTGAGGATTGAGGATTGAAGATTGAGGATTGAGGATTGAGGTTTGAGGATTGAAGATTGAGTATTGAGGATTGATGGCTGTGGATTGAGGAATGAGGATTGAGGATTGAGTATTGAAGGTTGAGGATTGGGGATTGAGGATTGACGATTGAGGATTGAGGATTGAAGATTGAGAATTGGGTATTGAGGATTGAAGAATGAGGATTGAGGATTGAGGATTGAGGATTGAGGATTGAAGATTGAGTATTGAGTATTGAGAATTGAAGGTTGAGGATTGGGTATTGCGGATCGAAGATTGAGGATTGAGGATTGAGGATTGAGGATTGAGGGTTGAGGATTGATGATTGAGGATTGAAGATTGAATATTGATGATTGAAGGTTGTGGATTGAGGATTGAGGATTGAAGATTGAGTATTGAGGATTGAAGGTTGAGGATTGAGGATTGAGGATTGAGGATTGACGATTGAAGATTGAGGATAGGGGACTGAGTGTTGATGGCTGAGTGATGAGAATTGATGTTTGTGGATAGAGATATGAAGGTTGCAGGTTGAGTATTGCGTATGGAAAACTCTGAACTGAGGATATTCTAGTGAGGATTGAGGATTGACAACTGATTGTTGAGGACTGAGGGCTGAAGATTGAGGATTCAGGGTTGAGGATTCAGGACTGTGGTTTGAGGACTGTGGATTGAGGATTGAGGATAGGGGATTGAGGATTGAGGATCCAGGATTGAAGATTGAAGATTGGGTATTGAGGATTGAACATTGAGGATTGAGAATTGAGGATTGAGGATTGAGGATTGAGGATTGAAGATTGAATATTGATCATTGAAGGTTGAGGATTGAGGATTGAGGGTTGTGGATTCAGGACGAGGACTGAGGGTTGAGTATTGATGTTTGAGGTCTGAGGATTGAGGATAGAGGATTGAGAATTGAGGATTGAGGATTGAGGATTGAAGATTGGGGATTGGGTATTGAGGATTGAAGAATGAGGACTGAGGGCTGAGGATCGAGTATTGAGGATTGAAGATTGAGTATTGCGGATTGAAGATTGAGGATTGAGGATTGAGGATTGAGGATTGAGAATTGAGGATTGAGGATTGAGGATTGAAGAGTGAGGATTGAGGATTGAGGATTAAAGGTTGAGCATTGAGGATTGAGGATTGAGGATTGATGATTGAGGATTGAGGATTGAGGATTGAGGTTGAGGGCTGAGGGTTGAAGATTGAAGTGTGAGGACTCAGGACTGAGGATTGAGGATTGAGAATTGAGGATTGAGTATTGAGGATTGAAGATTGAGGATAGGGTATTGAGGATTGAAGAATGAGGATCGAGGATGGTCGATTGAGGATTGAGGTTTGAAGATTGAGTATTCAGGATTGGAGATTGACGATTGAGGATTGAGGATTGAGGATCGAGGAATGAAGATTGAGAATTGAGGATTGAGGATTGAGGATTGAAGATGAGGACTGAGGGTTGAGGATAGAGGTTTGAGGGCTGAGGATTGAGGATTAAGGATTGAGAGTTGAGGATTGAGGATTGAGGATTGAAGATTGAGGATTGGGTATTGAGGATTGAAGAATGAGCATTGAGGATTGAGGATTGAGGATTGAGGATTGAAGATTGAGGATTGAGGATTGAGGATTGAGGATTGAGGATTGAAGATTGAATATTGATCATTGAAGGTTGAGGATTGAGGATTGAGGGTTGTGGATTCAGGACGAGGACTGAGGGTTGAGTATTGATGTTTGAGGTCTGAGGATTGAGGATAGACGATTGAGAATTGAGGATTGAGGATTGAGGATTGAAGATTGAGGATTGGGTATTGAGGATTGAAGAATGAGGACTGAGGGTTGAGGATCGAGTATTGAGGATTGAAGATTGAGTATTGAGGATTGAAGATTGAGGATTGAGGATTGAGGATTGAGGATTGAGGATTGAGGATTGAGGATTGAGGATTGAACATTGAGGACTGAGTGTTGAGGGTTGAGTGACGAGAATTGATGTTTGTGGATAGAGATTTGAAGAACGCAGATTGAGTATTGAGTATTGAAAACAGTGAAATGAGGATATTCTATTGAGGATTGAGGATTGTCACCTGATTGTTGAGGACTGTGGGCTGAAGCTTGAGTATTCAGGATTGAGGATTCAGATTTGAGGTTTGAGGACTGAGGATTGGGGATTGAGGATTGAAGATTGAGTTTTGAGGATTGAGAATTGAGGATTGAGGATTGAGGATTGAAGATTGATGATTGGGTGTTGAGGATTGAAGAATGAGGATTGAGGATTGAGGATTGAGGATTGAGGATTGAAGATTGAGTATTGAGAATTGAATATTGATGATTGAGGATTGTGGATTGAGAATTGAGGATTGAACGTTGAGCACAGAGTGTTGAGAGTTGAGTAATGGGAATTGGTGTTTGTGGATAGAGGTTTGAAGATTGCAGATTGAGGATTGAGTATTGAGAAATGTGAATTGAGAATATTCTATTGAGGATTGAGGATTGAGAACTGATTGTTGAGGACTGAGGGCTGAAGATTGAGGATTCAGGATTGAGGATTCATAATTGAGGTTTGAGGACTGAGGATTGAGGATTGAAGGTTTATTATTGAGGATTGAAGATTGAGGATTGAGGATTTAGGATCGAGGATTGAGGATGTGGGCTGAGGGTTGGGGATTGAGGTTTGAGGATTGAGGACTGAGGATTGAGGGTTGATGATTGAGTATTGAGGATTGAAGACTGAGGATTGAGGATTGAGGATTGAGGATTGAGGACTGAGGATTGAGAATTGAGGATTGAGGCTTGAGGATTGAAGATTGAGGATTGGGTATTGAAGATTGAAGAATGAGGATTGAGGATTGAGGATTGAGGATTGAGGATTGAGGATTGAGGATTGAAGATTGAGTATTGATGATTGAAGATTGAGGATTGAGGACTGAGGATTGAGGATTGAGGATTGAGGATTGAGGATTGAGGATTGAAGATTGAGTATTGAGGATTGAAGATTGAAGGTTGGGTATTGAGGATTGAACATTGAGGATTGAGGATTGAGGATTGAGGATTGAGGGTTGAGGATTGACGATTGAGGATTGAAGATTGAATATTGATGATTGAAGGTTGTGGATTGAGGATTGAGGATTGAAGATTGAGTATTGAGGATTGAAGGTTGAGGATTGAGGATTGAGGATTGAGGATTGACGATTGAAGATTCAGGATAGGGGACTGAGTGTTGATGGCTGAGTGATGAGAATTGATGTTTGTGGATAGAGATATGAAGGTTGCAGGTTGAGTATTGCGTATGGAAAACTCTGAACTGAGGATATTCTAGTGAGGATTGAGGATTGACAACTGATTGTTGAGGACTGAGGGCTGAAGATTGAGGATTCAGGATTGAGGATTCAGGACTGTGGTTTGAGGACTGTGGATTGAGGATTGAGGATTGGGGATTGAGGATTGAGGATCGAGGATTGAAGATTGAAGATTGGGTATTGAGGATTGAACATTGAGGATTGAGAATTGAGGATTGAGGATTGAGGATTGAGGATTGAGTATTGAAGACTGAATATTGATCATTGAAGGTTGAGGATTGAGGATTGAGGGTTGTGGATTCAGGACGAGGACTGAGGGTTGAGTATTGATGTTTGTGGTCTGAGGATTGAGGATAGAGGATTGAGAATTGAGGATTGAGGATTGAGGATTGAAGATTGAGGATTGGGTATTGAGGATTGAAGAATGAGGACTGAGGGTTGAGGATCGAGTATTGAGGATTGAAGATTGAGTTTTGAGGATTGAAGATTGAGGATTGAGGATTGAGGATTGAGGATTGAGGATTGAGGATTGAAGATTGAGGATTGAGGATTGAGGATTAAAGGTTGAGCATTGAGGATTGAGGATTGAGGATTGATGATTGAGGATTGAGGATTGAGGGTTGAGGATTGAGGATTGAGTATTGAAGATTGAGGATTGATGATTGAGGATTGAGGATTGAGGATTGAGGATTGAGTATTGGGGATTGAGGATTGAAGATTGAGGATTGAGGATTGAGGATTAATGATTGAGTATTGAGGATTGAAGATTGAGAATTGAGGATTGAGGATTGAACATTGTGGACTGAGTGTTGAGGGTTGAGTGATGAGAATTGATGCTTGTGGATAGAGACTTGAAGATTGCAGATTGGGTATTGAGTATTGAAAACTGTGAATTGAGGATATTCTATTGGGGATTGAGGATTGACAACTGATTGTCGAGTACTGAGGGCTGAAGATTGAGGATTCAGGATTGAGGATTCAGAATTGTGGTTTGAGGACTGAGGACTGAAGATTGAAGATTGAGTATTGAGGGTTGGGGATTGAGGATTGAGGATTGAGGATTGAGGTTGAGGGCTGAGGGTTGAAGATTGAAGTGTGAGGACTCAGGACCGAGGATTGAGGATTGAGAATTGAGGATTGAGTATTGAGGATTGAAGATTGAGGATAGGGTATTGAGGATTGAAGAATGAGGATCGAGGATGGTCGATTGAGGATTGAGGTTTGAAGATTGAGTATTCAGGATTGGAGATTGACGATTGAGGATTGAGGATTGAGGATTGAGGATCGAGGAATGAAGATTGAGAATTGAGGATTGAGGATTGAGGATTGAAGATGAGGGCTGAGGGTTGAGGA
Organism: Calliopsis andreniformis; assembly: GCF_051401765.1. Taxonomy (NCBI): domain Eukaryota; kingdom Metazoa; phylum Arthropoda; class Insecta; order Hymenoptera; family Andrenidae; genus Calliopsis; species Calliopsis andreniformis. The sequence continues at coordinate 3,653,830 of NW_027480463.1, read as the reverse complement.
TAGAGGTTTGAGGGCTGAGGATTGAGGATTGAGGATTAAAGGTTGAGCATTGAGGATTGAGGATTGAGGATTGATGATTGAGGATTGAGGATTGAGGATTGAGGATTGAGGATTGAGGATTGAAGATTGAGGATTGAGGATTGAGGATTAAAGGTTGAGCATTGAGGATTGAGGATTGAGGATTGATGATTGAGGATTGAGGATTGAGGGTTGAGGATTGAGGATTGAGTATTGAAGATTGAGGATTGATGATTGAGGATTGAGGATTGAGGATTGAGCATTGAGGATTGAGGATTGAGGATTGATGATTGAGGATTGAGGATTGAGGGTTGAGGATTGAGGATTGAGTATTGAAGATTGAGGATTGATGATTGAGGATTGAGGATTGAGGATTGAGGATTGAGTATTGGGGATTGAGGATTGAAGATTGAGGATTGAGGATTGAAGATTGAGGATTGGGTATTGAGGATTGAAGAATGAGCATTGAGGATTGAGGATTGAGGATTGAGGATTGAAGATTGAGGATTGAGGATTGAGGTTTGAGGATTGAAGGTTGAGTATTGAGGGTTGAAGATTGAGGATTGAGGATTGAGGATTGATAATTGAGGATTGAGGATTGACGATTGAAGATTGAGGATTGGGGACTGAGAGTTGATGGCTGAGTGATGAGAATTGATGTCTGTGGATAGAGATATGAAGATTGCAGATTCAGTATTGAGTATTGAAACCTGTGAATTGAGGATATTCTATTGAGGATTGAGGATTGACAACTGATTGTTGAGGACTGAGGGCTGAAGATTGAGGATTCAGGATTGAGGATTCAGAATTGAGGTTTGAGGACTGAGGATTGAGGATTGAGGATTGAGGATTGAGGATTGAGGATTGAGGATTGAAGATTCAGTATTGAGGATTGAAGATTGAGGGTTGAGGATTGAGGATTGAGGATTGAGGATTGAGGATTGAGGATGAGGGCTGAGGGTTGAAGATTGAGGTTTGATGACTCAGGACTGAGGATTGAGGATTGAGAATTGAGGATTGAGGATTGAGGATTGAAGATTGAGGATAGGGTATTGAGGATTGAAGAATGAGGATTGAGGATGGGCGATTGAGGATTGAGGATTGAAGATTGAGTATTCAGGATTGGAGATTGACGATTGAGGATTGAGGATTGAGGATCGAGGATTGAGGATTGAGGATTGAAGATTGAGTTTTGAGGATTGAAGGTTGAGGATTGAGGATTGAGGATTGAGGATTGAGTATTGAGGATTGAGAATTGAAGATTGAGGATTGGGGACTGAGTGTTGAGCGTTGAGTGATGAGGATTGATGTTTGTGGATAGTGATTTGAAGATTGCAGATTGAGTATTGAGTATCGAAACCTGCGAATTGAGGATATTCTATTGAGGATTGAGGATTGACAACTGATTGTTGAGGACTGAGGGCTGAAGATTGAGGATTCAGGGTTGAGGGTTCAGAATTGAGGTTTGAGTACTGAGGATTGAGGATTGAGGACTGAGGATTGAGGATTGAGGATTGAGGATTGAGGATTGATGTTTGAGGATTGAGGGTTGAGGACTGACGACTGAGGATGGAGAATTGAGGATGGAGCATTGAGGATTGAAGATTGAGGACTGGGGATTGAGGATTAAAGATTGAGGATTAAGGATTTAGGATTCGGGACTAAGGATCTAGGATTGAATATTGATTATTGAGGATTGAAGATTGAGGATTGAGGATTGAGGATTGAGAATGGAGAATTGAGGATAAGGACTGAGGTTTGAGGGTTGAGGTTTGAGGAATGAGGATTGAGGATTGAGGATTGAGGATTCAAGATTGAGTATTGATGATTGAAGATTGAGGATTCAGGATTGAGGGTTGAGGATTGAGGACGAGGACTGACGGTTGAGGATTGTGGTTTGAGGATTGAGGATTGAGGATTGAGAATTGAGGATGAGGACTGAGGTTTGAGGACTGAGGTTTGAGGAATGAGGATTGAGGATTGAGGATTGCGGATTGAGGATTGAGGATTGGGGATTGAGGGTTGAATGTTGAGTGTTGAGGATTGAAGTTTGAGGATTGACGATTGAGGATTGAGGATTGAGGATGATGGCTGAGGTTTGAGGATTGAGTATAGAGAGTTGAGGATTGAGGATTGAGGATTGAAGATTGAGATTTGGGTATTGAGGATTGAAGAATGAGGATTGAGGATTGTGTATTGAGGATTGAGGATTGAGTATTGAGGATTGAAGGTTGAGGATTGAGGGTTGAGGATTGAGAATTGAAGATTGAGGATTGAGTATTGGGGGTTGAGGGTTGTGGACGAGGACTAACGGTTGAGTATTGATGTTTGAGGTCTGAGGATTGAGGATTGAGGATTGAGGATTGAAGAATAAGGATTGAGGATTGAGGATTGAGGATTGAGGATTGAGGATTGAAGATTGAGCATTCAGGATTGGAGATGGACGATTGAGGTTTGAGGACCGAGGATTGAGGATTGGGGATTGAAGATTGAGTATTGGGGATTGAGGATTGACGATTGAGGATTGAGAATTGAGGCTTGAGGATTGAGGAATGAGCATTGAAGATTGAGTATTGAGGATTGAACGTTGAGGATTGTGGATTGAGGATTGAGGATTGAGGATTGAATATTGAGGATTGGGGACTGAGTGTTGAGGATTGAGAATTGAGGATTGAGGATTGAGGGTTGAAGGTTGAGGATTGGGTATTGAGGATTGAAGAATGAGGATTGAGGATTGAGGATTGAGGATTGAGGATTGAAGATTGAGTATTGAGGATTGAAGATTGACGATCGAGGATTGGGAATTGAGGATTGAGTATTGAGGATTGAGGATTGAAGATTGAGTATTGAGGATTGAAGGTTGAGGATTGAGGATTGAGGATTGGGGATTGACAATTGAATATTCAGGATTGGGGACTGAGTGTTGAGGGTTGAATGATGAGAATTGACGTTTGTGGATAGAGATTTGAAGATTGCAGATTGAGTATTGAGTATTGAAAACTGTGAATTGATGATATTCTATTGAGGATTGAGGATTGACAACTGATTGTTGAGGACTGAGGTCTGAAGATTGAGGATTCAGGATTGAGGATTCAGGATTGAGGTTTGAGGAGAGAGGACCGAGGATTGAGGATTGAGGATTGAGAATTGAGGATTGAGGATTGAGGATTGAGGATTGAAGATTGAGGATTGGCTGTTGAGGATTGAACATTGAGGAGTGAGTATTGAGGATTGAGGATTGAGTATTGGAGATTGAGTATTGAGGATTGAAGATTGAGGATTGAGGATTGAGGACTGAGGATTGGGGATTGAGGATTGAGGTTTGCGGATAGAAAATTGAGGATTGGGTATTGCGGATTGAACATTGAGGATTGAGGATTGAGGATTGAGGATTGAGGGTTGAAGATTGAGGATTGGGTTTTGAGGATTGAAGTATGAGGATTGAGGATTGAGGATTGAAGATTGAGTACTGAGGATTGAAGATTGAGGATTGAGGATTGAGGGTTGAGGATTGAGGATTGAAGATTGAGTACTGCGGATTGAAGATTAAGATTGAGGATTGAGGATTGAGGATTTAGGATTGAGGATTGAGGATTGAAGATTGAGGATTGCGTATTGAGGATGTAACATTGAGGATTGAGGATTGAGTATTGAGGATTGAGGATTGAGGATTGAAGATTGAATATTGATGATTGAAGATTGAGGATCGAGGATTGAGGATTGAGGATTGAGGATTGAGGATTGAGGATTGCGGATAGAAGATGGAGGATTGGGTGTTGAGGATTGAAGAATGAGGATTGAGGATTGAGGATTGAGGATTGAGGATTGAAGATTGAGGATTGAGTATTCGGGTTTGTGGATTGAGGACGAGGACTGACGGTTGAGTATTGATGTTTGAGGTCTGAGGATTGAGGATTGAGGATTGAGAATTGAGGATTGTGGATTGAGGATTGAAGATTGAGGATTCGGTACTGAGGATTGAAGAATGAGGATTGAGGAGTGAGGACTGAGGATTGAGGATTGCAGATTGAGTATTGAGGATTGAAGATTGAGGATTGAGGATTGAGGATTGAGGATTGAGGATTGAGGATTGAGGATTGAAGATTGAGTATTGAGGATCGAAGATTGAGGACTGAGGATTGAGGATTGAGGATTGGGGATTGAAGATTGAGGATTGGGCTTGAGGATTGACGCTTGAGGATTGAGGATTGAGGATGGAGGATTGAAGAGAGAGGACAGAGTGTTGAGGATTGTGTGTTGAGAATTGATGTTTGAGGATTGAGATTTGATTATTGGATATTGTGGATTGAGTATTGAACCATGAGAATTCAGGATATTCTATTGAGTATTGCGAATTGAGGATTGATGGTTGAGTATTGTGTATTGATGGTTGAGGGTTGTGCGTTGAATATTGAGGGTTGCGTGATGAGAATTGATGTTTGTGGATAGAGATTTGAAGATTGCAGGCTGAGTATTGAGTATTGAAACCTGTGAATTGAGGATATTCTATTGAGGATTGAGGATTCACAGCTGATTGTTGAAGTCTGAGGGTTGAATATTGAGGGTTCAGAATTGTGGATTCAGGATTGAGGTTTGAGGACTGGGTATTGAGGATTGAGGATTGAGGATTGAGGATTGAGGATTGAGTATTGAGGATTGAGGATTGAGGATTGAAGATTGAATATTGATGATTGAAGATTGAGGATCGACGATTGAGGGTTGCGGATTGAGGACGAGGACTGAGGGTTGAGTATTGATGTTTGAGGTCTGAGGATTGAGGAATGAGGATTGAGAATTGAGGATTGAGGATTGAGGATTGAAGATTGAGGATTGGGTGTTGAGGATTGAAGAATGAGGATTGAGGATTGAGGGTTGAGGATTGAGTATTGAAGATTGAGTATTGAGGATTGAAGATTGAGGATTGAGGATTGAGGATTGAGGATTGGGGATTGAGGATTGAGGTTTGCGGATAGAAGATTGAGGATTGGGTATTGCGGATTGAACATTGAGGATTGAGGATTGAGGATTGAGGATTGAGGATTGAGGATTGAAGATTGAGGATTGGGTTTTGAGGATTGAAGAATGAGGATTGAGGATTGAGGATAGAAGATTGAGTATTGAGGATTGAAGATTGAGGGTTGAGGATTGAGGGTTGAGGATTGAGGATTGAAGATTGAGTACTGAGGATTGAAGATTAAGATTGAGGATTGAGGACTGAGGATTTAGGATTGAGGATTGAGGATTGAAGATTGAGGATTGCGTATTGAGGATGGAACATTGAGGATTGAGGATTGAGTATTGAGGATTGAGGATTGAGGATTGATGATTGAATATTGATGATTGAAGATTGAGGATCGAGGCTTGAGGGTTGTGGATTGAGGACGAGGACTGAGGGTTGAGTATTGACGTTTGAGGTCTGACGATTTAGGACTGAGGATTGAGAATTGAGGATTGAGGATTGAGGATTGAAGATTGAGGATTGGGTTTTGAGGATTGAAGGATGAGGATTGAGGATTGAGGATTGAGGATTGAGGATTGAAGATTGAGTATTGAGGATTGAAGATTGAGTATTGAGGATTGAGGATTGAGGATTGAGGATTGAGGATTGCGGATAGAAGATGGAGGATTGGGTATTGCGTATTGAACATTGAGGATTGACGATTGAGGATTGAGGATTGAGGATTGAGGACTGAAGATTGAATATTGATGATTGAAGATTGAGGATTGAGGATTGATGTTTGTGGATTGAGGACGAGGACTGAGGGTTGAGTACTGCTGTTTGAGGTCTGAGGATTGAGGATTGAGGATTGTGAAATGAGGATTGAGGATTGAGGATTGAAGATTGAGGATTGGGTCTTGAGGATTGAAGAATGAGGATTGAGGATTGATGATTGAGGATTGAGGATTGAAGACTGAGTGTTGAGGGTTGTGTGATGAGAATTGATGTATGTGGATGAAGATTTGAAGATTGCAGATTGAGTATTGAGTATTGAAAACTGTGAATTGATGATATTCTCTTGAGGATTGAGGATTGACTACTGATTGTTGAGGACTGAGTGCTGAAGGTTGAGGATTCAGGATTGAGGATTCAGGATTGTGGTTTGAGGACCGAGGATTGAGGACTGAGGGTTGAGGATTGAGAATTGAAGATTGAGGATTGAGTATTGGGGGTTGAGGATTGTGGACGAGGACTAACGGTTGAGTATTGATGTTTGAGGTCTGAGGATTGAGGATTGAGGATTGAGAATTGAGGTTTGAGGATTGAAGATTGAGGATTGGGTATTGAGGATTGAAGAATGAGGATTGAGTATTGAGTAATGAGGGTTGAGGATTGAAGATGGAGGATTGAAGACAGAGGACTGACTGTTGAGGAATGAGTGTTGAGAATTGATGTTTGAGGATTGAGATTTGATTATTGGATATTGTGGATTGAGTGCTGAACCATGAGAATTCAGGATATTCTATTGAGTATTGAGAATTGAGGATTGATGGTTGAGTATTGAGGATTGATGGTTGGGGGCTGTGCGTTGAATATTGAGGGTTGAGTGTCGAGAATTGATGTTTGAGGATAGAGCTTAGAAGATTGCAGGCTGAGTATTGAGTATTGAAACCTGTGAATTGAGGATATCCTATTGAGGATTGAGGATTCACAACTGATTGTTGAGGTCTGAGGGCTGAATATTGAGGGTTCAGGATTGTGGATTCAGGATTGAGGACTGAGGACTGAGGATTGAGGATTGAGGATTGAGAATTGAGGATTGAGGATTGAGGATTGAACGTTGAGGATGGCGTATTGAGGATAGAACATTGAGGATTGAGGATTGAGTATTGAGGATTGAGGATTGAGGATTGAAGATTGAATATTGATGATTGAAGATTGAGGATCGAGGATTGAAGGCTGTGGACTGAGGACGAGGACTGAGGGTTGAGCATTGATGTTTGAGGTCTGAGGATTGAGGAATGAGGAGTGAGAATTGAGGATTGAGGATTGAGGATTGAAGATTGAGGATTGGGTGTTGAGGATGGAAGATTGAGGATTGAGGATTGAGGATTGAGGATTGAGGATTGAAGATTGAGTATTGAGGATTGAAGATTGAGGATTGAGGATTGAGGATTGAGTATTGAGGATTGAGGATTGAAGACTGAGTATTGAGGATTGAAGATTGAGAATTGAGGAGTGAGGATTGAGAATTGAGGATTGAGGATTGAGGATTGAAGATTGAGGATTGGGTTTTGAGGATTGAAGAATGAGGATTGAGGATTGAGGATTGAAGATTGAGTATTGAGGATTGAAGATTGAGGATTGAGGATTGAGGGTTGAGGATTGAGGATTGAAGATTGTGTACTGAGGATTGAAGATTAAGATTGAGGATTGAGGATTGAGGATTGAGGATTCAGGATTGAGGATTGAGGATTGAAGATTGAGGATTGCGTATCGAGGATGGAACATTGAGGATTGAGGATTGAGTATTGAGGATTGAGGATTGAGGATTGAAGATCGAATATTGATGATTGAAGATTGAGGATCGCGGATTGAGGTTTGTGGATTGAGGACGAGGGCTGAGGGTTGAGTATTGACGTTTGAGGTCTGAGGATTGAGGATTGAGGATTGAGAGTTGAGGATTGAGGATTGAGGATTGAAGATTGAGGATTGGGTTTTGTGGATTGAAGAATGAGGATTGAGGATTGAGGATTGAGGATTGAGGATTGAAGATTGAGTATTGAGGATTGAAGATAGAGGATTGAGGATTGAGGATTGAGGATTGAGGATTGAGGATTGCGGATAGAAGATGGAGGATTGTGTATTGCGGATTGAACATTGAGGATTGAGGATTGAGGATTGAGGATTGAGGATTGAGGACTGAAGGTTGAATATTGATGATTGAAGATTGAGGATTGAGGATTGATGTTTGTGGATTGAGGACGAGGTCTGAGGGTTGAGTATTGCTGTTTGAGGTCTGAAGATTGAGGATTGAGGATTGAGAAATGAGGATTGAGGATTGAGGATTGAAGATTGAGGATTGGGTGTTGAGGATTGAAGAATGAGGATTGAGGATTGAGGATTGAGGATTGAGGATTGAAGACTGAGTGTTGAGGGTTGTGTGATGAGGATTGATGTTTGTGGATGGAGATTTGAAGATTGCAGATTGAGTATTGAGTATTGAAAACTGTGAATTGATGATATTCTCTTGAGGACTGAGTATCGACAACTAATTGTTGAGGACTGAGGGCTGAAGGTTGAGGATTCAGGATTGAGGATTCAGGATTGTGGTTTGAGGACCGAGGATTGAGGATTGAGGGTTCAGGATTGAGAATTGAAGATTGAGGATTGAGTATTGGGGGTTGAGTATTGAGGACGAGGGCTGACGGTTGAGTATTGATGTTTGAGGTCTGAGGATTGAGGATTGAGGATTGAGAATTGAGGATTGAGGATTGAAGATTGAGGATTGGGTATTGAGGTTTGAAGAATGAGGATTGAGTATTGAGTATTGAGGATTGAGGATTGAAGATGGAGGATTGAAGAGAGAGGACTGAGTGTTGAGGATTGAGTGTTGAGAATTGATGTTTGAGGATTGAGATTTGATTATTGGATATTGTGGATTGAGTATTGAACCATGAGAATTCAGGATATTCTATTGAGTATTGAGAATTGAGGATTGATGGTTGAGTATTCAGGATTGATGTTTGAGGGTTGTGCGTTGAATATTGAGGGTTGAGTGATGAGAATTGATGTTTGTGGATAGAGATTTGAAGATTGCAGGCTGAGTATTGAGTATCGAAACCTGTGAATTGAGGATATTCTATTGAGGATTGAGGATTCACAACTGATTGTTGAGGTCTGAGTGCTGAATATTGAGGGTTCAGGATTGTGGATTCAGGATTGAGGTTCGAGGACTGGGGATTGAGGATTGAGGATTGAGGATTGAGGATTGAGGATTGAGGATTGAAGGTTGAGGATTGCGTATTGAGGATAGAACATTGAGGATTGAGGATTGAGTATTGAGGATTGAGGATTGAGGATTGAAGATTGAATATTGATGATTGAAGTTTGACGATCGACGATTGAGGGTTGCGAATTGAGGACGAGGACTGAGGGTTGAGTATTGATGTTTGAGGTCTGAGGATTGTGGAATGAGGATTGAGAATTGAGGATTGAGGATTGAGGATTGAAGACTGAGGATTGGGTGTTGAGGATTGAAGAATGAGGATTGAGGATTGAGGATTGAGGATCGAGGATTGAAGATTGAGTATTGAGGATTGAAGATGGAGGATTGAGGATTGAGGATTGAGGATCGAAGATTGAGGATTGGGTGTTGAGGATAGAAGAATGTGGATTGAGGATTGAGGATTGAGGATCGAGGATTGAAGATTGAGTATTGAGGATTGAAGACTGAGGATTGAGGGTTGAGGATTGAGAATTGAAGATTGAGGATTCAGTATTGGGGGTTGAGGATTGTGGACGAGGACTAACGGTTGAGTATTGATGTTTGAGGTCTGAGGATTGAGGATTGAGGATTGAGGATTGAAGAATAAGGATTGAGGATTGAGGATTGAGGATTGAGGATTGAGGATTGAAGATTGAGCATTCAGGATTGGAGATGGACGATTGAGGTTTGAGGACCGAGGATTGAGGATTGGGGATTGAAGATTGAGTATTGGGGATTGAGGATTGACGATTGAGGATTGAGAATTGAGGATTGAGGATTGAGGAATGAGCATTGAAGATTGAGTATTGAGGATTGAACGTTGAGGATTGTGGATTGAGGATTGAGGATTGAGGATTGAATATTGAGGATTGGGGACTGAGTGTTGAGGGTTGAGTGATGAGAATTGATGTTTGTGGATAGAGATTTGAAGATTGCAGATTGAGTATTGAGTAATGAAAACTGTGAGTTGATGATATTCTATTCAGTATTGAGGATTGACAACTCATTGTTGAGGACTGAGGGCTGACGAATGAGGATTCGGGTTTGAGGATTCAGGATTGAGGTTTGAGCACTGAGGATTGAGGATTGAAAATTGAGGATTGAGGATTGAGGATTGAGGATTGAGGACTGAGGATTAAGGATTGAGGATTGGGGATTGAGGATCTAGGATTGGAGATTGATTATTGAGGATTGAAGATTGAGGATTGAGGATTGAGAATTGAGAATTGAGTGTGAGGACTGAGGGTTGAGGATTGAGGTTTGAGGAACGAGGATTGAGGATTGAGGATTGAGGACTGAGGATTGACGATTCAATATTGAAGATTGAGGATTGATTACTGAGGATTGAGGATTGAGGACTGAGGATTGACGCTTGAGGATTGAGGATTGAGGATGGAGGATCGAAGATTGGATATTGATGATTGAAGATTGAGGATTGAGGATTGAGTGTTGAGGTTTGAGAACGAGGACTGACGGTTGAGGATTGAGGTTTGAGGATTGAGGATTGAGGATTGAGGACTGAAGATTGAATATTGATGATTGAAGGTTGAGGATTCAGTATTGATGGTTGTGGATTGAGGACGAGGACTGAGGATAGAGTATTGCTGTTTGAGGTCTGAGGATTGAGGATTGAGGATTGAGAATTGAGGATTGAGGATAGATGATTGAAGATTGAGGATTGGGTATTGAGGATTGAAGATTGAGGATTGGGGATTGAGGATTGACGATTGAGGATTGAGAATTGAGGATTGAGGATTGACGATTGGGGACTGAGTGTTGGGGGTTGAGTGATGAGAATTGATGTTTGTGGATAGAGAGTTGAAGATTGCAGGTTGAGTATTGAGTATTGAAACCTGTGAATTGAGGATATTCTATTGAGGATTGAGGATTGACAACTGATTGTTGAGGAGTGAGGGCTGAAGACTGAGGATTCAGGTTTGAGGATTCAGGATTGAGGTTTGAGGACTGAGGATTGAGGATTGAGGATTGAGGATTGAGGATTGAGGATTGAGGATTGAAGATTGAGGATTGGGTATCGAGGATTGAACATTGAGGATTGTGGATTGAGTATTGATGATTGAGGATTGAGGATTGAATATTGAATATTCATGATTGAAGATTGAGGATCGAGGATTGAGGGTTGTGGATTGAGGACGAGGACTGAGGGTTGAGTCTTGATGTTTGTCGTCTGAGGATTGAGGATTGAGGATTGAGAATTGAGGACTGAGGATTGAGGATTGAAGATTGAGGATTGGGTGTTGAGGATTGAAGAATGTGGATTGAGGATTGAGGATTGAGGATTGAGGATTGAGGATTGAGGATTGAGGATTGAGGATTGAGGATTGAGGATTGAGGATTGAAGGCTGAGGATTGGGTATTGAGGATTGAGCATTGGGGATTGAGGGTTGAGGATTGAGGATTGAGGATTGAGGATTGAAGATTGAATATTAATGATTGAAGATTGAGGATTGAGGATTGGGGGTTGTGGATTGAGGACGAGGACTGAGGGTTGAGTATTGGTGTTTGAAGCCTGAGGATTGAGGATTGAGAATTGAGGATTGAGGATTGAGGACTGAAGATTGAGGATTCGGTATTGAGGACTGAAGAATGAGGGTTGAGGAGTGAGGACTGAGGATTGAGGATTGCAGTTTGAGTATTGAGCATTGAAGATTGAGGATTGAGGATTGAGGATTGAGGATTGAGGATTGAGGATTGAGAATTGAGTATTGAGGGTTGAGGATTGAGGATTGAAGATTGAGGATTGAGGAGTGAGGATTGAGGATTGAGGCTTGAGAACTGAGGATTGAGGATTGAGGATTGAGAATTGAGGATTGAAGACTGAGGATTGGGTATTGAGGATTGAGCATTGGGGATTGAGGGTTGAGGATTGAGGATTGAGGATTGAGGATTGAAGATTGAATATTAATGATTGAAGATTGAGTATTGAGGATTGAGGGTTGTGGATTGAGGACGAGGACTGAGGGTTGAGTATTGGTGTTTGAAGTCTGAGGATTGGGGATTGATGATTGAGAATTGAGGATTGAGGATTGAGGATTGAAGATTGAGGATTCGGTATTGAGGATTGAAGAATGAGGATTGAGGAGTGAGGACTGAGGATTGAGGATTGCAGTTTGAGTATTGAGGATTGAAGATTGAGGTTTGAGGATTGAGGATTGAGGGTTGAGGATTGAGGATTGAGGATTGAAGATTGAGTATTGAGGATTGAAGATTGAGGATTGAGGATTGAGGATTGAGGATTGAGGATTGAAGATTGAGTATTGGGGATTAAGGATTGACGATTGAGGATTGAGAACTGAGGATTGAGGATTGAGGATTGGGGACTGAGTGTTGAGGGTTGAGTGATGAGTATTCATGTTTGTGGATAGAGATTTGAAGATTGCAGGTTGAGTATTGAGTATTGAAGCCTGTGAATTGAGGATATTCTATTGAGGATTGAGGATTGAAGATTGAGTATTGAGGATTGAGGATTGAGGATTGAGAATTGAGGACTGAGGATTGAGGATTGAAGATTGAGGATTGGGTGTTGAGGATTGAAGACTGTGGATTGAGGATTGAGGATTGAGGATTGAGGATTGAAGGTTGAGTATTGAGGATTGAAGATTGAGGATTGAGGATTGAGGATTGAGGATTGAGTATTGAAGATTGAGGATTGGGTATTGCGGATTGAACATTGAGGATTGAACGTTGAGGATTGAATATTCAGTATTGAGGATTGAAGATTGAGGATTGAGGATCGAGGATTGAGGATTGAGGATTGAGGGTTGAAGATTGAGGATTGGGGAGTGAGGATTGAAGATTGAGGAATGAGGATTGAGGACTGAGGATTGAGGATTGAGGATTGAAGGTTCAGTATTGAGGATTGAAGATTGAGAATTGATGATTGAGGATTGAACATTGAGGACTGAGTGTTGAGGGTTGAGTGATGAGAATTGATGTTTGTGGATAGAGATTCGATGATTGCAGGTTGAGTATTGTGTATTGAAATCTGTGAATTGAGTATATTCTATTGAGGATTGAGGATTGACAACTGATTGTTGAGGACTGAGAGCTGAAGATTGAGGGTTCAGGATTGAGGATTCAGAATTGAAATTTGAGGATTCAGAATTGAGGTTTGAGGACTGAGGATTGAGGATTGAAGATTGAGTATTGAGGATTGAAGATTGAGTATTCAGGATTGGAGATTGGCGATTGAGGATTAAGGACCGAGGATTGAGGATTGAGGATTGAAGATTGAGTACTGAGGATTGAAAATTGAGGATTGAGGATTGAGGATTGAGGATTGAGGATTGAAGATTGAGGATTGGGGACGGAGTGTTGAGTGTTGAGTGATGAGAATTGATGTTTGTGGATAGAGATTTGAAGATTGCAGATTGAGTATTGAGTATTGAAAACTGTGAATTGATGATATTCCATTGAGGATTGGTGATTGACAACTGATTGTTGAGGACTGAGGGATGAAGATTGAGGATTCAGGATTGAGGATTCAGGATTAAGGTTTGAGGACTGAGGATTGAGGTTTGAGGATTGAGGATTGAGGATTGAGGATTGAGGATTGAGGATTGAGGGTTGAAAATTGAGGATTGGGGACTGAGGATTGAAGATTGAGGATTGAGGATTGAGGACTGAGGATTGAGGATTGAGAATTGAAGGTTCAGTATTCAGGATTGAAGATTGAGAATTGATGATTGAGGATTGAACATTGAGGACTGAGTGTTGAGGGTTGAGTGATGAGAATTGATGTTTGTGGATAGAGATTCGATGATTGCAGGTTGAGTATTGTGTATTGAAAACTGTGAATTGAGTATATTCTATTGAGGATTGAGGATTGACAACTGATTGTTGAGGACTGAGAGCTGAAGATTGAGGGTTCAGGATTGAGGATTCAGAATTGAAATTTGAGGATTCAGAATTGAGGTTTGAGGACTGAGGATTGAGGATTGAAGATTGAGTATTGAGGATTGAAGATTGAGTATTCAGGATTGGAGATTGGCGATTGAGGATTAAGGACCGAGGATTGAGGATTGAGGATTGAAGATTGAGTATTGAGGATTGAAAATTGAGGATTGAGGATTGAGGATTGAGGATTGAGGATTGAAGATTGAGGATTGGGGACGGAGTGTTGAGTGTTGAGTGATGAGAATTGATGTTTGTGGATAGAGATTTGAAGATTGCAGATTGAGTATTGAGTATTGAAAACTGTGAATTGATGACATTCCATTGAGGATTGGTGATTGACAACTGATTGTTGAGGACTGAGGGATGAAGATTGAGGATTCAGGATTGAGGATTCAGGATTAAGGTTTGAGGACTGAGGATTGAGGATTGAGGATTGAGGATTGAGGATTGAGGATTGAGGATTGAGGGTTGAAAATTGAGGATTGGGGACTGAGGATTGAAGATTGAGGATTGAGGATTGAGGACTGAGCATTGAGGATTGAGGATTGAAGGTTCAGTATTCAGGATTGAAGATTGAGAATTGATGATTGAGTATTGAACATTGAGGACTGAGTGTTGAGGGTTGAGTGATGAGAATTGATGTTTGTGGATAGAGATTCGAAGATTGCAGGTTGAGTATTGTGTATTGAAAACTGTGAATTGAGTATATTCTATTGAGGATTGAGGATTGACAACTGATTGTTGAGGACTGAGAGCTGAAGATTGAGGGTTCAGGATTGAGGATTCAGAATTGAGATTTGAGGATTCAGAATTGAGGTTTGAGGACTGAGGATTGAGGATTGAAGATTGAGTATTGAGGATTGAAGATTGAGTATTCAGGATTGGAGATTGGCGATTGAGGATTAAGGACCGAGGATTGAGGATTGAGGATTGAAGATTGAGTATTGATGATTGAAGATTGAGTATTGAGGATTGAATATTGAGGATTGAGGATTGAGGATTGAGGATTGAGGATTGAGGATGAGGGCTGAGGGTTGAGGATTGTGGTTTGAGGACTGAGGGCAGAGGATTGAGGATTGAGAATTGAGGATTGAGTATTGAGTATTGTAGATTGAGGATTGGGTATTGCGGATTGAAGAATGTGGGTTGAGGACTGAGGGCTGAGGATTGAGGATTCAAGATTGAGGATTGAGGATTGAGGATTGAGGATTGAATATTGAGTATTGAGGATTGAAGATTGAGGATTGAGGATTGAGGGTTGAGGATTCAGGACGTGAACTGACGGTTGAGGATTGAGGTTTGAGGATTGAGGATTGAGGATTGAGGACTGAGGATTAAGGATTGAGGATTGGGGATTGAGGATCTAGGATTGGAGATTGATTATTGAGGATTGAAGATTGAGGATTGAGGATTGAGAATTGAGAATTGAGTGTGAGGACTGAGGGTTGAGGATTGAGGTTTGAGGAACGAGGATTGAGGATTGAGGATTGAGGACTGAGGATTGACGATTCAATATTGAAGATTGAGGATTGATTACTGAGGATTGAGGATTGAGGACTGAGGATTGACGCTTGAGGATTGAGGATTGAGGATGGAGGATCGAAGATTGGATATTGATGATTGAAGATTGAGGATTGAGGATTGAGTGTTGAGGTTTGAGAACGAGGACTGACGTTTGAGGATTGAGGTTTGAGGATTGAGGATTGAGGATTGAGGACTGAAGATTGAATATTGATGATTGAAGGTTGAGGATTCAGTATTGATGGTTGTGGATTGAGGACGAGGACTGAGGATAGAGTATTGCTGTTTGAGGTCTGAGGATTGAGGATTGAGGATTGAGAATTGAGGATTGAGGATAGATGATTGAAGATTGAGGATTGGGTATTGAGGATTGAAGATTGAGGATTGGGGATTGAGGATTGACGATTGAGGATTGAGAATTGAGGATTGAGGATTGAGGATTGAGGATTGGGGACTGAGTGTTGGGGGTTGAGTGATGAGAATTGATGTTTGTGGATAGAGAGTTGAAGATTGCAGGTTGAGTATTGAGTATTGAAACCTGTGAATTGAGGATATTCTATTGAGGATTGAGGATTGACAACTGATTGTTGAGGAGTGAGGGCTGAAGACTGAGGATTCAGGTTTGAGGATTCAGGATTGAGGTTTGAGGACTGAGGATTGAGGATTGAGGATTGAGGATTGAGGATTGAGGATTGAGGATTGAAGATTGAGGATTGGGTATCGAGGATTGAACATTGAGGATTATGGATTGAGTATTGATGATTGAGGATTGAGGATTGAATATTGAATATTCATGATTGAAGATTGAGGATCGAGGATTGAGGGTTGTGGATTGAGGACGAGGACTGAGGGTTGAGTCTTGATGTTTGTGGTCTGAGGATTGAGGATTGAGGATTGAGAATTGAGGACTGAGGATTGAGGATTGAAGATTGAGGATTGGGTGTTGAGGATTGAAGAATGTGGATTGAGGATTGAGGATTGAGGATTGAGGATTGAGGATTGAGGATTGAGGATTGAGGATTGAGGATTGAGGATTGAAGGCTGAGGATTGGGTATTGAGGACTGAGCATTGGGGATTGAGGGTTGAGGATTGAGGATTGAGGATTGAGGATTGAAGATTGAATATTAATGATTGAAGATTGAGGATTGAGGATTGGGGGTTGTGGATTGAGGACGAGGACTGAGGGTTGAGTATTGGTGTTTGAAGTCTGAGGATTGAGGATTGAGAATTGAGGATTGAGGATTGAGGACTGAAGATTGAGGATTCGGTATTGAGGACTGAAGAATGAGGGTTGAGGAGTGAGGACTGAGGATTGAGGATTGCAGTTTGAGTATTGAGCATTGAAGATTGAGGATTGAGGATTGAGGATTGAGGATTGAGGATTGAGGATTGAGAATTGAGTATTGAGGGTTGAGGCTTGAGAACTGAGGATTGAGGATTGAGGATTGAGAATTGAGGATTGAAGACTGAGGATTGGGTATTGAGGATTGAGCATTGGGGATTGAGGGTTGAGGATTGAGGATTGAGGATTGAGGATTGAAGATTGAATATTAATGATTGAAGATTGAGTATTGAGGATTGAGGGTTGTGGATTGAGGACGAGGACTGAGGGTTGAGTATTGGTGTTTGAAGTCTGAGGATTGGGGATTGATGATTGAGAATTGAGGATTGAGGATTGAGGATTGAAGATTGAGGATTCGGTATTGAGGATTGAAGAATGAGGATTGAGGAGTGAGGACTGAGGATTGAGGATTGCAGTTTGAGTATTGAGGATTGAAGATTGAGGTTTGAGGATTGAGGATTGAGGGTTGAGGATTGAGGATTGAGGATTGAAGATTGAGTATTGAGGATTGAAGATTGAGGATTGAGGATTGAGGATTGAGGATTGAGGATTGAAGATTGAGTATTGGGGATTAAGGATTGACGATTGAGGATTGAGAACTGAGGATTGAGGATTGAGGATTGGGGACTGAGTGTTGAGGGTTGAGTGATGAGTATTCATGTTTGTGGATAGAGATT
This sequence comes from Calliopsis andreniformis, assembly GCF_051401765.1. NCBI lineage: Eukaryota > Metazoa > Arthropoda > Insecta > Hymenoptera > Andrenidae > Calliopsis > Calliopsis andreniformis. The sequence goes on along the minus strand of NW_027480463.1, from coordinate 3,636,427 downwards.
TGAAGATTGCAGGTTGAGTATTGAGTATTGAAGCCTGTGAATTGAGGATATTCTATTGAGGATTGAGGATTGAAGATTGAGTATTGAGGATTGAGGATTGAGGATTGAGAATTGAGGACTGAGGATTGAGGATTGAAGATTGAGGATTGGGTGTTGAGGATTGAAGACTGTGGATTGAGGATTGAGGATTGAGGATTGAGGATTGAAGGTTGAGTATTGAGGATTGAAGATTGAGGATTGAGGATTGAGGATTGAGGATTGAGTATTGAAGATTGAGGATTGGGTATTGCGGATTGAACATTGAGGATTGAACGTTGAGGATTGAATATTCAGTATTGAGGATTGAAGATTGAGGATTGAGGATCGAGGATTGAGGATTGAGGATTGAGGGTTGAAGATTGAGGATTGGGGAGTGAGGATTGAAGATTGAGGAATGAGGATTGAGGACTGAGGATTGAGGATTGAGGATTGAAGGTTCAGTATTGAGGATTGAAGATTGAGAATTGATGATTGAGGATTGAACATTGAGGACTGAGTGTTGAGGGTTGAGTGATGAGAATTGATGTTTGTGGATAGAGATTCGATGATTGCAGGTTGAGTATTGTGTATTGAAATCTGTGAATTGAGTATATTCTATTGAGGATTGAGGATTGACAACTGATTGTTGAGGACTGAGAGCTGAAGATTGAGGGTTCAGGATTGAGGATTCAGAATTGAAATTTGAGGATTCAGAATTGAGGTTTGAGGACTGAGGATTGAGGATTGAAGATTGAGTATTGAGGATTGAAGATTGAGTATTCAGGATTGGAGATTGGCGATTGAGGATTAAGGACCGAGGATTGAGGATTGAGGATTGAAGATTGAGTACTGAGGATTGAAAATTGAGGATTGAGGATTGAGGATTGAGGATTGAGGATTGAAGATTGAGGATTGGGGACGGAGTGTTGAGTGTTGAGTGATGAGAATTGATGTTTGTGGATAGAGATTTGAAGATTGCAGATTGAGTATTGAGTATTGAAAACTGTGAATTGATGATATTCCATTGAGGATTGGTGATTGACAACTGATTGTTGAGGACTGAGGGATGAAGATTGAGGATTCAGGATTGAGGATTCAGGATTAAGGTTTGAGGACTGAGGATTGAGGTTTGAGGATTGAGGATTGAGGATTGAGGATTGAGGATTGAGGATTGAGGGTTGAAAATTGAGGATTGGGGACTGAGGATTGAAGATTGAGGATTGAGGATTGAGGACTGAGGATTGAGGATTGAGAATTGAAGGTTCAGTATTCAGGATTGAAGATTGAGAATTGATGATTGAGGATTGAACATTGAGGACTGAGTGTTGAGGGTTGAGTGATGAGAATTGATGTTTGTGGATAGAGATTCGATGATTGCAGGTTGAGTATTGTGTATTGAAAACTGTGAATTGAGTATATTCTATTGAGGATTGAGGATTGACAACTGATTGTTGAGGACTGAGAGCTGAAGATTGAGGGTTCAGGATTGAGGATTCAGAATTGAAATTTGAGGATTCAGAATTGAGGTTTGAGGACTGAGGATTGAGGATTGAAGATTGAGTATTGAGGATTGAAGATTGAGTATTCAGGATTGGAGATTGGCGATTGAGGATTAAGGACCGAGGATTGAGGATTGAGGATTGAAGATTGAGTATTGAGGATTGAAAATTGAGGATTGAGGATTGAGGATTGAGGATTGAGGATTGAAGATTGAGGATTGGGGACGGAGTGTTGAGTGTTGAGTGATGAGAATTGATGTTTGTGGATAGAGATTTGAAGATTGCAGATTGAGTATTGAGTATTGAAAACTGTGAATTGATGACATTCCATTGAGGATTGGTGATTGACAACTGATTGTTGAGGACTGAGGGATGAAGATTGAGGATTCAGGATTGAGGATTCAGGATTAAGGTTTGAGGACTGAGGATTGAGGATTGAGGATTGAGGATTGAGGATTGAGGATTGAGGATTGAGGGTTGAAAATTGAGGATTGGGGACTGAGGATTGAAGATTGAGGATTGAGGATTGAGGACTGAGCATTGAGGATTGAGGATTGAAGGTTCAGTATTCAGGATTGAAGATTGAGAATTGATGATTGAGTATTGAACATTGAGGACTGAGTGTTGAGGGTTGAGTGATGAGAATTGATGTTTGTGGATAGAGATTCGAAGATTGCAGGTTGAGTATTGTGTATTGAAAACTGTGAATTGAGTATATTCTATTGAGGATTGAGGATTGACAACTGATTGTTGAGGACTGAGAGCTGAAGATTGAGGGTTCAGGATTGAGGATTCAGAATTGAGATTTGAGGATTCAGAATTGAGGTTTGAGGACTGAGGATTGAGGATTGAAGATTGAGTATTGAGGATTGAAGATTGAGTATTCAGGATTGGAGATTGGCGATTGAGGATTAAGGACCGAGGATTGAGGATTGAGGATTGAAGATTGAGTATTGATGATTGAAGATTGAGTATTGAGGATTGAAAATTGAGGATTGGGGATTGAGGATTGAGGATTGAGGATTGAAGATTGAGGATTGGGGACGGAGTGTTGAGTGTTGAGTGATGAGAATTGATGTTTGTGGATTGAGATTTGAAGATTGCAGATTGAGTATTGAGTATTGAAAACTGTGAATTGATGATATTCCATTGAGGATTGGGGATTGACAACTGATTGTTGAGGACTGAGGGCTGAAGATTGAGGATTCAGGATTGAGGATTCAGGATTAAGGTTTGAGGACTGAGGATTGAGGATTGAGGATTGAGGAATGAGGATTGAAGATTGAGGATTGGGTATTGCGGATTGAGCATTGAGGATTGAGGATTGAGGATTGAGGACTGAGGATCGAGGATTGAGGATTGAGGATTGAGTATTGAGGATTGAAGATTGAGGATTGAGGATTGAGGATTGAGGATTTAGGATTGAAGATTGAGGATTGGGGATTGAGGATTGACGATTGAGTATTGAGCATTGAGGATTGAGAATTGAGGATTGAGGATTGAAGATTGAGTATTGAGGATTGAAGATTGAGGATTGAGGATTGAGGATTGAGAATTGAGGACTGAGGATTGAGGATTGAAGATTGAGGATTGGGTGTTGAGGATTGAAGACTGTGGATTGACGATTGAGGATTGAGGATTGAGGATTGAAGGTTGAGTGTTGAGGATTGAAGATTGAGGATTGAGGATTGAGGATTGAGGATTGAGTATTGAAGATTGAGGATTGGGTATTGCGGATTGAACATTGAGGATTGAAGATTGAGGATTGAAGATTCAGTATTGAGGATTGAAGATTGAGGATTGAGGATTGAGGATTGAAGATTGAAGATTGAGTATTGAGGATCGAAGATTGAGGATTGAGGACTGAGAGTTGAGGATTGAGGATTGAGGATTGAGTATTGAGGATTGAAGACTGAGGATTGGGTATTGAGGATTTAGCATTGGGGATTGAGGGTTGAGGATTGAGGATTGAGGATTGAGGATTGAGGATTGAGGGTTGTGGATTGACGACGAGGACTGAGGGTTGAGTATTGGTGTTTGAAGTCTGAGGATTGAGGATTGAGGATTGAGAATTGAGGATTGAGGATTGAGGATTGAAGATTGAGGATTCGGTATTGAGGATTGAAGAATGAGGATTGAGGAGTGAGGACTGAGGATTGAGGATTGCAGTTTGAGTATTGAGGATTGAAGATTGAGGATTGAGGATTGAGGATTGAGGATTGAGGATTGAGGATTGAGGATTGAGAATTGAGGATTGAGGATTGAGGATTGAAGATTGAGGATTGAGGATTGAGGATTGAGGATTGAGGCTTGAGAACTGAGGATTGAGGATTGAGGATTGAGGAATGAATATTGAGTATTGAGGATTGAAGATTGAGGATTGAGGATTGAGGATTGAGGATTGAGGACTCAAGATTGAATATTGATGATTGAAGATTGAGGATTGGGTATTGATGCTTGTGGATTGAGGACGAGGACTGAGGGTTGAGTATTGCTGTTTGAGGTCTGAGGATTGAGGATTGAGTATTGAGAATTGAGGGTTGAGGATTGAGGATTGAAGATTGTGGATTGGGTATTGAGGATTGAAGAATGAGGATTGAGGATTGAGGATTGAGGATTGAGTATTGAACACTGAGTATTGAGGATTGAAGATTGAGGATTGAGGATTGAGGATTGAGGATCGAGGATTGAGGATTGAGGATTGAGGATTGAGGATTGAGGAATGAAGATTGAGTATTGAGGATTGAAGATTGAGGATTGAGGATTGAGGATTGAGGATTGAGGATTGAAGATTGAGGATTGGGGATTGAGTATTGACGATTGAGGATTGAGTATTGAGGATTGAGTATTGAGGATTGATTATTGAAGGTTGAGTATTGAGGATTGAAGATTGAGGATTGATAATTGAGGATTGAAGATGGAGTATTGATGATTGAAGGTTGAGGATTGAGGATTCATGTTTGAGGATTGAGGACGGGGACTAACGGTTGAGGATTGAGGTTTGAGGATTGAGGATTGAGGATTTAGGACTGAGGATTGAGGATTGAGGGTTGTGGATTGAGGACGAGGACTGAGGGTTGAGTGTTGATGTTTGAGGTCTGAGGATTGAGGATTGAGGATTGAGAATTGAGGATTGAGGATTGAGGATTGAAGATTGAGGATTGAGGATTGAGGATTGAGGATTGAGGATTGAAGACTGAGGATTGGGTATTGAGGATTCAACATTGAGGATTGAGGGTTGAGGATTGAGGATTGAGGATTGACGATTGAGGATTGAGGAGTGAGAATCGAGGATTGAGGATTGAGGATTCAAGATTGAGGACTGGGCACTGAGGATTGAAGAATGAGGATTGAGGATTGAGGATTCAGGATTGAGGATTGCAGATTGAGTATTGAGGATTGAAGATTGAGTGTTGAGGATTGAGGATTGAGGACTGAGCATTGAGGATCGATGGTTGAGGATTGAGGATTGAAGATTGAGTATTGAGGATTGAAGATTGAGGATTGAGGATTGAGGATTGAGGATTGAGGATTGAAGATTGAGGATTGGGGATTGAGGATTGACAATTGAGGATTGAGTATTGAGGACTGAGAATTGAGGATTGAGGATTGAAGATTGAGGATTGCGGATTGAAGATTGAGTATTGATGATTGAAGATTGAGTATTGAGGATTGAAAATTGAGGATTGAGGATTGAGGATTGAGGATTGAGGATTGAAGATTGAGGATTGGGGACGGAGTGTTGAGTGTTGAAAGATGAGAATTGATGTTTGTGGATAGAGATTTGAAGATTGCAGATTGAGTATTGAGTATTGAAAACTGTGAATTGATGATATTCCATTGAGGATTGGTGATTGACAACTGATTGTTGAGGACTGAGGGCTGAAGATTGAGGATTCAGGATTGAGGATTCAGGATTAAGGTTTGAGGACTGAGGATTGAGGATTGAGGATTGAGGATTGAGGATTGAGGATTGAAGATTGAGGATTGGGTACTGCGGATTGAACATTGAGGATTGAGGATTGAGGATTGTGGACTGAGGATCGAGGATTGAGGATTGAGGATTGAGGGTTGAAGATTGAGGATTGGGGACTGAGGATTGAAGATTGAGGATTGAGGATTGAGGACTGAGGATTGAGGATTGAGGATTGAAGGTTCAGTATTGAGGATTGAAGATTGAGAATTGATGATTGAGTATTGAACATTGAGGACTGAGTGTTGAGGGTTGAGTGATGAGAATTGATGTTTGTGGATAGAGATTCGAAGATTGCAGGTTGAGTATTGTGTATTGAAAACTGTGAATTGAGTATATTCTATTGAGGATTGAGGATTGACAACTGATTGTTGAGGACTGAGAGCTGAAGATTGAGGGTTCAGGATTGAGGATTCAGAATTGAGATTTGAGGATTCAGAATTGAGGTTTGAGGACTGAGGATTGAGGATTGAAGATTGAGTATTTAGGATTGAAGATTGAGTATTCAGGATTGGAGATTGGGGATTGAGGATTAAGGACCGAGGATTGAGGATTGAGGATTGAAGATTGAGTATTGATGATTGAAGATTGAGTATTGAGGATTGAAAATTGAGGATTGAGGATTGAGGATTGAGGATTGAGGATTGAAGATTGAGGATTGGGGACGGAGTGTTGAGTGTTGAGTGATGAGAATTGATGTTTGTGGTTTGAGATTTGAAGATTGCAGATTGAGTATTGAGTATTGAAAACTGTGAATTGATGATATTCCATTGAGGATTGGGGATTGACAACTGATTGTTGAGGACTGAGGGCTGAAGATTGAGGATTCAGGGTTGAGGATTCAGGATTAAGGTTTGAGGACTGAGGATTGAGGATTGAGGATTGAGGATTGAGGATTGAAGATTGAGGATTGGGTATTGCGGATTGAGCATTGCGGATTGAGGATTGAGGATTGAGGACTGAGGATCGAGGATTGAGGATTGAGGATTGAGTATTGAGGATTGAAGATTGAGGATTGGGTGTTGAGGATTGAAGACTGTGGATTGACGATTGAGGATTGAGGATTGAGGATTGAAGGTTGAGTGTTGAGGATTGAAGATTGAGGATTGAGGATTGAGGATTGAGGATTGAGTATTGAAGATTGAGGATTGGGTATTGCGGATTGAACATTGAGGATTGAAGATTGAGGATTGAAGATTCAGTATTGAGGATTGAAGATTGAGGATTGAGGATTGAGGATTGAAGATTGAAGATTGAGTATTGAGGATCGAAGATTGAGGATTGAGGACTGAGAGTTGAGGATTGAGGATTGAGGATTGAGTATTGAGGATTGAAGACTGAGGATTGGGTATTGAGGATTTAGCATTGGGGATTGAGGGTTGAGGATTGAGGATTGAGGATTGAGGATTGAGGATTGAGGGTTGTGGATTGACGACGAGGACTGAGGGTTGAGTATTGGTGTTTGAAGTCTGAGGATTGAGGATTGAGGATTGAGAATTGAGGATTGAGGATTGAGGATTGAAGATTGAGGATTCGGTATTGAGGATTGAAGAATGAGGATTGAGGAGTGAGGACTGAGGATTGAGGATTGCAGTTTGAGTATTGAGGATTGAAGATTGAGGATTGAGGATTGAGGATTGACGATTGAGGATTGAGGATTGAGAATTGAGGATTGAGGATTGAGGATTGAAGATTGAGGATTGAGGATTGAGGATTGAGGATTGAGGCTTGAGAACTGAGGATTGAGGATTGAGGATTGAGGAATGAATATTGAGTATTGAGGATTGAAGATTGAGGATTGAGGATTGAGGATTGAGGATTGAGGACTCAAGATTGAATATTGATGATTGAAGATTGAGGATTGGGTATTGATGCTTGTGGATTGACGACGAGGACTGAGGGTTGAGTATTGCTGTTTGAGGTCTGAGGATTGAGGATTGAGTATTGAGAATTGAGGGTTGGGTATTGCGGATTGAACATTGAGGATTGAAGATTGAGGATTGAAGATTCAGTATTGAGGATTGAAGATTGAGGATTGAGGATTGAGGATTGAAGATTGAAGATTGAGTATTGAGGATCGAAGATTGAGGATTGAGGACTGAGAGTTGAGGATTGAGGATTGAGGATTGAGTATTGAGGATTGAAGACTGAGGATTGGGTATTGAGGATTTAGCATTGGGGATTGAGGGTTGAGGATTGAGGATTGAGGATTGAGGATTGAGGATTGAGGGTTGTGGATTGACGACGAGGACTGAGGGTTGAGTATTGGTGTTTGAAGTCTGAGGATTGAGGATTGAGGATTGAGAATTGAGGATTGAGGATTGAGGATTGAAGATTGAGGATTCGGTATTGAGGATTGAAGAATGAGGATTGAGGAGTGAGGACTGAGGATTGAGGATTGCAGTTTGAGTATTGAGGATTGAAGATTGAGGATTGAGGATTGAGGATTGACGATTGAGGATTGAGGATTGAGAATTGAGGATTGAGGATTGAGGATTGAAGATTGAGGATTGAGGATTGAGGATTGAGGATTGAGGCTTGAGAACTGAGGATTGAGGATTGAGGATTGAGGAATGAATATTGAGTATTGAGGATTGAAGATTGAGGATTGAGGATTGAGGATTGAGGATTGAGGACTCAAGATTGAATATTGATGATTGAAGATTGAGGATTGGGTATTGATGCTTGTGGATTGACGACGAGGACTGAGGGTTGAGTATTGCTGTTTGAGGTCTGAGGATTGAGGATTGAGTATTGAGAATTGAGGGTTGAGGATTGAGGATTGAAGATTGTGGATTGGGTATTGAGGATTGAAGAATGAGGATTGAGGATTGAGGATTGAGGATTGAGTATTGAACACTGAGTATTGAGGATTGAAGATTGAGGATTGAGGATTGAGGATTGAGGATCGAGGATTGAGGATTGAGGCTTGAGGATTGAGGATTGAGGAATGAAGATTGAGTATTGAGGATTGAAGATTGAGGATTGAGGATTGAGGATTGAGGATTGAGGATTGAAGATTGAGGATTGGGGATTGAGTATTGACGATTGAGGATTGAGTATTGAGGATTGAGTATTGAGGATTGATTATTGAAGGTTGAGTATTGAGGATTGAAGATTGAGGATTGATAATTGAGGATTGAAGATGGAGTATTGATGATTGAAGGTTGAGGATTGAGGATTCATGTTTGAGGATTGAGGACGGGGACTGACGGTTGAGGATTGAGGTTTGAGGATTGAGGATTGAGGATTTAGGACTGAGGATTGAGGATTGAGGGTTGTGGATTGAGGACGAGGACTGAGGGTTGAGTGTTGATGTTTGAGGTCTGAGGATTGAGGATTGAGGATTGAGAATTGAGGATTGAGGATTGAGGATTGAAGATTGAGGATTGAGGATTGAGGATTGAGGATTGAGGATTGAAGACTGAGGATTGGGTATTGAGGATTCAACATTGAGGATTGAGGGTTGAGGATTGAGGATTGAGGATTGACGATTGAGGATTGAGGAATGAGAATCGAGGATTGAGGATTGAGGATTCAAGATTGAGGACTGGGCACTGAGGATTGAAGAATGAGGATTGAGGATTGAGGATTCAGGATTGAGGATTGCAGATTGAGTATTGAGGATTGAAGATTGAGGGTTGAGGATTGAGGATTGAGGACTGAGCATTGAGGATCGGTGGTTGAGGATTGAGGATTGAAGATTGAGTATTGAGGATTGAAGATTGAGGATTGAGGATTGAGGATTGAAGATTGAGGATTGAAGATTGAGGATTGGGGATTGAGGATTGACAATTGAGGATTGAGTATTGAGGACTGAGAATTGAGGATTGAGGATTGAAGATTGAGGATTGCGGATTGAAGATTGAGTATTGATGATTGAAGATTGAGTATTGAGGATTGAAAATTGAGGATTGAGGATTGAGGATTGAGGATTGAGGATTGAAGATTGAGGATTGGGGACGGAGTGTTGAGTGTTGAAAGATGAGAATTGATGTTTGTGGATAGAGATTTGAAGATTGCAGATTGAGTATTGAGTATTGAAAACTGTGAATTGATGATATTCCATTGAGGATTGGTGATTGACAACTGATTGTTGAGGACTGAGGGCTGAAGATTGAGGATTCAGGATTGAGGATTCAGGATTAAGGTTTGAGGACTGAGGATTGAGGATTGAGGATTGAGGATTGAGGATTGAGGATTGAAGATTGAGGATTGGGTACTGCGGATTGAACATTGAGGATTGAGGATTGAGGATTGTGGACTGAGGATCGAGGATTGAGGATTGAGGATTGAGGGTTGAAGATTGAGGATTGGGGACTGAGGATTGAAGATTGAGGATTGAGGATTGAGGACTGAGGATTGAGGATTGAGGATTGAAGGTTCAGTATTGAGGATTGAAGATTGAGAATTGATGATTGAGTATTGAACATTGAGGACTGAGTGTTGAGGGTTGAGTGGTGAGAATTGATGTTTGTGGATAGAGATTCGAAGATTGCAGGTTGAGTATTGTGTATTGAAAACTGTGAATTGATGATATTCCATTGAGGATTGGTGATTGACAACTGATTGTTGAGGACTGAGGGCTGAAGATTGAGGATTCAGGATTGAGGGTTCAGGATTGAGGATTCAGAATTGAGATTAGAGGATTCAGAATTCAGCATTGAGGATTGAGGATTGAGGATTGAGGACTGAGGATCGAGGATTGATGATTGAGGATTGAGTATTGAGGATTGAAGATTGAGGATTGAGGATTGAGGATTGAGGATTTAGGATTGAAGATTGAGGATTGGGGATTGAGGATTGACGATTGAGTATTGAGCATTGAGGATTGAGAATTGAGGATTGAGGATTGAAGATTGAGTATTGAGGATTGAAGATTGAGGATTGAGGATTGAGTATTGACGATTGAGGATTGAGTATTGAGGATTGAGAATTGAGGATTGATTATTGAAGATTGAGTATTGAGGATTGAAGATTGAGGATTGAGGATTGAGAATTGAGGATTGAGGATTGAGGGTGAGGGCTGAGGGTTGAGGATTGTGGTTTGAGGACTGAGGGCAGAGGATTGAGGATTGAGAATTGAGGATTGAGTATTGAGTATTGTAGATTGAGGATTGGGTATTGCGGATTGAAGAATGTGGGTTGAGGACTGAGGGCTGAGGATTGAGGATTCAAGATTGAGGATTGAGGATTGAGGATTGAGGATTGAATATTGAGTATTGAGGATTGAAGGTTGAGGATTGAGGATTGAGGGTTGAGGATTGAGGACGTGAACTGACGGTTGAGGATTGAGGTTTGAGGATTGAGGATTGAGGATTGAGGACTGAGGATTAAGGATTGAGGATTGGGGATTGAGGATCTAGGATTGGAGATTGATTATTGAGGATTGAAGATTGAGGATTGAGGATTGAGAATTGAGAATTGAGTGTGAGGACTGAGGGTTGAGGATTGAGGTTTGAGGAACGAGGATTGAGGATTGAGGATTGAGGACTGAGGATTGACGATTCAGTATTGAAGATTGAGGATTGATTACTGAGGATTGAGGATTGAGGACTGAGGATTGACGCTTGAGGATTGAGGATTGAAGATGGAGGATCGAAGATTGGATATTGATGATTGAAGATTGAGGATTGAGGATTGAGGGTTGAGGTTTGAGAACGAGGACTGACGGTTGAGGATTGAGGTTTGAGGATTGAGGATTGAGGATTGAGGACTGAAGATTGAATATTGATGATTGAAGGTTGAGGATTCAGTATTGCTGTTTGAGGTCTGAGGATTGAGGATTGAGGATTGAGAATTGAGGATTGAGTATAGATGATTGAAGATTGAGGATTGGGTATTGAGGATTGAAGATTGAGGATTGGGGATTGAGGATTGACGATTGAGGATTGAGAATTGAGGATTGAGGATTGAGAATTGGGGACTGAGTGTTGGGGGTTGAGTGATGAGAATTGATGTTTGTGGATAGAGAGTTGAAGATTGCAGGTTGAGTATTGAGTATTGAAACCTGTGAATTGAGGATATTCTATTGAGGATTGAGGATTGACAACTGATTGTTGAGGAGTGAGGGCCGAAGACTGAGGATTCAGGTTTGAGGATTCAGGATTGAGGTTTGACGACTGAGGATTGAGGATTGAGGATTGAGGATTGAGGATTGAGGATTGAGGATTGAAGATTGAGGATTGGGTATCGAGGATTGAACATTGAGGATTGTGGATTGAGTATTGATGATTGAGGATTGAGGATTGAATATTGAATATTCATGATTGAAGATTGAGGATCGAGGATTGAGGGTTGTGGATTGAGGACGAGGACTGAGGGTTGAGTCTTGATGTTTGTGGTCTGAGGATTGAGGATTGAGGATTGAGAATTGAGGACTGAGGATTGAGGATTGAAGATTGAGGATTGGGTGTTGAGGATTGAAGAATGTGGATTGAGGATTGAGGATTGAGTATTGAGGATTGAAGGATGAGTATTGAGGATTGAAGATTGAGGATTGAGGATTGAGGATTGAGGATTGAGTATTGAAGATTGAGGATTGGGTATTGCGGATTGAACATTGAGGATTGAAGATTGACGATTGAAGATTCAGTATTGAGGATTGAAGATTGAGGATTGAGGATTGAGGATTGAAGATTGAAGATTGAGTATTGAGGATTGAAGATTGAGGATTGAGGACTGAGAATTGAGGATTGAGGATTGAGGATTGAGGATTGAGGATTGAAGGCTGAGGATTGGGTATTGAGGATTGAGCATTGGGGATTGAGGGTTGAGGATTGAGGATTGAGGATTGAGGATTGAAGATTGAATATTAATGATTGAAGATTGAGGATTGAGGATTGGGGGTTGTGGATTGAGGACGAGGACTGAGGGTTGAGTATTGGTGTTTGAAGCCTGAGGATTGAGGATTGAGAATTGAGGATTGAGGATTGAGGACTGAAGATTGAGGATTCGGTATTGAGGACTGAAGAATGAGGGTTGAGGAGTGAGGACTGAGGATTGAGGATTGCAGTTTGAGTATTGAGCATTGAAGATTGAGGATTGAGGATTGAGGATTGAGGATTGAGGATTGAGGATTGAAGATTGAGCATTGAGAATTGAAGATTGAGGATTGAGGATTGAGAATTGAGGATTGAAGACTGAGGATTGGGTATTGAGGATTGAGCATTGGGGATTGAGGGTTGAGGATTGAGGATTGAGGATTGAGGATTGAAGATTGAATATTAATGATTGAAGATTGAGGATTGAGGATTGAGGGTTGTGGATTGAGGACGAGGACTGAGGGTTGAGCATTGGTGTTTGAAGTCTGAGGATTGGGGATTGATGATTGAGAATTGAGGATTGAGGATTGAGGATTGAAGATTGAGGATTCGGTATTGAGGATTGAAGAATGAGGATTGAGGAGTGAGGACTGAGGATTGAGGATTGCAGTTTGAGTATTGAGGATTGAAGATTGAGGATTGAGGATTGAGGATTGAGGGTTGAGGATTGAGGATTGAGGATTGAGTATTGACGATTGAGGATTGAGTATTGAGGATTGAGAATTGAGGATTGATTATTGAAGATTGAGTATTGAGGATTGAAGATTGAGGATTGAGGATTGAGAATTGAGGATTGAGGATTGAGGGTGAGGGCTGAGGGTTGAGGATTGTGGTTTGAGGACTGAGGGCAGAGGATTGAGGATTGAGAATTGAGGATTGAGTATTGAGTATTGTAGATTGAGGATTGGGTATTGCGGATTGAAGAATGTGGGTTGAGGACTGAGGGCTGAGGATTGAGGATTCAAGATTGAGGATTGAGGATTGAGGATTGAGGATTGAATATTGAGTATTGAGGATTGAAGATTGAGGATTGAGGATTGAGGGTTGAGGATTGAGGACGTGAACTGACGGTTGAGGATTGAGGTTTGAGGATTGAGGGTTGAGGATTGAGGACTGAGGATTAAGGATTGAGGATTGGGGATTGAGGATCTAGGATTGGAGATTGATTATTGAGGATTGAAGATTGAGGATTGAGGATTGAGAATTGAGAATTGAGTGTGAGGACTGAGGGTTGAGGATTGAGGTTTGAGGAACGAGGATTGAGGATTGAGGATTGAGGACTGAGGATTGACGATTCAGTATTGAAGATTGAGGATTGATTACTGAGGATTGAGGATTGAGGACTGAGGATTGACGCTTGAGGATTGAGGATTGAAGATGGAGGATCGAAGATTGGATATTGATGATTGAAGATTGAGGATTGAGGATTGAGGGTTGAGGTTTGAGAACGAGGACTGACGGTTGAGGATTGAGGTTTGAGGATTGAGGATTGAGGATTGAGGACTGAAGATTGAATATTGATGATTGAAGGTTGAGGATTCAGTATTGATGGTTGTGGATTGAGGACGAGGACTGAGGATAGAGTATTGCTGTTTGAGGTCTGAGGATTGAGGATTGAGGATTGAGAATTGAGGATTGAGGATAGATGATTGAAGATTGAGGATTGGGTATTGAGGATTGAAGATTGAGGATTGGGGATTGAGGATTGACGATTGAGGATTGAGAATTGAGGATTGAGGATTGAGGATTGGGGACTGAGTGTTGGGGGTTGAGTGATGAGAATTGATGTTTGTGGATAGAGAGTTGAAGATTGCAGGTTGAGTATTGAGTATTGAAACCTGTGAATTGAGGATATTCTATTGAGGATTGAGGATTGACAACTGATTGTTGAGGAGTGAGGGCTGAAGACTGAGGATTCAGGTTTGAGGATTCAGGATTGAGGTTTGAGGACTGAGGATTGAGGATTGAGGATTGAGGATTGAGGATTGAGGATTGAGGATTGAGGATTGAAGATTGAGGATTGGGTATCGAGGATTGAACATTGAGGATTGTGGATTGAGTATTGATGATTGAGGATTGAGGATTGAATATTGAATATTCATGATTGAAGATTGAGGATCGAGGATTGAGGGTTGTGGATTGAGGACGAGGACTGAGGGTTGAGTCTTGATGTTTGTGTTCTGAGGATTGAGGATTGAGGATTGAGAATTGAGGACTGAGGATTGAGGATTGAAGATTGAGGATTGGGTGTTGAGGATTGAAGAATGTGGATTGAGGATTGAGGATTGAGTATTGAGGATTGAATGATGAGTATTGAGGATTGAAGATTGAGGATTGAGGATTGAGGATTGAGGATTGAGTATTGAAGATTGAGGATTGGGTATTGCGGATTGAACATTGAGGATTGAAGATTGACGATTGAAGATTCAGTATTGAGGATTGAAGATTGAGGATTGAGGATTGAGGATTGAAGATTGAAGATTGAGTATTGAGGATTGAAGATTGAGGATTGAGGACTGAGAATTGAGGATTGAGGATTGAGGATTGAGGATTGAGGATTGAAGGCTGAGGATTGGGTATTGAGGATTGAGCATTGGGGATTGAGGGTTGAGGATTGAGGATTGAGGATTGAGGATTGAAGATTGAATATTAATGATTGAAGATTGAGGATTGAGGCTTGGGGGTTGTGGATTGAGGACGAGGACTGAGGGTTGAGTATTGGTGTTTGAAGTCTGAGGATTGAGGATTGAGAATTGAGGATTGAGGATTGAGGACTGAAGATTGAGGATTCGGTATTGAGGACTGAAGAATGAGGGTTGAGGAGTGAGGACTGAGGATTGAGGATTGCAGTTTGAGTATTGAGCATTGAAGATTGAGGATTGAGGATTGAGGATTGAGGATTGAGGATTGAGGATTGAAGATTGAGTATTGAGAATTGAAGATTGAGGATTGAGGATTGAGAATTGAGGATTGAAGACTGAGGATTGGGTATTGAGGATTGAGCATTGGGGATTGAGGGTTGAGGATTGAGGATTGAGGATTGAGGATTGAAGATTGAATATTAATGATTGAAGATTGAGGATTGAGGATTGAGGGTTATGGATTGAGGACGAGGACTGAGGGTTGAGCATTGGTGTTTGAAGTCTGAGGATTGGGGATTGATGATTGAGAATTGAGGATTGAGGATTGAGGATTGAAGATTGAGGATTCGGTATTGAGGATTGAAGAATGAGGATTGAGGAGTGAGGACTGAGGATTGAGGATTGCAGTTTGAGTATTGAGGATTGAAGATTGAGGATTGAGGATTGAGGATTGAGGGTTGAGGATTGAGGATTGAGGATTGAAGATTGAGTATTGAGGACTGAAGATTGAGGATTGAGGATTGAGGATTGAGGATTGAGGATTGAAGATTGAGTATTGGGGATTAAGGATTGACGATTGAGGATTGAGAATTGAGGATTGAGGATTGAGGATTGGGGACTGAGTGTTGAGGGTTGAGTGATGAGAATTCATGTTTGTGGATAGAGATTTGAAGATTGCAGGTTGAGTATTGAGTATTGAAGCCTGTGAATTGAGGATATTCTATTGAGGATTGAGGATTGAAGATTGAGTATTGAGGATTGAGGATTGAGGATTGAGAATTGAGGACTGAGGATTGAGGATTGAAGATTGAGGATTGGGTGTTGAGGATTGAAGACTGTGGATTGAGGATTGAGGATTGAGGATTGAGGATTGAAGGTTGAGTATTGAGGATTGAAGATTGAGGATTGAGGATTGAGGATTGAGGATTGAGTATTGAAGATTGAGGATTGGGTATTGCGGATTGAACATTGAGGATTGAACGTTGAGGATTGAATATTCAGTATTGAGGATTGAAGATTGAGGATTGAGGATCGAGGATTGAGGATTGAGGATTGAGGGTTGAAGATTGAGGATTGGGGACTGAGGATTGAAGATTGAGGATTGAGGATTGAGGACTGAGGATTGAGGATTGAGGATTGAAGGTTCAGTATTGAGGATTGGAGATTGAGAATTGATGATTGAGGATTGAACATTGAGGACTGAGTGTTGAGGGTTGAGTGATGAGAATTGATGTTTGTGGATAGAGATTCGATGATTGCAGGTTGAGTATTGTGTATTGAAAACTGTGAATTGAGTATATTCTATTGAGGATTGAGGATTGACAACTGATTGTTGAGGACTGAGAGCTGAAGATTGAGGGTTCGGGATTGAGGATTCAGAATTGAGATTTGAGGATTCAGAATTGAGGTTTGAGGACTGAGGATTGAGGATTGAAGATTGAGTATTGAGGATTGAAGATTGAGTATTCAGGATTGGAGATTGGCGATTGAGGATTAAGGACCGAGGATTAAGGATTGAGGATTGAAGATTGAGTATTGAGGATTGAAAAT
Source organism: Calliopsis andreniformis (assembly GCF_051401765.1). NCBI lineage: Eukaryota > Metazoa > Arthropoda > Insecta > Hymenoptera > Andrenidae > Calliopsis > Calliopsis andreniformis. The sequence continues at coordinate 3,619,701 of NW_027480463.1, read as the reverse complement.
TGAGGATTGAGGATTGAGGATTGAGGATTGAGGACTGAAGATTGAGGATTGGGGACGGAGTGTTGGGTGTTGAGTGATGAGAATTGATGTTTGTGGATAGAGATTTGAAGATTGCAGATTGTGTATTGAGTATTGAAAACTGTGAATTGATGATATTCCATTGAGGATTGGGGATTGACAACTGATTGTTGAGGACTGAGGGCTGAAGATTGAGGATTCAGGATTGAGGATTCAGGATTAAGGTTTGAGGACTGAGGATTGAGGATTGAGGATTGAGGATTGAGGATTGAAGATTGAGGATTGGGTATTGCGGATTGAGCATTGAGGATTGAGGATTGAGGATTGAGGACTGACGATCGAGGATTGAGGATTGAGGATTGAGGGTTGAAGATTGAGGATTGGGGACTGAGGCTTGAAGATTGAGGATTGAGGATTGAGGACTGAGGATTGAGGACTGAGGATTGAAAATTGAGGATTGAGGATTGAGGATTGAGGATTGAGGATTGAAGATTGAGGATTGGGGACGGAGTGTTGAGTGTTGAGTGATGAGAATTGATGTTTGTGGATAGGGATTTGAAGATTGCAGATTGAGTATTGAGTATTGAGAACTGTGAATTGAGTATATTCTATTGAGGATTGAGGATTGACAACTGATTGTTGAGGACTGAGAGCTGAAGATTGAGGGTTCAGGATTGAGGATTCAGAATCGAGATTTGAGGATTCAGAATTGAGGTTTGAGGACTGAGGATTGAGGATTGAAGATTGAGTATTGAGGATTGAAGAATGAGGATTGAGGAGTGAGGACTGAGGATTCAGGATTGCAGTTTGAGTATTGAGGATTGAAGACTGAGGATTGAGGATTGAGGATTGTGGATTGAGGATTGAGGATTGAGGATTGAAGATTGAGGATTGGGGATTGAGGATTGAAGATTGAGGATTGAAGATTGAGCATTGAGGATTGAAGATTGAGGATTGAGGATTGCGGATTGAGGATTGAGGATTGAATATTAAGGATTGAGGATTGACAATTGATTGTTGAGGACTGACGGCTGAAGATTGAGGATTCAGGATTGAGGATTCCGGATTGAGGTTTGAGGACTGAGGATTGAGGGTTGGGGATTGAGGATTGAGGATTGAGCATTGAGGATTGACGCTTGAGTATTGAGGATTGAGGATGGAGGATTGAAGAGAGAGGACAAAGTATTGAGGATTGAGTATTGAGAGTTGATGTTTGAGGATTGCGATTTGATTATTGAATATTGAGGATTGAGTATTGAATAATGAGAATTCGGGATATCCTATTGAATATTGAGAATTGAGCATTGAGGGTTGAGTATTGAGGATTGAGGATTGAACATTGAGGTCTGAGTGTTGAGGGTTGAGTGATGAGAATTGATGTTAGTGGATAGTGGCTTGAAGATTGCAGATCGAGTATTGAGTGTTGAAAACTGTGAATTGAGGATATTCTACTGAGGATTGAGGATTGACTACCGATTGTTGAGGACTGAGGTCTGAAGATTGAGGATTCAGGATTGAGGATTCAGGTTTGATGTTTGAGGACTGAGGATTGAGGATTGAGGATTGAGGATTGAGGATTGAGGATTGAGGATTGAGGATTGAGGATTGAAGATTGAGGATTGAGGATGGAGGATGAGGGCTGAGGGTTGAGGACTGAGGATTGAGGGTTGAGTATTAAGGATTGAGGATTGAGGATTGAGGACTGAGGATTGAGGATTGAGGATTGAGGATTCAGGATTGAGGTTCGAGGACTGAGGATTGAGGATTGAGGATTGAAGGTTGAGTATTGATGATTGAAGATGGGAGGATTGAGGATTGAGGGTTGAGGATTGAGGACGAGGACTGACGGTTGAGGATTGAGGACGAGGACGGACGGTTGAGGATTGAGGATTGAGGACTGAGGATTGAGGATTGAGGATTGAGGATTCAGGATTGAGGTTCGAGGACTGAGGATTGAGGATTGAGGATTGAAGGTTGAGTATTGATGATTGAAGATGGGAGGATTGAGGATTGAGGGTTGAGGATTGAGGACGAGGACTGACGGTTGAGGATTGAGGACGAGGACGGACGGTTGAGGATTGAGGTTTGAGGATTGAGGATTGAGGATTGACTCTTGAGGATTGAGGATTGAGGCTGGAGGATTGATGAGAGGGGACTGAGTGTTGAGGATTGAGTGTTGAGGATTGATGTTTGAGGATTGAGATTTGATTATTGAATATTGTGGATTGAGTATTGAACCATGAGAACTCAGGATATTCTATTGAGTATCGAGAATTGAGGATTGATGCTTGAGTATTGATGATTGATGGCTGAGGGTTGTGCGTTGAATATTGAGGATTGAGGATTGAGGATTGAGGATTGAGGATTGAGGATTGAAGATTGAGTATTGATGATTGAAGATTAAGGATTGAGGATTGGGGGTTGAGGTTTGAGGACGAGGACTGACGGTTGAGGATTGAGGTTTGAGGATTGAGGATTGAGGATTGAGGACTGAGGATTGAGGATTGATGATTGAGCATTGAGGATTGAAGATTGTGGACTAAGGATTGAGGATTGAAGTTTGAGTATTGAGGATTGGAGATTGAGGATTGAGGATTGAGGATTGAGGATTGAGGATGAGGGCTGAGGGTTGAGGATTGAGGTTTGAGGACTGAGGACTTAGGATTGAGGATTGAGAATTGAGGATTGAGGATTGAGGATTGAAGATTGAGGATTGGGTATTGAGGATTGAAGAATGAGGATTAAGGATTGAGTGTTGGGGATTGAGGATCTAGGATTGGAGATTGATTATTGAGGATTGAAGATTGAGGATTGAGGATTGAGGATTGAGAATTGAGAATTGAGTGTGAGGACTGAGGGCTGAGGATTGAGGTTTGAGGAACGAGGATTGAGGATCGAGGATTGAGGACTGAGGATTGACGATTCAGTATTGAAGACTGAGGATTGATTACTGAGGATTGAGGATTGAGGATTGAGGTTTGAGGACTGAGGATTGAGGATTGAAGATTGAGTATTGTGGATTGAAGATTGAGGATTGAGGATTGAGGATTGAGGTTTGAGGATGAGGGCTGAGGTTTGAGGATTGAGGATTGAGGGCTGAGGACTGAGGATTGAGGGTTGAGAATTGAGGATTGAGGATTGAGGATTGAAGATTGAAGATGGGAGGATTGAAGAATGAGGATTCAGGAATGAGCATTGAGGATTGAGGATTGAGGATTGAGGATTGAGGATTGAAGATTGAAGATGGGAGGATTGAGGATTGAGTGTTGGGGATTGAGGACGAGGACTGACGGTTGAGGATTGAGGTTTGAGGATTGTGGATTGAGGATTGAGAATGAGGGCAGAGGGTTGAGGATTGAGGTTTGAGTAGAGAATCCTGAGAATTCAGGATATTCTGTTGAGTATTGAGAATTGAGGATTGATGGTTGAGTATTGAGGATTGAGGATTGAGGGTTGAGGATTGAGTATTGAAGATTGAGGATTGATGATTGAGGATTGATGATTGAGGATTGAGGGTTGAGTATTGTGGATTGACGATTGAGTATTGAGGATTGTGGTTTGAGGACTGTGGATTGAGGATTGAGGATTGAGGATTGAGGATTCAGGATTGAGGATTGAAGATTGAGGATTGGGTATTGAGGATTGAACATTGAGGATTGAGGATTGAGCATTGAGGATTGAGGATTGAAGATTGAATATGTATAATCGAAGATTGAGGATTGAGTATTGAGTGTTGTGGATTGGCGACGAGGACTGAGGGTTGAGTATAGATGTTTGAACTCTGAGGATTGAGGATTAAGGATTGAGAGTTGAGGATAGAGGATTGAGGATGGAGGATTGAAGAGAGAGGACTGAGTGTTGAGGATTGAGTGTTGAGAATTGATGTTTGAGGGTTGAGATTTGAAGATTGAAGAATGGGGATTGAGTATTGAAAACTGTGAATTAAGGATATTCTATTGAGGATTGAGGACTGACAATTGATTTTTGAGGTCTTATGGCTGAAGATTGAGGATTCAGGATTGAGGATTCGTGGTGGAGGTTTGAGGACTGAGGATTGAGGGTTGAGGATTGAGGATTGAGGACTGACTATTGAGGATTGAGGATTGAGGATGGAGGATTGATGAGAGAGGACTGAGTGTTGAGGATTGAGTGTTGAGAATTGGTGTTTGAGGATTGAGATTTGATTATTGAATATTGTCGATTGAGTATTGAACCATGAGAATTCAGGATATTCTATTGAGTATTGAGAATGAGGATTGATGGTTGAGTATTGAGGATTGATAGCTGGGGGTTGTGCGTTGAATATTGAGGATTGAGGATTGAGGATTGAGGATTGAGGATTGAGGATTGAAGATTGAGTATTGATGATTGAAGATTAAGGATTGAGGATTGGGGGTTGAGGTTTGAGGACGAGGACTGACGGTTGAGGATTGAGGTTTGAGGATTGAGGATTGAGGATTGAGCACTGAGGATTGAGGATTGAGAATTGAGCATTGAGGATTGAAGATTGTGGACTGAGGATTGAGGATTGAAGTTTGAGTATTGAGGATTGGAGATTGAGGATTGAGGATTGAGGATTGAGGATTGAGGATGAGGGCTGAGGGTTGAGGATTGAGGAATGAGGACTGAGGACTGAGGATTGAGGATTGAGAATTGATGATTGAGGATTGAGGATTGAAGATTGAGGATTGGGTATTGAGGATTGAAGAATGAGGATTGAGGATTGAGGATTGAGGATTGAGGATTGAGGATTGAAGATTGAGCATTCAGGATTGGAGATGGACGATTGAGGATTGAGGACCGAGGATTGAGGATTGGGGATTGAAGATTGAGAATTGGGGATTGAAGATTGACGATTGAGGATTGAGAATTGAGGATTGAGGATTGAGGAATGAGCATTGAAGATTGAGTATTGAGGATTGAACGTTGAGGATTGTGGATTGAGGATTGAGGATTGAGGATTGAATATTGAGGACTGGGGACTGAGTGTTGAGGGTTGAGTGATGAGAATTGATGTTTGTGGATAGAGATTTGAAGATTGCAGATTGAGTATTGAGTAATGAAAACTGTAAATTGATGATATTCAATTGAGTATTGAGGATTGACAACTGATTGTTGAGGACTGAGGGCTGACGAATGAGGATTCAGGTTTGAGGATTCAGGATTGAGGTTTGAGGACTGAGGATTGAGGATTGAAAATTGAGGATTGAGGATTGAGGATTGAGGATTGAGGATTGAAGATTGAGGTTTGGGTATTGAGGATTGAACATTGAGGATTGTGGATTGAGTATTGAGGATTGAGGATTGAGGATTGAAGGCTGAGGATTGGGTATTGAGGATTGAGGATCGAGGATTGAGGGTTGTGGATTGAGGACGAGGACTGAGGGTTGAGTATTGATGTTTGAGGTCTGAGGATTGAGGATTGAGGATTGAGAATTGAGGACTGAGGGTTGAGGATTGAAGATTGAGGATTGGGTGTTGAGGATTGAAGAATGTGTATTGAGGATTGAGGATTGAGGATTGAGGATTGAAGATTGAGTATTGAGGATTGAAGATTGAGGACTGAGGATTGAGGATTGAGGATTGATTATTGAGGATTGAAGATTGAGGATTGAGGATTGAGGATTGAGAATTGAGAATTGAGTGTGAGGACTGTGGGCTGAGGATTGATGTTTGAGGAACGAGGATTGAGGATTGAGGATTGAGGACTGATGATTGACGATTCAGTATTGAAGATTGAGGATTGATTACTGAGGATTGAGGATTGAGGATTGAGGTTTGAGGACTGAGGATTGAGGATTGAAGATTGAGTATTGTGGATTGAAGATTGAGGATTGAGGATTGAGGATTGAGGATTGAGGATGAGGGCTGAGGTTTGAGGATTGAGGATTGAGGGCTGAGGACTGAGGATTGAGGGTTGAGAATTGAGGATTGAGGATTGAGGATTGTAGATTGAGGATTGGGTATTGAGGATTGAAGAATGAGGATTGAGGATTGAGGATTGAGAGTTGAGGATTGAGGATTGAGGATTGAGGATTGAGGATTGAAGATTGAGTATTGATGGTTGAAGATTAAGGTTGAGGTTTGAGGATTGAGGATTGAGTATTGAGGATTGAAGATTGAGGATTGAGGATTGAGGTTTGAGGATTGAAGACGTGGACTGACGGTTGAGTATTGAGGTTTGAGGATTGAGGATTGAGGATTGAAGATTGAAGATGGGAGGATTGAGGATTGAGTGTTGGGGATTGAGGACGAGGACTGACGGTTGAGGATTGAGGTTTGAGGATTGTGGATTGAGGATTGAGAATGAGGGCAGAGGGTTGAGGATTGAGGTTTGAGTAGAGAATCCTGAGAATTCAGGATATTCTGTTGAGTATTGAGAATTGAGGATTGATGGTTGAGTATTGAGGATTGAGGATTGAGGGTTGAGGATTGAGTATTGAAGATTGAGGATTGATGATTGAGGATTGATGATTGAGGATTGAGGGTTGAGTATTGAGGATTGACGATTGAGTATTGAGGATTGTGGTTTGAGGACTGTGGATTGAGGATTGAGGATTGAGGATTGAGGATTCAGGATTGAGGATTGAAGATTGAGGATTGGGTATTGAGGATTGAACATTGAGGATTGAGGATTGAGCATTGAGGATTGAGTATTGAAGATTGAATATGTATAATCGAAGATTGAGGATTGAGTATTGAGTGTTGTGGATTGGCGACGAGGACTGAGGGTTGAGTATAGATGTTTGAACTCTGAGGATTGAGGATTAAGGATTGAGAGTTGAGGATAGAGGATTGAGGATGGAGGATTGAAGAGAGAGGACTGAGTGTTGAGGATTGAGTGTTGAGAATTGATGTTTGAGGGTTGAGATTTGAAGATTGAAGAATGGGGATTGAGTATTGAAAACTGTGAATTAAGGATATTCTATTGAGGATTGAGGACTGACAATTGATTTTTGAGGTCTTATGGCTGAAGATTGAGGATTCAGGATTGAGGATTCGTGGTGGAGGTTTGAGGACTGAGGATTGAGGGTTGAGGATTGAGGATTGAGGACTGACTATTGAGGATTGAGGATTGAGGATGGAGGATTGATGAGAGAGGACTGAGTGTTGAGGATTGAGTGTTGAGAATTGGTGTTTGAGGATTGAGATTTGATTATTGAATATTGTCGATTGAGTATTGAACCATGAGAATTCAGGATATTCTATTGAGTATTGAGAATGAGGATTGATGGTTGAGTATTGAGGATTGATAGCTGAGGGTTGTGCGTTGAATATTGAGGATTGAGGATTGAGGATTGAGGATTGAGGATTGAGGATTGAAGATTGAGTATTGATGATTGAAGATTAAGGATTGAGGATTGGGGGTTGAGGTTTGAGGACGAGGACTGACGGTTGAGGATTGAGGTTTGAGGATTGAGGATTGAGGATTGAGCACTGAGGATTGAGGATTGAGAATTGAGCATTGAGGATTGAAGATTGTGGACTGCGGATTGAGGATTGAAGTTTGAGTATTGAGGATTGGAGATTGAGGATTGAGGATTGAGGATTGAGGATTGAGGATGAGGGCTGAGGGTTGAGGATTGAGGAATGAGGACTGAGGACTGAGGATTGAGGATTGAGAATTGATGATTGAGGATTGAGGATTGAAGATTGAGGATTGGGTATTGAGGATTGAAGAATGAGGATTGAGGATTGAGGATTGAGGATTGAGGATTGAGGATTGAAGATTGAGCATTCAGGATTGGAGATGGACGATTGAGGATTGAGGACCGAGGATTGAGGATTGGGGATTGAAGATTGAGAATTGGGGATTGAAGATTGACGATTGAGGATTGAGAATTGAGGATTGAGGATTGAGGAATGAGCATTGAAGATTGAGTATTGAGGATTGAACGTTGAGGATTGTGGATTGAGGATTGAGGATTGAGGATTGAATATTGAGGACTGGGGACTGAGTGTTGAGGGTTGAGTGATGAGAATTGATGTTTGTGGATAGAGATTTGAAGATTGCAGATTGAGTATTGAGTAATGAAAACTGTGAATTGATGATATTCAATTGAGTATTGAGGATTGACAACTGATTGTTGAGGACTGAGGGCTGACGAATGAGGATTCAGGTTTGAGGATTCAGGATTGAGGTTTGAGGACTGAGGATTGAGGATTGAAAATTGAGGATTGAGGATTGAGGATTGAGGATTGAGGATTGAAGATTGAGGTTTGGGTATTGAGGATTGAACATTGAGGATTGTGGATTGAGTATTGAGGATTGAGGATTGAGGATTGAAGGCTGAGGATTGGGTATTGAGGATTGAGGATCGAGGATTGAGGGTTGTGGATTGAGGACGAGGACTGAGGGTTGAGTATTGATGTTTGAGGTCTGAGGATTGAGGATTGAGGATTGAGAATTGAGGACTGAGGGTTGAGGATTGAAGATTGAGGATTGGGTGTTGAGGATTGAAGAATGTGGATTGAGGATTGAGGATTGAGGATTGAGGATTGAAGATTGAGTATTGAGGATTGAAGATTGAGGACTGAGGATTGAGGATTGAGGCTTGAATATTGAGTATTGAGGATTGAGTATTGAGGATTGAGGATTGAGGACTGAGGATTGAGGATTGAAGATTGAGTATTGATGGTTGAAGATTAAGGTTGAGGTTTGAGGATTGAGGATTGAGTATTGAGGATTGAAGATTGAGGATTGAGGATTGAGGTTTGAGGATTGAGGATTGAGGATTGAGGACTGAGGATTGAGGATTGAGGATTGAGCATTGAGGATTGAAGATTGAGGACTGGAGATTGAGGATTGATGATAGAGGATTAAGGATTGAGGATTGGGGATTGAGTATCTAGGATTGGAGATTGATTATTGAGGATTGAAGATTGAGGATTGAGGATTGAGGATTGAGAATTGAGAATTGAGTGTGAGGACTGAGGGCTGAGGATTGATGTTTGAGGAACGAGGATTGAGGATTGAGGATCGAGGACTGAGGATTGACGATTCAGTATTGAAGATTGAGGATTGATTACTGAGGATTGAGGATTGAGGATTGAGGTTTGAGGACTGAGGATTGAGGATTGAAGATTGAGTATTGTGGATTGAAGATTGAGGATTGAGGATTGAGGATTGAGGATTGAGGATGAGGGCTGAGGTTTGAGGATTGAGGATTGAGGGCTGAGGACTGAGGATTGAGGATTGACGATTGAGGATGTGGGATTGAAGATTGAGTATTGAGGATTGAAGATTGAGGATCGAGGATTGAGGATTGAGGATTGAGTATTGAAGATTGAGGATTGGGGACTGAGTGTTGAGGGTTGAATGATGAGAATTGATGTTTGTGGATAGAGATTTGAAAATTGCAGATTGAGTATTGAGTATTGAAAACTGTGAATTGATGATATTCTATTGAGGATTGAGAATTGACAACTGATTGTTGAGGACTGAGGTCTGAAGATTGAGGATTCAGGACTGAGGATACAGGTTTGAGGATCGAGGACTGAGGATTGAGGATTGAGGATTGAGGATTGAGGATTGAAGCTTGAGGTTTGGGTATTGAGGATTGAACATTGAGGATTGTGGATTGAGTATTGAGGATTGATGATTGAGGATTGAAGATTGAATATTGATGATTGAGGATTGAGGATCGAGGATTGAGGGTTGTGGATTGAGGACGAGGACTGAGGGTTGAGTATTGATGTTTGAGGTCTGAGGATTGAGGATTGAGGATTGAGAATTGAGGACTGAGGGTTGAGGATTGAAGATTGAGGATTGGGTGTTGAGGATTGAAGAATGTGGATTGAGGATTGAGGATTGAGGATTGAGGATTGAAGATTGAGTATTGAGGATTGAAGATTGAGGACTGAGGATTGAGGATTGAGGCTTCAATATTGAGTATTGAGGATTGAGTATTGAGGATTGAGGATTGAGGACTGAGGATTGAGGATTGAAGATTGAGTATTGATGGTTGAAGATTAAGGTTGAGGTTTGAGGATTGAGGATTGAGTATTGAGGATTGAAGATTGAGGATTGAGGATTGAGGTTTGAGGATTGAGGATTGAGGATTGAGGACTGAGGATTGAGGATTGAGGATTGAGCATTGAGGATTGAAGATTGAGGACTGGAGATTGAGGATTGATGATAGAGGATTAAGGATTGAGGATTGGGGATTGAGGATCTAGGATTGGAGATTGATTATTGAGGATTGAAGATTGAGGATTGAGGATTGAGGATTGAGAATTGAGAATTGAGTGTGAGGACTGAGGGCTGAGGATTGATGTTTGAGGAACGAGGATTGAGGATTGAGGATCGAGGACTGAGGATTGACGATTCAGTATTGAAGATTGAGGATTGATTACTGAGGATTGAGGATTGAGGATTGAGGTTTGAGGACTGAGGATTGAGGATTGAAGATTGAGTATTGTGGATTGAAGATTGAGGATTGAGGATTGAGGATTGAGGATTGAGGATGAGGGCTGAGGTTTGAGGATTGAGGATTGAGGGCTGAGGACTGAGGATTGAGGATTGACGATTGAGGATGTGGGATTGAAGATTGAGTATTGAGGATTGAAGATTGAGGATCGAGGATTGAGGATTGAGGATTGAGTATTGAAGATTGAGGATTGGGGACTGAGTGTTGAGGGTTGAATGATGAGAATTGATGTTTGTGGATAGAGATTTGAAAATTGCAGATTGAGTATTGAGTATTGAAAACTGTGAATTGATGATATTCTATTGAGGATTGAGAATTGACAACTGATTGTTGAGGACTGAGGTCTGAAGATTGAGGATTCAGGACTGAGGATACAGGTTTGAGGATCGAGGACTGAGGATTGAGGATTGAGGATTGAGGATTGAGGATTGAGGATTGAAGATTGAGGATTGGGTATTGCGGATTGAACATTGAGGATGGAGGATTGAGGATTGAGGATTGAGGATTGAGCATTGAGGACTGAAGATTGAATATTGATGATTGAATATTCAGGATTGAGTATTGATGGTTGTGGATTGAGGACGAGGGCTGAGGGTTGAGTATTGCTGCTTGAGGTCTGAGGATTGAGGATTGAGGATTGAGAATTGAGGATTGAGGATTGAGGATTGAAGATTGTGGATTGGGTATTGAGGATTGAAGAATGAGGATTGAGGATTGAGGATTGAGGATTGAGGTTTGAAGACTGAGTATTGAGGGTTGGGTTTGAGGATTGAAGAATGAGTATTGAGGATTGAGGATTGAGGATTGAAGATTGTGTATTGAGGATTGAAGATTGAGGATTGAGGATTGAAGATAGAGGATTGAGGATTGAAGATTGAGGATTGGGGATTGAGTATTGACGATTGAGAATTGAGTATTGAGGATTGAGAATTGAGGATTGATTATTGAAGATTGAGTATTGAGGATTGAAGATTGAGGAATGGGGACTGAGGATTGAGGATTGGGGATTGAGGATAAAGGATTGAGGATTGAGGATTGAGGATTGAAGATTGAGGATTGGGTATTGCGGATTGAACATTGAGGATTGAGGATTGAGGATTGAGGATTGAGGATCGAGGATTGAGGATTGAGGATTGAGGATTGAGGATTGAGGATTGGGGACTGAGGATTGAAGATTGAGTATTGAGGATTGAGGATTGAGGATTGAGGGTTGAGGATTGAAGATTCAGTATTGAGGACTGAAGATTGAGAATTGAGGATTGAGGATTGAACATTGAGTACTGAGTGTTGAGGGTTGAGTGATGAGAATTGGTGTTTGTGGATAGAGATCTGAAGAATGCAGATTGACTATTGAGTATTGAAAACTGTGAATTGAGGATACTCTATTGAGGATTGACGATTGACAACTGATTGTTGAGGACTGAGGGCTGAAGATTGAGGATCGAGGATTGAGGATTGAGGATTGAGGAAGAGGGCTGAGGGTTGAGGGTTGAGGTTTGAGGACTGAGGACTGAGGGTTGAGGATTGAGAATTGAGTATTGAGGATTGAGGATTGAAGATTGCGGATTGGGTATTGAGGATTGTAGTATGAGGATTGAGGATTGAGGATTGAGGATTGAGGATTGAAGATTGATTATTGAGGATTGAAGATTGACGATTGAGGGTTGAGAATTGAGGATTGTGGATTGAGGATTGAGGATTGAAGATTGAGTATTGAGGATTGAATGTTGAGGATTGTGGATTGAGGATTGAGGGTTGAGGATTGAACGGTGAGGTTTGGGGACTGAGTGTTGTGGGTTGAGTGATGAGAATTGATGTCTGTGGATAGAGATTTGAAGATTGCAGATTGAGTGTTGTGTATTGAAGGCTGTGATTTGATGATATTCTATTGAGAATTGAGGTTTGACTACTGATTGTTGAGGACTGATTTCTGAAGTTTGAGGATTCAGGATTGAGGATTCAGGATTGTGGTTTGAGGACTGTGGATTGAGGATTGAGGATTGAGGATTGAGGATTCAGGATTGAGGATTGAAGATTGAGGATTGGGTATTGAGGATTGAACATTGAGGATTGAGGATTGAGCATTGAGGATTGAGGATTGAAGATTGAATATGGATAATCGAAGACTGAGGATTGAGTATTGAGTGTTGTGGATTGGCGACGAGGACTGAGGGTTGAGTATAGATGTTTGAACTCTGAGGATTGAGGACTAAGGATTGAGAGTTGAGGATTGAGGATTGAGGATTGAGGACTGAGGATTGACGATTCAGTATTGAAGATTGAGGATTGATTACTGAGGATTGAGGATTGAGGATTGAGGATTGAGGATTGACGCTTGAGGATTGAGGATTGAGGATGGAGGATTGAAGAGAGAGGACTGAGTGTTGAGGATTGCGTGTTGAGAATTGATGTTTGAGGATTGAGATTTGATTATTGAATATTGTGGATTGAGTATTGAACCATGAGAATTCAGGATATTCTTTTGAGTATTGAGAATTGAGGATTGATGGTTGAGTATTGAGGATTGATGGTTGAGGGTTGTGCGTTGAATATTGTGGATTGAGGATTGAGGATTGAGGATTGAGGATAGAGGATTGAAGATTGAGTATTGATGATTGAAGATTGAGGATTGAGGATTGAGGGTTGAGGTTTGAGAACGAGGACTGACGGTTGAGGATTGAGGTTTGAGGATTGAGGATTGAGGATTGAGGCCTGAAGATTGAATATTGATGATTGAAGGTTGAGGATTCAGTATAGATGGTTGTGGATTGAGGACGAGGACTGAGGGTTGAGTATTGCTGTTTGAGGTCTGAGGATTGAGGATTGAGGATTGAGAATTGAGGATTGAGGATAGAGGATTGAAGATTGAGGATTCGGTATTGAGGATTGAAGAATGAGGATTGAGGATTGAGGATTGAGGATTGAGGATTGAGGATTGAAGACTGAGTATTGAGGATTGAAGATTGAGGATCGAGGGTTCAGGATTGAGGATACAGGTTTGAGGTTCGAGGACTGAGGATTGAGGATTGAGGATTGAGGATTGAGGATTGAAGATTGAGTATTGGGGATTGAAGATTGACGATTGAGGATTGAGAACTGAGGATTGAGGATTGAGGAATGAGCATTGAAGATTGAGTATTGAGGATTGAATGTTGAGGATTGTGGATTGAGGATTGAGGGTTGAGGATTGAATGGTGAGGTTTGGGGACTGAGTGTTGAGGGTTGAGTGATGAGAATTGATGTCTGTGGATAGAGATTTGAAGATTGCAGATTGAGTGTTGGGTATTGAAAACTGTGAATTGATGATATTCTATTGAGGATTGAGGTTTGACTACTGATTGTTGAGGACTGAGTGCTGAAGATTGAGGATTCAGGATTGAGGATTCAGGATTGTGGTTTGAGGACTTTGGATTGAGGATTGAGGATTGAGGATTGAGGATTCAGGATTGAGGATTGAAGATTGAGGATTGGGTATTGAGGATTGAACATTGAGGATTGAGTATTGAGCATTGAGGATTGAGGATTGAAGATTGAATATGTATAATCGAAGATTGAGGATTGAGTATTGAGTGTTGTGGATTGGCGACGAGGACTGAGGGTTGAGTATAGATGTTTGAACTCTGAGGATTGAGGATTAAGGATTGAGAGTTGAGGATTGAGGATTGAGGATGGAGGATTGAAGAGAGAGGACTGAGTGTTGAGGATTGATTGTTGAGAATTGATGTTTGAGGGTTGAGATTTGAAGATTGAAGAATGGGGATTGAGTATTGAAAACTGTGAATTAAGGATATTTTATTGAGGATTGAGGATTGACAATTGATTTTTGAGGTCTTATGGCTGAAGATTGAGGATTCAGGATTGAGGATTCGTGGTGGAGGTTTGAGGACTGAGGATTGAGTGTTGAGGATAGAGGATTGAGGATGGAGGATTGATGAGAGAGGACTGAGTGTTGAGGATTGAGTGTTGAGAATTGATGTTTGAGGATTGAGATTTGATTATTGAATATTGTCGATTGAGTATTGAACCATGAGAATTCAGGATATTCTATTGAGTATTGAGAATTGAGGATTGATGGTTGAGTATTGAGGATTGATAGCTGAGGGTTGTGCGTTGAATATTGAGGATTGAGGATTGAGGATTGAGGATTGAGGATTGAGGATTGAAGATTGAGTATTGATGATTGAAGGTTAAGGATTGAGGATTGGGGGTTGAGGTTTGAGGACGAGGACTGACGGTTGAGGATTGAGGTTTGAGGATTGAGGATTGAGGATTGAGCACTGAGGATTGAGGATTGAGGATTGAGCATTGAGGATCGAAGATTGTGGACTGAGGATTGAGGATTGAAGTTTGTGTATTGAGGATTGGAGATTGAGGATTGAGGATTGAGGATTGAGGATTGAGGATGAGGGCTGAGGGTTGAGGATTGAGGTTTGAGGACTGAGGACTGTGGATTGAGGATTGAGAATTGATGATTGAGGATTGAGGATTGAAGATTGAGGATTGGGTATTGAGGATTGAAGAATGAGGATTGAGGATTGAGGATTGAGGATTGAGGATTGAGGATTGAAGATTGAGCATTCAGGATTGGAGGTGGACGATTGAGGATTGAGGACCGAGGATTGAGGATTGGGGATTGAAGATTGAGAATTGGGGATTGAAGATTGACGATTGAGGTATGAGAATTGAGGATTGAGGATTGAGGAATGAGCATTGAAGATTGAGTATTGAGGATTGAACGTTGAGGATTGTGGATTGAGGATTGAGGATTGAGGATTGAATATTCAGGACTGGGGACTGAGTGTTGAGGGCTGAGTGATGAGAATTGATGTTTGTGGATAGAGATTTGAAGATTGCAGATTGAGTATTGAGTAATGAAAACTGTGAATTGATGATATTCAATTGAGTATTGAGGATTGACAACTGATTGTTGAGGACTGAGGGCTGGCGAATGAGGATTCAGGTTTGAGGATTCAGGATTGAGGTTTGAGGACTGAGGATTGAGGATTGAGAATTGAGAATTGAGTGTGAGGACTGAGGGTTGAGGATTGAGGTTTGAGGAACGAGGATTGAGGATTGAGGATTGAGAACTGAGGATTGACGATTCAGTATTGAAGATTGAGGATTGATTACTGTGGATTGAGGATTGAGGATTGAGGATTGACGCTTGAGGATTGAGGATTGAGGATGGAGGATTGAAGAGAGAGGACTGAGTGCTGAGGATTGCGTGTTGAGAATTGATGTTTGAGGATTGAGATTTGATTACTGAATATTGTGGATTGAGTATTGAACCATGAGAATTCAGGATATTCTTTTGAGTATTGAGAATTGAGGACTGATGGTTGAGTATTGAGGATTGATGTATGAGGGTTGTTCGTTGAATATTGTGGATTGAGGATTGAGGATTGAGTATTGAGGATTGAGGATTGAAGATTGAGTATTGATGATTGAAGATTGAGGATTGAGGATTGAGGATTGAGGGTTGAGGTTTGAGAACGAGGACTGACGGTTGAGGATTGAGGTTTGAGGATTGAGGATTGAGGATTGAGGACTGAAGATTGAATATTGATGATTGAAGGTTGAGGATTCAGTATTGATGGTTGTGGATTGAGGACGAGGACTGAGGGTTGAGTATTGCTGTTTGAGGTCTGAGGATTGAGGATTGAGGATTGAGGATTGAGGATTGAGGATTGAGAATTGAGAATTGAGGATGAGGACTGAGGGTTGAGGATTGAGGTTTGAACAATGAGGATTGAGGATTGAGGGTTGAGGATTGAAGATTGAGGATTGGGGATTGAGGATTGACGATTGAGGATTGAGTATTGAGGATTGAGAATTGAGGATTGAGGATTGAAGATTGAGTATTGAGGATTCAGAATTGAGGTTTGAGGGCTGAGGATTGAGGATTGAAGGTTGAGTATTGAGGATTGAAGATTCAGGATTGAGGGCTGAGGATTGAGGATTGAGGATGAGGTCTGAGGGTTGAGGATTGAAGTTTGAGGACAGAGGACTGAGGATTGAGGACTGAGAATTGAGGGTGTGGTCTGAGGATTGAAATTTGAGGACTGAGGATTGAGGATTGAGGATTGAGTATCGAGGATTGAGGATTGAGGATTGAGGATTGAAGATTGAGGATTGGGTATTGCGGATTGAACATTGAGGACTGAGGATTGAGGATTGAGGATTGAGGATCGACGATTGAGGATTGAGGATTGAGGATGGAAGACTGAGGATTGGGGACTGAGGATTGAAGATTGAGTATTGAGGATTGAGGATTGCGGATTGAGGGTTGAGGATTGAAGATTCAGTATTGAGGACTGAAGATTGAGAATTGAGGATTGAGGATTGAACATTGAGTACTGAGTGTTGAGGGTTGAGTGATGAGAATTGGTGTTTGTGGATAGAGATCTGAAGATTGCAGATTGACTATTGAGTATTGAAAACTGTGAATTGAGGATACTCTATTGAGGATTGACGATTGACAACTGATTGTTGAAGACTGAGGGCTGAAGATTGAGGATTGAGGATTGAGGATTGAGGATTGAGGAAGAGGGCTGAGGGTTGAGGATTGAGGTTTGAGGACTGAGGACTGAGGGTTGAGGATTGAGAATTGAGTATTGAGGATTGAGGATTGAAGATTGCGGATTGGGTATTGAGGATTGTAGTATGAGGATTGAGGATTGAGTTTTGAGGATTGAGGATTGAATGTTGAGGATTGTGGATTGAGGATTGAGGGTTGAGGATTGAATGGTTAGGTTTGGGGACTGAGTGTTGAGGGTTGAGTGATGAGAATTGATGTCTGTGGATAGAGATTTGAAGATTGCAGATTGAGTGTTGTGTGTTGTAAGCTGTGATTTGATGATATTCTATTGAGGATTGAGGTTTGACTACTGACTGTTGAGGACTGATTTCTGAAGATTGAGGATTCAGGATTGAGGATTCAGGATTGTGGTTTGAGGACTGTGGATTGAGGATTGAGGATTGAGGATTGAAGATTGAGGATTGGGTATTGAGGATTGAACATTGAGGATTGAGGATTGAGCATTGAGGATTGAGGACTGAAGATTGAATATGGATAATCGAAGATTGAGGATTGAGTATTGAGTGTTGTGAATTGGCGACGAGGACTGTGGGTTGAGTATAGATGTTTGAACTCTGAGGATTGAGGATTAAGGATTGAGAGTTGAGGATTGAGGATTGAGGATTGAGGACTGAGGATTGACGATTCAGTATTGAAGATTGAGGATTGATTACTGAGGATTGAGGATTGGGGATTGAGGATTGAGGATTGAGTATTGACGCTTGAGGATTGAGGATTGAGGATGGAGGATTGAAGAGAGAGGACTGAGTGTTGAGGATTGCGTGTTGAGAATTGATGTTTGAGGATTGAGATTTGATTATTGAATATTGTGGATTGAGTATTGAACCATGAGAATTCAGGATATTCTTTTGAGTATTGAGAATTGAGGATTGATGGTTGAGTATTGAGGATTGATGGTTGAGGGTTGTGCGTTGAATATTGTGGATTGAGGATTGAGGATTGAGGATTGAGGATAGAGGATTGAAGATTGAGTATTGATGATTGAAGATTGAGGATTGAGGATTGAGGGTTGAGGTTTGAGAACGAGGACTGACGGTTGAGGATTGAGGTTTGAGGATTGAGGATTGAGGATTGAGGCCTGAAGATTGAATATTGATGATTGAAGGTTGAGGATTCAGTATAGATGGTTGTGGATTGAGGACGAGGACTGAGGGTTGAGTATTGCTGCCTGAGGTCTGAGGATTGAGGATTCAGGATTGAGAATTGAGGATTGAGGATAGAGGATTGAAGATTGAGGATTGGGTATTGAGGATTGAAGAATGAGGATTGAGGATTGTGGATTGAGGATTGAGGATTGAGGATTGAAGACTGAGTATTGAGGATTGAAGATTGAGGATCGAGGATTCAGGATTGAGGATACAGGTTTGAGGTTCGAGGACTGAGGATTGAGGATTGAGGATTGAGGATTGAGGATTGAGGATTGAAGATTGAGTATTGGGGATTGAAGATTGACGATTGAGGATTGAGAATTGAGGATTGAGGATTGAGGAATGAGCATTGAAGATTGAGTATTGAGGATTGAACGTTGAGGATTGTGGATTGAGGATTGAGGATTGAGGATTGAATATTGAGGACTGGGGACTGAGTGTTGAGGGTTGAGTGATGAGAATTGATGTTTGTGGATAGAGATTTGAAGATTGCAGATTGAGTATTGAGTAATGAAAACTGTGAATTGATGATATTCAATTGAGTATTGAGGATTGACAACTGATTGTTGAGGACTGAGGGCTGACGAATGAGGATTCAGGTTTGAGGATTCAGGATTGAGGTTTGAGGACTGAGGATTGAGGATTGAGGATTGAGGATTGAGGATTGAAGATTGAGGATTGGGTATTGCGGATTGAACATTGAGGATTGAGGACTGAGGATTGAGGATTGAGGATTGAGGATTGAGGATTGAGGATTGAGGATTGAGGATTGAAGATTGTGTATTGAGGATTGAAGATTGAGGATTGAGGATTGAGGATTGAGGATTGAGGATTGAGGACTGAAGATTGAGGATTGGGGATTGAGTATTGACGATTGAGGATTGAGTATTGAGGATTGAGAATTGAGGATTGATTATTTAAGATTGAGTATTGAGGATTGAAGATTGAGGATTGAGGATTGAGGATTGAGGATTGAGGATTGAGGATGAGGGCTGAGGGTTGAGGATTGAGGTTTGAGGACTGAGTGCAGAGGATTGAGGATTGAGAATTGAGGATTGAGTATTGAGTATTGTATATTGAGGATTGGGTATTGCGGATTGAAGAATGTGGATTGAGGATTGAGGATTGAGGATTGAGAATTGAAGATTGAGGATTGAGGATTGAGGATTGAGGATTGAATATTGAGTATTGAGGATTGAAGATTGAGGATTGACTCTTGAGGATTGAGGATTGAGGATGGACGATTGATGAGAGAGGACTGAGTGTTGAGGATTGTGTGCTGAGAATTGATGTTTGAGGATTGAGATTTGATTATTGAATATTGTGGATTGAGTATTGAACCATGAGAATTCAGGATATTCTATGGAGTATTGAGAATTGAGGATTGGTGGTTGAGTATTGAGGATTGATGCCTGAGGGTTGTGCGTTGAATAATGAGGATTGAGGATTGAGGATTGAGGATTGAGGGTTGAGGATTGAAGATTGAGTATTGATGATTGAAGATTGAGGATTGAGGATTGGGGGTTGAGGTTTGAGGACGAGGACTGACGGTTGAGGATTGAGGTTTGAGGATTGAGGATTGAGGATTGAGGACTGAGGATTGAGTATTGAGGATTGAGCATTGAGGATTGAAGATTGTGGACTGAGGATTGAGGATTGAAGATTGAGTATTGAGGATTGAAGATTGAGGATTGAGAATTGTGAATTGGGGATTGAGGATGAGGGCTGAGGGTTGAGGATTGAGGCTTGAGGACTGAGGACTGAGGATTGAGGATTGAGAATTGAGGATTGAGGATTGAGGATTGAAGATTGAGGATTGGGTATTGAGGATTGAAGAATGAGGATTGAGGATTGAGGATTGAGGATTGAGGATTGAAGAGTGAGTATTGAGGATTGAAGATTGAGTATTGAGGATTGAGGATTGAGGATTGAAGATTGAGTATTGAGGATTGAGGATTGTGGATTGAGGACTGAGGATTGAGGATTGAGGATTGAAGATTGAGTATTGAGGGTTGATGATTAAGATTGAGGTTTGAGGATTGAGGATTGAGTATTGAGGATTGAAGATTGAGGATTGAGGATTGAGGTTTGAGGATTGAGGACGTGGACTGACGGTTGAGGATTGAGGTTTGAGGATTGAGGATTGAGGATTGAGGACTGAGGATTGAGGATTGAGCTTTGAGCATTGAGGATTGAAGATTGAGGACAGGAGATTGAGGATTGAGGATTGAGGATTGAGGATTGTATATTGAGTATTGAGGATTGAAGGTTGAGGATTGAGGATTGAGGATTGAGGATTGAGGATTGAGGATTGAGGATTGAGGATTGAGGATTGAGGATTGAGGATTGAGGATTGAAGATTGTGTATTGAGGATTGAAGATTGAGGATTGAGGATTGAGGATTGAGGATTGAGGATTGAGGACTGAAGATTGAGGATTGGGGTTTGAGTATTGACGATTGAGGATTGAGTATTGAGGATTGAGAATTGAGGATTGATTATTTAAGATTGAGTATTGAGGATTGAAGATTGAGGATTGAGGATTGAGGATTGAGAATTGAGGATGAGGGCTGAGGGTTGAGGATTGAGGTTTGCGGACTGAGTGCAGAGGATTGAGGATTGAGAATTGAGGATTGAGTATTGAGTATTGTAGATTGAGGATTGGGTATTGCGGATTGAAGAATGCGGATTGAGGATTGAGGATTGAGGATTGAGAATTGAAGATTGAGGATTGAGGATTAAGGATTGAGGATTGAACATTGAGTATTGAGGATTGAAGATTGAGGATTGAGGATTGAGGATTGACGGCTGATTGTTGTGCGTTGAATATTGAGGACTGAGGATTGAGGATTGAGGATTGAGGATTGAGGATTGAGGATTGAAGATTGAGTATTGATGATTGAAGATTGGGGATTGAGGATTGGGCGTTGAGGTTTGAGGACGAGGACTGACGGTTGAGGATTGAGGTTTGAGGAGTGAGGATTGAGGATTGAGGACTGAGGATTGAGGATTGAGGATTGAGCATTGAGGATTGAAGATTGTGGACTGAGGATTGAGGATTGAAGATTGAGTATGGAGGATTGAAGATTGACGATTGAGGATTGAGGATTGAGGATCGGGGATTGAGGATTGAGGATTGAATATTGAGTATTGAGGCTTGAAGATTGAGGATTGAGGATTGAGGATTGAGGATTGAGGATGAGGGCTGAGGGTTGAGGATTGAGGTTTGAGGACTGAGTGCAGAGGATTGAGGATTGAGAATTGAGGATTGAGTATTGAGTATTGTAGATTGAGGATTGGGTATTGCGGATTGAAGAATGTGGATTGAGGATTGAGGATTGAGGATTGAGAATTGAAGATTGAGGATTGAGGATTGAGGATTGAGGATTGAATATTGAGTATTGAGGATTGAAGATTGAGGATTGACTCTTGAGGATTGAGGATTGAGGATGGAGGATTGATGAGAGAGGACTGAGTGTTGAGGATTGTGTGCTGAGAATTGATGTTTGAGGATTGAGATTTGATTATTGAATATTGTGGATTGAGTATTGAACCATGAGAATTCAGGATATTCTATGGAGTATTGAGAATTGAGGATTGGTGGTTGAGTATTGAGGATTGATGCCTGAGGGTTGTGCGTTGAATAATGAGGATTGAGGATTGAGGACTGAGGATTGAGGGTTGAGGATTGAAGATTGAGTATTGATGATTGAAGATTGAGGATTGAGGATTGGGGGTTGAGGTTTGAGGACGAGGACTGACGGTTGAGGATTGAGGTTTGAGGATTGAGGATTGAGGATTGAGGACTGAGGATTGAGTATTGTGGATTGAGCATTGAGGATTGAAGATTGTGGACTGAGGATTGAGGATTGAAGATTGAGTATTGAGGATTGAAGATTGAGGATTGAGAATTGTGAATTGAGGATTGAGGATGAGGGCTGAGGGTTGAGGATTGAGGCTTGAGGACTGAGGACTGAGGATTGAGGATTGAGAATTGAGGATTGAGGATTGAGGATTGAAGATTGAGGATTGGGTATTGAGGATTGAAGAATGAGGATTGAGGATTGAGGATTGAGGATTGAGGATTGAGGATTGAAGAGTGAGTATTGAGGATTGAAGATTGAGTATTGAGGATTGAGGATTGAGGATTGAAGATTGAGTATTGAGGATTGAGGATTGTGGATTGAGGACTGAGGATTGAGGATTGAGGATTGAAGATTGAGTATTGAGGGTTGATGATTAAGATTGAGGTTTGAGGATTGAGGATTGAGTATTGAGGATTGAAGATTGAGGATTGAGGATTGAGGTTTGAGGATTGAGGACGTGGACTGACGGTTGAGGATTGAGGTTTGAGGATTGAGGATTGAGGATTGAGGACTGAGGATTGAGGATTGAGCTTTGAGCATTGAGGATTGAAGATTGAGGACAGGAGATTGAGGATTGAGGATTGAGGATTGAGGATTGAGGATTGAGGATTGAGGATTGAATATTGAGTATTGAGGATTGAAGGTTGAGGATTGAGGATTGAGGATTGAGGATTGAGGATTGAGGATTGAGGATTGAGGATTGAGGATTGAGGATTGAGGATTGAGGATTGAAGATTGTGTATTGAGGATTGAAGATTGAGGATTGAGGATTGAGGATTGAGGATTGAGGATTGAGGACTGAAGATTGAGGATTGGGGTTTGAGTATTGACGATTGAGGATTGAGTATTGAGGATTGAGAATTGAGGATTGAGGATTGACGGCTGAGGGTTGTGCGTTGAATATTGAGGACTGAGGATTGAGGATTGAGGATTGAGGATTGAGGATTGAGGATTGAAGATTGAGTATTGATGATTGAAGATTGGGGATTGAGGATTGGGCGTTGAGGTTTGAGGACGAGGACTGACGGTTGAGGATTGAGGTTTGAGGAGTGAGGATTGAGGATTGAGGACTGAGGATTGAGGATTGAGGATTGAGCATTGAGGATTGAAGATTGTGGACTGAGGATTGAGGATTGAAGATTGAGTATGGAGGATTGAAGATTGACGATTGAGGATTGAGGATTGAGGAGCGGGGATTGAGGATTGAGGATTGAATATTGAGTATTGAGGCTTGAAGATTGAGGATTGAGGATTGAGCATTGAGGATTGAGGATTGAGGATTGAGGATTGAGGATTGAGGATTGATGATTGAGGATTGAAGATTGTGTATTGAGGATTGAAGATTGAGGATTGAGGATTGAGGATTGAGGATTGAGGATTGAGGATTCAAGATTGAGGATTGGGGATTGAGTATTGACGATTGAGGATTGACTATTGAGGATTGAGAATTGAGGATTGATTATTGAAGATTGAGTATTGGGGATTGAACAATGAGGATTGAAAACTGAGGATTGTGGATTGAGGATGATGGCTGAGGGTTGAGGATTGAGGTTTGAGGACTGAGGTCAGAGGATTGAGGATTGAGAATTGAGGATTGAGTATTGAGTATTGTAGATTGAGGATTGGGTATTGCCGATTGAAGAATGTGGATTGAGGATTGAGGATTGAGGATTGAGGATTGAAGATTGAGGATTGAGGTTTGAGGATTGAGGATTGAATATTGAGTATTGAGGATTGAAGATTGAGGATTGAGGATTGAGGGTTGAGGATTGAGGACGTGGACTGACGGTTGAGGATTGAGGTTTGAGGAGTGAGGATTGAGGATTGAGGACTGAGGATTGAGGATTGAGGATTGAGCATTGAGGATTGAAGATTGTGGACTGAGGATTGAGGATTGAAGATTGAGTATGGAGGATTGAAGATTGAGGATTGAGGATTGAGGATTGAGGATCGGGGATTGAGGATTGAGGATTGAATATTGAGTATTGAGGCTTGAAGATTGAGGATTGAGGATTGAGCATTGAGGATTGAGGATTGAGGATTGAGGATTGAGGATTGAGGATTGAAGATTGAGGATTGAAGATTGTGTATTGAGGATTGAAGATTGAGGATTGAGGATTGAGGATTGAGGATTGACGATTCAAGATTGAGGATTGGGGATTGAGTATTGACGATTGAGGATTGAGTATTGAGGATTGAGAATTGAGGATTGATTATTGAAGATTGAGTATTGAGGATTGAACAATGAGGATTGAGGATTGAGGGTTGAGGATTGAGGACGTGGACTGACGGTTGAGGATTGAGGTTTGATGAGTGAGGATTGAGGATTGGGGATTGAGGATCTAGGATTGGAGATTGAGTATTGAGGATTGAAGATTGAGGACTGAGTGTTGAGGGTTGCGTGATGAGAATTGATGTTTGTGGATTGAGATTTGAAGATTGAAGAATGGGGATTGAGTATTGAAAACTGTGACTTGAGGATATTCTATTGAGGATTGAGGATTGACAATTGATTGTTGAGGTCTTATGGCTGAAGACTGAGGATTCAGGATTGAGGATTCGTGGTGGAGGTTTGAGGACTGAGGATTGAGGGTTGAGGATTGAGGATTGAGGATTGACTCTTGAGGATTGAGGATTGAGGATGGAGGATTGATGAGAGAGGACTGAGTGTTGAGGATTGAGTGTTGAGAATTGATGTTTGAGGATTGAGATTTGATTATTCAATATTGTGGATTGAGTATTGAACCATGAGAATTCAGGATATTCTATTGAGTATTGAGAATTGAGGATTGGTGGTTGAGTATTGAGGATTGATGCCTGAGGGTTGTGCGTTGAATATTGAGGATTGAGGATTGAGGATTGAGGACTGAGGGTTGAGGATTGAAGATTGAGTATTGATGATTGAAGATTGAGGATTGAGGATTGGGGGTTGAGGTTTGAGGACGAGGACTGACGGTTGAGTGTTGAGGTTTGAGGATTGAGGATTGAGGATTGAGGACTGAGGATTGAGTATTGAGGATTGAGCATTGAGGATTGAAGATTGTGGACTGAGGATTGAGGATTGAAGATTGAGTATTGAGGATTGAAGATTGAGGATTGAGAATTGTGAATTGAGGATTGAGGATGAGGGCTGAGGGTTGAGGATTGAGGCTTGAGGACTGAGGACTGAGGATTGAGGATTGAGAATTGAGGATTGAGGATTGAGGATTGAAGATTGAGGATTGAGGATTGAGGATTGAGGATTGAGGATTGAGGATTGAGGATTGAGGATTGAGGATTGAAGATTGTGTATTGAGGATTGAAGATTGAGGATTGAGGATTGAGGATTGACGATTGAGGATTGAGGACTGAAGATTGAGGATTGGGGATTCAGTATTGACGATTGAGGATTGAGTATTGAGGATTGAGAATTGAGGATTGATTATTTAAGATTGAGTATTGAGGATTGAAGATTGAGGATTGAGGATTGAGGATTGAGGATTGAGGATGAGGGCTGAGGGTTGAGGGTTGAGGTTTGAGGACTGAGTGCAGAGGATTGAGGATCGAGAATGGAGGATTGAGTATTGAGTATTGTAGATTGAGGATTGGGTATTGCGGATTGAAGAATGTGGATTGAGGATTGAGGTTTGAGGATTGAGAATTGAAGATTGAGGATTGAGGATTGAGGATTGAGGATTGAATATTGAGTATTGAGGATTGAAGATTGAGGATTGAGGATTGAGGATTGATGGCTGAGGGTTGTGCGTTGAATATTGAGGATTGAGGATTGAGGATTGAGGATTGAGGATTGAATATTGAGTATTGAGGATTGAAGATTGAGGATTGAGGATTGAGGATTGATGGCTGAGGGTTGTGCGTTGAATATTGAGGATTGAGGATTGAGGATTGAGGATTGAGGATTGAATATTGAGTATTGAGGATTGAAGATTGAGGATTGAGGATTGAGAGTTGAGGATTGAGGACGTGGACTGACGGTTGAGGATGGAGGTTTGAGGATTGAGGATTGAGGATTGAGGACTGAGGATTGAGGATTGAGGATTGAGCATTGAGGACTGAAGATTGAGGAATGGGGATTGAGGATTGATGTTAGAGGATTAAGGATTGAGGATTGGGGATTGAGGATCTAGGATTGGAGATTGAGTATTGAGGATTGAAGATTGAGGATTGAGGATTGAGGATTGAAGATTGAGGACTGAGTGTTGAGGGTTGCGTGATGAGAATTGATGTTTGTGGATTGAGATTTGAAGATTGAAGAATGGGGATTGAGTATTGAAAGCTGTGTCTTGAGGATATTCTATTGAGGATTGAGGATTGACAATTGATTGTTGAGGTCTTATGGCTGAAGATTGAGGATTCAGGATTGAGGATTCGTGGTGGAGATTTGAGGACTGAGGATTGAGGGTTGAGGATTGAGGATTGAGGATTGACTCTTGAGGATTGAGGATTGAGGACTGAGGATTGAGTATTGAGGATTGAGCAATGAGGTTTGAAGATTGTGGACTGAGGATTGAGGATTGAAGATTGAGTATTGAGGATTGAAGATTGAGGATTGAGGATTGAGGATTGAGGATTGAGGATGAGGGCTGACGGTTGAGGATTGAGGTTTGAGGACTGAGGACTGAGGATTGAGGATTGAGAATTGAGGATTGAGGATTGAGGAGTGAAGATTGAGGATTGGGTATTGAGGATTGAAGAATGAGGATTGAGAATTGAGGATTGAGGATGAGGGCTGAGGTTTGAGGATTGAGGATTGAGGGCTGAGGACTGAGGATTGAGGTTCGAGAATTGAGGATTGAGAATTGAAGATTGAGGATTGAGGATTGAGGATTGAGGATTGAATATTGAGTATTGAGGATTGAAGATTGAGGATTGAGGATTGAGGATTGATGGCTGAGGGTTGTGCGTTGAATATTGAGGATTGAGGATTGAGGATTGAGGATTGAGGATTGAATATTGAGTATTGAGGATTGAAGATTGAGGATTGAGGATTGAGGATTGATGGCTGAGGGTTGTGCGTTGAATATTGAGGATTGAGGATTGAGGATTGAGGATTGAGGATTGAATATTGAGTATTGAGGATTGAAGATTGAGGATTGAGGATTGAGAGTTGAGGATTGAGGACGTGGACTGACGGTTGAGGATGGAGGTTTGAGGATTGAGGATTGAGGATTGAGGACTGAGGATTGAGGATTGAGGATTGAGCATTGAGGACTGAAGATTGAGGAATGGGGATTGAGGATTGATGTTAGAGGATTAAGGATTGAGGATTGGGGATTGAGGATCTAGGATTGGAGATTGAGTATTGAGGATTGAAGATTGAGGATTGAGGATTGAGGATTGAAGATTGAGGACTGAGTGTTGAGGGTTGCGTGATGAGAATTGATGTTTGTGGATTGAGATTTGAAGATTGAAGAATGGGGATCGAGTATTGAAAGCTGTGTCTTGAGGATATTCTATTGAGGATTGAGGATTGACAATTGATTGTTGAGGTCTTATGGCTGAAGATTGAGGATTCAGGATTGAGGATTCGTGGTGGAGATTTGAGGACTGAGGATTGAGGGTTGAGGATTGAGGATTGAGGATTGACTCTTGAGGATTGAGGATTGAGGACTGAGGATTGAGTATTGAGGATTGAGCAATGAGGTTTGAAGATTGTGGACTGAGGATTGAGGATTGAAGATTGAGTATTGAGGATTGAAGATTGAGGATTGAGGATTGAGGATTGAGGATTGAGGATGAGGGCTGACGGTTGAGGATTGAGGTTTGAGGACTGAGGACTGAGGATTGAGGATTGAGAATTGAGGATTGAGGATTGAGGAGTGAAGATTGAGGATTGGGTATTGAGGATTGAAGAATGAGGATTGAGAATTGAGGATTGAGGATGAGGGCTGAGGTTTGAGGATTGAGGATTGAGGGCTGAGGACTGAGGATTGAGGTTCGAGAATTGAGGATTGAGAATTGAAGATTGAGGATTGAGGATTGAGGATTGAGGATTGAATATTGAGTATTGAGGATTGAAGATTGAGGATTGAGGATTGAGGATTGATGGCTGAGGGTTGTGCGTTGAATATTGAGGATTGAGGATTGAGGATTGAGGATTGAGGATTGAATATTGAGTATTGAGGATTGAAGATTGAGGATTGAGGATTGAGGATTGATGGCTGAGGGTTGTGCGTTGAATATTGAGGATTGAGGATTGAGGATTGAGGATTGAGGATTGAATATTGAGTATTGAGGATTGAAGATTGAGGATTGAGGATTGAGAGTTGAGGATTGAGGACGTGGACTGACGGTTGAGGATGGAGGTTTGAGGATTGAGGATTGAGGATTGAGGACTGAGGATTGAGCATTGAGGACTGAAGATTGAGGAATGGGGATTGAGGATTGATGTTAGAGGATTAAGGATTGAGGATTGGGGATTGAGGATCTAGGATTGGAGATTGAGTATTGAGGATTGAAGATTGAGGATTGAGGATTGAGGATTGAAGATTGAGGACTGAGTGTTGAGGGTTGCGTGATGAGAATTGATGTTTGTGGATTGAGATTTGAAGATTGAAGAATGGGGATTGAGTATTGAACACTGTGTCTTGAGGATATTCTATTGAGGATTGAGGATTGACAATTGATTGTTGAGGTCTTATGGCTGAAGATTGAGGATTCAGGATTGAGGATTCGTGGTGGAGATTTGAGGACTGAGGATTGAGGGTTGAGGATTGAGGATTGAGGATTGACTCTTGAGGATTGAGGATTGAGGACTGAGGATTGAGTATTGAGGATTGAGCATTGAGGTTTGAGGATTGTGGACTGAGGATTGAGGATTGAGGATTGAGTATTGAGGATTGAAGATTGAGGATTGAGGATTGAGGATTGAGGATTGAGGATGAGGGCTGACGGTTGAGGATTGAGGTTTGAGGACTGAGGACTGAGGATTGAGGATTGAGAATTGAGGTTCGAGAATTGAGGATTGAGAATTGAGGATTGAAGATTGAGGATTGGGTATTGAGGATTGAAGAATGAGGATTGAGGATTGAGGATTGAGAGTTGAGGATTGAGGATTGAGGTTTGAAGATTGAGGATTGGGTGTTGAGGATTGAAGAATGAGGATTGAGGAATGAGGATTGAGGATTGAGGATTGAAGATTGAGTATTGAGGATTGAAGCCTGGCGACTGAGGATTGAGGATTGAGGATTGACGATTGAGGATGGGGGATTGAAGATTGAGTATTGAGGATTGAAGATTGAGGATCGAGGATTGAGGATTGAGGATTGAGTATTGAAGATTGAGGATTGGGGACTGAGTGTTGAGGGTTGAATGATGAGAATTGATGTTTGTGGATAGAGATTTGAAAATTGCAGATTGAGTATTGAGTATTGAAAACTGTGAATTGATGATATTCTATTGAGGATTGAGAATTGACAACTGATTGTTGAGGACTGAGGTCTGAAGATTGAGGATTCAGGATTGAGGATACAGGTTTGAGGTTCGAGGACTGAGAATTGAGGATTGAGGATTGAGGATTGAGGACTGAAGATTGAGGATTGGGTATTGCGGATTGAACATTGAGGATTGAGGATTGAGGATTGAGGATTGAGGATTGAGTATTGAGGACTGAAAATTGAATATTGATGATTGAATAATGAGGATTGAGTATTGATGGTTGTGGATTGAGGACGAGGACTGAGGGTTGAGTATTGCTGTTTGAGGTCTGAGGATTGAGGATTGAGGATTGAGAATTGAGGATTGAGGATTGAGGATTGAAGATTGTGGATTGGGTATTGAGGATTGAAGAATGAGGATTGAGGATTGAGGATTGAAGACTGAGTATTGAGGATTGAAGATTGTGTATTGAGGATTGAGGATTGAGGATTGAGGATTGAGGATTGAGGATTGAGGATTGAGGATTGAAGATTGTGTATTGAGGATTGAAGATTGAGGATTGAGGATTGAGGATTGAGGATTGAGGATTGAGGACTGAAGATTGAGGATTGGGGATTGAGTATTGACGATTGAGGATTGAGTATTGAGGATTGAGAATTGAGGATTGATTATTTAAGATTGAGTATTGAGGATTGAAGATTGAGGATTGAGGATTGAGGATTGAGGATTGAGGATTGAGGATGAGGGCTGAGGGTTGAGGATTGAGGTTTGAGGACTGAGTGCAGAGGATTGAGGATTGAGAATTGAGGAT
Source organism: Calliopsis andreniformis (assembly GCF_051401765.1). Lineage (NCBI taxonomy): Eukaryota > Metazoa > Arthropoda > Insecta > Hymenoptera > Andrenidae > Calliopsis > Calliopsis andreniformis. The sequence goes on along the minus strand of NW_027480463.1, from coordinate 3,589,454 downwards.
TGAGTATTGAGTATTGTAGATTGAGGATTGGGTATTGCGGATTGAAGAAAGTGGATTGAGGATTGAGGATTGAGGATTGAGAATTGAAGATTGAGGATTGAGGATTGAGGATTGAGGATTGAATATTGAGTATTGAGGATTGAAGATTGAGGATTGAATCTTGAGGATTGATGAGAGAGGACTGAGTGTTGAGGATTGTGTGCTGTGAATTGATGTTTGAGGATTGAGATTTGATTATTGAATATTGTGGATTGAGTATTGAACCATGAGAATTCAGGATATTCTATTGAGTATCGAGAATTGAGGATTGGTGGTTGAGTATTGAGGATTGATGCCTGAGGGTTGTGCGTTGAATAATGAGGATTGAGGATTCAGGATTGAGGATTGAGGGTTGAGGATTGAAGATTGAGTATTGATGATTGAAGATTGAGGATTGAGGATTGGGGGTTGAGGTTTGAGGACGAGGACTGACGGTTGGGGATTGAGGTTTGAGGATTGAGGATTGAGGATTGAGGACTGAGGATTGAGTATTGAGGATTGAGCATTGAGGATTGAAGATTGTGGACTGAGGATTGAGGATTGAAGATTGAGTATTGAGGATTGAAGATTGAGGATTGAAGAATGAGGATTGAGGATTGAGGATTGAGGATTGAGGATTGAAGAGTGAGTATTGAGGATTGAAGATTGAGTATTGAGGATTGAGGATTGAGGATTGAAGATTGAGTATTGAGGATTGAGGATTGTGGATTGAGGACTGAGGATTGAGGATTGAGGATTGAAGATTGAGTATTGAGGGTTGATGAATAAGATTGAGGTTTGAGGATTGAGGATTGAGTATTGAGGATTGAAGATTGAGGATTGAGTATTGAGGTTTGAGGATTGAGGACGTGGACTGACGGTTGAGGATTGAGGTTTGAGGATTGATGATTGAGGATTGAGGACTGAGGATTGAGGATTGAGGTTTGAGCATTGAGGATTGAAGATTGAGGACTGGAGATTGAGTATTGAGGATTGAGGATTGAGTATTGAGGATTGAGGATTGAGGATTGAATATTGAGTATTGAGGATTGAAGGTTGAGGATTGAGGATTGAGGATTGAGTATTGAGGATTGAGGATTGAGGATTGAGGATTGAGGATTGAGGATTGAGGATTGAAGATTGTGTATTGAGGATTGAAGGTTGAGGATTGAGGATTGAGGATTGAGGATTGAGGATTGAGGACTGAAGATTGAGGATTGGGGTTTGAGTATTGACGATTGAGGATTGAGCATTGAGGATTGAGAATTGAGGATTGATTATTTAAGATTGAGTATTGAGGATTGAAGATTGAGGATTGAGGATTGAGGATTGAGAATTGAGGATGAGGGCTGAGGGTTGAGGATTGAGGTTTGCGGACTGAGTGCAGAGGATTGAGGATTGAGAATTGAGGATTGAGTATTGAGTATTGTAGATTGAGGATTGGGTATTGCGGATTGAAGAATGTGGATTGAGGATTGAGGATTGAGGATTGAGGATTGAAGATTGAGGATTGAGGATTGAGGATTGAGGATTGAATATTGAGTATTGAGGATTGAAGATTGAGGATTGAGGATTGAGGATTGACGGCTGAGGGTTGTGCGCTGAATATTGAGGATTGAGGATTGAAGATTGTGGACTGAGGATTGTGGATTGAAGATTGAGTATGGAGGATTGAAGATTGAGGATTGAGGATTGAGGATTGAGGATCGAGGATTGAGGATTGAGGATTGAATATTGAGTATTGAGGCTTGAAGATTGAGGATTGAGGATTGAGCATTGAGGATTGAGGATTGAGGATTGAGGATTGAGGATTGAGGATTGATGATTGAGGATTGAAGATTGTGTATTGAGGATTGAAGATTGAGGATTGAGGATGGAGGATTGAGGATTGAGGATTCAAGATTGAGGATTGGGGATTGAGTATTGACGATTGAGGATTGAGTATTGAGGATTGAGAATTGAGGATTGATTATTGAAGATTGAGTATTGAGGATTGAACAATGAGGATTGAGGATTGAGGATTGTGGATTGAGGATGATGGCTGAGGGTTGAGGATTGAGGTTTGAGGACTGAGGTCAGAGGATTGAGGATTGAGAATTGAGGATTGAGTATTGAGTATTGTAGATTGAGGATTGGGTATTGCCGATTGAAGAATGTGGATTGAGGATTGAGGATTGAGGATTGAGGATTGAAGATTGAGGATTGAGGTTTGAGGATTGAGGATTGAATATTGAGTATTGAGGATTGAAGATTGAGGATTGAGGATTGAGGGTTGAGGATTGAGGACGTGGACTGACGGTTGAGGATTGAAGTTTGAGGATTGAGGATTGAGGATTGAGGACTGAGGACTGAGGATTGAGGATTGAGCATTGAGGACTGAAGATTGAGGAATGGGGATTGAGGACTGATGATAGAGGATTAAGGATTGAGGATTGGGGATTGAGGATCTAGGATTGGAGATTGAGTATTGAGGATTGAAGATTGAGGATTGAGGATTGAGGATTGAAGATTGAGGACTGAGTGTTGAGGGTTGCGTGATGAGAATTGATGTTTGTGGATTGAGATTTGAAGATTGAAGAATGGGGATTGAGTATTGAAAACTGTGACTTGAGGATATTCTATTGAGGATTGAGGATTGACAATTGATTGTTGAGGTCTTATGGCTGAAGATTGAGAATTCAGGATTGAGGATTCGTGGTGGAGGTTTGAGGACTGAGGATTGAGGGTTGAGGATTGAGGATTGAGGATTGACTCTTGAGGATTGAGGATTGAGGATGGAGGATTGATGAGAGAGGACTGAGTGTTGAGGATAGAGTGTTGAGAATTGATGTTTGAGGATTGAGATTTGATTATTCAATATTGTGGATTGAGTATTGAACCATGAGAATTCAGTATATTCTATTGAGTATTGAGAATTGAGGATTGGTGGTTGAGTATTGAGGATTGATGCCTGAGGGTTGTGCGTTGAATATTGAGGATTGAGTATTGAGGATTGAGGACTGAGGGTTGAGGATTGAAGATTGAGTATTGATGATTGAAGGTTGAGGATTGAGGATTGGGGGTTGAGGTTTGAGGACGAGGACTGACGGTTGAGGATTGAGGTTTGAGGATTGAGGATTGAGGATTGAGGACTGAGGATTGAGTATTGAGGATTGAGCATTGAGGATTGAAGATTGTGGACTGAGGATTGAGGATTGAAGATTGAGTATTGAGGATTGAAGATTGAGGATTGAGAATTGTGAATTGAGGATTGAGGATGAGGGCTGAGGGTTGAGGATTGAGGCTTGAGGACTGAGGACTGAGGATTGAGGATTGAGAATTGAGGATCGAGGATTGAGGATTGAAGATTGAGGATTGGGTATTGAGGATTGAAGAATGAGGATTGAGGATTTAGGATTGAGGATGAGAGCTGAGGTTTGAGGATTGAGGATTGAGGGCTGAGGACTGAGGATTGAGGTTCGAGAATTGAGGATTGAGGATTGAGGATTGAAGATTGAGGATTGGGTATTGAGGATTGAAGAATGAGGATTGAGGAATGAGGATTGAGGATTGAGGATTAAAGATTGAGTATTGAGGATTGAAGCCTGGCGACTGAGGATTGAGGATTGAGGATTGACGATTGAGGATGGGGGATTGAAGATTGAGTATTGAGGATTGAAGATTGAGGATCGAGGATTGAGGATTGAGGATTGAGTATTGAAGATTGAGGATTAGGGACTGAGTGTTGAGGGTTGAATGATGAGAATTGATGTTTGTGGATAGAGATTTGAAAATTGCAGATTGAGTATTGAGTATTGAAAACTGTGAATTGATGATATTCTATTGAGGATTGAGAATTGACAACTGATTGTTGAGGACTGAGGTCTGAAGATTGAGGATTCAGGATTGAGGATACAGGTTTGAGGTTCGAGGACTGAGAATTGAGGATTGAGGATTGAGGATTGAGGACTGAAGATTGAGGATTTGGTATTGCGGATTGAACATTGAGGATTGAGGATTGAGGATTGAGGATTGAGGATTGAGTATTGAGGACTGAAAATTGAATATTGATGATTGAATAATGAGGATTGAGTATTGATGGTTGTGGATTGAGGACGAGGACTGAGGGTTGAGTATTGCTGTTTGAGGTCTGAGGATTGAGGATTGAGGATTGAGAATTGAGGATTGAGGATTGAGGATTGAAGATTGTGGATTGGGTATTGAGGATTGAAGAATGAGGATTGAGGATTGAGGATTGAAGACTGAGTATTGAGGATTGAAGATTGAGTATTGAGTGTTGAAGATTAAGTTTGAGGTTTGAGGATTGAGGATTGAGTATTGAGGATTGAAGATTGAGGATAGAGGACTGAGGTTTTGAGGATTGAGGTTTGAGGACTGAGGGCAGAGTATTGAGGATCGAGAATTGAGGATTGAGAATTGAGGATTGAGTATTGAGTATTGTAGATTGAGGATTGGGTATTGCGGATTGAAGAATGTGGATTGAGGATTGAGGATTGAGGATTGAGGATTGAAGATTGAGGATTGAGGATTGAGGATTGAGGATTGAATATTGAGTATTGAGGATTGAAGATTGAGGATTGAGGATTGAGGATTGATGGCTGAGGGTTGTGCGTTGAATATTGAGGATTGAGGATTGAGGATTGAGGAATGAGGATTGAGGATTGAGGATTGAAGATTGAGTATTGAGGATTGAAGATTGAGGATCGAGGATTGAGGATAGAGGATTGAGTATTGAAAATTGAGGATTGGGGACTGAGTGTTGAGGGTTGAATGATGAGAATTGATGTTTGTGGATAGAGATTTGAAAATTGCAAATTGAGTATTGAGTATTGAAAACTGTGAAATGATGATATTCTATTGAGGATTGAGAATTGACAACTGATCGTTGAGGACTGAGGTCTGAAGATTGAGCATTCAGGATTGAGGATACAGGTTTGAGGTTCGAGGACTGAGGATTGAGGGTTGAGGATTGAGGATTGAGGATTGAAGATTGAGGATTGGGTATTGCGGATTGAGGATTGAAGATTGAGGATTGGGAATGGAGTATTGACGATTGAGGATTGAGTATTGAGGATTGAGAATTGAGGATTGATTATTGAAGATTGAGTATTGAGGATTGAACAATGAGGATTGAGGATTGAGGATTGTGGATTGAGGATGATGGCTGTGGGTTGAGGATTGAGGTTTGAGGACTGAGGGCAGAGGATTGAGGATTGAGAATTGAGGATTGAGGATTGAGGATTGAAGATTGAGGATTGGGTATTGAGGATTGAACATTGAGGATTGTGGATTGAGTATTGATGATTGAGGATTGAGGATTGAAGGTTGAATATTGATGATTGAAGATTGAGGATCGAGGATTGAGGGTTGTGGATTGAGGACGAGGACTGAGGGTTGAGTATTGATGTTTGAGGTCTGAGGATTGAGGATTGAGGATTGAGAATTGAGGACTGAGGATTGAGGATTGAAGATTGAGGATTGGGTGTTGAGGATTGAAGACTGTGGATTGAGGATTGAGGATTGAGGATTGAGGATTGAAGGTTGAGTATTGAGGATTGAAGATTGAGGATTGAGGATTGAGGATTGAGTATTGAAGATTGAGGATTGGGTATTGCGGATTGAACATTGAGGATTGAAGATTGAGGATTGAAGATTCAGTATTGAGGATTGAAGATTGAGGATTGAGGATTGAGGATTGAAGATTGAAGATTGAGTATTGAGGATCGAAGATTGAGGATTGAGGACTGAGAATTGAGGATTGAGGATTGAGGATTGAGGATTGAGGATTGAGGATTGAGGATTGAAGACTGAGGATTGGGTATTAAGGATTTAGCATTGGGGATTGAGGGTTGAGGTTTGAGGATTGAGGATTGAGGATTGAGGGTTGTGGATTGAGGACGAGGACTGAGGGTTGAGTATTGGTCTTTGAAGTCTGAGGATTGAGGATTGAGGATTGAGAATTGAGGATTGAGGATTGAGGATTGAAGATTGAGGATTCGGTATTGAGGATTGAAGAATGAGGATTGAGGTGTGAGGACTGAGTATTGAGGATTGCAGTTTGAGTATTGAGGATTGAGGATTGAGGATTGAGAATTGAGGATTGAGGATTGAGGATTGAAGATTGAGGATGGAGGATTGAACATTGAGGATTGAGGATTGAGCATTGAGGATTGAAGATTGAGTATTGAGGATTGAAGATTGACGATTGAGGATTGAGGATTGAGGATTGAGGATTGAGGATTGAAGATTGAGGATTGGGTTCAGAGGATTGAACATTGAGGATTGAGGATTGAGGATTGAGGATTGAGGATTGAGGGTTGAAGATTGAAGATTGAGTATTGAGGATCGAAGACTGAGGATTGAGGACAGAGAATTGAGGATTGAGGATTGAGGATTGAGGATTGAGGATTGAGGATTGAGGATTGAAGACTGAGGATTGGGTATTGAGGATTTAGCATTGGGGATTGAGGGTTGAGGATTGAGGATTGAGGATTGAGGATTGAGGGTTGTGGATTGAGGACGAGGACTGAGGGTTGAGTATTGGTGTTTGAAGTCTGAGGATTGAGGATTGAGGATTGAGAATTGAGGATTGAGGATTGAGGATTGAAGATTGGGGATTCGGTATTGAGGATTGAAGAATGAGGATTGAGGAGTGAGGACTGAGGATTGAGGATTGCAGTTTGAGTATTGAGGATTGAAGATTGAGGATTGAGGATTGAGGATTGAGGATTGAGCATTGAGGATTGAAGATTGAGGACTGGAGATTGAGGATTGAGGATTGAGGATTGAGGATTGAGGATTGAGGATTGAGGATTGAATATTGAGTATTGAGGATTGAAGATTGAGGATTGAGGATTGAGGATTGAGGATTGAGGATTGAGGATTGAGGATTGTGGATTGAGGATTGAGGATTGAGGATTGAAGATTGTGTATTGAGGATTCAAGATTGAGGATTGAGGATTGAGGATTGAGGATTGAGGACTGAAGATTGAGGATTGGGGATTGAGTACTGACGATTGAGGATTGAGTATTGAGGATTGAGAATTGAGGATTGATTATTGAAGATTGAGTATTGAGGATTGAAGATTGAGGATTGAGGATTGAGGATTGAGGATTGAGGATGAGGGCTGAGGGTTGAGGATTGAGGTTTGAGGACTGAGGGCAGAGGATTGAGGATTGAGAATTGAGGATTGAGTATTGAGTATTGTAGATTGAGGATTGGGTATTGCGGATTGAAGAATGTGGATTGAGGATTGAGGATTGAGGATTGAGGATTGAAGATTGAGGATTGAGGATTGAGGATTGAGGATTGAATATTGAGTATTGAGGATTGAAGATTGAGGATTGACGATTGAGGATTGATGGCTGAGGGTTGTGCGTTGAATATTGAGGATTGAGGATTGAGGATTGAGGATTGAGGATTGAGGATTGAGGATTGAGCATTGAGGATTGAAGATTGTGGACTGAGGATTGAGGATTGAGGATTGAGTATGGAGGATTGAAGATTGAGGATTGAGGATTGAGGATTGAGGATTGAGGATGAGGGCTGAGGGTTGAGGATTGAGGTTTGAGGACTGACGATTGAGGATGGGGGATTGAAGATTGAGTATTGAGGATTGAAGATTGAGGATCGAGGATTGAGGATTGAGTATTGAAAATTGAGGATTGGGGACTGAGTGTTGAGGGTTGAATGATGAGAATTGATGTTTGTGGATAGAGATTTGAAAATTGCAGATTGAGTATTGAGTATTGAAAACTGTGAAATGATGATATTCTATCGAGGATTGAGAATTGACAACTGATCGTTGAGGACTGAGGTCTGAAGATTGAGGATTCAGGATTGAGGATACAGGTTTGAGGTTCGAGGACTGAGGATTGAGGGTTGAGGATTGAGGATTGAGGATTGAAGATTGAGGATTGGGTATTGCGGATTGAGGATTGAAGATTGAGGATTGGGGATTGAGTATTGACGATTGAGGCTTGAGTATTGAGGATTGAGAATTGAGGATTGATTATTGAAGATTGAGTATTGAGGATTGAACAATGAGGATTGAGGATTGAGGATTGTGGATTGAGGATGATGGCTGAGGGTTGAGGATTGAGGTTTGAGGACTTAGGGCAGAGGATTGAGGATTGAGAATTGAGGATTGAGGATTGAGGATTGAAGATTGAGGATTGGGTATTGAGGATTGAACATTGAGGATTGTGGATTGAGTATTGATGATTGAGGATTGAGGATTGAAGATTGAATATTGATGATTGAAGATTGAGGATCGAGGATTGAGGGTTGTGGATTGAGGACGAGGACTGACGGTTGAGTATTGGTGTTTGAAGTCTGAGGATTGAGGATTGAGGATTGAGAATTGAGGATTGAGGATTGAGGATTGAAGATTGAGGATTGGGTGTTGAGGATTGAAGACTGTGGATTGAGGATTGAGGATTGAGGATTGAGGATTGAAGGTTGAGTATTGAGGATTGAAGATTGAGGATTGAGGATTGAGGATTGAGGATTGAGTATTGAAGATTGAGGATTGGGTATTGCGGATCGAACATTGAGGATTGAAGATTGAGGATTGAAGATTCAGTATTGAGGATTGAAGATTGAGGATTGGGGACGGAGTGTTGAGTGTTGAGTGATGAGAATTGATGTTTGTGGATATGGATTTGAAGATTGCAGATTGAGTATTGAGTATTGAAAACTGTGAATTGAGTATATTCTATTGAGGATTGAGGATTGACAACTGATTGTTGAGGGCTGAGAGCTGAAGATTGAGGGTTCAGGATTGAGGTTTCAGAATTGAGATTTGAGGATTCAGAATTGAGGTTTGAGGACTGAGGATTGAGGATTGAAGATTGAGTATTGAGGATTGAAGATTGAGTATTCAGGATTGGGGATTGACGATTGAGGATTAAGGACCGAGGATTGAGGATTGAGGATTGAAGATTGAGTAATGAGGATTGAAGATAGAGGATTGAGGATTGAGGATTGAGGATTGAGGATTGAAGACTGAGGATTGGGTATTGAGGATTGAGCATTGAGGATTGAGGATTGAGGGTTGAGGTTTGAGGACCTGGACTGACGGTTGAGGATTGAGGTTGGAGGATTGAGGATTGAGGATTGAGGACTGAGGATTGAGGATTGAGGATTGAGCATTGAGGATTTAAGATTGAGGACTGAGGATGGAGGATTGAAAATTGAGAACTGAGGATTGAATATTGAGGATTGAGGATTGAGGATTGAGTATTGAGGATGCGGGCTGAGGGTTGAGGATTGAGGTTTGAGGACTGAGGACTGAGGATTGAGGATTGAGGATTGAGAATTGAGGATTGAGGATTGAGGATTGAAGATTGAGGATTCGGTATTGAGGATTGAAGAATGAGGATTGAGGAGTGAGGACTGAGGATTGAGGATTGCAGTTTGAGTATTGAGGATTGAAGGTTGAGGATTCAGGATTGAGGATTGAGCATTGGGGATTGAGGGTTGAACATTGAGGATTGTGGATTGAGTATTGATGATTGAGTATTGAGGACTGAAGATTGAATATTGATGATTGAAGATTGAGGATCGAGGATTGAGGGTTGTGTATTGAGGACGAGGACTGAGGGTTGAGTATTGATGTTTGAGGTCTGAGGATTGAGGATTGAGGATTGAGAATTGAGGACTGAGGATTGAGGATTGAAGATTGAGGATTGGGTATTGCGGATTGAACATTGAGGATTGAGGATTGAGGATTGAGGACTGAGGATCGAGGATTGAGGATTGAGGATTGAGGGTTGAAGATTGAGGATTGGAGACTGAGGATTGAAGACTGAGGATTGAGGATTGAGGACTGAGGATTGAGGATTGAGGATTGAAGGTTCAGTATTGAGGGTTGAAGATTGAGAATTGATGATTGAGGATTGAACATTGAGGACTGAGTGTTGAGGGTTGAGCGATGAGAATTGATGTTTGTGGGTAGAGATTTGAAGATTGCAGGTTGAGTATTGAGTATTGATACCTGTGAATTGAGGATATCCTATTGAGGACTGAGGATTGACAACTGATTGTTGAGGACTGAGGGCTGTAGACTGAGGATTCAGGTTTGAGGATTCAGGATTGAGGTTTGAGGACTGAGGATTGAGGATTGAAGAATGTGGATTGAGGATTGAGGATTGAGTATTGAGGACTGAGAATTGAGGATTGAGGATTGAAGGTTGAGGATTGAGGATAGAAGATTGAGTATTGATGATTGAAGATTGAGTATTGAGGATTGAAAATTGAGGATTGAGGATTGAGGATTGAGGATTGAGGATTGAAGATTGAGGATTGGGGACGGAGTGCTGAGTGTTGAGAGATGAGAATTGATGTTTGTGGATAGAGATTTGAAGATTGCAGATTGAGTATTGAGAATCGAAAACTGTGAATTGACCATATTCCATTGAGGATTGGGGATTGACAACTGATTGTTGAGGACTGAGGGCTGAAGATTGAGGATTCAGGATTGAGGATTTAGGATTAAGGTTTGAGGACTGAGGATTGAGGATTGAGGTTTGAGGATTGAGGATTGAGGATTGAAGATTGAGGATTGAAGATTGAGTATTCAGGATTGGAGATTGGCGATTGAGGATTAAGGACCGAGGATTGAGGATTGAGGATTGAAGATTGAGTATTAATGATTGAAGATTGAGTATTGAGGATTGAAAATTGAGGATTGAGGATTGAGGATTGAGGATTGAGGACTGGGGACGGAGTGTTGAGGGTTGAATGATGAGAATTGATGTTTGTGGATAGAGATTTGAAAATTGCAGATTGAGTATTGAGTATTGAAAACTGTGAAATGATGATATTCTATCGAGGATTGAGAATTGACAACTGATCGTTGAGGACTGAGGTCTGAAGATTGAGGATTCAGGATTGAGGATACAGGTTTGAGGTTCGAGGACTGAGGATTGAGGGTTGAGGATTGAGGATTGAGGATTGAAGATTGAGGATTGGGTATTGCGGATTGAGGATTGAAGATTGAGGATTGGGGATTGAGTATTGACGATTGAGGCTTGAGTATTGAGGATTGAGAATTGAGGATTGATTATTGAAGATTGAGTATTGAGGATTGAACAATGAGGATTGAGGATTGAGGATTGTGGATTGAGGATGATGGCTGAGGGTTGAGGATTGAGGTTTGAGGACTTAGGGCAGAGGATTGAGGATTGAGAATTGAGGATTGAGGATTGAGGATTGAAGATTGAGGATTGGGTATTGAGGATTGAACATTGAGGATTGTGGATTGAGTATTGATGATTGAGGATTGAGGATTGAAGATTGAATATTGATGATTGAAGATTGAGGATCGAGGATTGAGGGTTGTGGATTGAGGACGAGGACTGAGGGTTGAGTATTGATGTTTGAGGTCTGAGGATTGAGGATTGAGGATTGAGAATTGAGGACTGAGGATTGAGGATTGAAGATTGAGGATTGGGTGTTGAGGATTGAAGACTGTGGATTGAGGATTGAGGATTGAGGATTGAGGATTGAAGGTTGAGTATTGAGGATTGAAGATTGAGGATTGAGGATTGAGGATTGAGGATTGAGTATTGAAGATTGAGGATTGGGTATTGCGGATCGAACATTGAGGATTGAAGATTGAGGATTGAAGATTCAGTATTGAGGATTGAAGATTGAGGATTGGGGACGGAGTGTTGAGTGTTGAGTGATGAGAGTTGATGTTTGTGGATATGGATTTGAAGATTGCAGATTGAGTATTGAGTATTGAAAACTGTGAATTGAGTATATTCTATTGAGGATTGAGGATTGACAACTGATTGTTGAGGGCTGAGAGCTGAAGATTGAGGGTTCAGGATTGAGGTTTCAGAATTGAGATTTGAGGATTCAGAATTGAGGTTTGAGGACTGAGGATTGAGGATTGAAGATTGAGTATTGAGGATTGAAGATTGAGTATTCAGGATTGGGGATTGACGATTGAGGATTAAGGACCGAGGATTGAGGATTGAGGATTGAAGATTGAGTAATGAGGATTGAAGATAGAGGATTGAGGATTGAGGATTGAGGATTGAGGATTGAAGACTGAGGATTGGGTATTGAGGATTGAGCATTGAGGATTGAGGATTGAGGGTTGAGGTTTGAGGACCTGGACTGACGGTTGAGGATTGAGGTTGGAGGATTGAGGATTGAGGATTGAGGACTGAGGATTGAGGATTGAGGATTGAGCATTGAGGATTTAAGATTGAGGACTGAGGATGGAGGATTGAAAATTGAGAACTGAGGATTGAATATTGAGGATTGAGGATTGAGGATTGAGTATTGAGGATGCGGGCTGAGGGTTGAGGATTGAGGTTTGAGGACTGAGGACTGAGGATTGAGGATTGAGGATTGAGAATTGAGGATTGAGGATTGAGGATTGAAGATTGAGGATTCGGTATTGAGGATTGAAGAATGAGGATTGAGGAGTGAGGACTGAGGATTGAGGATTGCAGTTTGAGTATTGAGGATTGAAGGTTGAGGATTCAGGATTGAGGATTGAGCATTGGGGATTGAGGGTTGAACATTGAGGATTGTGGATTGAGTATTGATGATTGAGTATTGAGGACTGAAGATTGAATATTGATGATTGAAGATTGAGGATCGAGGATTGAGGGTTGTGTATTGAGGACGAGGACTGAGGGTTGAGTATTGATGTTTGAGGTCTGAGGATTGAGGATTGAGGATTGAGAATTGAGGACTGAGGATTGAGGATTGAAGATTGAGGATTGGGTATTGCGGATTGAACATTGAGGATTGAGGATTGAGGATTGAGGACTGAGGATCGAGGATTGAGGATTGAGGATTGAGGGTTGAAGATTGAGGATTGGAGACTGAGGATTGAAGACTGAGGATTGAGGATTGAGGACTGAGGATTGAGGATTGAGGATTGAAGGTTCAGTATTGAGGGTTGAAGATTGAGAATTGATGATTGAGGATTGAACATTGAGGACTGAGTGTTGAGGGTTGAGCGATGAGAATTGATGTTTGTGGGTAGAGATTTGAAGATTGCAGGTTGAGTATTGAGTATTGATACCTGTGAATTGAGGATATCCTATTGAGGACTGAGGATTGACAACTGATTGTTGAGGACTGAGGGCTGTAGACTGAGGATTCAGGTTTGAGGATTCAGGATTGAGGTTTGAGGACTGAGGATTGAGGATTGAAGAATGTGGATTGAGGATTGAGGATTGAGTATTGAGGACTGAGAATTGAGGATTGAGGATTGAAGGTTGAGGATTGAGGATAGAAGATTGAGTATTGATGATTGAAGATTGAGTATTGAGGATTGAAAATTGAGGATTGAGGATTGAGGATTGAGGATTGAGGATTGAAGATTGAGGATTGGGGACGGAGTGCTGAGTGTTGAGAGATGAGAATTGATGTTTGTGGATAGAGATTTGAAGATTGCAGATTGAGTATTGAGAATCGAAAACTGTGAATTGACCATATTCCATTGAGGATTGGGGATTGACAACTGATTGTTGAGGACTGAGGGCTGAAGATTGAGGATTCAGGATTGAGGATTTAGGATTAAGGTTTGAGGACTGAGGATTGAGGATTGAGGTTTGAGGATTGAGGATTGAGGATTGAAGATTGAGGATTGAAGATTGAGTATTCAGGATTGGAGATTGGCGATTGAGGATTAAGGACCGAGGATTGAGGATTGAGGATTGAAGATTGAGTATTAATGATTGAAGATTGAGTATTGAGGATTGAAAATTGAGGATTGAGGATTGAGGATTGAGGATTGAGGACTGGGGACGGAGTGTTGAGTGTTGAGTTATGAGAATTGATGTTTGTGGATAGAGATTTGAAGATTCCAGATTGAGTATTGAGTATTGAAAACTGTGAATTGATGATATTCCATTGAGGATTGGGGATTGACAACTGATTGTTGCGGACTGAGGGCTGAAGATTGAGGATTCAGGATTGAGGATTCAGGATTAAGGTTTGAGGACTGAGGATTGAGGATTGAGGATTGAGGATTGAGGATTGAGGATTGAGGATTGAGGATTGAGGATTGAAGATTGAGGATTGGGTATTGAGGATTGAACATTGAGGATTGTGGATTGAGTATTGATGATTGAGGATTGAGGATTGAAGATTGAATATTGATGATTGAAGATTGAGGATCGAGGATTGAGGGTTGTGAATTGAGGACGAGGACTGAGGGTTGAGTATTGATGTTTGTGGTCTGAGGATTGAGGATTGAGGATTGAGAATTGAGGACTGAGGATTGAGGATTGAAGATTGAGGATTGGGTGTTGAGGATTCAAGAATGTGGATTGAGGATTGAGGATTGAGTATTGAAGATTGAGGATTGGGTATTGCGGTTTGAACATTGAGGATTGAAGATTGTGGATTGAAGATTCAGTATTGAGGATTGAAGATTGAGGATTGAGGATTGAGGATTGAAGATTGAAGATTGAGTATTGAGGATTGAAGATTGAGGATTGAGGACTGAGAATTGAGGATTGAGGATTGAGGATTGAGGATTGAGGATTGAAGACTGAGGATTGGGTATTGAGGATTTAGCATTGGGGATTGAGGGTTGAGGATTGAGGATTGAGGATTGAGGATTGAAGATTGAATATTAATGATTGAAGATAGAGGATTGAGGATTGAGGGTTGTGGATTGAGGACGAGGACTGAGGGTTGAGTATTGGTGTTTGAAGTCTGAGCATTGAGGATTGAGCATTGAGAATTGAGGATTGAGGATTGATGATTGAAGATTGAGGATCGAGGATTGAGCATTGAAGATTGAGGATTTGGGACTGAGGATTGAAGATTGAGGATTGAGGATTGAAGATTGACGATTGGGGATTGAGAATTGAGGATTGAGGATTGAGGAATGAGCATTGAAGGTTGAGTATTGAGGATTGAAGGTTGAGGATTGTGGATTGAGTATTGAGGATTGAGGATTGAGGATTGAGGATTGAGGATTGAGGATTGAAGATTGAGGATTGGGGACTGAGTGTTGAGGGTTGAATTATGAGAATTGATGTTTATGGATAGAGATTCGAAGATCGCAGATTGAGCATTGAGTATTGAAAACTGTGAATTGATGATATTCTATTGAGGATTGAGAATTGACAACTGATTGTTGAGGACTGAGGTCTGAAGATTGAGGATTCAGGATTGAGGATTGAGGATTGAGGATTGAGGACTGAAGATTGAATATTGATTATTGATGATTGAGGATTGAGTATCGGTGGTTGTGGATTGAGGACGAGGACTGAGGGTTGAGTATTGCTGCTTGAGGTCTGAGGATTGAAGAGTGATGATTGAGGTTTGAGGAATGAGGATTGAGGATTGAGAATTGAGGATTGAGGATTGAGGATTGAAGATTGAGGATTTGGTATTAAGGATTGAAGAATGAGGATTGAGGATTGAGGATTCAGAATTGATGTTTGAGGACTGAGGATTGAGGATTGAAGATTGATTATTGAGAATTGAGGATTGAGAATTGAGGACTGAAGATTGAGGATTGAAGATTGAGGATTGAAGGTTGAGGATGGAGGATTGAAAAGAGTGGACTGAGTGTTGAGGATTGAGTGTTGAGAATTGATGTTTGAGGATTGAGATTTGATTATTGAATATTGTGGATTGAGTATTGATCCATGAGAATTCAGGATACTCTATTGAGTATTAGGAATTGAGGATTGATGGTTGAGTATTGAAGATTGGTGGTTGAGGGCTGTGTGTTGAATATTGAGGATTGAGGATTGAGGATTGAGGATTGAAGATTGAGGATTGAATATTGAGTCTTGATGATTGATGATTGAGGATTGAGGATTGAGTGTTGTGGATTGAGGACGAGGACTGAGTGTTGAAAATTGATGTTTGAGGTCTGAGGATTGAGGATTGAGGATTGAGAATTGTGGATTGAGGATTGAGGATTGAAGACTGAGGATTGGGTATTGAGGATTGAAGAATGAGGACTGAGGATTTAGGATTGACGATCGAGGAATGAAGATTGAGTATTGGGGATTGAAGATTGAGGATTGAGGATTGTGGATTGAAGATTGAGGATTGAGTATTCAGGATAGAGGATTGAGGATTGTAGATTGAGGATTGAGGATTGGTGATTAAAGATTGAGTGTTGAGGATTGCAGATTGAGGATTGATGATTGGGGATTGAGGACTGAGGGTTGAAGATTGAGGATTGATGATTGAGGTTTAAAGATTGAGTATTGAGGATTGAAGATTGAAGATTGAGAATTGAGGATTGAGGATTGAACATTGAGGACTGAGTGTTGAGGGTTGAGTGATGAGAATTGATGTTTGTGGATAGAGATTTGAAGATTGCAGATTGAGTATTGTGTATTGTAAACTGTGAATTGAGGATATTCTATTGAGCATTGGGGATTGTCACCTGATTGTTGAGGACTGAGGGCCGAAGATTGAGGATTCAGGATTGAGGATTCAGAATTGAGGTTTGAGGACTGAGGATTGAGGATTGAAAATTGATTATTGAGGATTGAGGATTGAGAATTGAGGATTGTGGATTGAGGATTGAAGATTGAGGATTGGGTTTTGAGGATTGAAGAATGAGGATTGAGGATTGAGGATTGAGGATTGAGGATTGAAGATTGAGTATTGAGGATTGAAGATTGAGGATTGAGTACTGAAGATTGAGGATTGAGAATTGAGAATTGAGGATGATGACTGAGGTTTGAGGATTGAGGTTTGAGGAATGAGGATTGAGGATTGAAGATTGGGGATTGGTAACTGAGGATTGAAGAATGAGGATTCAGGATTGAGGATTAATGATTGGGGATTGAAGATTGAGTATTGAGGATTGAAGATTGAGTATTGATGATTGAAGATTGAGGATTGAGGGTTGAGGGTTGCGGGTTGCGGACGAGGACTGACGGTTGAGGATTGAGGTGCGAGGATTGAGGGTTGAGGACTGAGGACTGAGGATAGAGGATTGAGGATGGAGCATTGAGGATTGAAGATTGAGGACTGGGGATTGAGGACTGAAGATTGAGGATTAAGGATTGAGGATTGGTGATTGAGGATCTAGGGTTGAGTATTGATTATTGAGGATTAAAGATTGGGGATTGAGGATTGAGGATTGAGAATTGAGAATTGAGGATAAGGAATGAGGGTTGAGGATTGAGGTTTGAGGAATGAGGATTGAGGATTGAGGATTGAGGATTGATGATTGAGTATTGATGATTGAAGATTGAGGATTGAGGATTGAGGGTTGAGGATTGAGGACGCTGACTGACGGTTGAGGATTGTGGTTTGAGGATTGAGGATTGAGGATTGAGTATTGAGGATGAGGACTGGGGTTTGAGGATTGAGGTTTGAGGAATGAGGATTGAGGATTGAGGATTGAGAATTGAGGATTGAGGATTGAGGATTGAAGATTGAGGATTTGGTATTAAGGATTGAAGAATGAGGATTGAGGATTGAGGATTCAGAATTGATGTTTGAGGACTGAGGATTGAGGATTGAAGATTGATTATTGAGGATTCAGGATTGAGAATTGAGGATTGAAGATTGAGGATTGAAGATTGAGGATTGGGTATTGAGAATTGAAGAATGAGGATTGAGGATTGAGGATTGAGTATTGAGGATTGAAGATTGAGTATTGAGGATTGAAGATTGAGGATTGAGGGCTGAGGATTGAGGGTTGAGTATTGAGGATTGAGGATTGAGGATTAAAGATTGACTAATGAGGATTGAAGATTGAGGATTGTGGATTGAAGATTGAGTATTGAGGATTGAAGATTGAGAACTGAGGATTGAGGATTGAACATTGAGGTCTGAGTGTTGAGGGTTGAGTGATGAGAATTGATGTTTGTGGATAGAGATTTGAAGATTGCAGATTGAGTATTGTGTATTGAAAGCTGTGAATTGAGAATATTCTATTGAGGATTGAGAATTGTTACCTGATTGTTGAGGACTGAGGGCTGAAGATTGAGGATTCAGTATTGAGGATACAGAATTGAGGTTTGAGGACTGAGGATTGAGGATGGAGGATCGAAGATTGAGTATTGAGGGTTGAAGATTGAGGATTGAGGATTGAAGATGAGGGCTGAGGGTTGAGGATTGAGATTTAAGGACTGAGGACTGAGGATTGAGGATTGAGAATTGAGGATTGAGGATTGAGGATTGAAGATTGAGGATTTGGTATTAAGGATTGAAGAAAGAGGATTGAGGATTGAGGATTGAGAATTCAGAATTGATGTTTGAGGACTGAGGATTGAGGATTGAAGATTGATTATTGAGGATTGAGGATTGAGAATTGAGGATTGAAGATTGAGGATTGAGGATTGAGGATTGAGGATTGAGGAT
This sequence comes from Calliopsis andreniformis, assembly GCF_051401765.1. Lineage (NCBI taxonomy): Eukaryota > Metazoa > Arthropoda > Insecta > Hymenoptera > Andrenidae > Calliopsis > Calliopsis andreniformis. The sequence goes on along the minus strand of NW_027480463.1, from coordinate 3,571,108 downwards.
TGAAGATTGGGGATTGAGGATTGAGGATTGAGAATTGAGGATTGAAGATTGAGGATTGAAGATTGAGGATTGGGTATTGAGAATTGAAGAATGAGGATTGAGGATTGAGGATTGAGTATTGAGGATTGAGGATTGAGTATTGAGGATTGAAGATTGAGGATTGAGGGCTGAGAATTGAGGGTTGAGTATTGAGGATTGAGGATTGAGGATTAAAGATTGACTATTGAGGATTGAAGATTGAGGATTGTGGATTGAGATTGAGTATTGAGGATTGAAGATTGAGAATTGAGGATTGAGGATTGAACATTGAGGACTGAGTGTTGAGGGGTGAGTGATGGGAATTGATGTTTGTGGTTTGAGATTTGAAGATTGAAGAATGGGGATTGAGTATTGAGAACTGTGAATTGAGGATATTCTATTGAGGGTTGAGTATTGACAATTGATTGTTGAGGACTGAGGGTTAAAGATTGAGGATTCAGGATTGAGGATTCGGGATTGAAGTTTAAGGACAGAGGATTGAGGGTTGAGGATTGAGGATTCAGGATTGACGCTTGAGGATTGAAGGTTGAGGATGGAGGATTGAAAAGAGTGGACTGAGTGTTGAGGATTGAGTGTTGAGAATTGATGTTTGGGGATTGAGATTTGATTATTGAATATTGTGGATTGAGTATTGAACCATGAGAGTTCAGGATACTCTATTGAGTATTAGGAATTGAGGATTGATGGTTGAGTATTGAGGATTGGTGGTTGAGGGTTGTGTGTTGAATATTGAGGATTGAGGATTGAAGATTGAGAATTGAGGATTGAGGATTGAACATTGAGGACTGAGTGTTGAGGGTTGAGTGATGAGAATTGATGTTTGTCGATAGAGATTTGAAGATTGCAGATTGAGTATTGTGTATTGAAAACTGTGAATTGAGGATATTCTTTTGAGGATTGAGGATTGTCACCTGATTGTTGAGGACTGAGTGCTGAAGATTGAGGATTGAGGATTGAGGATTCAGAATTGAGGTTTGAGGACTGAGGATTGAGGATTGAGGATTGAAGATTGAGTATTGAGGATTGAAGGTTGAGGATTGAGGATTGAGAGTTGAGGATTGAGGATGAGGGCTGAGGGTTGAGGATTGAGGTTTAAGGGTTGAGTATTGAAGATTGAGGATTGATGGTTGAGGATTTAGAATTGAGGATTGAGGATTGAGGATTGAGGATTGAAAACTGAGTATTGAGGATTGAAGATTGAGGACTGAGGAATAAGGATTGAGGATTGAGGATGAGGGCTGAGGGTTGAGAATTGAGGCTTGAGGATTGAGGACTGAGGATTGAGGATTGAGAATTGAGGATTGATGGTTGAGTATTGAGGATTGAGGATTGAGGATTGAGGATTGAGTATTGAAGATTGAGGATTGATGATTGAGGATTGAGGATTGAGGATTGAGGATTGAGGATTGAGGATTGAGTATTGAAGATTGAGAATCGAGGATTGAAGGTTGAGGATTGAGGAATGAGGTTTGAGGATTGAGGACGATGGCTGATGGTTGAGGGTTGAGGTTTTAGGACTGAGGACTGAGGATTGAGGATTGAGAATTGAGGATTGAGGATTGAGGATTGAAGATTGGGGATTGGTAATTGAGGATTGAAGAATGAGGATTCAGGATTGAGGATTGATGATTGGGGATTGAAGATTGAGTATTGAGGATTGAAGATTGAGTATTGATGATTGAAGATTGAGGATTGAGGGTTGGGGGTTGAGGGTTGCGGACGAGGACTGACGGTTGAGGATTGAGGTCTGAGGATTGAGGGTTGAGGACTGAGGACTGAGGATAGAGGATTGAGGATGGAGCATTGAGGATTGAAGATTGAGGACTGGGGATTGAGGACTGAAGATTGAGGATTAAGGATTGAGGATTGGTGATTGAGGATCTAGGACTGAATATTGATTATTGAGGATTAAAGATTGAGGATTGAGGATTGAGGACTGAGAATTGAGAATTGAGGATAAGGACTGAGGGTTGAGGATTGAGGTTTGAGGAATGAGGATTGAGGATTGAGGATTGAGTATTGAGGATTGAAGATTGAGGATTGAGGACTGAGGATTGAGGGTTGAGTATTGAGGATTGAGGATTGAGGATTAAAGATTGACTATTGAGGATTGAAGATTGAGGATTGTGGATTGAAGATTGAGTATTGAGGATTGAAGATTGAGGATTGAGGATTGAGGATTGAGAATTGAAGATGAGGGCTGAGGGTTGGGGATTGAGGTTTGAGGACTGCGGACTGAGGATTGAGGATTGAGAATTGAGGAATGAGGATTGAGGATTGAGGATTGAAGATTGGGGATTGAGGATTGAGGGTTGTGGATTGAGGACGAGGACTGAGGGTTGAGTATTGATGTTTGAGGTCTGAGGATTGAGGATTGAGGATTGAGAGTTGAGGATTGAAGATTGAGTATTGAGGATTGAAGGTTGAGGATTGAGGGTTGAGGATTGAAGATTGAGGACTTAGTGTTGAGGGTTGAGTGATGGGAATTGATGTTTGTGGATTGAGATTTGAAGATTGAAGAATGGGGATTGAGTATTGAAAACTGTGAATTGAGGATATTCTATTGAGGATTGAGTATTGACAATTGATTGTTGAGGACTGATGGCTAAAGATTGAGGATTCAGGATTCAGGATTCGGGATTGAGGTTTAAGGACAGAGGATTGAGGGTTGAGGATTGAGTATTGAGGATTGACGCTTGAGGATTGAAGGTTGATGATGGAGGATTGAAAAGAGTGGACTGAGAGTTGAGGATTGAGTGTTGAGAATTGATGTTTGAGGATTGAGATTTGATTATTGAATATTGTGGATTGAGTATTGAACCATGAGAATTCAGGATACTCTATTGAGTATTAGGAATTGAGGATTGATGGTTGAGTATTGAAGATTGGTGGTTGAGGGTTGTGTGTTGAATATTGAGGATTGAGGATTGAGGATTGAGGATTGAAGATTGAGGATTGAATATTGAGTCTTGATGATTGATGATTGAGGATTGAGGATTGAGTGTTGAGGATTGAGGACGAGGACTGACGGTTGAGGATTGAGGTTTGAGGTTTGAGGATTGAGGATTGAGGACTGAGGTTTGAGGATTGAGGATTGAGCATTGAGGATTGAAGATTGAGGACTGGGGATTGAGGATTGAAGATTGACGATTGAGGATTGTGGATTGAGGATTGAGGGTTGAGGATTAAAGATTGAATATTGATGATTGAAGATTGAGGATTGAGGATTGAGGGTTGTGGATTGAGGACGAGGACTGAGTGTTGAGAATTGATGTTTGAGGTCTGAGGATTGAGGATTGAGGATTGAGAATTGAGGATTGAGGATTGAGGATTGAAGATTGAGGATTGGGTATTGAGGATTGAAGAATGAGGACTGAGGATTTAGGATTGAGGATCGAGGAATGAAGATTGAGTATTGGGGATTGAAGATTGAGGATTGAGGATTGTGGATTGAGGATTGAGGATTGAGTATTCATGATTGAGGATTGAGGATTGTAGATTGAGGATTGAGGATTGATGATTAAAGATTGAGTGTTGAGGATTGAAGATTGAGGATTGATGATTGGGGATTGAGGATTGAGGATTGAGGATTGAGGATTGAGTATTGAAGCCTGAGGATTGATGATTGAGGATTGAGGATTGAGTATTGAGTATTGAGTATTGAGGACTGAGGGTTGAAGATTGAGGATTGATGATTGAGGTTTAAAGATTGAGTATTGAGGATTGAAGATTGAAGATTGAGAATTGAGGATTGAGGATTGAACATTGAGGACTGAGTGTTGAGGGTTGAGTGATGAGAATTGATGTTTGTGGATAGAGATTTGAAGATTGTAGATTGAGTATTGTGTATTGTAAACTGTGAATTGAGGATATTCTATTGAGGATTGGGGATTGTCACCTGATTGTTGAGGACTGAGGCCTGAAGATTGAGGATTCAGGATTGAGGATTCAGAATTGAGGTTTGAGGACTGAGGATTGAGGATTGAAAATTGATTATTGAGGATTGAGGATTGAGAATCGAGGATTGTGGATTGAGGATTGAAGATTGAGGATTGGGTTTTGAGGATTGAAGAATGAGGATTGAGGATTGAGGATTGAGGATTGAGGATTGAAGATTGAGTATTGAGGATTGAAGATTGAGGATTGAGGACTGAGGATTGAGGATTGAGTATTGAGGATTGAGGATTGAGGATTAAAGATTGAGTATTGAGGATTGAAGATTGAGGATTGTGGATTGAAGATTGAGTATTGAGGATTGAACATTGAGGATTGAGGATTGAGGATTGAGGATCGAGGATTGCGGATTGAGGATTGAAGATTGAATATTGATGATTGAAGATTGAGGATTGAGGATTGAGGGCTGTGGATTGAGGACGAGGACTGAGTGTTGAGAATTGATGTTTGAGGTCTGAGGATTGAGGATTGAGGATTGAGAATTGAGGATTGAGGATTGAGGATTGAAGATTGAGGATTGGGTATTGAGGATTGAAGAATGAGGACTGACGATTTAGGATTGAGGATCGAGGATTGAAGATTGAGTATTGGGGATTGAAGGTTGAGGATTGAGGATTATGGATGGAGGATTGAGGATTGAGTATTCAGGATTGAGGATTGAGGATTGTAGATTGAGTATTGAGGATTGATGATTAAAGATTGAGTGTTGAGGATTGAAGATTGAGGATTGATGATTGGGGATTGAGGATTGAGGATTGAGGATTGAGGATTGAGTATTGAAGGCTGAGGATTGATGATTGAGGATTGAGGATTGAGGATTGAGGATTGAGTATTGAGGACTGAGGGTTGAAGATTGAGGATTGATGAATGAGGATTAAAGATTGAGTATTGAGGATTGAAGATTGAGAATTGAGGATTGAGGATTGAAGATTGAGGATTGAGTGTTGAGGATTGAGGATGAGGGCTGAGGTTTGAGGTTTGAGGTTTGAGTATTGAAACCTGAGAATTCAGGATATTCTGTTGAGTATTGAGAAATCAGGATTGATGGTTGAGTATTGAGGATTGAGGATTGAGGATTGAGGATTGAGTATTGAAGATTGAGGATTGATGATTGAGGATTGAGGATTGAGGATTGAGGAATGAGGTTTGAGGATTGAGAACGATGGCTGATGGTTGAGGGTTGAGGTTTTAGGACTGAGGACTGAGGATTGAGGATTGAGAATTGAGGATTGAGGATTGAGGATTGAAGATTGGGGATTGGTAATTGAGGATTGAAGAATGAGGATTCAGGATTGAGGATTGATGATTGGGGATTGAAGATTGAGTATTGAGGATTGAAGATTGAGTATTGATGATTGAAGATTGAGGATTGAGTGTTGAGGGTTGAGGTTTGCGTACGAGGACTGACGGTTGAGGATTGAGGTTTGAGGATTGAGGGTTGAGGACTGAGGACTGAGGACAGAGGATTGAGGATGGAGCATTGAGGATTGAAGATTGAGGACTGGGGATTGAGGACTGAAGATTGAGGATTAAGGATAGAGGATTGGTGATTGAGGATCTAGGGCTGAATATTGATTATTGAGGATAAAAAATTGAGGATTGAGGATTGAGAATTGAGAATTGAGAATTGAGGATAAGGACTGAGGGTTGAGGATTGAGGTTTGAGGGATGAGGATTGAGGATTGAGGATTGAGGATTGAAGATTGAGTATTGATGATTGAAGATTGAGGATTGAGGATTGAGGGTTGAGGATTGAGGACGAGGACTGACGGTTGAGGATTGTAGTTTGAGGATTGAGGATTGAGGATTGAGTATTGAGGATGGGGACTGGGGTTTGAGGATTGAGGTTTGAGGAATGAGGATTGAGGATTGAGGATTGAGGATTGAGGATTGAGGATTGAGTATTGAAGGTTGAGGATTGATGACTGAGGATTGAGGATTGCGGATTGACGATTGAGGATTCAGGATTGAGGGTTGAAGGTTGAGTGTTGAGGATTGAAGGTTGAGGATTGACGATTGAGGATTGAGGATTGAGGATGAAGGCTGAGGTTTGAGGTTTGAGGTTTGAGGTTTGAGTATTGAATCCTGAGAATTCAGGATGTTCTATTGAGTATTGAGAATTGAGGATTGATGGTTTAGTATTGAGGATTCAGGATTGAGGATTGAGGATTGAGTATTGAAGATTGAGGATTGATGGTTGAGGATTTAGAATTGAGGATTGAGGATTGAGGATTGAGGATTGAAAATTGAGTATTGAGGATTGAAGATTGAGGACTGAGGAATAAAGATTGAGGATTGAGGATGAGGGCTGAGGGTTGAGGATTGAGGCTTGAGGACTGAGGACTGAGGATTGAGGATTGAGAATTGAGGATAGAGGATTGAGGATTGAAGATTGAGGATTGGGTATTGAGGATTGAAGAATGAGGATTGAGGATTGAGAATTGAGGATTGAGGATTGAAGATTGAGTATTGAGGATTGAAGATTGAGTATTGAGGATTGAGGATTGAGGATTGAGGACTGAGGATTGAGGATTGAGGATTGAGAATTGAAGATTGAGGACTGAGGACTGGGGATTAAAGATTGAGTGTTGAGGATTGAAGATTGAGGATTGATGATTGGGGATTGAGGATTGAGGATTGAGGATTGAGGATTGAGTATTGAAGGCTGAGGATTGATGATTGAAGATTGAGGATTGAGGATTGAGGATTGAGTATTGAGGACTGAGGGTTGAAGATTGAGGATTGATGATTGAGGATTAAAGATTGAGTATTGAGGATTGAAGATTGAGAATTGAGGATTGAGGATTGAACATTGAGGACTGAGTGTTGAGTGTTGAGTGATGAGAACTGATGTTTGTGGATAGAGATTTGAAGATTGCAGATTGAGTATTGTGTATTGAAAACTGTGAATTGAGGATATTCTATTGAGGATTGAGGATTGTCACCTGATTGTTGAGGACTGAGGGCTGAAGATTGAGGATTAAGGATTGAGGATCCAGAATTGATGTTTGAGGACTGAGGATTGAGGATTGAGGATTGAAGATTGAGTATTGAGGTTTGAGGATTGAGGATTGAGGACTGAGGATTGAGGATTGAGGATTGAGAATTGAAGATTGAGGACTGAGGACTGGGGATTAAAGATTGAGTATTGAGGATTGAAGATTGAGGATTGAGGATTGAGAATTGAGGATTGAGGATGAGGGCTGAGGGTTGAGGATTGAGGTTTAAGGACTGAGGACTGAGGATTGAGGATTGAAGATTGAGTATTGAGGATTGAAGATTGACGATTGAGGATTGTGGATTGAAGATTGAGTATTGAACATTGAGGACTGAGTGTTGAGTGTTCAGTGATGAGAATTGATGTTTGTGGATAGAGGTTTGAAGATTGCAGATTGAGTATTGAGCATTGAAAACTGTGAATTGAGGATATTCTATTGAGGATTGAGGATTGTCAACTGATTGTTGAGGACTGAGGGCTGACGATTGAGGATTCAGGATTGAGGATTCAGAATTGAGGTTTGAGGACTGAGGATTGAGGATTGAAGATTGATTATTGAGGATTGAGGATTGAGAATTGAGGATTGTGGATTGAAGATTGAAGATTGAGGATTGGGTTTTGAGGATTGAAGAATGAGGATTGAGGATTGAGGATTGAGGATTGAGGATTGAAGATTGAGTATTGAGGATTGAAGATTGAGGATTGAGGACTGAGGATTGAGGGTTGAGTATTGAGGATTGAGGATTGAGGATTAAAGATTGACTATTGAGGATTGAAGATTGAGGATTGTGGATTGAATATTGAGTATTGAGGATTGAAGATTGAGGATTGAGGATTGAGGATTGAGAATTGAAGATGAGGGCTGAGGGTTGAGGATTGAGGTTTGAGGACTGCGGACTGAGGATTGAGGATTGAGAATTGAGGAATGAGGATTGAGGATTGAGGATTGAAGATTGGGGATTGAGGATTGAGGGTTGTGGATTGAGGACGAGGACTGAGGGTTGAGTATTGATGTTTGAGGTCTGAGGATTGAGGATTGAGGATTGAGAATTGAGGATTGAAGAGTGAGTATTGAGGATTGAAAGTTGAGGATTGAGGGTTGAGGATTGAAGATTGAGGACTTATTGTTGAGGGTTGAGTGATGGGAATTGATGTTTGTGGATTGAGATTTGAAGATTGAAGAATGGGGATTGAGTATTGAAAACTGTGAATTGAGGATATTCTATTGAGGATTGAGTATTCACAATTGATTGTTGAGGACTGAGGGCTAAAGATTGAGGATTCAGGATTCAGGATTCGGGATTGAGGTTTAAGGACAGAGGATTGAGGGTTGAGGATTGAGGATTGAGGATTGACGCTTGAGGATTGAAGGTTGAGGATGGAGGATTGAAAAGAGTGGCCTGAGTGTTGAGGATTGAGTGTTGAGAATTGATGTTTGAGGATTGAGATTTGATTATTGAATATTGTGGATTGAGTATTGAACCATGAGAATTCAGGATACTCTATTGAGTATTAGCAATTGAGGATTGATGGTTGAGTATTGAAGATTGGTGGTTGAGGGTTGTGTGTTGAATATTGAGGATTGAGGATTGAGGATTGAGGATTGATGATTGAGGATTGAATATTGAGTCTTGATGATTGATGATTGAGGATTGAGGATTGAGTGTTGAGGATTGAGGACGAGGACTGACGGTTGAGGATTGAGGTTTGAGGTTTGAGGATTGAGGATTGAGGACTGAGGATTGAGGATTGAGGATTGAGCATTGAGGATTGAAGATTGAGGACTGGGGATTGAGGATTGAAGATTGACGATTGAGGATTGGTGATTGAGGATCTAGGGTTGAGTATTGATTATTGAGGATTAAAGATTGAGGATTGAGGATTGAGGATTGAGAATTGAGAATTGAGGATAAGGAATGAGGGTTGAGGATTGAGGTTTGAGGAATGAGGATTGAGGATTGAGGATTGAGGATTGATGATTGAGTATTGATGATTGGATATTGAGGATTGAGGATTGAGGTTTGAGGATTGAGGACGATGACTGACGGTTGAGGATTGTGGTTTGAGGATTGAGGATTGAGGATTGAGTATTGAGGATGAGGACTGGGGTTTGAGGATTGAGGTTTGAGGAATGAGGATTGAGGATTGAGGATTGAGAATTGAGGATTGAGGATTGAGGATTGAAGATTGAGGATTTGGTATTAAGGATTGAAGAATGAGGATTGAGGATTGAGGATTCAGAATTGATGTTTGAGGACTGAGGATTGAGGATTGAAGATTGATTATTGAGGATTGAGGATTGAGAATTGAGGATTGAAGATTGAGGATTGAAGATTGAGGATTGGGTATTGAGAATTGAAGAATGAGGATTGAGGATTGAGGATTGAGTATTGAGGATTGAAGATTGAGTATTGAGGATTGAAGATTGAGGATTGAGGACTGAGGATTGAGGGTTGAGTATTGAGGATTGAGGATTGAGGATTAAAGATTGACTAATGAGGATTGAAGATTGAGGATTGTGGATTGAAGATTGAGTATTGAGGATTGAAGATTGAGAATTGAGGATTGAGGATTGAACATTGAGGACTGAGTGTTGAGGGTTGAGTGATGAGAATTGATGTTTGTGGATAGAGATTTGAAGATTGCAGATTGAGTATTGTGTATTGAAAACTGTGAATTGAGGATATTCTATTGAGGATTGAGGATTGCCACCTGATTGTTGAGGTCTGAGGGCTGAAGATTGAGGATTCAGTATTGAGGGTACAGAATTGAGGTTTGAGGACTGAGGATTGAGGATGCAGGAGCGAAGATTGAGTATTGAGGGTTGAAGATTGAGGATTGAGGATAGAGGATGAGGGCTGAGGGTTGAGGATTGAGATTTAAGGACTGAGGACTGAGGATTGAGGATTGAGAATTGATGATTGAGGATTGAGGATTGAAGACTGAGGATTTGGTATTAAGGATTGAAGAATGAGGATTGAGGATTGAGGATTGAGTATTCAGAATTGATGTTTGAGGACTGAGGATTGAGGATTGAGGATTGAAGATTGAGTATTGAGGATTGAAGGTTGAGGATTGAGGATTGAGAATTGAGGATTGAGGATGAGGTCTGAGTGTTGAGGATTGAGGTTTAAGGGTTGAGTATTGAAGATTGAGGATTGATGGTTGAGGATTTAGAATTGAGGATTGAGGATTGAGGATTGAGGATTGAAAACTGAGTATTGAGGATTGAAGATTGAGGAATGAGGAATAAGGATTGAGGATTGAGGATTGAAGATTGGGGATTGAGGATTGAGGGTTGTGGATTGAGGACGAGGACTGGGGGTTGAGTATTGATGTTTGAGGTCTGAGGATTGAGGATGAGGATTGAGAGTTGAGGATTGAAGATTGAGGATTGAGGATTGAGGATTGAGGATTGAGGAATGAGGATCGAGGATTGAGGATTGAAGATTGAGTATTGAGGATTGAAGATTGAGGATTGAGGATTGAGGATTGAGGATTGAGGATTGAGGATTGAGGATTGAAGATTGAGGATTGGGGACTGAGTGTTGAGGGTTGAGTGATGAGAATTAATGTTTGTGGATAGAGATTTGAAGATTGCAGATTGAGTATCGAGTATTGAAAACTGTGAATTGAGGATATTCTATTGAGGAATGAGGATTGACAATTGATTGTCGACGACTGAGGGCTGAAGATTGAGGATTAAGGATTGAGGATGCAGAATTGAGGTTTGAGGACTGAGGGTTGAGGATTGAAGATTGAGTATTGAGGATTGAAGATTGAGGGTTGAGGACTGAGGATGGAGGATTGAAGATTGGGGATGAGGGCTGAGGGTTGAGGATTGAGGTTTAAGGACTGAGGACTGGGGATTGAGGATTGAGAATTGAGGATTGTGGATTGAGGATTGAAGATTGAGGATTGGGTTTTGAGGATTGAAGAATGAGGACAGAGGATTGAGGATCGAGGATTGAGGATTGAAGATTGAGTATTGAGGATTGAAGATTGAGGATTGAGGACTGAGGATTGAGGATTGAGTATTGAGGATTGAGGATTGAGGATTAAAGATTGAGTATTGAGGATTGAAGATTGAGAATTGAGGATTGAACATTGAGGACTGAGTGTTGAGGGTTGAGTGATGAGAAGTGATGTTTGTGGATAGAGATTTGAGGATTGCAGATTGAGTATTGTGTATTGAAAACTGTGAATTGAGGATGTTCTATTGAGGATTGAGGATTGTTACCTGATTGTTGAGGACTGAGGGCTGAAGATTGAGGATTCAGTATGGAGGATTCAGAATTGAGGTTTGAGGACTGAGGATTGAGGATGGAGGATCGAAGATTGAGTATTGAGGATTGAAGATTGAGGACTGAGGATTGAGGATTGAGGATTGGGGATGAGGGCTGAGGGTTGAGGATTGAGGTTTAAGGACTGAGGACTGGGGATTGAGGATTGAGAATTGAGGATTGTGGATTGAGGATTGAAGATTGAGGATTGGGTTTTGAGGATTGAAGAATGAGGACAGAGGATTGAGGATCGAGGATTGAGGATTGAAGATTGAGTATTGAGGATTGAAGATTGAGGATTGAGGACTGAGGATTGAGGATTGAGTATTGAGGATTGAGGATTGAGGATTAAAGATTGAGTATTGAGGATTGAAGATTGAGGATTGTGGATTGAAGATTGAGTATTGAGGATTGAAGATTGAGGATTGAGGATTGAGGATTGAGAATTGACGATGAGGTCTGAGGGTTGAGGATTGAGGTTTGAGGACTGAGGACTGAGGATTGAGGATTGAGAATTGAGGATTGAGGATTGAGGGATGAGGATTGAAGATTGAGGATTGGGTATTGAGGATTGAACATTGAGGATTGAGGATTGAGGATCGAGGATTGCGGATTGAGGATTGAAGATTGAATATTGATGATTGAAGATTGAGGATTGAGGATTGAGGGTTGTGGATTGAGGACGAGTACTGAGTGTTGAGTATTGATGTTTGAGGTCTGATGATTAAGGATTGAGGATTGAGAATTGAGGATTGAGGATTGAGGGTTGAGGATTGAGGATTGAGGATTGAAGATTGAGGATTGTGGATTGAAGATTGAGTATTGAGGATTGAAGATTGAGGATTGAGGATTGAGGATTGAGAATTGAAGATGAGGGCTGAGGGTTGAGGATTGAGGTTTGAGGACTGCGGACTGAGGATTGAGGATTGAGAATTGAGGAATGAGGGTTGAGGATTGAGGATTGAGGATTGACGCTTGAGGATTGAAGGTTGAGGATGGAGGATTGAAAAGCGTGGACTGAGTGTTGAGGATTGAGTGTTGAGAATTGATGTTTGAGGATTCAGATTTGATTATTGAATATTGTGGATTGAGTATTGAACCATGAGAATTCAGGATACTCTATTGAGTATTAGGAATTGAGGATTGATGGTTGAGTATTGAAGATTGGTGGTTGAGGGTTGTGTGTTGAATATTGAGGATTGAGGATTGAGGATTGAGGATTGAAGATTGAGGATTGAATATTGAGTCTTGATGATTGATGATTGAGGATTGAGGATTGAGTGTTGAGGATTGAGGACGAGGACTGACGGTTGAGGATTGAGGTTTGAGGTTTGAGGATTGAGGATTGAGGACTGAGGATTGTGGATTGAGGATTGAGCATTGAGGATTGAAGATTGAGGACTGGGGATTGAGGATTGAAGATTGACGATTGAGGATTGTGGATTGAGGATTGAGGGTTGAGGATTAAAGATTGAATATTGATGATTGAAGATTGAGGATTGAGGATTGAGGGTTGTGGATTGAGGACGAGGACTGAGTGTTGAGAATTGATGCTTGAGGTCTGAGGATTGAGGATTGAGGATTGAGAATTGAGGATTGAGGATTGAGGATTGAAGATTGAGGATTGGGTATTGAGGATTGAAGAATGAGGACTGAGGATTTAGGATTGAGGATCGAGGAATGAAGATTGAGTATTGGGGATTGAAGATTGAGGATTGAGGATTGTGGATTGAGGATTGAGGATTGAGTATTCATGATTGAGGATTGAGGATTGTAGATTGAGAATTGAGGATTGATGATTAAAGATTGAGTGTTGAGGATTGAAGATTGAGGATTGATGATTGGGGATAGAGGATTGAGGATTGAGGATTGAGGATTGAGTATTGAAGGCTGAGGATTGATGATTGAGGATAGAGATTTGAAGATTGCAGATTGAGTATTGTGTATTGTAAACTGTGAATTGAGGATATTCTATTGAGGATTGGGGATTGTCACCTGATTGTTGAGGACTGAGGGCTGAAGATTGAGGATTCAGGATTGAGGATTCAGAATTGAGGTTTGAGGACTGAGGATTGAGGATTGAAAATTGATTATTGAGGATTGAGGATTGAGAATTGAGGATTGTGGATTGAGGATTGAAGATTGAGGATTGGGTTTTGAGGATTGAAGAATGAGGATTGAGGATTGAGGATTGTGGATTGAGGATTGAAGATTGAGTATTGAGGATTGAAGATTGATGATTGAGGACTGAGGATTGAGGATTGAGTATTGAGGATTGAAGATTGAATATTGATGATTGAAGATTGAGGATTGAGGATTGAGGATTGAGGGTTGTGGATTGAGGACGAGGACTGAGTGTTGAGAATTGATGTTTGAGGTCTGAGGATTGAGGATTGAGGATTGAGAATTGAGGATTGAGGATTGAGGATTGAAGATTGAGGATTGGGTATTGAGGATTGAAGAATGAGGACTGAGGATTTAGGATTGAGGATCGAGGATTGAAGATTGAGTATTGGGGATTGAAGATTGAGGATTGAGGATTATGGATGGAGGATTGAGGATTGAGTATTCAGGATTGAGGATTGAGGATTGTAGATTGAGTATTGAGGATTGATGATTAAAGATTGAGTGTTGAGGATTGAAGATTGAGGATTGATGATTGGGGATTGAGGATTGAGGATTGAGGATTGAGGATTGAGTATTGAAGGCTGAGGATTGATGATTGAGGATTGAGGATTGAGGATTGAGGATTGAGTATTGAGGACTGAGGGTTGAAGATTGAGGATTGATGATTGAGGATTAAAGATTGAGTGTTGAGGATTGAAGATTGAGGATTGATGATTGGGGATTGAGGATTGAGGATTGAGGATTGAGGATTGAGTATTGAAGGCTGAGGATTGATGATTGAGGATAGAGATTTGAAAATTGCAGATTGAGTATTGTGTATTGTAAACTGTGAATTGAGGATATTCTATTGAGGATTGGGGATTGTCACCTGATTGTTGAGGACTGAGGGCTGAAGATTGAGGATTCAGGATTGAGGATTCAGAATTGAGGTTTGAGGACTGAGGATTGAGGATTGAAAATTGATTATTGAGGATTGAGGATTGAGAATTGAGGATTGTGGATTGAGGATTGAAGATTGAGGATTGGGTTTTGAGGATTGAAGAATGAGGATTGAGGATTGAGGATTGAGGATTGAGGATTGAAGATTGAGTATTGAGGATTGAAGATTGATGATTGAGGACTGAGGATTGAGGATTGAGTATTGAGGATTGAAGATTGAATATTGATGATTGAAGATTGAGGATTGAGGATTGAGGGTTGTGGATTGAGGACGAGGACTGAGTGTTGAGAATTGATGTTTGAGGTCTGAGGATTGAGTATTGAGGATTGAGAATTGAGGATTGAGGATTGAGGATTGAAGATTGAGGATAGGGTATTGAGGATTGAAGAATGAGGACTGAGGATTTAGGATTGAGGATCGAGGGTTGAAGATTGAGTATTGGATATTGAAGATTGAGGATTGATGATTATGGATGGAGGATTGAGGATTGAGTATTCAGGATTGAGGATTGAGGATTGTAGATTCAGTATTGAGGATTGATGATTAAAGATTGAGTGTTGAGGATTGAAGATTGAGGAGTGATGATTGGGGATTGAGGATTGAGGATTGAGGATTGAGGATTGAGTATTGAAGGCTGAGGATTGATGATTGAGGATTGAGGATTGAGGATTGAGGATTGAGTATTGAGGACTGAGTGTTGAAGATTGAGGATTGATGATTGAGGATTAAAGATTGAGTATTGAGGATTGAAGATTGAGAATTGAGGATTGAGGATTGAAGATTGAGGACTGAGTGTTGAGGGTTGAGTGATGAGAATTGATGTTTGTGGATAGAGAGTTGAAGATAGCAGATTGAGTATTGTGTATTGTAAACTGTGAATTGAGGATATTTTATTGAGGATTGAGGATTGTCACCTGATTGTTGAGGACTGAGGGCTGAAGATTGAGGATTCAGGATTGAGGATTCAGAATTGAGGTTTGAGGACTGAGGATTGAGGATTGAAGATTGATTATTGAGGACTGAGGATTGAGAATTGAGGATTGTGGATTGAGGATTGAAGATTGAGGATTGGGTCTTGAGGATTGAAGAATGAGGATTGAGGATTGAGGATTGAGGATTGAGGATTGAAGATTGAGTATTGAGGATTGAAGATTGAGGATTGAAGACTGAGGATTGAGGATTGAGTATTGAGGATTGAGGATTGAGGATTAAAGATTGAGTATTGAGGATTGACGATTGAGGATTGTGGATTGAAGATTGAGTATTGAGGATTGAGGGTTGAGGATTGAGGATTGAAGATTGAGAATTGACGATGAGGTTTGAGGACTGAGGACTGAGGATTGAGGATTGAGAATTGAGGATTGAGGATTGAGGATTGAGGATTGAAGATTGAGGATTGGGTATTGAGGATTGAACATTGAGGATTGAGGATTGAGGATCGAGGATTGCGGATTGAGGATTGAAGATTGAATATTGATGATTGAAGATTGAGGATTGAGGATTGAGGGTTGTGGATTGAGGACGAGGACTGAGTGTTGAGTATTGATGTTTGAGGTCTGATGATTGAGGATTGAGGATTGAGAATTGAGGATTGAGGATTGAGGATTGAAGATTGAGGATTGGGTATTGAGGATTGAAGAATGAGGATCGAGGATTGAGTATTGAGGATTGAGGATTGAAGATTGAGTATTGGGGATTGAAGACTGACGATTGAGGATTTAGGATTGAGGGTTGAGGATTTAGTATTGAGAACTGAGGATTGAGGATTGAGGATTGAAGGTTGAGGATTGGGTATTGGGGACTGAGGACTGAGGATTGAGAATTGAGGATTGAGGATTGAGGATTAAAGATTGAGTATTGAGGATTGAGGATTGAGGATTGAAGTTTGAGTGTTGAGGATTGAAGGTTGAGGATTGAGGATTGAGGATTGAGGATTGAGGATTGAAGATTGAGGATTGGGGACTGAGTGTTGAGGGTTGAGTAATGAGAATTGATGTTTGTGGATGGAGATTTGAAGATTGAAGATTGAGGATTGAGGACTGAGGATTGAGGATTCAGGATTGAGAATTGAAGATTGACGAATGAGGACTGGGGATTGAGTATTGAGGATTGAGGATTAAGTATTGAGGATTGATGATTGAAGATTGAGTATTGATGATTGAAGGTTGCGGATTGATTATTGAGGGTTGAGGATTGATGACGAGGACTGAGGGTTGAGGATTGAGGACTGAGGATTGAGGATGGAGGATTGGGCATTGAGGATTGAAGATTGAGGATTGAGGATTGAGGATTGAGGATTGAGGATTGAGGATTGAGGATTGAGGATTGAGGATTGAGGATTGAGTATTGAAGATTGAGGTCTGAGGACTGGGGATTGAGTATAGAGGATTGAGTATTCAGAATTGAGGATTGAGGATTGAAGATCGAGTATTGATGATTGAAGATTGCGGATTGATTATTGAGGGTTGAGGATTGATGACGAGGTCTGAGGGTTGAGGATTGAGTACTCAGGATTGAGGATGGAGGTTTGGGCACTGAGGATTGAAGATTGAGGACTGGGGATTGAGGATTGAATATTGAGGATTAAGGATTGAGGATTGGGGAAAGGGGATCTAGGATTGGAGATTGATTATTGAGGATTGAAGGTTGAGTGTTGAGGATTCAGGATTGAGAATTGAGGATAAGGACTGAGGGTTGAGGATTGAGGTTTGAGGAATGAGGATTGAGGATTGAAGATTGAGGGTTGAGGATTGAGGATTGAAGATTGAGGATTGAGGATTGGGGATTGAAGATTGAGGACTGAGGATTGAGGATTGAGGATTGAGCATTGAGGATTGAAGATTGGGGACTGGGGATTGAGGATTGAAGATTGAGGATTAAGGATTGAGAATTGGGGATTGGAGATCTAGGATTGGAGATTGATTATTGAGGATTGATGATTGAGGTTTGAGGTTTGAGGATTGAGAATTGAGAATTCAGGATGAGGACTGAGGGTTGAGGATTGAGGTTTGAGGTACGAGGATTGAGGATTGAGGATTGAGGACTGAGGATTGAGGACTGACTATTGAGGATTGAGGATTGAGTATTGAAGATTGAGTATTGAGGATTGAAGATTGAGGATTGTGCAATGAAGATTGAGTATTGAGGGTTGAAGATTGAGGGTTGAGGATTGAGGTTTGAGGACTGAGGACTGAGGATTGAGGATTGAGGATTGAGGATTGAGGATTGAGGGTTGAGGATTGAGTATTGAAGATTGAGGACTGAGGATTGATGATTAAAGATTGAGTATTGAGGATTGAAGATTGAGGATTGATGATTGAGGATTGAGGAATGAGGATTGAGGATTGAGGATTGATGATTGAGGATTGAGGAATGAGGATTGAGGATTGAGGATTGAGGATTCAGGATTGAGTATTGAAGATTGAGAATGGATGATTGAGGATTGAGGATTGAGGATTGAGGATTGAGTATTGAGGACTGAGGATTGAAGATTGAGGATTGAGGATTGAGGATTAAAGATTGAGTACTGAGGATTGAAGATTGAGAACTGAGGATTGAGGATTGAACATTGAGGACTGAGTGTTGAGGGTTGAGTGATGAGAATTGATGTTTGTGGATAGAGATTTGAAGATTCCAGATTGAGTATTGTGTATTGAAATCTGTGAATTGAGGATATTCTATTGAGGATTGAGGATTGTCACCTGATTGTTGAGGACTGAGGGCTGAAGATTGAGGATTCAGGATTGGGGATTCAGAATTGAGGTTTGAGGACTGAGGATTGAGGATTGAGGATTGAAGATTGAGTATTGAGGATTGAAGATTGAGGATTGAGGATTGAGGATTGAGGATTGAGGATTGAGGATGAGGGCTGAGGGTTGAGAATTGAGGTTTAAGGACTGAGGACTGAGGATTGAGGATTGAGAATTGAGGATTGAGTATTGAGGATTGAAGATTGAGGATTTGGTATTGAGGATTGAAGAATGAGGTTTGAGGATTGAGGATTGAAGATTGAGTATTGAATATTGAAGATTGACGATTGAGTATTGTGGATTGAAGATTGAGGATTGAACATTGAGGACTGAGTGTTAAGGGTTGAGTGATGAGAATTGATGCTTGTGGATAGAGGTTTGAAGATTGCAGATTGAGTATTTAGTATTGAAAGCTGTGAATGGAGGATATTCTATTGAGGACTCAGGATTGTCAACTGATTGTTGAGTACTGAGGGCTGAAGATTGAGTATTCAGGATTGAGGATTCAGAATTGAGGTTTGAGGACTGAGGATTGAGGACTAAAGATTGATTATTGAGGATTGAAGATTGAGGATTCAGGATTGAGGATTGAGGATTGAGGATTGAGGATGAGAGCTGTGCGTTGAGGATTGAGGTTTGAGGACTGAGGACTGAGGAATGAGGATTGAGAATTGGGGATTGAGGATTGAGTATTGAAGATTGAGGATTGGGTATTGAGGATTGAAGGATGAGGCTTGAGTATTGAGGATTGAGGATTGAGGATTGAAGATTGAGTATTGAGGTTTGAAGACTGACGATTGAGGATTGAGGATTGAGGATTGAGGATTGGGGATTGATGATTGAGTATTGAGGATTGAAGATAGAGGATTGAGGTTTGAGGATTGAGGATTGAGGATTGAGGATTGAAGATTGAGGATTGGGGACTTAGTGTTGAGGGTTGAGTTATGAGAATTGATGTTTGTGGATAGATATTTGAAGATTGCAGATTGAGCATTGAGTATTGAAAACTGTGAATTGATGATATTCTATTGAGGATTGAGAATTGACAACTGATTGTTGAGGACTGAGGGCTGAAGATTGAGGATTCAGGATTGGGAATTCAGAATTGATGATTGAGGACTGAGGACTGAGGATTGAAGATAGAGTATTGAGGATTGAAGATTGAGGATTAAGGGTTGAGGATTGGGGATTGAGGATCTAGGACTGAAAATTGATTATTGAGGATTGAAGATTGAGGATTGTGGATTGAGGATTGAGAATTGAGAATTGAGGATAAGGACTGAGGGTTGAGGATTGAGGTTTGAGGAATGAGGATTGAGGATTGAGGATTGAGGATTGAAGATTGAGTATTGATGATTGAAGATTGAGGATTGAGGGTTGTGTGTTGAGGATTGAGGACGAGGACTGACAGTTGAGGATTGTGGTTTGAGGATTGAGGGTTGAGGATTGAGAACTGAGGATGAGAACTGAGGTTTGAGGATTGAGGTTTGAGGAATGAGGATTGAGGATTGAGGATTGAGGATTGAGAATTGAGGATTGAGGATTGAGTATTGAAGGCTGAGGATTGATGACTGAGGATCGAGGATTGAGGATTGAAGATTGAGGATTGAGGATTGAGGATTGAAGGTTGAGTGTTGAGGATTGAAGGTTGAGGATTGAGGATTGAGGATTGAGGATTGAGGATTGATGATTGAGGATTGAGGAATGAGGATTGAGGATTGAGGATTGAGGATTGAGTATTGAAGATTGAGAATTGATGATTGAGGATTGAGGATTGAGGATTGAGGATTGAGTATTGAGGACTGAGGATTGAAGATTGAGGATTGAGGATTGAGGATTAAATATTGAGTACTGAGGATTGAAGATTGAGAACTGAGGATTGAGGATTGAACATTGAGGACTGAGTGTTGAGGGTTGAGTGATGAGAATTGATGTTTGTGGATAGAGATTTGAAGATTCCAGATTGAGTATTGTGTATTGAAAACTGTGAATTGAGGATATTCTATTGAGGATTGAGGATTGTCACCTGATTGTTGAGGACTGAGGGCTGAAGATTGAGGATTCAGGATTGGGGATTCAGAATTGAGGTTTGAGGACTGAGGATTGAGGATTGAGGATTGAAGATTGAGTATTGAGGATTGAAGATTGAGGATTGAGGATTGAGGATTGAGGATTGAGGATTGAGGATTGAGGATGAGGGCTGAGGGTTGAGAATCGAGGTTTAAGGACTGAGGACTGAGGATTGAGGATTGAGAATTGAGGATTGAGTATTGAGGATTGAAGATTGAGGATTTGGTATTGAGGATTGAAGAATGAGGTTTGAGGATTGAGGATTGAAGATTGAGTATTGAATATTGAAGATTGACGATTGAGTATTGTGGATTGAAGATTGAGGATTGAACATTGAGGACTGAGTGTTAAGGGTTGAGTGATGAGAATTGATGCTTGTGGATAGAGGTTTGAGATTCCAGATTGAGTATTGTGTATAGGAAACTGTGAATTGAGGATATTCTATTGAGGATTTAGGATTGTCACCTGATTGTTGAGGACTGAGGGCTGAAGATTGAGGATTCAGTATTGGGGATTCAGAATTGAGGTTTGAGGACTGAGGATTGAGGACTGAGGATTGAAGATTGAGTATTGAGGATTGAGGATTGAGGATTGAGGATTGAGGATTGAAGATTGAGGATTGAATATTGAGTATTGACGATTGAAGATTGAGGATTGGGGATTGAGTGTTGAGGATTGAGGACGAGGACTGACGGTTGAGGATTGAGGTTTGAGGATTGTGGATTGAGGATTGATGACTGAGGATTGAGGATTGAGGATTGAGCACTGAGGATTGAAGGTTGAGGACTGGAGATTGAGGATTGAAATTGACGATTGAGGATTGTGCATTGAGGATTGAGGATTGAACATTGAGGACTGAGTGTTGAGGGTTGAGTGATGAGAAATGATGTTTGTGGATAGAGGTTTGAAGATTGCAGATTGAGTATTGAGTTTTGAAAACTGTGAATTGAGGATATTCTATCAAGGATTCAGGGTTGACATCTGATGGTTGAGGACTGAGGGCTTGAGATTGAGGATGCAGGGTTGAGGATTCAGGATTGAGGTTTGAGGACTGAGGATTGAGGATTGAAGATTGAGGATTGAGGATTGAGGATTGAGGATTGAAGATTGAGGATTGGGTATTGCGGATTGAACATTGAGGATTGAGGACTGAGGATTGAGGATTGAGGATTGAGGATTGAAGATTGAGTATTGAGGATTGAAGATTGAGGATTGTGCATTGAAGATTGAGTATTGAAGATTGAAGATTGAGGATTGAGGATTGAGGATTGAGAATTGACGATGAGGGCTGAGGGTTGTGGATTGATGTTTGAGGACTGAGGACTGAGGATTGAGGATTGAGAATTGAGGACTGTAGATTTAGGATTGAGGATTGAAGATTGAGGATTGAGGATTGAGGATTGAAGATTGAGGATTGGGTATTGAGGATTGAACATTGAGGATTGAGGATTGAGGATCGAGGATTGAGGATTGAGGATTGAAGATAGAATATTGATTATTGTAGATTGAGGATTGAGGATTGAGTGTTGTGGATTGAGGACGAGGACTGAGGGATGAGTATTGATGTTTGAGGATTGAAGATTGAGGATTGGGTATTGCGGATTGAACATTGAGGATTGAGTATTGAGGATTGAGGGTTGAGGATTGAAGATTGAGTATTGAGGATTGAAGATTGAGGATTGTGCATTGAAGATTGAGTATTGAAGATTGAAGATTGAGGATTGAGGATTGAGAATTGAGAATTGACGATGAGGGCTGAGGGTTGTGGGTTGAGGTTTGAGGACTGAGGACTGAGGATTGAGGATTGAGAATTGAGGACTGTAGATTTAGGATTGAGGATTGAAGATTGAGGATTGGGTATTGAGGACTGAACATTGAGGATTGAGGATTGAGGATCGAGGATTGAGGATTGAGGATTGAGGACGAGGACTGAGGGCTGAGTATTGATGCTTCAGGTCTGAGGATTGAGGATTGAGGATTGAGAATTGAGGATTGAGGATTGAGGATTGAGGATTGAGGATTGAGGATTGAGGATTGAGGATTGAGGATTGAAGATTGAGGATTGAGGATTGATGATTAAAGATTGAGTATTGAGGATTGAAGATTGAGGATTGATGATTGAGGATTGAGGATTGAGGATTGAGGATTGAGGATTGAGGATTGAGGATTGAGGATTGAGGATTGAGTATTGAAGATTGAGAATTGATGATTGAGGATTGAGGATTGAGGATTGAGGATTGAGGATTGAGTATTGAGGACTGAGGATTGAAGATTGAGGATTGAGGATTGAGGATTAAAGATTGAGTACTGAGGATTGAAGATTGAGAATTGAGGTTTGAGGATTGAACATTGAGGACTGAGTGTTGAGGGTTGAGTGATGAGAATTGATGTTTGTGGATAGAGATTTGAAGATTCCAGATTGAGTATTGTGTATTGAAAACTGTGAATTGAGGATATTCTATTGAGGATTGAGGATTGTCACCTGATTGTTGAGGACTGAGGGCTGAAGATTGAGGATTCAGGATTGGGGATTCAGAATTGAGGTTTGAGGACTGAGGATTGAGGATTGAGGATTGAAGGTTGAGTATTGAGGATTGAAGATTGAGGATTGAGCATTGAGGACTGAGGTTTGAGGATTGAGGTTTGAGGAATGAGGATTGAGGATTGAGGATTGAGGATTGAGGATTGAGGATTGAGTATTGAAGGTTGAGGATTGATGACTGAGGATTGAGGATTGCGGATTGACGATTGAGGATTGAGGATTGAGGGTTGAAGTTTGAGGATTGAGGGTTGAGGGTTGAGGATTGAAGATTGAATATTGAGGATTGAAGATTGAGGATTCAGAATTGAGGTTTGAGGACTGAGGATTGAGGATTGAAGATTGAGTATTGAGGATTGAAGATTGAGGATTGAGGATTGAGGATGGAGGATTGAAGAGAGAGGACTGAGTGTTGAGGATTGAGTGTTTAAAATTGATGTTTGAGGGTTGAGATTTGATTATTGATTTTTGTGGATTGAGTATTGAACGATGAGAATTCAGGGTATTCTATTGAGTATTGAGAATTGAGGATTGATTGTTGAGTATTGAGGATTGATGGTTGAGGGTTTTGTGTTGAATATTGAGGATTGAGGATTGAGGACTGAGAATTGAGGATTGAGGATTGACGATTGAAGATTGAGTATTGAGAATTGAATGTAGAGGATTGAGAATTGAGGATTGAGGATTGAGGATTGAAGATTGAGGATTGGGGATTGAGGATTGACGATTGAGGATTGAGTATTGATGATCGAGAATTGAGGATTGAGGATTGAAGATTGAGTATTGAGGATTGAAGATTGAGGATTGAGGATTGGGGATTGAAGATTGAGGACTGAGGATTGAGGATTGAGGATTGAGCATTGAGGATTGAAGATTGGTGACTGGGGATTGAGGATTGAAGATTGAGGATTAAGGATTGAGGATTGGGGATTGGAGATCTAGGATTGGAGATTGATTATTGAGGATTGAAGATTGAGGGTTGAGGTTTGAGGATTGAGAATTGAGAGTTCAGGATGAGGACTGAGGGTTGAGGATTGAGGTTTGAGGTACGAGAATTGAGGATTGGGGATTGAGGACTGAGGATTGAGGATTGACTATTGAGGATTGAGGATTGAGGATTGAAGATTGAGTATTGAGGATTGAAGATTGAGGATTGCGCATTGAAGATTGAGTATTGAGGGCTGAAGATTGAGGAGTGAGGATTGAGGATTGAGAATTGACGATGAGGGCTGAGGGTTGAGGATTGAGGTTTGAGGACTGAGGACTGAGGATTGAGGATTGAGAATTGAGGACTGTAGATTGAGGATTGAGGATTGAAGATTGAATATTGATGATTGTAGATTGAGGATTGAGGATTGAGCGTTGTGGATTGAGGACGAGGACTGAGTGTTGAGTATTGATGTTTGAGGTCTGAGGATTGAGGATTGAGGATTGAGAATTGAGGATTGAAGATTGAGGATTGAAGATTGAGGATTGGGTATTGAGGATTGAAGAATGAGGACTGAGGACTTAGGATTGAGGATTGAGGATTGAAGATTGAGTATTGAGGATTGAAGATTGAGTATTGAGGATTGAAGATTGAGGACCGTGCATTGAAGATTGAGTACTGAGGATTGAAGATTGAGAATTGAGGATTGAGCATTGAACATTGAGGACTGAGTGTTGAGGGTTGAGTGATGAGAGTTGATGTTTGTGGATAGAGATTTGAAGATTCCAGATTGAGTATTGTGTATTGAAAGCTGTGAATTGAGGATATTCTATTGAGGATTGAGGATTGTCACCTGATTGTTGAGGACTGAGTGCTGAAGATTGAGGATTCAGGATTGGGGATTCAGAATTGAGGTTTGAGGACTGAGGATTGAGGATTGAGGATTGAAGATTGAGTATTGAGGATTGAAGATTGAGGATTGAGGATTGAGGATTGAGGATTGAGGATGAGGGCTGAGGGTTGAGGATTGAGGTTTAAGGACTGAGGACTGAGGATTGAGGATTGAGAATTGAGGATTGAGGACTGAGGATTGAAGATTGAGGATTTGGTATTGAGGATTGAAGAATGTGGATTGAGGATTGAGGATTGAAGATTGAGTATTGAGTATTGAAGATTGACGATTGAGGATTGTGGATTGAAGATTGAGGAATGAACATTGAGGACTGAGTGTTAAGGGTTGAGTGATTAGAATTGATGCTTGTGGATAGAGGTTTGAAGATTGCAGATTGAGTATTGAGTATTGAAAGCTGTGAATTGAGGATATTCTATTGAGGATTCAGGATTGTCAACTGATTGTTGAGTACTGAGGGCTGACGATTGAGGATTCAGGATTGAGGATTCAGAATTGAGGTTTGAGGACTGAGGATTGAGGACTGAAGATTGATTATTGAGGATTGAAGATTGAGGATTGAGGAGTGAGGATTGAGGATTGAGGATTGAGGATGAGAGCTGTGCGTTGAGGATTGATGTTTGAGGGCTGAGGACTGAGGAATGAGGATTGAGAATTGGGGATTGAGGATTCAGTATTGAAGATTGAGGATTGGGTATTGAGGATTGAAGGATGATGCTTGAGGATTGAGGATTGAGGATTGAGGATGGAAGATTGAGTATTGAGGTTTGAAGAGTGACGATTGAGGGTAGAGGATTGAGGATTGAGGATTGAGGATTGATGATTGAGTATTGAGGACTGAAGATTGAGGATTGAGGTTTGAGGATTGAGGATTGAGGATTGAGGATTGAAGATTGAGGATTGGGGACTGAGTGTTGAGGGTTGAGTTATGAGAATTGATGTTTGTGGAAAGATATTTGAAGATTGCATATTGAGCATTGAGTATTGAAAACTGTGAATTGATGATATTCTATTGAGGATTGAGAATTGACAACTGATTGTTGAGGACTGAGGGCTGAAGATTGAGGATTCAGGATTGGGAATTCAGAATTGATGATTGAGGACTGAGGACTGAGGGTTGAAGATAGAGTATTGAGGATTGAAGGTTGAGGATTAAGGATTGAGGATTGGGGATTGAGGATCTAGGACTGAAAATTGATTATTGAGGGTTGAAGATTGAGGATTGAGGATTGAGGATTGAGAATTGAGAATTGAGGATAAGGACTGAGGGTTGAGGATTGAGGTTTGAGGAATGAGGATTGAGGATTGAGGATTGAGGATTGAAGATTGAGTATTGATGATTGAAGATTGAGGATTGAGGATTGAGGGTTGAGGATTGAGGACGAGGACTGACAGTTGGGGATTGTGGTTTGAGGATTGAGGTTTGAGGATTGAGAATTGAGGATGAGAACTGAGGTTTGAGGATTGAGGTTTGAGGAATGAGGATTGAGGATTGAGGATTGAGGATTGGGGACTGAGTGTTGAGGGTTGAGTTATGAGAATTGATGTTTGTGGATAGATATTTGAAGATTGCAGATTGAGCACTGAGTATTGAAAACTGTGAATTAATGATATTCTATTGAGGATTGAGAATTGACAACTGATTGTTGAGGACTGAGGGCTGAAGATTGAGGATTCAGGATTGGGAATTCAGAATTGATGATTGAGGACTGAGGACTGAGGATTGAAGATAGAGTATTGAGAATTGAAGATTGAGGATTAAGGGTTGAGGATTGGGGATTGAGGGTCTAGGACTGAAAATTGATTATTGAGGATTGAAGATTGAGGATTGTGGATTGAGGATTGAGAATTGAGAATTGAGGATAAGGACTGAGGGTTGAGGATTGAGGTTTGAGGAATGAGGATTGAGGATTGAGGATTGAGTATTGAAGGTTGAGGATTGATGACTGAGGATTGAGGATTGCGGATTGACGATTGAGGATTGAGGATTGAGGGTTGAAGTTTGAGGATTGAGGGTTGAGGGTTGAGGATTGAATATTGAATATTGAGGATTGAAGATTGAGGATTCAGAATTGAGGTTGGAGGACTGAGGATTGAGGATTGAAGATTGAGTATTGAGGATTGAAGATTGAGGATTGAGGATTGAGGATGGAGGATTGAAGAGAGAGGACTGAGTGTTGAGGATTGAGTGTTTAAAATTGATGTTTGAGGGTTGAGATTTGATTATTGATTTTTGTGGATTGAGTATTGAACGATGAGAATTCAGGGTATTCTATTGAGTATTGAGAATTGAGGATTGATTGTTGAGTATTGAGGATTGATGGTTGAGGGTTTTGTGTTGAATATTGAGGATTGAGGATTGAGGACTGAGAATTGAGGATTGAGGATTGAGGATTGAAGATTGAGTATTGAGAATTGAATGTAGAGGATTGAGAATTGAGGATTGAGGATTGAGGATTGAAGATTGAGGATTGGGGATTGAGGATTGACGATTGAGGATTGAGTATTGATGATCGAGAATTGAGGATTGAGGATTGAAGATTGAGTATTGAGGATTGAAGATTGAGGATTGAGGATTGGGGATTGAAGATTGAGGACTGAGGATTGAGGATTGAGGATTGAGCATTGAGGATTGAAGATTGGGGACTGGGGATTGAGGATTGAAGATTGAGGATTAAGGATTGAGGATTGGGGATTGGAGATCTAGGATTGGAGATTGATTATTGAGGATTGAAGATTGAGGGTTGAGGTTTGAGGATTGAGAATTGAGAGTTCAGGATGCGGACTGAGGGTTGAGGATTGAGGTTTGAGGTACGAGAATTGAGGATTGGGGATTGAGGACTGAGGATTGAGGATTGACTATTGAGGATTGAGGATTGAGGATTGAAGATTGAGTATTGAGGATTGAAGATTGAGGATTGCGCATTGAAGGTTGAGTATTGAGGGTTGAAGATTGAGGAGTGAGGATTGAGGATTGAGAATTGACGATGAGGGCTGAGGGTTGAGGATTGAGGTTTGAGGACTGAGGACTGAGGATTGAGGATTGAGAATTGAGGACTGTAGATTGAGGATTGAGGATTGAAGATTGAGGATTGGGTATTGAGTATTGAACATTGAGTATTGAGGACTGAGGATCGAGGATTGAGGATTGAGGATTGAAGATTGAATATTGATGATTGTAGATTGAGGATTGAGGATTGAGCGTTGTGGATTGAGGACGAGGACTGAGTGTTGAGTATTGATGTTTGAGGTCTGAGGATTGAGGATTGAGGATTGAGGACTGAGGATTGAGGATTGAGGATTGAGCATTGAGGATTGAAGATTGAGGACTGGAGATTGAGGATTGAGGATTGAGGACTGAGGATTGAGGATTGAGGATTGAGGATTGAATATTGAGTATTGAGGATTGAAGGTTGAGGATTGAGGATTGAGGATTGAGGACTGAGGATTGAGGATTGAGGATTGAGGATTGAGGATTGAGGATTGAGGATTGAGGATTGAAGATTGTGTATTGAGGATTGAAGATTGAGGATTGAAGATTGAGGATTGAGGATTGAGGATTGAGGATTGAGGATTGAGGATGAGGGCTGAGGGTTGAGGATTGAGGTTTGAGGACTGAGTGCAGAGGATTGAGGATTGAGAATTGAGGATTGAGTATTGAGTATTGTAGATTGAGGATTGGGTATTGCGGATTGAAGAATGTGGATTGAGGATTGAGGATTGAGGATTGAGAATTGAAGATTGAGGATTGAGGATTGAGGATTGAGGATTGAATATTGAGTATTGAGGATTGAAGATTGAGGATTGACTCTTGAGGATTGAGGATTGAGGATGGACGATTGATGAGAGAGGACTGAGTGTTGAGGATTGTGTGCTGAGAATTGATGTTTGAGGATTGAGATTTGATTATTGAATATTGTGGATTGAGTATTGAACCATGAGAATTCAGGATATTCTATGGAGTATTGAGAATTGAGGATTGGTGGTTGAGTATTGAGGATTGATGCCTGAGGGTTGTGCGTTGAATAATGAGGATTGAGGATTGAGGATTGAGGATTGAGGGTTGAGGATTGAAGATTGAGTATTGATGATTGAAGATTGAGGATTGAGGATTGGGGGTTGAGGTTTGTGGACGAGGACTGACGGTTGAGGATTGAGGTTTGAGGATTGAGGATTGAGGATTGAGGACTGAGGATTGAGTATTGAGGATTGAGCATTGAGGATTGAAGATTGTGGACTGAGGATTGAGGATTGAAGATTGAGTATTGAGGATTGAAGATTGAGGATTGAGAATTGTGAATTGGGGATTGAGGATGAGGGCTGAGGGTTGAGGATTGAGGCTTGAGGACTGAGGACTGAGGATTGAGGATTGAGAATTGAGGATTGAGGATTGAGGATTGAAGATTGAGGATTGGGTATTGAGGATTGAAGAATGAGGATTGAGGATTGAGGATTGAGGATTGAGGATTGAAGAGTGAGTATTGAGGATTGAAGATTGAGTATTGAGGATTGAGGATTGAGGATTGAAGATTGAGTATTGAGGATTGAGGATTGTGGATTGAGGACTGAGGATTGAGGATTGAGGATTGAAGATTGAGTATTGAGGGTTGATGATTAAGATTGAGGTTTGAGGATTGAGGATTGAGTATTGAGGATTGAAGATTGAGGATTGAGGATTGAGGTTTGAGGATTGAGGACGTGGACTGACGGTTGAGGATTGAGGTTTGAGGATTGAGGATTGAGGATTGAGGACTGAGGATTGAGGATTGAGCTTTGAGCATTGAGGATTGAAGATTGAGGACAGGAGATTGAGGATTGAGGATTGAGGATTGAGGATTGAGGATTGAGGATTGAGGATTGAATATTGAGTATTGAGGATTGAAGGTTGAGGATTGAGGATTGAGGATTGAGGATTGAGGATTGAGGATTGAGGATTGAGGATTGAGGATTGAGGATTGAGGATTGAGGATTGAAGATTGTGTATTGAGGATTGAAGATTGAGGATTGAGGATTGAGGATTGAGGATTGAGGATTGAGGACTGAAGATTGAGGATTGGGGTTTGAGTATTGACGATTGAGGATTGAGTATTGAGGATTGAGAATTGAGGATTGATTATTTAAGATTGAGTATTGAGGATTGAAGATTGAGGATTGAGGATTGAGGATTGAGAATTGAGGATGAGGGCTGAGGGTTGAGGATTGAGGTTTGCGGACTGAGTGCAGAGGATTGAGGATTGAGAATTGAGGATTGAGTATTGAGTATTGTAGATTGAGGATTGGGTATTGCGGATTGAAGAATGCGGATTGAGGATTGAGGATTGAGGATTGAGAATTGAAGATTGAGGATTGAGGATTGAGGATTGAGGATTGAACATTGAGTATTGAGGATTGAAGATTGAGGATTGAGGATTGAGGATTGACTGCTGATTGTTGTGCGTTGAATATTGAGGACTGAGGATTGAGGATTGAGGATTGAGGATTGAGGATTGAGGATTGAAGATTGAGTATTGATGATTGAAGATTGGGGATTGAGGATTGGGCGTTGAGGTTTGAGGACGAGGACTGACGGTTGAGGATTGAGGTTTGAGGAGTGAGGATTGAGGATTGAGGACTGAGGATTGAGGATTGAGGATTGAGCATTGAGGATTGAAGATTGTGGACTGAGGATTGAGGATTGAAGATTGAGTATGGAGGATTGAAGATTGACGATTGAGGATTGAGGATTGAGGATCGGGGATTGAGGATTGAGGATTGAATATTGAGTATTGAGGCTTGAAGATTGAGTATTGATGATTGAAGATTGAGGATTGAGGATTGGGGGTTGAGGTTTGAGGACGAGGACTGACGGTTGAGGATTGAGGTTTGAGGATTGAGGATTGAGGATTGAGGACTGAGGATTGAGTATTGAGGATTGAGCATTGAGGATTGAAGATTGTGGACTGAGGATTGAGGATTGAAGATTGAGTATTGAGGATTGAAGATTGAGGATTGAGGATTGAGGATTGAGGATTGAGGATTGAAGAGTGAGTATTGAGGATTGAAGATTGAGTATTGAGGATTGAGGATTGAGGATTGAAGATTGAGTATTGAGGATTGAGGATTGTGGTTTGAGGACTGAGGATTGAGGATTGAGGATTGAAGATTGAGTATTGAGGGTTGATGATTAAGATTGAGGTTTGAGGATTGAGGATTGAGTATTGAGGATTGAAGATTGAGGATTGAGGATTGAGGTTTGAGGATTGAGGACGTGGACTGACGGTTGAGGATTGAGGTTTGAGGATTGGTGGTTGAGTATTGAGGATTGATGCCTGAGGGTTGTGCGTTGAATATTGAGGATTGAGGATTGAGGATTGAGGTTTGAGGGTTGAGGATTGAAGATTGAGTATTGATGATTGAAGATTGAGGATTGAGGATTGGGGGTTGAGGTTTGAGGACGAGGACTGACGGTTGAGGATTGAGGTTTGAGGATTGAGGATTGAGGATTGAGGACTGAGGATTGAGTATTGAGGATTGAGCATTGAGGATTGAAGATTGTGGACTGAGGATTGAGGATTGAAGATTGAGTATTGAGGATTGAAGATTGAGGATTGAGGATTGAGGATTGAGGATTGAGGATTGAAGAGTGAGTATTGAGGATTGAAGATTGAGTATTGAGGATTGAGGATTGAGGATTGAAGATTGAGTATTGAGGATTGAGGATTGTGGTTTGAGGACTGAGGATTGAGGATTGAGGATTGAAGATTGAGTATTGAGGGTTGATGATTAAGATTGAGGTTTGAGGATTGAGGATTGAGTATTGAGGATTGAAGATTGAGGATTGAGGATTGAGGTTTGAGGATTGAGGACGTGGACTGACGGTTGAGGATTGAGGTTTGAGGATTGGTGGTTGAGTATTGAGGATTGATGCCTGAGGGTTGTGCGTTGAATATTGAGGATTGAGGATTGAGGATTGAGGTTTGAGGGTTGAGGATTGAAGATTGAGTATTGATGATTGAAGATTGAGGATTGAGGATTGGGGGTTGAGGTTTGAGGACGAGGACTGACGGTTGAGGATTGAGGTTTGAGGATTGAGGATTGAGGATTGAGGACTGAGGATTGAGTATTGAGGATTGAGCATTGAGGATTGAAGATTGTGGACTGAGGATTGAGGATTGAAGATTGAGTATTGAGGATTGAAGATTGAGGATTGAGGATTGAGGATTGAGGATTGAGGATTGAAGAGTGAGTATTGAGGATTGAAGATTGAGTATTGAGGATTGAGGATTGAGGATTGAAGATTGAGTATTGAGGATTGAGGATTGTGGTTTGAGGACTGAGGATTGAGGATTGAGGATTGAAGATTGAGTATTGAGGGTTGATGATTAAGATTGAGGTTTGAGGATTGAGGATTGAGTATTGAGGATTGAAGATTGAGGATTGAGGATTGAGGTTTGAGGATTGAGGACGTGGACTGACGGTTGAGGATTGAGGTTTGAGGATTGGTGGTTGAGTATTGAGGATTGATGCCTGAGGGTTGTGCGTTGAATATTGAGGATTGAGGATTGAGGATTGAGGTTTGAGGGTTGAGGATTGAAGATTGAGTATTGATGATTGAAGATTGAGGATTGAGGATTGGGGGTTGAGGTTTGAGGACGAGGACTGACGGTTGAGGATTGAGGTTTGAGGATTGAGGATTGAGGATTGAGGACTGAGGATTGAGTATTGAGGATTGAGCATTGAGGATTGAAGATTGTGGACTGACGATTGAGGATTGATGATTGAGTATTGAGGATTGAAGGTTGAGGATTGAGAATTGTGAATTGCGGATTGAGGATGAGGGCTGAGGGTTGAGGATTGAGGCTTGAGGACTGAGGACTGAGGATTGAGGATTGAGAATTGAGGATTGAGGATTGAGGATTGAAGATTGAGGATTGGGTATTGAGGATTGAAGAATGAGGATTGAGGATTGAGGATTGAGGATTGAGGATTGAAGAGTGAGTATTGAGGATTGAAGATTGAGTATTGAGGATTGAGGATTGAGGATTGAAGATTGAAGATTGAGTATTGAGGATTGAGGATTGAGGATTGAGGACTGAGGATTGAGGATTGAGGATTGAAGATTGAGTATTGAGGGTTGATGATTAAGATTGAGGTTTGAGGATTGAGGATTGAGTATTGAGGATTGAAGATTGAGGATTGAGGGTTGAGGTTTGAGGATTGAGGACGTGGACTGACGGTTGAGGATTGAGGTTTGAGGATTGAGGATTGAGGATTGAGGACTGAGGATTGAGGATTGAGGATTGAGCATTGAGGATTGAAGATTGAGGACTGGAGATTGAGGATTGAGGATTGAGGACTGAGGATTGAGGATTGAGGATTGAGGATTGAATATTGAGTATTGAGGATTGAGGATTGAGGATTGAGGATTGAGGATTGAGGATTGAAGATTGTGTATTGAGGATTGAAGATTGAGGATTGAGGATTGAGGATTGAGGATTGAGGATTGAGGACTGAAGATTGAGGATTGGGGATTGAGTATTGACGATTGAGGATTGAGTATTGAGGATTGAGAATTGAGGATTGATTATTTAAGATTGAGTATTGAGGATTGAAGATTGAGGATTGAGGATTGAGGATTGAGGATTGAGGATTGAGGATGAGGGCTGAGGGTTGAGGATTGAGGTTTGAGGACTGAGTGCAGAGGATTGAGGATTGAGAATTGAGGATTGAGTATTGAGTATTGTAGATTGAGGATTGGGTATTGCGGATTGAAGAATGTGGATTGAGGATTGAGGATTGAGGATTGAGAATTGAAGATTGAGGATTGAGGATTGAGGATTGAGGATTGAATATTGAGTATTGAGGATTGAAGATTGAGGATTGACTCTTGAGGATTGAGGATTGAGGATGGACGATTGATGAGAGAGGACTGAGTGTTGAGGATTGTGTGCTGAGAATTGATGTTTGAGGATTGAGATTTGATTATTGAATATTGTGGATTGAGTATTGAACCATGAGAATTCAGGATATTCTATGGAGTATTGAGAATTGAGGATTGGTGGTTGAGTATTGAGGATTGATGCCTGAGGGTTGTGCGTTGAATAATGAGGATTGAGGATTGAGGATTGAGGATTGAGGGTTGAGGATTGAAGATTGAGTATTGATGATTGAAGATTGAGGATTGAGGATTGGGGGTTGAGGTTTGAGGACGAGGACTGACGGTTGAGGATTGAGGTTTGAGGATTGAGGATTGAGGATTGAGGACTGAGGATTGAGTATTGAGGATTGAGCATTGAGGATTGAAGATTGTGGACTGAGGATTGAGGATTGAAGATTGAGTATTGAGGATTGAAGATTGAGAATTGAGAATTGTGAATTGGGGATTGAGGATGAGGGCTGAGGGTTGAGGATTGAGGCTTGAGGACTGAGGACTGAGGATTGAGGATTGAGAATTGAGGATTGAGGATTGAGGATTGAAGATTGAGGATTGGGTATTGAGGATTGAAGAATGAGGATTGAGGATTGAGGATTGAGGATTGAGGATTGAAGAGTGAGTATTGAGGATTGAAGATTGAGTATTGAGGATTGAGGATTGAGGATTGAAGATTGAGTATTGAGGATTGAGGATTGTGGTTTGAGGACTGAGGATTGAGGATTGAGGATTGAAGATTGAGTATTGAGGGTTGATGATTAAGATTGAGGTTTGAGGATTGAGGATTGAGTATTGAGGATTGAAGATTGAGGATTGAGGATTGAGGTTTGAGGATTAAGGACGTGGACTGACGGTTGAGGATTGAGGTTTGAGGATTGGTGGTTGAGTATTGAGGATTGATGCCTGAGGGTTGTGCGTTGAATATTGAGGATTGAGGATTGAGGATTGAGGTTTGAGGGTTGAGGATTGAAGATTGAGTATTGATGATTGAAGATTGAGGATTGAGGATTGGGGGTTGAGGTTTGAGGACGAGGACTGACGGTTGAGGATTGAGGTTTGAGGATTGAGGATTGAGGATTGAGGACTGAGGATTGAGTATTGAGGATTGAGCATTGAGGATTGAAGATTGTGGACTGACGATTGAGGATTGATGATTGAGTATTGAGGATTGAAGGTTGAGGATTGAGAATTGTGAATTGCGGATTGAGGATGAGGGCTGAGGGTTGAGGATTGAGGCTTGAGGACTGAGGACTGAGGATTGAGGATTGAGAATTGAGGATTGAGGATTGAGGATTGAAGATTGAGGATTGGGTATTGAGGATTGAAGAATGAGGATTGAGGATTGAGGATTGAGGATTGAGGATTGAAGAGTGAGTATTGAGGATTGAAGATTGAGTATTGAGGATTGAGGATTGAGGATTGAAGATTGAAGATTGAGTATTGAGGATTGAGGATTGAGGATTGAGGACTGAGGATTGAGGATTGAGGATTGAAGATTGAGTATTGAGGGTTGATGATTAAGATTGAGGTTTGAGGATTGAGGATTGAGTATTGAGGATTGAAGATTGAGGATTGAGGGTTGAGGTTTGAGGATTGAGGACGTGGACTGACGGTTGAGGATTGAGGTTTGAGGATTGAGGATTGAGGATTGAGGACTGAGGATTGAGGATTGAGGATTGAGCATTGAGGATTGAAGATTGAGGACTGGAGATTGAGGATTGAGGATTGAGGACTGAGGATTGAGGATTGAGGATTGAGGATTGAATATTGAGTATTGAGGATTGAAGGTTGAGGATTGAGGATTGAGGATTGAGGACTGAGGATTGAGGATTGAGGATTGAGGATTGAGGATTGAGGATTGAGGATTGAGGATTGAAGATTGTGTATTGAGGATTGAAGATTGAGGATTGAAGATTGAGGATTGAGGATTGAGGATTGAGGATTGAGGATTGAGGATGAGGGCTGAGGGTTGAGGATTGAGGTTTGAGGACTGAGTGCAGAGGATTGAGGATTGAGAATTGAGGATTGAGTATTGAGTATTGTAGATTGAGGATTGGGTATTGCGGATTGAAGAATGTGGATTGAGGATTGAGGATTGAGGATTGAGAATTGAAGATTGAGGATTGAGGATTGAGGATTGAGGATTGAATATTGAGTATTGAGGATTGAAGATTGAGGATTGACTCTTGAGGATTGAGGATTGAGGATGGACGATTGATGAGAGAGGACTGAGTGTTGAGGATTGTGTGCTGAGAATTGATGTTTGAGGATTGAGATTTGATTATTGAATATTGTGGATTGAGTATTGAACCATGAGAATTCAGGATATTCTATGGAGTATTGAGAATTGAGGATTGGTGGTTGAGTATTGAGGATTGATGCCTGAGGGTTGTGCGTTGAATAATGAGGATTGAGGATTGAGGATTGAGGATTGAGGGTTGAGGATTGAAGATTGAGTATTGATGATTGAAGATTGAGGATTGAGGATTGGGGGTTGAGGTTTGTGGACGAGGACTGACGGTTGAGGATTGAGGTTTGAGGATTGAGGATTGAGGATTGAGGACTGAGGATTGAGTATTGAGGATTGAGCATTGAGGATTGAAGATTGTGGACTGAGGATTGAGGATTGAAGATTGAGTATTGAGGATTGAAGATTGAGGATTGAGAATTGTGAATTGGGGATTGAGGATGAGGGCTGAGGGTTGAGGATTGAGGCTTGAGGACTGAGGACTGAGGATTGAGGATTGAGAATTGAGGATTGAGGATTGAGGATTGAAGATTGAGGATTGGGTATTGAGGATTGAAGAATGAGGATTGAGGATTGAGGATTGAGGATTGAGGATTGAAGAGTGAGTATTGAGGATTGAAGATTGAGTATTGAGGATTGAGGATTGAGGATTGAAGATTGAGTATTGAGGATTGAGGATTGTGGATTGAGGACTGAGGATTGAGGATTGAGGATTGAAGATTGAGTATTGAGGGTTGATGATTAAGATTGAGGTTTGAGGATTGAGGATTGAGTATTGAGGATTGAAGATTGAGGATTGAGGATTGAGGTTTGAGGATTGAGGACGTGGACTGACGGTTGAGGATTGAGGTTTGAGGATTGAGGATTGAGGATTGAGGACTGAGGATTGAGGATTGAGCTTTGAGCATTGAGGATTGAAGATTGAGGACAGGAGATTGAGGATTGAGGATTGAGGATTGAGGATTGAGGATTGAGGATTGAGGATTGAATATTGAGTATTGAGGATTGAAGGTTGAGGATTGAGGATTGAGGATTGAGGATTGAGGATTGAGGATTGAGGATTGAGGATTGAGGATTGAGGATTGAGGATTGAGGATTGAAGATTGTGTATTGAGGATTGAAGATTGAGGATTGAGGATTGAGGATTGAGGATTGAGGATTGAGGACTGAAGATTGAGGATTGGGGTTTGAGTATTGACGATTGAGGATTGAGTATTGAGGATTGAGAATTGAGGATTGATTATTTAAGATTGAGTATTGAGGATTGAAGATTGAGGATTGAGGATTGAGGATTGAGAATTGAGGATGAGGGCTGAGGGTTGAGGATTGAGGTTTGCGGACTGAGTGCAGAGGATTGAGGATTGAGAATTGAGGATTGAGTATTGAGTATTGTAGATTGAGGATTGGGTATTGCGGATTGAAGAATACGGATTGAGGATTGAGGATTGAGGATTGAGAATTGAAGATTGAGGATTGAGGATTGAGGATTGAGGATTGAACATTGAGTATTGAGGATTGAAGATTGAGGATTGAGGATTGAGGATTGACTGCTGATTGTTGTGCGTTGAATATTGAGGACTGAGGATTGAGGATTGAGGATTGAGGATTGAGGATTGAGGATTGAAGATTGAGTATTGATGATTGAAGATTGGGGATTGAGGATTGGGCGTTGAGGTTTGAGGACGAGGACTGACGGTTGAGGATTGAGGTTTGAGGAGTGAGGATTGAGGATTGAGGACTGAGGATTGAGGATTGAGGATTGAGCATTGAGGATTGAAGATTGTGGACTGAGGATTGAGGATTGAAGATTGAGTATGGAGGATTGAAGATTGACGATTGAGGATTGAGGATTGAGGATCGGGGATTGAGGATTGAGGATTGAATATTGAGTATTGAGGCTTGAAGATTGAGTATTGATGATTGAAGATTGAGGATTGAGGATTGGGGGTTGAGGTTTGAGGACGAGGACTGACGGTTGAGGATTGAGGTTTGAGGATTGAGGATTGAGGATTGAGGACTGAGGATTGAGTATTGAGGATTGAGCATTGAGGATTGAAGATTGTGGACTGAGGATTGAGGATTGAAGATTGAGTATTGAGGATTGAAGATTGAGGATTGAGAATTGTGAATTGAGGATTGAGGATGAGGGCTGAGGGTTGAGGATTGAGGCTTGAGGACTGAGGACTGAGGATTGAGGATTGAGAATTGAGGATTGAGGATTGAGGATTGAAGATTGAGGATTGGGTATTGAGGATTGAAGAATGAGGATTGAGGATTGAGGATTGAGGATTGAGGATTGAAGAGTGAGTATTGAGGATTGAAGATTGAGTATTGAGGATTGAGGATTGAGGATTGAAGATTGAGTATTGAGGATTGAGGATTGTGGATTGTGGACTGAGGATTGAGGATTGAGGATTGAAGATTGAGTATTGAGGGTTGATGATTAAGATTGAGGTTTGAGGATTGAGGATTGAGTATTGAGGATTGAAGATTGAGGATTGAGGATTGAGGTTTGAGGATTGAGGACGTGGACTGACGGTTGAGGATTGAGGTTTGAGGATTGAGGATTGAGGATTGAGGACTGAGGATTGAGGATTGAGCTTTGAGCATTGAGGATTGAAGATTGAGGACAGGAGATTGAGGATTGAGGATTGAGGATTGAGGATTGAGGATTGAGGATTGAGGATTGAGGATTGAATATTGAATATTGAGGATTGAAGGTTGAGGATTGAGGATTGAGGATTGAGGAATGAGCATTGAAGATTGAGTATTGAGGATTGAACGTTGAGGATTGTGGATTGAGGATTGAGGATTGAGGATTGAATATTGAGGACTGGGGACTGAGTGTTGAGGGTTGAGTGATGAGAATTGATGTTTGTGGATAGAGATTTGAAGATTGCAGATTGAGTATTGAGTAATGAAAACTGTGAATTGATGATATTCAATTGAGTATTGAGGATTGACAACTGATTGTTGAGGACTGAGGGCTGACGAATGAGGATTCAGGTTTGAGGATTCAGGATTGAGGTTTGAGGACTGAGGATTGAGGATTGAGGATTGAGGATTGAGGATTGAAGATTGAGGATTGGGTATTGCGGATTGAACATTGAGGATGGAGGATTGAGGATTGAGGATTGACGATTGAGGATTGAGGATTGAGGATTGAGGATTGAGGATTGGGGATTGAGTATTCACGATTGAGAATTGAGTATTGAGGATTGAGAATTGAGGATTGAGTATTGACGATTGAGAATTGAGTATTGAGGATTGAGAATTGAGGATTGATTATTGAAGATTGAGTATTGAGGATTGAAGATTGAGGAATGGGGATTGAGGATTGATGATAGAGGATTAAGGATTGATGATTGGGGATTGAGGATTGAGGATTGAGGATTGAGGATTGAAGATTGAGGATTGGGGATTGAGTATTGACGATTGAGAATTGAGTATTGAGGATTGAGAATTGAGGATTGATTATTGAAGATTGAGTATTGAGGATTGAAGATTGAGGAATGGGGATTGAGGATTGATGATAGAGGATTAAGGATTGATGATTGGGGATTGAGGATCTAGGATTGGAGATTGATTATTGAGGATTGAAGATTGAGGATTGAGGTTTGAGGAACGAGGATTGAGGATTGAGGATTGAGGACTGAGGATTGACGATTCAGTATTGAAGATTGAGGATTGATTACTGAGGATTGAGGATTGAGGATTGAGGATTGACGCTTGAGGATTGAGGATTGAGGACGGAGGATTGAAGAGAGAGGACTGCGTGTTGAGGATTGCGTGTTGAGAATTGATGTTTGAGGATTGAGATTTGATTATTGAATATTGTGGATTGAGTATTGAACCATGAGAATTCAGGATATTCTTTTGAGTATTGAGAATTGAGGATTGATGGTTGAGTATTGAGGATTGATGGTTGAGGGTTGTGCGTTGAAAATTGTGGATTGAGGATTGAGGATTGAGGTTTGAGGATTGAGGATTGAGGATTGAGGACTGAGGATTGAGTATTGAGGATTGAGCATTGAGGATTGAAGATTGTGGACTGACGATTGAGGATTGATGATTGAGTATTGAGGATTGAAGGTTGAGGATTGAGAATTGTGAATTGCGGATTGAGGATGAGGGCTGAGGGTTGAGGATTGAGGCTTGAGGACTGAGGACTGAGGATTGAGGATTGAGAATTGAGGATTGAGGATTGAGGATTGAAGATTGAGGATTGGGTATTGAGGATTGAAGAATGAGGATTGAGGATTGAGGATTGAGGATTGAGGATTGAAGAGTGAGTATTGAGGATTGAAGATTGAGTATTGAGGATTGAGGATTGAGGATTGAAGATTGAAGA
This sequence comes from Calliopsis andreniformis, assembly GCF_051401765.1. NCBI lineage: Eukaryota > Metazoa > Arthropoda > Insecta > Hymenoptera > Andrenidae > Calliopsis > Calliopsis andreniformis. The sequence goes on along the minus strand of NW_027480463.1, from coordinate 3,531,061 downwards.
TTGAGTATTGAGGATTGAGGATTGAGGATTGAGGACTGAGGATTGAGGATTGAGGATTGAAGATTGAGTATTGAGGGTTGATGATTAAGATTGAGGTTTGAGGATTGAGGATTGAGTATTGAGGATTGAAGATTGAGGATTGAGGATTGAGGTTTGAGGATTGAGGACGTGGACTGACGGTTGAGGATTGAGGTTTGAGGATTGAGGATTGAGGATTGAGGACTGAGGATTGAGGATTGAGGATTGAGGATTGAGGATGGACGATTGATGAGAGAGGACTGAGTGTTGAGGATTGTGTGCTGAGAATTGATGTTTGAGGATTGAGATTTGATTATTGAATATTGTGGATTGAGTATTGAACCATGAGAATTCAGGATATTCTATGGAGTATTGAGAATTGAGGATTGGTGGTTGAGTATTGAGGATTGATGCCTGAGGGTTGTGCGTTGAATAATGAGGATTGAGGATTGAGGATTGAGGATTGAGGGTTGAGGATTGAAGATTGAGTATTGATGATTGAAGATTGAGGATTGAGGATTGGGGGTTGAGGTTTGAGGACGAGGACTGACGGTTGAGGATTGAGGTTTGAGGATTGAGGATTGAGGATTGAGGACTGAGGATTGAGTATTGAGGATTGAGCATTGAGGATTGAAGATTGTGGACTGAGGATTGAGGATTGAAGATTGAGTATTGAGGATCGAAGATTGAGGATTGAGAATTGTGAATTGGGGATTGAGGATGAGGGCTGAGGGTTGAGGATTGAGGCTTGAGGACTGAGGACTGAGGATTGAGGATTGAGAATTGAGGATTGAGGATTGAGGATTGAAGATTGAGGATTGGGTATTGAGGATTGAAGAATGAGGATTGAGGATTGAGGATTGAGGATTGAGGATTGAAGAGTGAGTATTGAGGATTGAAGATTGAGTATTGAGGATTGAGGATTGAGGATTGAAGATTGAGTATTGAGGATTGAGGATTGTGGATTGAGGACTGAGGATTGAGGATTGAGGATTGAAGATTGAGTATTGAGGGTTGATGATTAAGATTGAGGTTTGAAGGTTGAGGATTGAGTATTGAGGATTGAAGATTGAGGATTGAGGATTGAGGTTTGAGGATTGAGGACGTGGACTGACGGTTGAGGATTGAGGTTTGAGGATTGAGGATTGAGGATTGAGGACTGAGGATTGAGGATTGAGCTTTGAGCATTGAGGATTGAAGATTGAGGACAGGAGATTGAGGATTGAGGATTGAGGATTGAGGATTGAGGATTGAGGATTGAGGATTGAATATTGAGTATTGAGGATTGAAGGTTGAGGATTGAGGATTGAGGATTGAGGATTGAGGATTGAGGATTGAGGATTGAGGATTGAGGATTGAGGATTGAGGATTGAGGATTGAGGATTGAGGATTGATGATTGTGTATTGAGGATTGAAGATTGAGGATTGAGGATTGAGGATTGAGGATTGAGGATTGAGGATTGAGGACTGAAGATTGAGGATTGGGGTTTGAGTATTGACGATTGAGGATTGAGTATTGAGGATTGAGAATTGAGGATTGATTATTTAAGATTGAGTATTGAGGATTGAAGATTGAGGATTGAGGATTGAGAATTGAGAATTGAGGATGAGGGCTGAGGGTTGAGGATTGAGGTTTGCGGACTGAGTGCAGAGGATTGAGGATTGAGAATTGAGGATTGAGTATTGAGTATTGTAGATTGAGGATTGGGTATTGCGGATTGAAGAATGCGGATTGAGGATTGAGGATTGAGAATTGAAGATTGAGGATTGAGGATTGAGGATTGAGGATTGAACATTGAGTATTGAGGATTGAAGATTGAGGATTGAGGATTGAGGATTGACGGCTGATTGTTGTGCGTTGAATATTGAGGACTGAGGATTGAGGATTGAGGATTGAGGATTGAGGATTGAGGATTGAAGATTGAGTATTGATGATTGAAGATTGAGGATTGAGGATTGGGGGTTGAGGTTTGAGGACGAGGACTGACGGTTGAGGGTTGAGGTTTGAGGATTGAGGATTGAGGATTGAGGACTGAGGATTGAGTATTGAGGATTGAGCATTGAGGATTGAAGATTGTGGACTGAGGATTGAGGATTGAAGATTGAGTATTGAGGATTGAAGATTGAGGATTGAGAATTGTGAATTGAGGATTGAGGATGAGGGCTGAGGGTTGAGGATTGAGGCTTGAGGACTGAGGACTGAGGATTGAGGATTGAGAATTGAGGATTGAGGATTGAGGATTGAAGATTGAGGATTGGGTATTGAGGATTGAAGAATGAGGATTGAGGATTGAGGATTGAGGATTGAGGATTGAAGAGTGAGTATTGAGGATTGAAGATTGAGTATTGAGGATTGAGGGTTGAGGATTGAAGATTGAGTATTGAGGATTGAGGATTGAGGATTGAGGACTGAGGATTGAGGATTGAGGATTGAAGATTGAGTATTGAGGGTTGAAGATTAAGATTGAGGTTTGAGGATTGAGGATTGAGTATTGAGGATTGAAGATTGAGGATTGAGGATTGAGGTTTGAGGATTGAGGACGTGGACTGACGGTTGAGGATTGAGGTTTGAGGATTGAGGATTGAGGATTGAGGACTGAGGATTGAGGATTGAGGATTGAGCATTGAGCATTGAAGGTTGAGGATTGGAGATTGAGGATTGAGGATTGAGGATTGAGGATTGAGGATTGAGGATTGAGGATTGAATATTGAGTATTGAGGATTGAAGGTTGAGGATTGAGGATTGAGGATTGAGGATTGAGGATTGAGGATTGAGTATTGAGGATTGAGGATTGAGGATTGAGGATTGAAGATTGTGTATTGAGGATTGAAGATTGAGGATTGAGGATTGAGGATTGACGATTGAGGATTGAGGACTGAAGATTGAGGATTGGGGATTGAGTATTGACGATTGAGGATTGAGTATTGAGGATTGAGAATTGAGGATTGATTATTTAAGATTGAGTATTGAGGATTGAAGATTGAGGATTGAGGATTGAGGATTGAGGATTGAGGATTGAGGACGAGGACTGACGGTTGAGGGTTGAGGTTTGAGGATTGAGGATTGAGGATTGAGGACTGAGGATTGAGTATTGAGGATTGAGCATTGAGGATTGAAGATTGTGGACTGAGGATTGAGGATTGAAGATTGAAGAATGAGGATTGAGTATTGAGGATTGAGGATTGATGATTGAAGATTGAGTATTGAGGATTGAGGATTGAGGATTGAGGACTGAGGATTGAGGATTGAGGATTGAAGATTGAGTATTGAGGGTTGAAGATTAAGATTGAGGTTTGAGGATTGAGGATTGAGTATTGAGGATTGAAGATTGAGGATTGAGGATTGAGGTTTGAGGATTGAGGACGTGGACTGACGGTTGAGGATTGAGGTTTGAGGATTGAGGATTGAGGATTGAGGACTGAGGATTGAGGATTGAGGATTGAGCATTGAGGATTGAAGACTGAGGATTGGAGATTGAGGATTGAGGATTGAGGATTGAGGATTGAGGATTGAGGATTGAGGATTGAATATTGAGTATTGAGGATTGAAGGTTGAGGACTGAGGATTGAGGATTGAGGATTGAGGATTGAGGATTGAGGATTGAGGATTGAGGATTGAGGATTGAGGATTGAGGATTGAAGATTGTGTATTGAGGATTGAAGATTGAGGATTGAGGATTGAGGATTGACGATTGAGGATTGAGGACTGAAGATTGAGGATTGGGGATTGAGTATTGACGATTGAGGATTGAGTATTGAGGATTGAGAATTGAGGATTGATTATTTAAGATTGAGTATTGAGGATTGAAGGTTGAGGATTGAGGATTGAGGATTGAGGATTGAGGATGAGGGCTGAGGGTTGAGGATTGAGGTTTGAGGACTGAGTGCAGAGGATTGAGGATCGAGAATGGAGGATTGAGTATTGAGTATTGTAGATTGAGGATTGGGTATTGCGGATTGAAGAATGTGGATTGAGGATTGAGGGTTGAGGATTGAGGATTGAGGATTGACTCTTGAGGATTGAGGATTGAGGACTGAGGATTGAGTATTGAGGATTGAGCAATGAGGTTTGAAGATTGTGGACTGAGGATTGAGGATTGAAGATTGAGTATTGAGGATTGAAGATTGAGGATTGAGGATTGAGGATTGAGGATTGAGGATGAGGGCTGACGGGTGAGGATTGAGGTTTGAGGACTGAGGACTGAGGATTGAGGATTGAGAATTGAGGATTGAGGATTGAGGAGTGAAGATTGAGGATTGGGTATTGAGGATTGAAGAATGAGGATTGAGAATTGAGGATTGAGGATGAGGGCTGAGGTTTGAGGATTGAGGATTGAGGGCTGAGGACTGAGGATTGAGGTTCGAGAATTGAGGATTGAGAATTGAAGATTGAGGATTGAGGATTGAGGATTGAGGATTGAATATTGAGTATTGAGGATTGAAGATTGAGGATTGAGGATTGAGGATTGATGGCTGAGGGTTGTGCGTTGAATATTGAGGATTGAGGATTGAGGATTGAGGATTGAGGATTGAATATTGAGTATTGAGGATTGAAGATTGAGGATTGAGGATTGAGGATTGATGGCTGAGGGTTGTGCGTTGAATATTGAGGATTGAGGATTGAGGATTGAGGATTGAGGATTGAGGATTGAGGATTGAAGATTGAGTATTGAGGGTTGATGAATAAGATTGAGGTTTGAGGATTGAGGATTGAGTATTGAGGATTGAAGATTGAGGATTGAGTATTGAGGTTTGAGGATTGAGGACGTGGACTGACGGTTGAGGATTGAGGTTTGAGGATTGAGGATTGAGGATTGAGGACTGAGGATTGAGGATTGAGGTTTGAGCATTGAGGATTGAAGATTGAGGACTGGAGATTGAGTATTGAGGATTGAGGATTGAGTATTGAGGATTGAGGATTGAGGATTGAATATTGAGTATTGAGGATTGAAGGTTGAGGATTGAGGATTGAGGATTGAGTATTGAGGATTGAGGATTGACGATTGAGGATTGAGGATTGAGGATTGAGGATTGAAGATTGTGTATTGAGGATTGAAGGTTGAGGATTGAGGATTGAGGATTGAGGATTGAGGATTGAGGATTGAGGACTGAAGATTGAGGATTGGGGTTTGAGTATTGACGATTGAGGATTGAGTATTGAGGATTGAGAATTGAGGATTGATTATTTAAGATTGAGTATTGACGATTGAAGATTGAGGATTGAGGATTGAGGATTGAGAATTGAGGATGAGGGCTGAGGGTTGAGGATTGAGGTTTGCGGACTGAGTGCAGAGGATTGAGGATTGAGAATTGAGGATTGAGTATTGAGTATTGTAGATTGAGGATTGGGTATTGCGGATTGAAGAATGTGGATTGAGGATTGAGGATTGAGGATTGAGAATTGAAGATTGAGGATTGAGGATTGAGGATTGAGGATTGAATATTGAGTATTGAGGATTGAAGATTGAGGATTGAGGATTGAGGATTGACGGCTGAGGGTTGTGCGCTGAATATTGAGGATTGAGGATTGAAGATTGTGGACTGAGGATTGTGGATTGAAGATTGAGTATGGAGGATTGAAGATTGAGGATTGAGGATTGAGGATTGAGGATCGAGGATTGAGGATTGAGGATTGAATATTGAGTATTGAGGCTTGAAGATTGAGGACTGAGGATTGAGCATTGAGGATTGAGGATTGAGGATTGAGGATTGAGGATTGAGGACTGAGGATTGAGTATTGAGGATTGAGCATTGAGGATTGAAGATTGTGGACTGAGGATTGAGGATTGAAGATTGAGTATTGATGATTGAAGATTGAGGATTGAGGATTGGGGGTTGAGGTTTGAGGACGAGGACTGACGGTTGAGGATTGAGGTTTGAGGATTGAGGATTGAGGATTGAGGACTGAGGATTGAGTATTGAGGATTGAGCATTGAGGATTGAAGATTGTGGACTGAGGATTGAGGATTGAAGATTGAGTATTGAGGATTGAAGATTGAGGATTGAAGAATGAGGATTGAGGATTGAGGATTGAGGATTGAGGATTGAAGAGTGAGTATTGAGGATTGAAGATTGAGTATTGAGGATTGAGGATTGAGGATTGAAGATTGAGTATTGAGGATTGAGGATTGTGGATTGAGGACTGAGGATTGAGGATTGAGGATTGAAGATTGAGTATTGAGGGTTGATGAATAAGATTGAGGTTTGAGGATTGAGGATTGAGTATTGAGGATTGAAGATTGAGGATTGAGTATTGAGGTTTGAGGATTGAGGACGTGGACTGACGGTTGAGGATTGAGGTTTGAGGATTGAGGATTGAGGATTGAGGACTGAGGATTGAGGATTGAGGTTTGAGCATTGAGGATTGAAGATTGAGGACTGGAGATTGAGTATTGAGGATTGAGGATTGAGTATTGAGGATTGAGGATTGAGGATTGAATATTGAGTATTGAGGATTGAAGGTTGAGGATTGAGGATTGAGGATTGAGTATTGAGGATTGAGGATTGACGATTGAGGATTGAGGATTGAGGATTGAGGATTGAAGATTGTGTATTGAGGATTGAAGGTTGAGGATTGAGGATTGAGGATTGAGGATTGAGGATTGAGGATTGAGGACTGAAGATTGAGGATTGGGGTTTGAGTATTGACGATTGAGGATTGAGTATTGAGGATTGAGAATTGAGGATTGATTATTTAAGATTGAGTATTGACGATTGAAGATTGAGGATTGAGGATTGAGGATTGAGAATTGAGGATGAGGGCTGAGGGTTGAGGATTGAGGTTTGCGGACTGAGTGCAGAGGATTGAGGATTGAGAATTGAGGATTGAGTATTGAGTATTGTAGATTGAGGATTGGGTATTGCGGATTGAAGAATGTGGATTGAGGATTGAGGATTGAGGATTGAGAATTGAAGATTGAGGATTGAGGATTGAGGATTGAGGATTGAATATTGAGTATTGAGGATTGAAGATTGAGGATTGAGGATTGAGGATTGACGGCTGAGGGTTGTGCGCTGAATATTGAGGATTGAGGATTGAAGATTGTGGACTGAGGATTGTGGATTGAAGATTGAGTATGGAGGATTGAAGATTGAGGATTGAGGATTGAGGATTGAGGATCGAGGATTGAGGATTGAGGATTGAATATTGAGTATTGAGGCTTGAAGATTGAGGACTGAGGATTGAGCATTGAGGATTGAGGATTGAGGATTGAGGATTGAGGATTGAGGATTGATGATTGAGGATTGAAGATTGTGTATTGAGGATTGAAGATTGAGGATTGAGGATGGAGGATTGAGGATTGAGGATTCAAGATTGAGGATTGGGGATTGAGTATTGACGATTGAGGATTGAGTATTGAGGATTGAGAATTGAGGATTGATTATTGAAGATTGAGTATTGAGGATTGAACAATGAGGATTGAGGATTGAGGATTGTGGATTGAGGATGATGGCTGAGGCTTGAGGATTGAGGTTTGAGGACTGAGGTCAGAGGATTGAGGATTGAGAATTGAGGATTGAGTATTGAGTATTGTAGATTGAGGATTGGGTATTGCCGATTGAAGAATGTGGATTGAGGATTGAGGATTGAGGATTGAGGATTGAAGATTGAGGATTGAGGTTTGAGGATTGAGGATTGAATATTGAGTATTGAGGATTGAAGATTGAGGATTGAGGATTGAGGGTTGAGAATTGAGGACGTGGACTGACGGTTGAGGATTGAAGTTTGAGGATTGAGGATTGAGGATTGAGGACTGAGGACTGAGGATTGAGGATTGAGCATTGAGGACTGAAGATTGAGGAATGGGGATTGAGGATTGATGATAGAGGATTAAGGATTGAGGATTGGGGATTGAGGATCTAGGATTGGAGATTGAGTATTGAGGATTGAAGATTGAGGATCGAGGATTGAGGATTGAAGATTGAGGACTGAGTGTTGAGGGTTGCGTGATGAGAATTGATGTTTGTGGATTGAGATTTGAAGATTGAAGAATGGGGATTGAGTATTGAAAACTGTGACTTGAGGATATTCTATTGAGGATTGAGGATTGACAATTGATTGTTGAGGTCTTATGGCTGAAGATTGAGGATTCAGGATTGAGGATTCGTGGTGGAGGTTTGAGGACTGAGGATTGAGGGTTGAGGATTGAGGATTGAGGATTGACTCTTGAGGATTGAGGATTGAGGATGGAGGATTGATGAGAGAGGACTGAGTGTTGAGGATTGAGTGTTGAGAATTGATGTTTGAGGATTGAGATTTGATTATTCAATATTGTGGATTGAGTATTGAACCATGAGAATTCAGTATATTCTATTGAGTATTGAGAATTGAGGATTGGTGGTTGAGTATTGAGGATTGATGCCTGAGGGTTGTGCGTTGAATATTGAGGATTGAGGATTGAAGATTGAGGACTGAGGGTTGAGGATTGAAGATTGAGTATTGATGATTGAAGATTGAGGATTGAGGATTGGGGGTTGAGGTTTGAGGACGAGGACTGACGGTTGAGGATTGAGGTTTGAGGATTGAGGATTGAGGATTGAGGACTGAGGATTGAGTATTGAGGATTGAGCATTGAGGATTGAAGATTGTGGACTGAGGATTGAGGATTGAAGATTGAGTATTGAGGATTGAAGATTGAGGATTGAGAATTGTGAATTGAGGATTGAGGATGAGGGCTGAGGGTTGAGGATTGAGGCTTGAGGACTGAGGACTGAGGATTGAGGATTGAGAATTGAGGATCGAGGATTGAGGATTGAAGATTGAGGATTGGGTATTGAGGATTGAAGAATGAGGATTGAGGATTGAGGATTGAGGATTGAGGATTGAAGAGTGAGTATTGAGGATTGAAGATTGAGTATTGAGGATTGAGGATTGAGGATTGAGGATTGAGGATTGAGGATTGAGGATTGAGGATTGAGGATTGACGATTGAGGATTGAGGACTGAAGATTGAGGATTGGGGATTGAGTATTGACGATTGAGGATTGAGTATTGAGGATTGAGAATTGAGGATTGATTATTTAAGATTTAGTATTGAGGATTGAAGATTGAGGATTGAGGATTGAGGATTGAGGATTGAGGATTGAGGATGAGGGCTGAGGGTTGAGGATTGAGGTTTGAGGACTGAGTGCAGAGGATTGAGGATCGAGAATTGAGGATTGAGTATTGAGTATTGTAGATTGAGGATTGGGTATTGCGGATTGAAGAATGTGGATTGAGGATTGAGGTTTGAGGATTGAGAATTGAAGATTGAGGATTGAGGATTGAGGATTGAGGATTGAATATTGAGTATTGAGGATTGAAGATTGAGGATTGAGGATTGAGGATTGATGGCTGAGGGTTGTGCGTTGAATACTGAGGATTGAGGATTGAGGATTGAGGATTGAGGATTGAATATTGAGTATTGAGGATTGAAGATTGAGGATTGAGGATTGAGGGTTGAGGATTGAGGACGTGGACTGACGGTTGAGGATGGAGGTCTGAGGATTGAGGATTGAGGTTTGAGGACTGAGGATTGAGGATTGAGGATTGAGCATTGAGGACTGAAGATTGAGGAATGGGGATTGAGGGTTGATGTTAGAGGATTAAGGATTGAGGATTGGGGATTGAGGATCTAGGATTGGAGATTGAGTATTGAGGATTGAAGATTGAGGATTGAGGATTGAGGATTGAAGATTGAGGACTGAGTGTTGAGGGTTGCGTGATGAGAATTGATGTTTGTGGATTGAGATTTGAAGATTGAAGAATGGGGATTGAGTATTGAAAACTGTGACTTGAGGATATTCTATTGAGGATTGAGGATTGACAATTGATTGTTGAGGTCTTATGGCTGAAGATTGAGGATTCAGGATTGAGGATTCGTGGTGGAGGTTTGAGGACTGAGGATTGAGGGTTGAGGATTGAGGATTGAGGATTGACTCTTGAGGATTGAGGATTGAGGACTGAGGATTGAGTATTGAGGATTGAGCATTGAGGTTTGAAGATTGTGGACTGAGGATTGAGGATTGAAGATTGAGTATTGAGGATTGAAGATTGAGGATTGAGGATTGAGGATTGAGGATTCAGGATGAGGGCTGACGGTTGAGGATTGAGGTTTGAGGACTGATGACTGAGGATTGAGGATTGAGAATTGAGGATTGAGGCTTGAGGAGTGAAGATTGAGGATTGGGTATTGAGGATTGAAGAATGAGGATTGAGGATTGAGGATTGAGGATGAGGGCTGAGGTTTGAGGATTGAGGATTGAGGGCTGAGGACTGAGGATTGAGGTTCGAGAATTGAGGATTGAGGATTGAGGATTGAAGATTGAGGATTGGGTATTGAGGATTGAAGAATGAGGATTGAGGATTGAGGATTGAGAGTTGAGGATTGAGGATTGAGGTTTGAAGATTGAGGATTGGGTGTTGAGGATTGAAGAATGAGGATTGAGGAATGAGGATTGAGGATTGAGGATTGAAGATTGAGTATTGAGGATTGAAGCCTGGCGACTGAGGATTGAGGATTGAGGATTGACGATTGAGGATGGGGGATTGAAGATTGAGTATTGAGGATTGAAGATTGAGGATCGAGGATTGAGGATTGAGGATTGAGTATTGAAGATTGAGGATTAGGGACTGAGTGTTGAGGGTTGAATGATGAGAATTGATGTTTGTGGATAGAGATTTGAAAATTGCAGATTGAGTATTGAGTATTGAAAACTGTGAATTGATGATATTCTATTGAGGATTGAGAATTGACGACTGATTGTTGAGGACTGAGGTCTGAAGATTGAGGATTCAGGATTGAGGATACAGGTTTGAGGTTCGAGGACTGAGAATTGAGGATTGAGGATTGAGGATTGAGGACTGAAGATTGAGGATTTGGTATTGCGGATTGAACATTGAGGATTGAGGATTGAGGATTGAGGATTGAGGATTGAGTATTGAGGACTGAAAATTGAATATTGATGATTGAATAAAGAGGATTGAGTATTGATGGTTGTGGATTGAGGACGAGGACTGAGGGTTGAGTATTGCTGTTTGAGGTCTGAGGATTGAGGATTGAGGATTGAGAATTGAGGATTGAGGATTGAGGATTGAAGATTGTGGATTGGGTATTGAGGATTGAAGAATGAGGATTGAGGATTGCGGATTGAAGACTGAGTATTGAGGATTGAAGATTGAGTATTGAGTGTTGAAGATTAAGTTTGAGGTTTGAGGATTGAGGATTGAGTATTGAGGATTGAAGATTGAGGATAGAGGACTGAGGTTTTGAGGATTGAGGTTTGAGGACTGAGGGCAGAGGATTGAGGATCGAGAATTGAGGATTGAGAATTGAGGATTGAGTATTGAGTATTGTAGATTGAGGATTGGGTATTGCGGATTGAAGAATGTGGATTGAGGATTGAGGATTGAGGATTGAGGATTGAAGATTGAGGATTGAGGATTGAGGATTGAGGATTGAATATTGAGTATTGAGGATTGAAGATTGAGGATTGAGGATTGAGGATTGATGGCTGAGGGTTGTGCGTTGAATATTGAGGATTGAGGATTGAGGATTGAGGAATGAGGATTGAGGATTGAGGATTGAAGATTGAGTATTGAGGATTGAAGATTGAGGATCGAGGATTGAGGATAGAGGATTGAGTATTGAAAATTGAGGATTGGGGACTGAGTGTTGAGGGTTGAATGATGAGAATTGATGTTTGTGGATAGAGATTTGAAAATTGCAAATTGAGTATTGAGTATTGAAAACTGTGAAATGATGATATTCTATTGAGGATTGAGAATTGACAACTGATCGTTGAGGACTGAGGTCTGAAGATTGAGCATTCAGGATTGAGGATACAGGTTTGAGGTTCGAGGACTGAGGATTGAGGGTTGAGGATTGAGGATTGAGGATTGAAGATTGAGGATTGGGTATTGCGGATTGAGGATTGAAGATTGAGGATTGGGAATGGAGTATTGACGATTGAGGATTGAGTATTGAGGATTGAGAATTGAGGATTGATTATTGAAGATTGAGTATTGAGGATTGAACAATGAGGATTGAGGATTGAGGATTGTGGATTGAGGATGATGGCTGTGGGTTGAGGATTGAGGTTTGAGGACTGAGGGCAGAGGATTGAGGATTGAGAATTGAGGATTGAGGATTGAGGATTGAAGATTGAGGGTTGGGTATTGAGGATTGAACATTGAGGATTGTGGATTGAGTATTGATGATTGAGGATTGAGGATTGAAGGTTGAATATTGATGATTGAAGATTGAGGATCGAGGATTGAGGGTTGTGGATTGAGGACGAGGACTGAGGGTTGAGTATTGATGTTTGAGGTCTGAGGATTGAGGATTGAGGATTGAGAATTGAGGACTGAGGACTGAGGATTGAAGATTGAGGATTGGGTGTTGAGGATTGAAGACTGTGGATTGAGGATTGAGGATTGAGGATTGAGGATTGAAGGTTGAGTATTGAGGATTGAAGATTGAGGATTGAGGATTGAGGATTGAGTATTGAAGATTGAGGATTGGGTATTGCGGATTGAACATTGAGGATTGAAGATTGAGGATTGAAGATTCAGTATTGAGGATTGAAGATTGAGGATTGAGGATTGAGGATTGAAGATTGAAGATTGAGTATTGAGGATCGAAGATTGAGGATTGAGGACTGAGAATTGAGGATTGAGGATTGAGGATTGAGGATTGAGGATTGAGGATTGAAGACTGAGGATTGGGTATTAAGGATTTAGCATTGGGGATTGAGGGTTGAGGTTTGAGGATTGAGGATTGAGGATTGAGGGTTGTGGATTGAGGACGAGGACTGAGGGTTGAGTATTGGTGTTTGAAGTCTGAGGATTGAGGATTGAGGATTGAGAATTGAGGATTGAGGATTGAGGATTGAAGATTGAGGATTCGGTATTGAGGATTGAAGAATGAGGATTGAGGTGTGAGGACTGAGTATTGAGGATTGCAGTTTGAGTATTGAGGATTGAGGATTGAGGATTGAGAATTGAGGATTGAGGATTGAGGATTGAAGATTGAGGATGGAGGATTGAACATTGAGGATTGAGGATTGAGCATTGAGGATTGAAGATTGAGTATTGAGGATTGAAGATTGACGATTGAGGATTGAGGATTGAGGATTGAGGATTGAGGATTGAAGATTGAGGATTGGGTTCAGAGGATTGAACATTGAGGATTGAGGATTGAGGATTGAGGATTGAGGATTGAGGGTTGAAGATTGAAGATTGAGTATTGAGGATCGAAGACTGAGGATTGAGGACTGAGAATTGAGGATTGAGGATTGAGGATTGAGGATTGAGGATTGAGGATTGAGGATTGAAGACTGAGGATTGGGTATTGAGGATTTAGCATTGGGGATTGAGGGTTGAGGATTGAGGATTGAGGATTGAGGATTGAGGGTTGTGGATTGAGGACGAGGACTGAGGGTTGAGTATTGGTGTTTGAAGTCTGAGGATTGAGGATTGAGGATTGAGAATTGAGGATTGAGGATTGAGGATTGAAGATTGAGGATTCGGTATTGAGGATTGAAGAATGAGGATTGAGGAGTGAGGACTGAGGATTGAGGATTGCAGTTTGAGTATTGAGGATTGAAGATTGAGGATTGAGGATTGAGGATTGAGGATTGAGCATTGAGGATTGAAGATTGAGGACTGGAGATTGAGGATTGAGGATTGAGGATTGAGGATTGAGGATTGAGGATTGAGGATTGAATATTGAGTATTGAGGATTGAAGATTGAGGATTGAGGATTGAGGATTGAGGATTGAGGATTGAGGATTGAGGATTGTGGATTGAGGATTGAGGATTGAGGATTGAAGATTGTGTATTGAGGATTCAAGATTGAGGATTGAGGATTGAGGATTGAGGATTGAGGACTGAAGATTGAGGATTGGGGATTGAGTACTGACGATTGAGGATTGAGTGTTGAGGATTGAGAATTGAGGATTGATTATTGAAGATTGAGTATTGAGGATTGAAGATTGAGGATTGAGGATTGAGGATTGAGGATTGAGGATGAGGGCTGAGGGTTGAGGATTGAGGTTTGAGGACTGAGGGCAGAGGATTGAGGATGAGGGCTGAGGGTTGAGGATTGAGGTTTGAGGACTGACGATTGAGGATGGGGGATTGAAGATTGAGTATTGAGGATTGAAGATTGAGGATCGAGGATTGAGGATTGAGTATTGAAAATTGAGGATTGGGGACTGAGTGTTGAGGGTTGAATGATGAGAATTGATGTTTGTGGATAGAGATTTGAAAATTGCAGATTGAGTATTGAGTATTGAAAACTGTGAAATGATGATATTCTATCGAGGATTGAGAATTGACAACTGATCGTTGAGGACTGAGGTCTGAAGATTGAGGATTCAGGATTGAGGATACAGGTTTGAGGTTCGAGGACTGAGGATTGAGGGTTGAGGATTGAGGATTGAGGATTGAAGATTGAGGATTGGGTATTGCGGATTGAGGATTGAAGATTGAGGATTGGGGATTGAGTATTGACGATTGAGGCTTGAGTATTGAGGATTGAGGATTGAGGATTGAGGATTGAAGTTTGAATATTGATGAATGACGATTGAGGATTGAGGATTGAAGGTCGTGGATTGAGGACGAGGACTGAGGGTTGAGTATTGATACTTGAGGCCTGAGGATTGAGGATTGAGGATTGAGGATTGCGAATTGAGGATTGAGGATTTAAGATTAAGGATTGGGTATTGAGGATTGAAGATTGAGCATTGAGGATTGAGGACAGAGGATTGAGGATTGGAGATTGAGTATTGAGGATTGAAGATTGACGATTGAGGACTGAGGATTGAGGATTGAGGATAGAGGATTGAGGATTGAGGATTGAAGATTGAGTATTGAGGATTGAATATTGAGGATTGAGGATTGAGGATTCAGGATTGAGGATTGAAGATTGAGTACTGAAGATTGAAGATTGAGGATTGAGGATTGAGGATTGAGGATTGACGATTGAGGATTGAAGATTGAGTATTGAGGATTGAAGATTGAGGATTGAGGATTGAGGATTGAGGATTGAGGATTGAAGATTGAGGACTGAGGATTGAAGGTTAAGATTGAGGATTGAGGATTGAGGACTGAGGATTGAGGATTGAGGATTGAAGGTTCAGTATTGAGGATTGAAGATTGAGAATAGAGGATTGAGGATTGAACATTGAGGACTGAGTGTTGAGGGTTGAGTGATGAGAATTGATGTTTGTGGATAGAGATTTGAAGATTGCAGATTGAGTATTGAGTATTGAAAACTGTGAATTGAGTATATTCTATTGAGGATTGAGGATTGACAACTGATTGTTGAGGACTGAGGGCTGAAGATTGAGGGTTCCGGTTTGAGGATTCAGAATTGAAGTTTGAGGACTGAGCATTGAGGATTGAAGATTGAGTATTGAGGATTGAAGATTGAGAATTGAGGATTGAGGATTGAGGATTGAGGATGAGGGCTGAGGGTAGAGGATTGAGGTTTGAGGACCGAGGACTGAGGATTGAGGATTGAGAATTGAGGATTGAGGATTGAGGGTTGAAAACTGAGGATTGGGTATTGAGGATTGAAGAATGAGGATTGAGGATTGAGGATTGAGGATTGAGGATTGAGGATTGAAGATTGAGGATTGGGTATTGAGGATTGAAGAATGAGGATTGAGGATTGAGGATTGAGGATTGAGGATTGAAGATTGACGATCGAGGATTGAGAATTGAGGATTGAGTATTGAGGATTGAGGATTGAAGATTGAGTATTGAGGATTGAAGGTTGAGGATTGTGGATTGAGGATTGAGGATTGAGGATTGAAAATTGAGGATTGGGGACTGAGTGTTGAGGGTTGAATGATGAGAATTGATGTTTGTGGATAGAGATTTGAAGATTGCAGATTGAGTATTGAGTATTGAAAACTGTGAATTGATGATATTCTATTGAGGATTGAGGATTGACAACTGATTGTTGAGGACTGAGGGCTGAAGCTTGAGGATTCTGGATTGAGGACTCAGGATTGAGGTTTGAGGAGAGAGGACTGAGGATTGAGGAATGAGGATTGAGAATTGAGGATTGAGGATTGAGGATTGAAGATTGAGGATTGGCTGTTGAGGATTGAACATTGAGGATTGAGGATTGAGGATTGAGGATTGAGGATTGAAGGTTGAATATTGATGAATGAAGATTGAGGATTGAGGATTGAGGGTTGTGGATTGAGAACGAGGACTGAGGGTCGAGTGTTGATGCCTGAGGTCTGAGGATTGAGGATTGAGGATTGCGAACTGAGGATTGAGGATTGAGGATTGAAGATTGAGGATTGGGTATTGAGGAATGAAGAATGAGGATTGAAGAATGAAGATTGGGGATTGAGTATTGAGGATTGAGGATTGAATATTGAGTATTGGGGATTGAATATTGAGGATTGAGGATTGAGGATTGAGGATTGAGGATTGAAGATTGAGTACTGAGGAATGAAGA
Organism: Calliopsis andreniformis; assembly: GCF_051401765.1. NCBI lineage: Eukaryota > Metazoa > Arthropoda > Insecta > Hymenoptera > Andrenidae > Calliopsis > Calliopsis andreniformis. The sequence goes on along the minus strand of NW_027480463.1, from coordinate 3,514,584 downwards.
TTGAGGATTGAGGATTGAGGATTGAGGATTGAGTATTGAGGATTGACGATTGAAGATTGAGGATTGAGGATTGAGGGTTGAGGTTTGAGGGTTGAGGATTGAGGACGAGGACTGAGGGTTGAATATTTATGTTTGAGGTCTGAGGATTGAGGATTGAGGATTGAGAATTGAGGATTGAGGATTGAGGATTGAAGATTGAGGATTGGGTATTGAGGATTGAGGATTGAGGATTGAAGATTGAGGATAGGGTATTGAGGATTGTAGAATGATGATTGAGGATTGAGGATTGAGGATTGAGGATTGAATATTGAGTATTGAGGATTGAAGGTCGACTATTGAGGATTGCGAATTGAGGATTGAGTGTTGGGGATTGAGGATTGAAGATTGAGTATTGAGGATTGAAGGTTGAGGATTGTGGATTGAGGATTGAGGATTGAGGGTTGAGTATTGTGGATTGGGGACTGAGTGTTGAGGGTTAAGTGATGAGAATTGATGTTTGTGGATAGAGATTTGAAGATTGCAGGTTGAGTATTGAGTATTGAAAACTGTGAAATCATGGTATTCTGTTGAGGATTGAGGATGGACCACTGACTGTTGAGGACTGAGGGCTGAAGATTGAGGATTGAAGATTGAGGATTGAGGATTGAGGGTTGTGGATTGAGAACGAGGTCTGATGGTTGAGTGTTGATGCCTGAGGTCTGAGGATTGAGGATTGAGGATTGCGAACTGAGGATTGAGGATTGAGGATTGAAGATTGAGGATTGGGTATTGAGGAATGAAGAATGAGGATTGAAGAATGAAGATTGGGGATTGAGTATTGAGGATTGAGGATTGAATATTGAGTATTGAGGATTGAATATTGAGGATTGAGAATTGAGGATTGAGGATTGAGGATGGAATATTGAGTATTGAGGAATGAAGATTGAGGATTGAGGATTGATGATTGAGGATTGAGTATTGAGGATTGACGATTGAAGATTGAGGATTGAGGATTGAGGGTTGAGGATTGAGGGTTGAGGATTGAGGACGAGGACTGAGGGTTGAATATTTGTGTTTGAGGTCTGAGGATTGAGGATTGAGGATTGAGAATTGAGGATAGAGGATTGAGGATTGAAGATTGAGGATTGGGTATTGAGGATTGAGGATTGAGGATTGAAGATTGAGGATAGGGTATTGAGGATTGAAGAATGATGATTGAGGATTGAGGATTGAGGATTGAGGATTGAATATTGAGTATTGAGGATTGAAGATCGACTATTGAGTGTTGCGAATTGAGGATTGAGGGTTGGGGATTGAGGATTGAAGATTGAGTATTGAGGATTGAATGTTGAGGATTGTGGATTGAGGATTGAGGATTGAGGCTTGAATATTGTGGATTGGGGACTGAGTGTTGAGGGTTAAGTGATGAGAATTGATGTTTGTGGATAGAGATTTGAAGATTGCAGGTTGAGTATTGAGTATTGAAAACTGTGAAATCATGGTATTCTATTGAGGATTGAGGATGGACCACTGACTGTTGAGGACTGAGGGCTGAAGATTGAGGATTCAGGATTGAGGATTGAGGATTGAGGATTGAGGATTGAGGATTGAGGATTGAAGACTGAGGATCGGGTATTGATGATTGAACATTGAGGATTGAGGATTGAGGATTGAGGATTGAGGATTGAGGATTGAAGTTTGAATATTGATGAATGACGATTGAGGATTGAGGATTGAAGGTCGTGGATTGAGGACGAGGACTGAGGGTTGAGTATTGATACTTGAGGCCTGAGGATTGAGGATTGAGGATTGAGGATTGCGAATTGAGGATTGAGGATTTAAGATTAAGGATTGGGTATTGAGGATTGAAGATTGAGCATTGAGGATTGAGGACAGAGGATTGAGGATTGGAGATTGAGTATTGAGGATTGAAGATTGACGATTGAGGACTGAGGATTGAGGATTGAGGATAGAGGATTGAGGATTGAGGATTGAAGATTGAGTATTGAGGATTGAATATTGAGGATTGAGGATTGAGGATTCAGGATTGAGGATTGAAGATTGAGTACTGAAGATTGAAGATTGAGGATTGAGGATTGAGGATTGAGGATTGACGATTGAGGATTGAAGATTGAGTATTGAGGATTGAAGATTGAGGATTGAGGATTGAGGATTGAGGATTGAGGATTGAAGATTGAGTACTGAGGATTGAAGGTTAAGATTGAGGATTGAGGATTGAGGACTGAGGATTGAGGATTGAGGATTGAAGGTTCAGTATTGAGGATTGAAGATTGAGAATTGAGGATTGAGGATTGAACATTGAGGACTGAGTGTTGAGGGTTGAGTGATGAGAATTGATGTTTGTGGATAGAGATTTGAAGATTGCAGATTGAGTATTGAGTATTGAAAACTGTGAATTGATGATATTCTATTGAGGATTGAGGATTGACAACTGATTGTTGAGGACTGAGTGTTGAAGCTTGAGGATTCTGGATTGAGGATTCAGGATTGAGGTTTGAGGAGAGAGGACTGAGGATTGAGGATTGAGGATTGAGAATTGAGCATTGAGGATTGAGCATTGAAGATTGAGGATTGGCTGTTGAGGATTGAACATTGAGGATTGAGGATTGAGGATTGAGGATTGAGGATTGAAGGTTGAATATTGATGAATGAAGATTGAGGATTGAGGATTGAGGGTTGTGGATTGAGAACGAGGACTGAGGGTTGAGTGTTGATGCCTGAGGTCTGAGGATTGAGGATTGAGGATTGCGAACTGAGGATTGAGGATTGAGGATTGAAGATTGAGGATTGGGTATTGAGGAATGAAGAATGAGGATTGAAGAATGAAGATTGGGGATTGAGTATTGAGGATTGAGGATTGAATATTGAGTATTGGGGATTGAATATTGAGGATTGAGGATTGAGGATTGAGGATTGAGGATTGAAGATTGAGTATTGAGGAATGCAGATTGAGGATTGAGGATTGAGGATTGAGGATTGAGTATTGAGGATTGACGATTGAAGATTGAGGATTGAGGATGGAGGGTTGAGGTTTGAGGGTTGAGGACTGAGGACGAGGACTGAGGGTTGAATATTTATGTTTGAGGTCTGAGGATTGAGGATTGAGGATTGAGAATTGAGGATTGAGGATTGAGGATTGAAGATTGAGGATTGGGTATTGAGGATTGAGGATTGAGGATTGAAGATTGAGGATAGGGTATTGAGGATTGTAGAATGATGATTGAGGATTGAGGATTGAGGATTGAGGATTGAATGTTGAGTATTGAGGATTGAAGGTCGACTATTGAGGATTGCGAATTGAGGATTGAGTGTTGGGGATTGAGGATTGAAGATTGAGTATTGAGGATTGAAGGTTGAGGATTGTGGATTGAGGATTGAGGATTGAGGGTTGAGTATTGTGGATTGGGGACTGAGTGTTGAGGGTTAAGTGATGAGAATTGATGTTTGTGGATAGAGATTTGAAGATTGCAGGTTGAGTATTGAGTATTGAAAACTGTGAAATCATGGTATTCTGTTGAGGATTGAGGATGGACCACTGACTGTTGAGGACTGAGGGCTGAAGATTGAGGATTCAGGATTGAGGATTCAGGATTGAGGTTTGAGGACTGAGGATTGAGGATTGAGGATTGAGGATTGAGGATTGAAGATTGAGGATTGAACACTGAGGATCGGGTATTGATGATTGAACATTGAGGATTGAGGAATGAGGATTGAGGATTGAGGGTTGAGGATTGAAGGTTGAATATTGATGAATGACGATTGAGGATTGAGGATTGAAGGTCGTGGATTGAGGACGAGGACTGAGGGTTGACTATTGATACTTGAGGCCTGATGATTGAGGATTGAGGATTGCGAATTGAGGATTGAGGATTTAAGATTGAGGATTGGGTATTGAGGATTGAAGATTGAGCATTGAGGATTGAGGACAGAGGATTGAGGATTGGAGATTGAGAATTGAGGATTGAAGATTGAAGATTGAGGATTGAGGATTGAGGATTGAGGATAGAGGATTGAGGATTGAGGATTGAAGATTGAGTATTGAGGATTGAAGATTGAGAATTGAGGATTGAGGATTCAGAATTGAGGATTGAAGATTGAGTACTGAAGATTGAAGATTGAGGATTGAGGATTGAGGATTGAGGATTGACGATTGAGGATTGAAGATTGAGTATTGAGGATTGAAGATTGAGGATTGAGGATTGAGGATTGAGGATTGAGGATTGAAGATTGAGTACTGAGGATAGAAGATTAAGATTGAGGATTGAGGATTGAGGACTGAGGATTGAGGATTGAGGATTGAGGATGAGGGCTGAGGGTTGAGGATTGAGGTTTGAGGACCGAGGACTGAGGATTGAGGATTGAGAATTGAGGATTGAGGATTGAGGGTTGAATTCTGAGGATTGGGTATTGAGGATTGAAGAATGAGGATTGAGGATTGAGGATTGAGGATTGAGGATTGAAGATTGAGAGTTGAGGATTGAAGATTGACGATCGAGGATTGAGAATTGAGGATTGAGTATTGAGGATTGAGGATTGAAGATTGAGTATTGAGGATTGAAGGTTGAGGATTGTGGATTGAGAATTCAGGATTGAGGATTGAAAATTGAGGACTGGGGACTGAATGTTGAGGGTTGAATGATTAGAATTGATGTTTGTGGATAGAGATTTGAAGATTGCAGATTGAGTATTGAGTATTGAAAACTGTGAATTGATGATATTCTATTGAGGATTGAGGATTGACAACTGATTGTTGAGGACTGAGGGCTGAAGCTTGAGGATTCTGGATTGAGGATTCAGGATTGAGGTTTGAGGAGAGAGGACTGAGGATTGAGGATTGAGGATTGAGAACTGAGGATTGAGGATTGAGGATTGAAGATTGAGGATTGGCTGTTGAGGATTGAACATTGAGGATTGAGGATTGAGGATTGAGGATTGAGGATTGAAGGTTGAATATTGATGAATGAAGATTGAGGATTGAGGATTGAGGGTTGTGGATTGAGAACGAGGACTGAGGGTTGAGTGTTGATGCCTGAGGTCTGGGGATTGAGGATTGAGGATTGCGAACTGAGGATTGAGGATTGAAGATTGAAGATTGAGGATTGGGTATTGAGGATTGAAGAATGAGGATTGAAGAATGAGGATTGGGGATTGAGTATTGAGGATTGAGGATTGAATATTGAGTATTGAGGATTGAATATTGAGGATTGAGGATTGAGGATTGAGGATTGAGGATTGAGGATTGAAGATTGAGTATTGAGGATTGAAGATTGAGAATTGAGGATTGAGGATTGAGGATTGAGGATTGAGGATTGAGGATTGAAGATTGAGGATTGAGGATTGAGGATTGAGGATTGAGGGTTGTGGATTGAGGACGAGGACTGAGGGTTGAGTATTTATGATTGAGGTCTGAGGATTGAGGATTGAGGATTGAGAATTGAGGATTGAGGATTGAGGATTGAAGATTGAGGATTGGGAATTGAGGATTGAGGATTGAGGATTGAAGATTGAGGATAGGGTATTGAGGATTGAAGAATGATGATTGAGGATTGAGGATTGAGCATTGAGGATTGAATATTGAGTATTGAGGATTGAAGATCGACTATTGAGGATTGCGAATTGAGGATTGAGGGTTGGGGATTGAGGATTGAAGATTGAGTATTGACGATTGAAGGTTGAGGATTGTGGATTGAGGATTGAGGATTGAGGCTTGAATATTGAGGATTGGGGACTGAGTGTTGAGGGTTGAGTGATGAGGATTGATGTTTGTGGATAGAGATTTGAAGATTGCAGGTTGAGTATTGAGTATTGAAAGCTGTGAAATCATGATATTCTATTGAGGATTGAGGATGGAAAACTGATTGTTGAGGACTGAGGGCTGAAGATTGGGGATTCAGGATTGAGGATTCAGGATTGAGGTTTGAGGACTGAGGATTGAGGATTGAGGATTGATGATTGAGGATTGAGGATTGAGGATTGAAGACCGTGGATTGGGTATTGAGGTTTGAACATTGAGGGTTGAGGATTGAGGATTGAGGAGTGAAGATTGAGGATTGAGGATTCAGGATTGAGGATCGAGGATTGAGGATTGAAGATTGAATATTGATGATTAAAGATTGAGGGTTGAGGATCGAGGATTGTGGATTGAGGACGAGGACTGAGTGTTGAATATTGATGTCTGAGGTCTGAGGATTGAGGATTGAGAATTGAGAATTGAGGATTGAGGATTGAAGATTGAGGATTGGGTATTGAGGATTGACGAATGAGGATTGAGGATTGCGGATTGAGGATTGAAGATTGAGTATTGAGGATCGAAGATTGAGGATTGAGGATTGAGGATTGAGGATTGGGGATTGAGGATTGCGAATTGAAGATTCAGTATTGAGGATTGAAGATTCAGAATTGAGGATGAGGATTGAACATTGAGTACTGAGTGTTGAGGGTAGAGTGATGAGAATTTATGTTTCTGGATAGAGATTTGAAGATTGCAGATTGAGTATTGAGTATTGAAAACTGTGAATTGAGGATATTCTATTGAGGATTGAGGATTGACAACCGAATGTTGAGGACTGAGGGCTGAAGATCGAGGATTCAGGATTGAGGATTCAGAATTGAGGTTTGAGGACTTAGGATTGAGGATTGAAGATTGAGTATTGAGGATTGAAGATTGAGGATTGAGTATTGAGGATTGAGGATTGAGGATGAAGGCTGAGGGTTGAGGATTGAGGTTTGAGGACTAAGGACAGAGGATTGAGGATTGATAATAGAGGATTGGGGATTGAGGATTGAAGATCGAGGATTGGGTATTGAGGATCGAAGAATGAGGATTGAGGATTGAAGATTGAGTACTGAGGATTGAAGATTAAGACTGAGGATTGAGGATTGAGGACTGAGGATTGAGGATTGAAGATTGAAGGTTCAGTATTGAGGATAGAAGATTGAGAATTGAGGATTGAGGGTTGAACATTGAGGACTGAGTGTTGAGGGTTGAGTGATGAGGATTGATGTTTGTGGATAGAGATTTGAAGATTGCAGATTGAGTATTGAGTACTGAAAACTGTGAATTGAGTATATTCTATTGAGGATTGAGGATTGACAACCGATTGTTGAGGACTGAGGGCTGAAGATTGAGGGCTCCGGATTGAGGATTCAGAATTGAAATTTGAGCACTGAGCATTGAGGATTGAAGATTGAGTATTGAGGATTGAAGATTGAGAATTGAGGATTGAGGATTGAGGATTGAGGGTGAGGGCTGAGGGTTGAGGGTTGAGGTTTGAGGACTGAGGACTGAGGATTGAGGATTGAGAATTGAGGATTGAGGATCGAGGGTTGAAGATTGAGGATTGGGTATTGAGGATTGAAGAATGAGGATTGAGGATTGAGGATTGAGGATTGAGGATTGAAGATTGAGTATTGCGGATTGAAGATTGATGATCGAGGATTGAGAATTGAGGATTGAGTATTGAGGATTGAGGAGTGAAGATTGAGTATTGAGGAATGAAAGTTGAGGATTGTGGATTGAGGATTGAGGATTGAGGATTGAATAGTGAGGATTGGGGACTGAGTGTTGAGGGCTGAATGATGAGAATTGATGTTTGTGGATAGAGATTTGAAGATTGCAGATTGAGTATTGAGTATTGAAAACTGTGAATTGATGATATTCTATTGAGGATTGAGGATTGACAACTGATTGTTGAGGACTGAGGGCTGAAGCTTGAGGATTCAGGATTGAGGATTCAGGATTGAGGTTTGAGGAGAGAGGACTGAGGATAGAGGATTCAGGAATGAGAATTGAGGATTGAGGATTGAGGAGTGAAGATTGAGGATTGGCTGTTGAGGATTGAACATTGAGGATTGAGGATTGAGTATTGAGGATTGAGGATTGAAGGTTGAATATTGATGAATGAAGATTGAGGATTGAGGATTGAGGGTTGTGGATTGAGAACGAGGACTGAGGGTTGAGTGTTGATGCCTGAGGTCTGAGGATTGAGGATTGAGGATTGCGAACTGAGGATTGAGGATTGAGGATTGAAGATTGAGGATTGGGTATTGAGGATTGAAGAATGAGGATTGGAGAATGAGGATTGGGGATTGAGTATTGAGGATTGAGGATTGAACATTGAGTATTGAGGATTGAATATTGAGGATTGAGGATTGAGGATTGAGGATTGAGGATTGAGGATTGTGCATTGAGGATTGAAGATTGAGGATTGAGGATTGAGGATTGAGGATTGAGGGTTGAGGATTGAAGATTGAGGATTGAGGATTGAGGATTGATGATTGAGGGTTGTGGATTGAGGACGAGGACTGAGGGTTGAACATTTATGTTTGAGGTCTGAGGATTGAGGATTGAGGATTGAGAATTGAGGATTGAGGATTGAGGATTGAAGATTGAGGATTGGGTATTGAGGATTGAGGATTGAGGATTGAAGATTGAGGATAGGGTATTGAGGATTGAAGAATGATGATTGAGGATTGAGGATTGAGGATTGAGGATTGAATATTGAGTATTGAGGATTGAAGATAGACTATTGAGGATTGCGAATTGAGGATTGAGGGTTGGGGATTGAGGATTGAAGATTGAGTATTGAGGATTGAAGGTTGAGGATTGTGGATTGAGGATTGAGGATTGAGGCTTGAATATTGAGGATTGGGGACTGAGTGTTGAGGGTTGAGTGATGAGAGCTGATGTTTGTGGATAGAGATTTGAAGATTGCAGGTTGAGTATTGAGTATTGTAAACTGTGAAATCATGATATTCTATTGAGGATTGAGGATGGACCACTGATTGTTGAGGACTGAGGGCTGAAGATTGAGGATTCAGGATTGAGGATTCAGGATTGAGGCTTGAGGACTGAGGACCGAGGATTGAGGATTGAGGATTGAGGATTGAGGATTGAGGATTGAAGCCTGAAGATCGGGTAAGTAGTATTGAACATTGAGGATTGAGGATTGAGGATTGATGATTGAGGATTGAGGATTGAAGACTGAGGATTGGGTAATGAGGTTTGAACATTGAGGATTGAGGATTGAGGTTTGAGGAGTGAAGATTGAGGATTGAGGATTGAGAATTGAGGATCGAGGATTGAGGATTGAGGATTGGGTATTGAGGATTGACGAATGAGGATTGAGGATTGCGGATTGAGGATTGAAGATTGAGTATTGAGGATTGAAGATTGAGGATTGAGTATTGAGGATTGAGGATTGGGGATTGAGGATTGCGAATTGAAGATTCAGTACTGAGGATTGAAGATTCAGAATTGAGGATGAGGATTGAACATTGAGTACTGAGTGTTGAGGGTTGAGTGATGAGAATTTATGTTTCTGGATAGAGATTTGAAGATTGCAGGTTGAGTATTGAGTATTGAAAACTGTGAATTGAGGATATTCTATTGAGGATTGAGGATTGACAACTGAATGTTGAGGACTGAGGGCTGAAGATTGAGGATTCAGGATTGAGGATTCAGAATTGAGGTTTGAGGTCTGAGGACTTGAGGATTGAAGATTGAGTATTGAGGATTGAAGACTGAGGATTGAGGATTGAGGATTGAGGATTGAGGATGAGGGCTGAGGGTTGAGGATTGAGGTTTGAGGACTAAGGACGGAGGATTGAGGATTGAGAATTGAGGATTGAGGATTGAGGATTGAAGATTGAGGATTGGGTATTGAGGATTGAAGAATGAGGATTGAGGATTTAGGATTGAGTATTGAAGATTGAAGATTGAGAATTGAGGATTGAAGATTGACGATCGAGGATTGAGAATTGAGGATTGAGTATTGAGGATTGAGGATTGAAGATTGAGTATTGAGGATTGAAGGTTGAGGATTGTGGATTGAGGATTGAGGATTGAGGATTGAAAATTGAGGATTGGGGACTGAATGTTGAGGGTTGAATGATGAGAATTAATGTTTGTGGATAGAGATTTGAAGATTGCAGATTGAGTATTGAGTATTGAAAACTGTGAATTGATGATATTCTATTGAGGATTGAGGATTGACAACTGATTGTTGAGGACTGAGGGCTGAAGCTTGAGGATTCTGGATTGAGGATTCAGGATTGAGGTTTGAGGAGAAAGGACTGAGGATTGAGGATTGAGGATTGAGGATTGAGAATTGAGGATTGAGGATTGAGGATTGAAGATTGAGGATTGGCTGTTGGGGATTTATCATTGAGGATTGAGGATTGAAGATTGAGGATTGAGGATTGAAGGTTGAATATTGATGAATGAAGATTGAGGATTGAGGATTGAGGGTTGTGGATTGAGAACGAGGACTGAGGGTTGAGTGTTGATGCCTGAGGTCTGAGGATTGAGGATTGAGGATTGCGAACTGAGGATTGAGGATTGAAGATTGAAGATTGAGGATTGGGTATTGAGTATTGAGGATTGAGGATTGAATATTGAGTATTGAGGATTGAGGATTGAGGATTGAGGATTGAAGATTGAGTATTGAGGATTGAGGATTGAGAATTGAGGATTGAGTATTGAGGATTGAGGATTGAAGATTGAGTATTGAGGATTGAAGGTTGAGGATTGTGGATTGAGGATTGAAGGTTGAATATTGATGAATGAAGATTGAGGATTGGGGATTGAGGATTGAAGATTGAGGATTGGCTGTTGAGGATTGAAGATTGAGTATTGAGGATTGAAGGTTGAGGATTGTGGATTGAGGATTGAGGATTGAGGATTGAGGGTTGTGGATTGAGGACGAGGACTGAGGATTGAGGATTGAGGATTGAGGATTGAGGATTGAGGATTGAGGATTGAAGACTGAGGATTGGGTATTGAGGTTTGAACATTGAGGATTGAGGATTGAGGTTTGAGGAGTGAAGATTTAGGATTGAGGATTGAGGATTGAGGATCGAGGATTGAGGATTGAAGATTGAATATCGATGATTAAAGATTGAGGATTGAGGATTGAGGATTGGGGATTGAGGATTGCGAACTGAAGATTCAGTATTGAGAGTTGAAGATTCAGAAATGAGGATGAGGATTGAACATTGAGTACTGAGTGTTGAGGGTTGAGTGATGAGAATTTATGTTTCTGGATAGAGATTTGAAGATTGCAGATTGAGTATTCAGTAGTGAAAACTGTGAATTGAGGATATTCTATTGAGGGTTGAGGATTGACAACTGAATGTTGAGGACTGATTGCTGAAGATTGAGGATTCAGGATTGAGGATTCAGAATTGAGGTTTGAGGACTGAGGATTGAGGATTGAAGATTGAGTATTGCGGATTGAAGATTGAGGATTGAGGATTGAGGATTGACGATTGAGGATGAGGGCTGAGGGTTGAGGATTGAGGTTTGAGCACTAAGGACAGAGGATTGAGGATTGATAATTGAGGATTGAGGATTGAGGATTGAAGATTGAGGATTGGGTATTGAGGATCGCAGAATGAGGATTGAGGATTGAAGATTGAGTACTGAGGATTGAAGATTAAGGGTGAGGATTGAGGATTGAGGACTGAGGATTGAGGATTGAGGATTGAAGGTTCAGTATTGAGGATAGAGGATTGAGAATTGAGGATTGAGTGTTGAACATTGAGGACTGAGTGTTTAGGGTTGAGTGATGAGAATTGATGTTTGTAGATAGAGGTTTGAAGATTGCAGATTGAGTATTGAGTATTGAAAACTGTGAATTGAGAATATTCTATTGAGGATTGAGGATAGACAACCGATTGTTGAGGACTGAGGGCTGAAGATTGAGGGTTCTGGATTGAGGATTCAGAATTGAAATTTGAGGACTGAGCATTGAGGATTGAATATTGAGTATTGAGGACTGAAGATTGAGAATTGAGGATTGAAGATTGACGATCGAGGATTGAGAATTGAGGATTGAGTATTGAGGATTGAGGATTGAAGATTGAGTATTGAGGATTGAAGATTGAGGATTGAGGATTGAGGATTGAGGATTGAGGGTTGTGGATTGAGGACGAGGACTGAGTGTTGAATATTGATGTCTGAGGTCTGAGGATTGAGGATTGAGAATTGAGAATTGAGGATTGAGGATTGAAGATTGAGGATTGGGTATTGAGGATCGAAGAATGAGGATTGAGGATTGAGGATTGAGGATTGAGGATTGAATATTGATTATTGAGGATTGAAGATTGACTATTGAGGGTTGCGAATTGAGGATTGAGGATTGAGGATTGAGGATTGAAGATTGAGTATTGAGGATTGAAGGTTGAGGATTGTGGATTGAGGATTGAGGATTGAGGCTTGAATATTGAGGATTGGGGCTGAGTGTTGAGGGTTGAGTGATGAGAATTGATGTTTGTGGATAGAGATTTGAAGATTGCAGGTTGAGTATTGAGTATAGAAAACTTTGAATTCATGATATTCTATTGAGGATTGAGGATTGACCACTGATTGTTGAGGACTGAGGGCTGAAGATTGAGGATTCAGGCTTGAGGTTTGAGGACTGAGGATTGAGGATTGAGGATTGAGGATTGAGGATTGAAGATTGAGTATTGAGAATTGAAGATTGAGGATTGAGGATTGAGGATTGAAGATTGAGAACTGAGGATTGAAGATTAAGATTGAGGACTGAGGATTGAGGATTGGGGATTGAGGATTGAGGATTGAAGATTGTGTATTGAGGATTGAAGATTGAGGATTGAGGATTGAGGATTGAGGATTGAGGATTGAAGATTGAGTACTGAGGATTGAAGATTAAGAGTGAGGATTGAGGATTGAGGACTGAGGATTGAGGATTGAGGATTGAGGAATGAGAATTGAGGATTGAGGATTGAGGATTGAAGATTGTGGATTGGCTCTTGAGGATTGAACATTGAGGATTGAGGATTGAGGATCGAGGATTGAATATTGATGAATGAAGATTGAGGTTTGAGGATTGAAGGTCGTGGATTGAGGACGAGGACTGAGGGTTGAGTATTGATACTTGAGGCCTGAGGATTGAGGATTGAGGATTGAGAATTGAGGATTGAGGATTGAGGATTGAAGATTGAGGATTGGGTATTGAGGATTGAGGATTGAGGATTGAAGATTGAGGATAGGGTATTGAGGATTGAAGAATGATGATTGAGGATTGAAGAATGATGATTGAGGATTATGGATTGAGAATTGAGGATTGAATATTGAGTATTGAGGATTGAAGATCGACTATTGAGGATTGCGGATTGAGGATTGAGGGTTGGGGATTGAGGATTGAAGATTGAGTATTGAGGATTGAAGGTTGAGGATTGTGGATTGAGGATTGAGGCTTGAATATTGAGGATTGGGGACTGAGTGTTGAGGGTTGAGTGATGAGGATTGATGTTTGTGGATAGAGATTTGAAGATTGCAGGTTGAGTATTGAGTATTGAAAACTGTGAAATCATGAAATTCTATTGAGGATTGAGTATGGACCACTGATTGTTGAGGACTGAGGGCTGAAGATTGAGGATTCAGGATTGAGGATTCAGGATTGAGGTTCGAGGACTGAGGATTGAGGATTGAGGATTGAGGATTGAGGATTGAGGAATGAGAATTGAGGATTGAGGATTGAGGATTGAAGATTGAGGATTGGCTGTTGAGGATTGAACATTGAGGATTGAGGATTGAGGATTGAGGATTGAATATTGATGAATGAAGATTGAGGATTGAGGATTGAATGTCGTGGATTTAGGACGAGGACTGATGGTTGATTATTGATACTTGAGGCCAGAGGATTGAGGATTGAGGGTTGCGAATTGAGGATTGAGGATTTAAGATTGAGGATTGGGTATTGAGGATTGAAGAATGAGGATTGAGGATTGAGGGCAGAGGATTGAGGATTGAAGATTGAGTATTGAGGATTGAAGATTGACGATTGAGGATTGCGGATTGAGGATTGAGGATTGAAGATTTAGGATTGAGGATTGAGGATTGAGTATTGAGGATTGAAGATTGAGGATTGAGGATTGAGGATTGAGGATTGAAGATTAAGATTGAGGATTGAGGATTGAGGATTGAGGAGTGAGGATTGTGGATTGAGGATTGAGGATTGAGAATTGAGGATTGAGGATTGAGGATTGAAGATTGAGGATTGGCTGTTGAGGATTGAACATTGAGGATTGAGGATTGAGGATTGAGGATTGAGGATTGAAGGATGAATATTGATGAATGGAGATTGAGGATTGAGGATTGAGGGTTGTGGATTGAGAGCGAGGACTGAGGGTTGAGTGTTGATGCCTGAGGTCCGAGGATTGAGGATTGAGGATTGCGAACTGATTATTGAGGATTGAGGATTGAAGATTGAGGATTGGGTATTGAGGATTGAAGAATGAGGATTGAAGAATGAGGATTGGGGATTGAGTATTGAGGATTGAGGGTTGAAGATTGAGGATAGGGTATTGAGGATTGAAGGATGATGATTGAGGATTGGGGATTGAGGATTGAAGATTGTGTATTGAGGATTGAAGATTGAGGATTGAGGATTGAGGATTGAGGATTGAGGATTGAAGATTGAGTACTGAGGATTGAAGATTAAGAGTGAGGATTGAGGATTGAGGACTGAGGATTGAGGATTGAGGATTGAGGAATGAGAATTGAGGATTGAGTATTGAGGATTAAAGATTGAGGATTGGCTGTTGAGGATTAAACATTGAGGATTGAGGATTGAGGATTGAGGATTGAATATTGATGAATGAAGATTGAGGATTGAGGATTGAAGGTCGTGGATTGAGGACGAGGACTGAGGGTTGAGTACTGATACTTGAGGCCTGAGGATTGAGGATTGAGGATTGCGAATTGAGGAATGAGGATTTAAGATTGAGGATTGGGTATTGAGGATTGGGTATTGAGGATTGAAGAATGAGGATTGAGGATTGAGGACAGAGGATTGAGGATTGAAGATTGAGTATTGAGGATTGAAGATTGACGATTGAGGATTGAGGATTGAGGATTGAGGATTGAGGATTGAGGATTGAGGATTGAAGATTGAGTATTGAGGACTGAAGATTGAGGATTGAGGATTGAGGATTGAGGATTGAAGATTAAGATTGAGGATTGTGGATTGAGGATTGAGGATTGAGGATTGAGGATTGAGGATTGAAGATTGAGTATTGAGGATTGAAGATTGAGGATTGAGGATAGAGGATTGAGGATTGAGGATTGAAGATTGAGTACTGAGGATTGAATATTAAGATTGAGGATTGAGGATTGAGGACTGAGAATGGAGGATTGAGGATTGAAGGTTCAGTATTGAGGATTGAAGATTGAGTATTGAGGATTGAGGATTGAACATTGAGGACTGAGTGTTGAGGGTTGAGTGATGAGAATTGATGTTTGTGGATAGAGATTTGAAGATTGCAGATTGAGTATTGAGTATTGAAAACTGTGAATTGAGTATATTCTATTGAGGATTGAGGATTGACAACTGATTGTTGAGGACTGAGGGCTGAAGATTGAGGGTTCCGGATTGAGGATTCAGAATTGAAATTTGAGGACTGAGCATTGAGGATTGAAGATTGAGTATTGAAGATTGAAGATTGAGAGTTGAGGATTGAGGATTGAGGATTGAGGATGAGGGCTGAGGGTTGAGGATTGAGGTTTGAGGACTGAGGACTGAGGATTGAGGATTGGTAATTGAGGATTGAGGATTGAGGGTTGAAGATTGAGGATTGGGTATTGGGGATTGAAGAATGAGGATTGAGGATTGAGGATTGAGGATTGAGGATTGAATATTGATTATTGAGGATTGAAGATTGACGATCGAGGATTGAGCATTGAGGATTGAGTATTGAGGATTCAGGATTGAAGATTGAGTATTGAGGATTGAAGGTTGAGGATTGTGGATTGAGGATTGAGGATTGAGGCTTGAATATTGAGGATTGGGGCTGAGTGTTGAGTGTTGAGTGATGAGAATTGATGTTTGTGGATAGAGATTTGAAGATTGCAGGTTGAGTATTGAGTATAGAAAACTTTGAATTCATGATATTCTATTGAGGATTGAGGATTGACCACTGATTGTTGAGGACTGAGGGCTGAAGATTGAGGATTCAGGCTTGAGGTTTGAGGACTGAGGATTGAGGATTGAGGATTGAGGATTGAGGATTGAAGATTGAGTATTGAGAATTGAAGATTGAGGATTGAGGATTGAGGATTGAAGATTGAGAACTGAGGATTGAAGATTAAGATTGAGGACTGAGGATTGAGGATTGGGGATTGAGGATTGAGGATTGAAGATTGTGTATTGAGGATTGAAGATTGAGGATTGAGGATTGAGGATTGAGGATTGAGGATTGAAGATTGAGTACTGAGGATTGAAGATTAAGAGTGAGGATTGAGGATTGAGGACTGAGGATTGAGGATTGAGGATTGAGGAATGAGAATTGAGGATTGAGGATTGAGGATTGAAGATTGTGGATTGGCTCTTGAGGATTGAACATTGAGGATTGAGGATTGAGGATCGAGGATTGAATATTGATGAATGAAGATTGAGGTTTGAGGATTGAAGGTCGTGGATTGAGGACGAGGACTGAGGGTTGAGTATTGATACTTGAGGCCTGAGGATTGAGGATTGAGGATTGAGAATTGAGGATTGAGGATTGAGGATTGAAGATTGAGGATTGGGTATTGAGGATTGAGGATTGAGGATTGAAGATTGAGGATAGGGTATTGAGGATTGAAGAATGATGATTGAGGATTGAAGAATGATGATTGAGGATTGAAGAATGATGATTGAGGATTATGGATTGAGAATTGAGGATTGAATATTGAGTATTGAGGATTGAAGATCGACTATTGAGGATTGCGGATTGAGGATTGAGGGTTGGGGATTGAGGATTGAAGATTGAGTATTGAGGATTGAATGTTGAGGATTGTGGATTGAGGATTGAGGCTTGAATATTGAGGATTGGGGACTGAGTGTTGAGGGTTGAGTGATGAGGATTGATGTTTGTGGATAGAGATTTGAAGATTGCAGGTTGAGTATTGAGTATTGAAAACTGTGAAATCATGAAATTCTATTGAGGATTGAGTATGGACCACTGATTGTTGAGGACTGAGGGCTGAAGATTGAGGATTCAGGATTGAGGATTCAGGATTGAGGTTCGAGGACTGAGGATTGAGGATTGAGGATTGAGGATTGAGGATTGAGGAATGAGAATTGAGGATTGAGGATTGAGGATTGAAGATTGTGGATTGGCTCTTGAGGATTGAACATTGAGGATTGAGGATTGAGGATCGAGGATTGAATATTGATGAATGAAGATTGAGGTTTGAGGATTGAAGGTCGTGGATTGAGGACGAGGACTGAGGGTTGAGTATTGATACTTGAGGCCTGAGGATTGAGGATTGAGGATTGAGAATTGAGGATTGAGGATTGAGGATTGAAGATTGAGGATTGGGTATTGAGGATTGAGGATTGAGGATTGAAGATTGAGGATAGGGTATTGAGGATTGAAGAATGATGATTGAGGATTGAAGAATGATGATTGAGGATTGAAGAATGATGATTGAGGATTATGGATTGAGAATTGAGGATTGAATATTGAGTATTGAGGATTGAAGATCGACTATTGAGGATTGCGGATTGAGGATTGAGGGTTGGGGATTGAGGATTGAAGATTGAGTATTGAGGATTGAAGGTTGAGGATTGTGGATTGAGGATTGAGGCTTGAATATTGAGGATTGGGGACTGAGTGTTGAGGGTTGAGTGATGAGGATTGATGTTTGTGGATAGAGATTTGAAGATTGCATGTTGAGTATTGAGTATTGAAAACTGTGAAATCATGAAATTCTATTGAGGATTGAGTATGGACCACTGATTGTTGAGGACTGAGGGCTGAAGATTGAGGATTCAGGATTGAGGATTCAGGATTGAGGTTCGAGGACTGAGGATTGAGGATTGAGGATTGAGGATTGAGGATTGAGGAATGAGAATTGAGGATTGAGGATTGAGGATTGAAGATTGAGGATTGGCTGTTGAGGATTGAACATTGAGGATTGAGGATTGAGGATTGAGGATTGAATATTGATGAATGAAGATTGAGGATTGAGGATTGAATGTCGTGGATTTAGGACGAGGACTGAGGGTTGATTATTGATACTTGAGGCCAGAGGATTGAGGATTGAGGGTTGCGAATTGAGGATTGAGGATTTAAGATTGAGGATTGGGTATTGAGGATTGAAGAATGAGGATTGAGGATTGAGGGCAGAGGATTGAGGATTGAAGATTGAGTATTGAGGATTGAAGATTGACGATTGAGGATTGCGGATTGAGGATTGAGGATTGAAGATTTAGGATTGAGGATTGAGGATTGAGTATTGAGGATTGAAGATTGAGGATTGAGGATTGAGGATTGAGGATTGAAGATTAAGATTGAGGATTGAGGATTGAGGATTGAGGAGTGAGGATTGTGGATTGAGGATTGAGGATTGAGAATTGAGGATTGAGGATTGAGGATTGAAGATTGAGGATTGGCTGTTGAGGATTGAACATTGAGGATTGAGGATTGAGGATTGAGGATTGAGGATTGAAGGATGAATATTGATGAATGGAGATTGAGGATTGAGGATTGAGGGTTGTGGATTGAGAGCGAGGACTGAGGGTTGAGTGTTGATGCCTGAGGTCCGAGGATTGAGGATTGAGGATTGCGAACTGATTATTGAGGATTGAGGATTGAAGATTGAGGATTGGGTATTGAGGATTGAAGAATGAGGATTGAAGAATGAGGATTGGGGATTGAGTATTGAGGATTGAGGGTTGAAGGTTGAGGATAGGGTATTGAGGATTGAAGGATGATGATTGAGGATTGGGGATTGAGGATTGAAGATTGTGTATTGAGGATTGAAGATTGAGGATTGAGGATTGAGGATTGAGGATTGAGGATTGAAGATTGAGTACTGAGGATTGAAGATTAAGAGTGAGGATTGAGGATTGAGGACTGAGGATTGAGGATTGAGGATTGAGGAATGAGAATTGAGGATTGAGTATTGAGGATTAAAGATTGAGGATAGGCTGTTGAGGATTAAGCATTGAGGATTGAGGATTGAGGATTGAGGATTGAATATTGATGAATGAAGATTGAGGATTGAGGATTGAAGGTCGTGGATTGAGGACGAGGACTGAGGGTTGAGTATTGATACTTGAGGCCTGAGGGTTGAGGATTGAGGATTGAGAATTGAGGATTGAGGATTGAGGATTGAAGACTGAGGATTGGCTGTTGAAGATGGAACATTGAGGATTGAGGAGTGAGGATTGAGGATTGAGGATTGAAAGTTGAATATTGATGATTGAAGATTGAGGATTGAGGATTGAGGGTTGTGGATTGAGAACGAGGACTGGGGGTTGAGTGTTGATGCCTGAGGTCTGAGGATTGAGGATTGAGGATTGCGAACTGAGGATTGAGGATTGAGGATTGAAGATTGAGGATTGGGTATTGAGGATTGGGTATTGAGGATTGAAGAATGAGGATTGAAGAATGAGGATTGGGGATTGAGTACTGAGGATTGAGGATTGAATATTGAGTATTGAGGATTGAATATTGAGGATTGAGGATTGAGGATTGAGGATTGAGGATTGAAGATTGAGTATTGAGGATTGAAGATTGAGGATTAAGTATTGAGGATTGAGGATTGAGGATTGAGGATTGAGGATTGAAGATTGAGGATTGAGGATTGAGGATTGAGGATTGAGGGTTGTGGATTGAGGACGAGGACTGAGGGTTGAATATTTATGATTGAGGTCTGAGGATTGAGGATTGAGGATTGAGAATTGAGGATTGAGGATTGAGGATTGAAGATTGAGGATTGGTTATTGAGGATTGAGGATTGAGGATTGAAGATTGAGGATAGGGTATTGAGGATTGAAGAATGATGATTGAGGGTTGAAGAATGATGATTGAGGATTATGGATTGAGAATTGAGGGTTGAATATTGAGTATTGAGGATTGAAGATCGACTATTGAGGATTGCGGATTGAGGATTGGGGGCTGGGGATTGAGGATTGAAGATTGAGTATTGAGGATTGAAGGTTGAGGATTGTGGATTGAGGATTGAGGCTTGAATATTGAGGATTGGGGACTGAGTGTTGAGGGTTGAGTGATAAGGATTGATGTATGTGTATAGAGATTTGAAGATTGCAGGTTGAGTATTGAGTATTGAAAACTGTGAAATCATGATATTCTATTGAGGATTGAGGATGGACCACTGATTGTTGAGGTCTGAGGGCTGAAGATTGAGGATTCAGGATTGAGGATTCAGGATTGAGGTTTGAGGACTGAGGATTGAGGACTGAGGATAGTGGATTGAGGATTGAGGATTGAGGATTGAGGATTGAGGATTGAAGATTGAGGATTGGGTATTGCGGATTGAACATTGAGGATTGAGGATTGAGGATTGAGGATTGAGGGCTGAAGATTGAATATTGATGATTGAATATTGAGGATTGAGGATTGATGGTTGTGGATTGAGGACGAGGACTGAGGGTTGAGTACTGATGTTTGAGGTCTGAGGATTGAGGGTTGATGATTGAGAATTGAGGATTGAGGATTGAAGATTGAGGATTGGGTATTGAGGATTGAAGAATGAGGATTGAGTACTGAGTATTGAGGATTGAGGATTGAGGTTTGAGGATTGAGGATTGAAGATTGAGTACTGAGGATTGAAGATTAAGATTGAGGATTGATGATTGAGGATTGAGGATTGAAGATTGAGGATTGGGGACTGAGTATTGAGGGTTGAGTGATGAGAATTGATGCTTGTGGATAGAGGTCTGAAGATTGCAGATTGAGTATTGAGTATTGAAAACTGTGAATTGAGGATATTCTATTGAGGATTGAGGATTGACAACTGATTGTTGAGGACTTAGGGCTGAAGACTGAGGATTCAGGGTTGAGGATTCAGGATTGAGGTTTGAGGACTGAGGATTGAGGATTGAGTACTGAGGATTGAAGATTAAGATTGAGGATTGAGGATTGAGGATTGAAGGTTGAGTATTGAGGATTGAAGATTGAGGATTGAGGATTGAGGATTGAGGATTGAGGATTGAAGATTGAGTATTGAGGATTGAAGATTGAGGATTGAGGATTGAGGATTGAGGATTGAGGATTGAGGATTGAGGATTGCGGATAGAAGATTGAGGATTGGGTATTGCGGATTGAACATTGAGGATTGAGGATTGAGGATTGAGGATTGAGGGCTGAAGATTGAATATTGATGATTGAATATTGAGGATTGAGGATTGATGGTTGTGGATTGAGGACGAGGACTGAGGGTTGACTACTGCTGTTTGAGGTCTGAGGATTGAGGATTGAGGATTGAGAATTGAGGATTGAGGATTGAGGATTGAAGATTGAGAATTGGGTATTGAGGATTGAAGAATGAGGATTGAGGATTGAGGATTGAGGATTGAGGATTGAAGACTGAGTGCTGAGGTTTGAGTGATGAGAATTGATGTTTGTGGATAGAGATTTGAAGATTGCAGATTGAGTATTGAGTATTGAAGACTGTGAATTGGTGATATTCTCTTGAGGATTGAGGATTGACAACTGATTGTCGAGGACTAAGGGCTGAAGGTTAAGGATTCAGGATTGAGGATTCAGGACTGTGGATTGAGGATTGAGGATTGAGAATTGAAGATTGAGGATTGAGTATTGGGGGTTGTGGATTGAGGACGAGGACTGAGGGTTGAGTACTGATGTTTGAGGTCTGAGGATTGAGGGTTGATGATTGAGAATTGAGGATTGAGGATTGAAGATTGAGGATTGGGTATTGAGGATTGAAGAATGAGGATTGAGTACTGAGTATTGAGGATTGAGGATTGAAGATTGAGTATTGAGCATTGAATATTGACGATTGAGGATTGAGGATTGAGGATTGAGGATTGAGGATTGAGGATTGAGGATTGAAGATTGAGTATTGAGGATTGAAGATTGAGGATTGAGGATTGAGGTTTGAGGATTGAGGATTGAAGATTGAGTACTGAGGATTGAAGATTAAGATTGAGGATTGATGATTGAGGATTGAGGATTGAAGATTGAGGATTGGGGACTGAGTATTGAGGGTTGAGTGATGAGAATTGATGCTTGTGGATAGAGGTCTGAAGATTGCAGATTGAGTATTGAGTATTGAAAACTGTGAATTGAGGATATTCTATTGAGGATTGAGGATTGACAACTGATTGTTGAGGACTTAGGGCTGAAGACTGAGGATTCAGGGTTGAGGATTCAGGATTGAGGTTTGAGGACTGAAGATTGAGGATTGAGGATTGAGGATTGAGGATTGAGGATTGAAGACTGAGGATTGGGTATTGAGGATTGAACATTGAGGATTGAGTGTTGAGGATAGAGGATTGAGGATTGAGGATTGAAGGTTGAATATTAATGACTGTATATTGAGGATTGAGGATTGAGGGTTGTGGATTGAGGACGAGGACTGAGGGTTGAGTATTGATGTTTGAAGTCTGAGGATTCAGGATTGAGGATTGAGAATTGAGGATTGAGGATTGAGGATTGAAGATTGAGAATTGGGTATTGAGGATTGAAGAATGAGGATTGAGGATTGTCGATTAAGGATTGAGGATGAGGTCTGAGGGTTGAGGATTGAGGTTTGAGGACTTAGGACTGAGGATAGAGAATTGAGAATTGAGGATTGAGGATTGAGGATTGAAGATTGAGGATTGGGTATTGAGGGTTGATGATTGAGAATTGAGGATTGAGGATTGAAGATTGAGGATTGGGTATTGAGGATTGAAGAATGAGGATTGAGTACTGAGTATTGAGGATTGAGGATTGAGGTTTGAGGATTGAGGATTGAAGATTGAGTACTGAGGATTGAAGATTAAGATTGAGGATTGATGATTGAGGATTGAGGATTGAAGATTGAGGATTGGGGACTGAGTATTGAGGGTTGAGTGATGAGAATTGATGCTTGTGGATAGAGGTCTGAAGATTGCAGATTGAGTATTGAGTATTGAAAACTGTGAATTGAGGATATTCTATTGAGGATTGAGGATTGACAACTGATTGTTGAGGACTTAGGGCTGAAGACTGAGGATTCAGGGTTGAGGATTCAGGATTGAGGTTTGAGGACTGAGGATTGAGGATTGAGTACTGAGGATTGAAGATTAAGATTGAGGATTGAGGATTGAGGATTGAGGATTGAGGATTGAGGATTGAAGATTGAGTATTGAGGATTGAAGATTGAGGATTGAGGATTGAGGATTGAGGATTGAGGATTGAAGATTGAGTATTGAGGATTGAAGATTGAGGATTGAGGGTTGATGATTGAGAATTGAGGATTGAGGATTGAAGATTGAGGATTGGGTATTGAGGATTGAAGAATGAGGATTGAGTACTGAGTATTGAGGATTGAGGATTGAAGATTGAGTATTGAGCATTGAATATTGACGATTGAGGATTGAGGATTGAGGATTGAGGATTGAGGATTGAGGATTGAAGATTGAGTATTGAGGATTGAAGATTGAGGATTGAGGATTGAGGTTTGAGGATTGAGGATTGAAGATTGAGTACTGAGGATTGAAGATTAAGATTGAGGATTGATGATTGAGGATTGAGGATTGAAGATTGAGGATTGGGGACTGAGTATTGAGGGTTGAGTGATGAGAATTGATGCTTGTGGATAGAGGTCTGAAGATTGCAGATTGAGTGTTGAGTATTGAAAACTGTGAATTGAGGATATTCTATTGAGGATTGAGGATTGACAACTGATTGTTGAGGACTTAGGGCTGAAGACTGAGGATTCAGGGTTGAGGATACAGGATTGAGGTTTGAGGACTGAGGATTGAGGATTGAGGATTGAGGATTGAGGATTGAGGATTGAGGATTGAGGATTGAGGATTGAGGATTGCGGATAGAAGGTTGAGGATTGGGTATTGCGGATTGAACATTGAGGATTGAGGATTGAGGATTGAGGATTGAAGACTGAGGATTGGGTATTGAGGTTTGAACATTGAGGATTGAGTGTTGAGGATAGAGGATTGAGGATTGAGGATTGAAGGTTGAATATTAATGACTGTATATTGAGGATTGAGGATTGAGGGTTGTGGATTGAGGACGAGGACTGAGGGTTGAGTATTGATGTTTGAAGTCTGAGGATTCAGGATTGAAGATTGAGTATTGAGGATAGAAGATTGAGGATTGAGGATTGTCGATTAAGGATTGAGGATGAGGTCTGAGGGTTGAGGATTGAGGTTTGAGGATTGAGGATTGAGGATTGAGGATTGAGGATTGCGGATAGAAGATTGAGGAATGGGTATTGCGGATTGAACATTGAGGATTGAGGATTGAGGATTGAGGATTGAGGATTGAGGATTGAAGATTGAGTATTGAGGATTGAAGATTGAGGATTGAGGATTGAGGTTTGAGGATTGAGGATTGAAGATTGAGTACTGAGGATTGAAGATTAAGATTGAGGATTGATGATTGAGGATTGAGGATTGAAGATTGAGGATTGGGGACTGAGTATTGAGGGTTGAGTGATGAGAATTGATGCTTGTGGATAGAGGTCTGAAGATTGCAGATTGAGTATTGAGTATTGAAAACTGTGAATTGAGGATATTCTATTGAGGATTGAGGATTGACAACTGATTGTTGAGGACTTAGGGCTGAAGACTGAGGATTCAGGGTTGAGGATTCAGGATTGAGGTTTGAGGACTGAAGATTGAGGATTGAGGATTGAGGATTGAGGATTGAGGATTGAAGACTGAGGATTGGGTATTGAGGATTGAACATTGAGGATTGAGTGTTGAGGATAGAGGATTGAGGATTGAGGATTGAAGGTTGAATATTAATGACTGTATATTGAGGATTGAGGATTGAGGGTTGTGGATTGAGGACGAGGACTGAGGGTTGAGTATTGATGTTTGAAGTCTGAGGATTCAGGATTGAGGATTGAGAATTGAGGATTGAGGATTGAGGATTGAAGATTGAGAATTGGGTATTGAGGATTGAAGAATGAGGATTGAGGATTGTCGATTAAGGATTGAGGATGAGGTCTGAGGGTTGAGGATTGAGGTTTGAGGACTTAGGACTGAGGATAGAGAATTGAGAATTGAGGATTGAGGATTGAGGATTGAAGATTGAGGATTGGGTATTGAGGGTTGATGATTGAGAATTGAGGATTGAGGATTGAAGATTGAGGATTGGGTATTGAGGATTGAAGAATGAGGATTGAGTACTGAGTATTGAGGATTGAGGATTGAGGTTTGAGGATTGAGGATTGAAGATTGAGTACTGAGGATTGAAGATTAAGATTGAGGATTGATGATTGAGAATTGAGGATTGAAGATTGAGGATTGGGGACTGAGTATTGAGGGTTGAGTGATGAGAATTGATGCTTGTGGATAGAGGTCTGAAGATTGCAGATTGAGTATTGAGTATTGAAAACTGTGAATTGAGGATATTCTATTGAGGATTGAGGATTGACAACTGATTGTTGAGGACTTAGGGCTGAAGACTGAGGATTCAGGGTTGAGGATTCAGGATTGAGGTTTGAGGACTGAGGATTGAGGATTGAGTACTGAGGATTGAAGATTAAGATTGAGGATTGAGGATTGAGGATTGAGGATTGAGGATTGAGGATTGAAGATTGAGTATTGAGGATTGAAGATTGAGGATTGAGGATTGAGGATTGAGGATTGAGGATTGAAGATTGAGTATTGAGGATTGAAGATTGAGGATTGAGGATTGAGGATTGAGGATTGAGGATTGAGGATTGAGGATTGCGGATAGAAGATTGAGGATTGGGTATTGCGGATTGAACATTGAGGATTGAGGATTGAGGATTGAGGATTGAGGGCTGAAGATTGAATATTGATGATTGAATATTGAGGATTGAGGATTGATGGTTGTGGATTGAGGACGAGGACTGAGGGTTGACTACTGCTGTTTGAGGTCTGAGGATTGAGGATTGAGGATTGAGAATTGAGGATTGAGGATTGAGGATTGAAGATTGAGAATTGGGTATTGAGGATTGAAGAATGAGGATTGAGGATTGAGGATTGAGGATTGAGGATTGAAGACTGAGTGCTGAGGTTTGAGTGATGAGAATTGATGTTTGTGGATAGAGATTTGAAGATTGCAGATTGAGTATTGAGTATTGAAGACTGTGAATTGATGATATTCTCTTGAGGATTGAGGATTGACAACTGATTGTTGAGGACTGAGGGCTGAAGGTTGAGGATTCAGGATTGAGGATTCAGGACTGTGGATTGAGGATTGAGGATTGAGAATTGAAGATTGAGGATTGAGTATTGGGGGTTGTGGATTGAGGACGAGGACTGAGGGTTGAGTACTGATGTTTGAGGTCTGAGGATTGAGGGTTGATGATTGAGAATTGAGGATTGAGGATTGAAGATTGAGGATTGGGTATTGAGGATTGAAGAATGAGGATTGAGTACTGAGTATTGAGGATTGAGGATTGAAGATTGAGTATTGAGCATTGAATATTGACGATTGAGGATTGAGGATTGAGGATTGAGGATTGAGGATTGAGGATTGAGGATTGAACATTGAGGATTGAGTGTTGAGGATAGAGGATTGAGGATTGAGGATTGAAGGTTGAATATTAATGACTGTATATTGAGGATTGAGGATTGAGGGTTGTGGATTGAGGACGAGGACTGAGGGTTGAGTATTGATGTTTGAAGTCTGAGGATTCAGGATTGAGGATTGAGAATTGAGGATTGAGGATTGAGGATTGAAGATTGAGAATTGGGTATTGAGGATTGAAGAATGAGGATTGAGGATTGTCGATTAAGGATTGAGGATGAGGTCTGAGGGTTGAGGATTGAGGTTTGAGGACTTAGGACTGAGGATAGAGAATTGAGAATTGAGGATTGAGGATTGAGGATTGAAGATTGAGGATTGGGTATTGAGGATTGAAGAATGAGGATTGAGGATTGAGGATTGAGGATTGAGGATTGAAGATTGAGTATTGAGCATTGAAGCCTGACGATTGAGGATTGAGGATTGAGGATTGAGGATTGAGGATGGAGGACTGAAGATAGAGTATTGAGGATTGAAGATTGAGGATCGAGGATTGAGGATTGAGGATTGAGGATAGAGGATTGAAGAATGAGGATTGAGGATTGAGGATTGAGGATTGAGGATTGAAGATTGATTATTGAGGATTGAAGATTGAGGATTGAGGATTGATGATTGAGGATTGAGGATTGAAGATAGAGTATTGAGGATTGAAGATTGAGGATTGAGGATTGAGGATTGAGGATTGAGGATTGAGGATTGAGGATTGCGGATAGAAGATTGAGGATTGGGTATTGCGGATTGAACATTGAGGATTGAGGATTGAGGATTGAGGATTGAGGGCTGAAGATTGAATATTGATGATTGAATATTGAGGATTGAGGATTGATGGTTGTGGATTCAGGACGAGGACTGAGGGTTGACTACTGCTGTTTGAGGTCTGAGGATTGAGGATTGAGGATTGAGAATTGAGGATTGAGGATTGAAGATTGAGAATTGGGTATTGAGGATTGAAGAATGAGGATTGAGGATTGAGGATTGAGGATTGAGGATTGAGGTTTGAGGATTGAGGATTGAAGATTCAGTACTGAGGATTGAAGATTAAGATTGAGGATTGATGATTGAGGATTGAGGATTGAAGATTGAGGATTTGGGACTGAGTATTGAGGGTTGAGTGATGAGAATTGATGCTTGTGGATGGAGGTCTGAAGATTGCAGGTTGAGTATTGAGTATTGAAAACTGTGAATTGAGGATATTCTATTGAGGATTGAGGATTGACAACTGATTGTTGAGGACTTAGGGCTGAAGACTGAGGATTCAGGGTTGAGGATTCAGGATAGAGGTTTGAGGACTGAGGATTGAGGATTGAGGATTGAGGATTGAGGATTGAGGATTGAGGATTGAAGACTGAGGATTGGGTATTGAGGATTGAACATTGAGGATTGGGTGTTGAGGATAGAGGATTGAGGATTGAGGATTGAAGGTTGAATATTAATGACTGTATATTGAGGATTGAGGATTGAGGGTTGTGGATTGAGGACGAGGACTGAGGGTTGAGTATTGATGTTTGAAGTCTGAGGATTCAGGATTGAAGATTGAGTATTGAGGATAGAAGATTGAGGATTGAGGATTGTCGATTAAGGATTGAGGATGAGGTCTGAGGGTTGAGGATTGAGGTTTGAGGATTGAGGATTGAGGATTGAGGATTGAGGATTGCGGATAGAAGATTGAGGATTGGGTATTGCGGATTGAACATTGAGGATTGAGGATTGAGGATTGAGGATTGAGGGCTGAAGATTGAATAATGATGATTGAATATTGAGGATTGAGGATTGATGGTTGTGGATTGAGGACGAGGACTGAGGGTTGGCTACTGCTGTTTGAGGTCTGAGGATTGAGGATTGAGGATTGAGAATTGAGGATTGAGGATTGAGGATTGAAGATTGAGAATTGGGTATTGAGGATTGAAGAATGAGGATTGAGGATTGAGGATTGAGGATTGAGGATTGAAGACTGAGTGCTGAGGTTTGAGTGATGAGAATTGATGTTTGTGGATAGAGATTTGAAGATTGCAGATTGAGTATTGAGTATTGAAGACTGTGAATTGATGATATTCTCTTGAGCATTGAGGATTGACAACTGATTGTTGAGGACTGAGGGCTGAAGGTTGAGGATTCAGGATTGAGGATTCAGGACTGTGGATTGAGGATTGAGGATTGAGAATTGAAGATTGAGGATTGAGTATTGGGGGTTGTGGATTGAGGACGAGGACTGAGGGTTGAGTACTGATGTTTGAGGTCTGAGGATTGAGGGTTGATGATTGAGAATTGAGGATTGAGGATTGAAGATAGAGGATTGGGTATTGAGGATTGAAGAATGAGGATTGAGTACTGAGTATTGAGGATTGAGGATTGAAGATTGAGTATTGATCATTGAATATTGACGATTGAGGATTGAGGATTGAGGATTGAGGATTGAGGATTGAGGATTGAGGATTGAAGATTGAGTATTGAGGATTGAAGATTGAGGATTGAGGATTGAGGTTTGAGGATTGAGGATTGAAGATTGAGTACTGAGGATTGAAGATTAAGATTGAGGATTGATGATTGAGGATTGAGGATTGAAGATTGAGGATTGGGGACTGAGTATTGAGGGTTGAGTGATGAGAACTGATGCTTGTGGATAGAGGTCTGAAGATTGCAGATTGAGTATTGAGTATTGAAAACTGTGAATAGAGGATATTCTATTGAGGATTGAGGATTGACAACTGATTGTTGAGGACTTAGGGCTGAAGACTGAGGATTCAGGGTTGAGGATTCAGGATTGAGGTTTGAGGACTGAGGATTGAGGATTGAGGATTGAGGATTGAGGATTGAGGATTGAAGACTGAGGATTGGGTATTGAGGATTGAACATTGAGGATTGAGTGTTGAGGATAGAGGATTGAGGATTGAGGATTGAAGGTTGAATATTAATGACTGTATATTGAGGATTGAGGATTGAGGGTTGTGGATTGAGGACGAGGACTGAGGGTTGAGTATTGATGTTTGAAGTCTGAGGATACAGGATTGAAGATTGACTATTGAGGATAGAAGATTGAGGATTGAGGATTGTCGATTAAGGATTGAGGATGAGGTCTGAGGGTTGAGGATTGAGGTTTGAGGACTTAGGACTGAGGATTGAGAATTGAGAATTGAGGATTGAGGATTGAGGATTGAAGATTGAGGATTGGGTATTGAGGATTGAAGAATGAGGATTGAGGATTGAGGATTGAGGATTGAGGATTGAAGATTGAGTATTGAGCATTGAAGCCTGACGATTGAGGATTGAGGATTGAGGATTGAGGATTGAGGATGGAGGACTGAAGATTGAGTATTGAGGATTGAAGATTGAGGATCGAGGATTGAGGATTGAGGATTGAGGATAGAGGATTGAAGAATGAGGATTGAGGATTGAGGATTGAGGATTGAGGATTGAGGATTGAGGATAGAGGATTGAAGAATGAGGATTGAGGATTGAGGATTGAGGATTGAGGATTGAGGATTGAGGATTGGTGATTGAGGATTGCGAATTGAAGATTCAGTATTAAGGATTGAAGATTCAAAATTGAGGATGAGGATTGAACATTGAGTACTGAGTGTTGAGGGTTGAGTGATGAGAATTTATGTTTCTGGATACAGATTTGAAGATTGCAGATTGAGTATTGGGTATTGAAAACTGTGAATTGAGGATATTCTATTGAGGATTGAGGATTGACAACTGAATGTTGAGGACTGAGGGCTGAAGATTGAGGATTCAGGATTGAGGATTCAGAATTGAGGTTTGAGGACTGAGGATTGAGGATTGAAGATTGAGTATTGAGGATTGAAGATTGAGGGTTGAGGATTGAGGATTGAGGATTGAGGATGAGGGCTGAGGGTTGAGGATTGAGGTTTGAGGACTAAGGACAGAGGATTGAGGATTGAGAATTGAGGATTGAGGATTGAGGATTGAGGATTGATAATTGGGTATTGAGGATCGAAGGATGAGGATTGAGGATTGAGGATTGAGGATTGAGGATAGAAGATTGAGTATTGAGGATTGAAGATTGTCGATTGAGGATTGAGGATTGAGGATTGAGGATTGAGGATTGAGGGTTGAGGATTGAAGATTGAGTATTGAGGATTCAGGATTGAAGATTGGGTATTGAGGATAGAAGATTGAGGATTGAGGATTGTCGATTAAGGATTGGGGATGAGGGCTGAGGGTTGAGGATTGAGGTTTGAGGACTGAGGACTGAGGATTGAGGATTGAGAATTGAGGATTGAGGATTGAGGATTGAGGATTGAGGATTGAGGATTGAGGATGGAGAATTGAAGATTGAGTATTGAGGATCGAAGATTGGGGATCGAGGACAGAGTATTGAGGATTGAGGATTGAGGATTGAGGATTGAATATTGAGTATTGAGGATTGAAGATCGACTATTGAGTGATGCGAATTGAGGATTGAGGGTTGGGGATTGAGGATTGAAGATTGAGTATTGAGGATTGAACGTTGAGGATTGTGGATTGAGGATTGAGGATTGAGGCTTGAATATTGTGGATTGGGGACTGAGTGTTGAGGGTTAAGTGATGAGAATTGATGTTTGTGGATAGAGATTTGAAGATTGCAGGTTGAGTATTGAGTATTGAAAACTGTGAAATCATGGTATTCTATTGAGGATTGAGGATGGACCACTGACTGTTGAGGACTGAGGGCTGAAGATTGAGGATTCAGGATTGAGGATTGAGGATTGAGGATTGAGGATTGAGGATTGAGGATTGAAGACTGAGGATCGGGTATTGATGATTGAACATTGAGCATTGAGGATTGAGGATTGAGGATTGAGGATTGAGGATTGAAGTTTGAATATTGATGAATGACGATTGAGGATTGAGGATTGAAGGTCGTGGATTGAGGACGAGGACTGAGGGTTGAGTATTGATACTTGAGGCCTGAGGATTGAGGATTGAGGATTGAGGATTGCGAATTGAGGATTGAGGATTTAAGATTAAGGATTGGGTATTGAGGATTGAAGATTGAGCATTGAGGATTGAGGACAGAGGATTGAGGATTGAGGATTGGAGATTGAGTATTGAGGATTGAAGATTGACGATTGAGGACTGAGGATTGAGGATTGAGGATAGAGGATTGAGGATTGAGGATTGAAGATTGAGTATTGAGGATTGAATATTGAGGATTGAGGATTGAGGATTCAGGATTGAGGATTGAAGATTGAGTACTGAAGATTGAAGATTGAGGATTGTGGATTGAGGATTGAGGATTGACGATTGAGGATTGAAGATTGAGTATTGAGGATTGAAGATTGAGGATTGAGGATTGAGGATTGAGGATTGAGGATTGAAGATTGAGTACTGAGGATTGAAGGTTAAGATTGAGGATTGAGGATTGAGGACTGAGGATTGAGGATTGAGGATTGAAGGTTCAGTATTGAGGATTGAAGATTGAGAATAGAGGATTGAGGATTGAACATTGAGGACTGAGTGTTGAGGGTTGAGTGATGAGAATTGATGTTTGTGGATAGAGATTTGAAGATTGCAGATTGAGTATTGAGTATTGAAAACTGTGAATTGAGTATATTCTATTGAGGATTGAGGATTGACAACTGATTGTTGAGGACTGAGGGCTGAAGATTGAGGGTTCCGGTTTGAGGATTCAGAATTGAAGTTTGAGGACTGAGCATTGAGGATTGAAGATTGAGTATTGAGGATTGAAGATTGAGAATTGAGGATTGAGGATTGAGGATTGAGGATGAGGGCTGAGGGTAGAGGATTGAGGTTTGAGGACCGAGGACTGAGGATTGAGGATTGAGAATTGAGGATTGAGGATTGAGGGTTGAAAACTGAGGATTGGGTATTGAGGATTGAAGAATGAGGATTGAGGATTGAGGATTGAGGATTGAGGTTTCAGAATTGAGATTTGAGGACTGAGGATTGAGGATTGAATATTGAGTATTGAGGATTGAAGATTAAGGATTGAGGATTGAGGATTGAGGATTGATAATGAGGGCTGAGGTTTGAGGATTGAGGTTTGATGACTGTGGACTGAGGATTGAGGGTTGAGAATTGAGGATTGAGGATTAAGGATTGAAGATTGAGGATTGGGTATTGAGGATTGAGGAATGAGGATTGAGGATTGAGGATTGAGGATTGAGGATTGAGGATTGAAGATTGAGGATTGGGTATTGAGGATTGAAGAATGAGGATTGAGGATTGAGGATTGAGGATTGAGGATTGAAGATTGACGATCGAGGATTGAGAATTGAGGATTGAGTATTGAGGATTGAGGATTGAAGATTGAGTATTGAGGATTGAAGGTTGAGGATTGTGGATTGAGGATTGAGGATTGAGGATTGAAAATTGAGGATTGGGGACTGAGTGTTGAGGGTTGAATGATGAGAATTGATGTTTGTGGATAGAGATTTGAAGATTGCAGATTGAGTATTGAGTATTGAAAACTGTGAATTGATGATATTCTATTGAGGATTGAGGATTGACAACTGATTGTTGAGGACTGAGGGCTGAAGCTTGAGGATTCTGGATTGAGGACTCAGGATTGAGGTTTGAGGAGAGAGGACTGAGGATTGAGGAATGAGGATTGAGAATTGAGGATTGAGGATTGAGGATTGAAGATTGAGGATTGGCTGTTGAGGATTGAACATTGAGGATTGAGGATTGAGGATTGAGGATTGAGGATTGAAGGTTGAATATTGATGAATGAAGATTGAGGATTGAGGATTGAGGGTTGTGGATTGAGAACGAGGACTGAGGGTCGAGTGTTGATGCCTGAGGTCTGAGGATTGAGGATTGAGGATTGCGAACTGAGGATTGAGGATTGAGGATTGAAGATTGAGGATTGGGTATTGAGGAATGAAGAATGAGGATTGAAGAATGAAGATTGGGGATTGAGTATTGAGGATTGAGGATTGAATATTGAGTATTGGGGATTGAATATTGAGGATTGAGGATTGAGGATTGAGGATTGAGGATTGAAGATTGAGTACTGAGGAATGAAGATTGAGGATTTAGGATTGAGGATTGAGGATTGAGTATTGAGGATTGACGATTGAAGATTGAGGATTGAGGATTGAGGGTTGAGGTTTGAGGGTTGAGGATTGAGGACGAGGACTGAGGGTTGAATATTTATGTTTGAGGTCTGAGGATTGAGGATTGAGGATTGAGAATTGAGGATTGAGGATTGAGGATTGAAGATTGAGGATTGGGTATTGAGGATTGAGGATTGAGGATTGAAGATTGAGGATAGGGTATTGAGGATTGTAGAATGATGATTGAGGATTGAGGATTGAGGATTGAGGATTGAATATTGAGTATTGAGGATTGAAGGTCGACTATTGAGGATTGCGAATTGAGGATTGAGTGTTGGGGATTGAGGATTGAAGATTGAGTATTGAGGATTGAAGGTTGAGGATTGTGGATTGAGGATTGAGGATTGAGGGTTGAGTATTGTGGATTGGGGACTGAGTGTTGAGGGTTAAGTGATGAGAATTGATGTTTGTGGATAGAGATTTGAAGATTGCAGGTTGAGTATTGAGTATTGAAAACTGTGAAATCATGGTATTCTGTTGAGGATTGAGGATGGACCACTGACTGTTGAGGACTGAGGGCTGAAGATTGAGGATTCAGGATTGAGGATTCAGGATTGAGGTTTGAGGACTGAGGATTGAGGATTGAGGATTGAGGATTGAGGATTGAAGATTGAGGATTGAACACTGAGGATCGGGTATTGATGATTGGACATTGAGGATTGAGGAATGAGGATTGAGGATTGAGGATTGAGGATTGAAGGTTGAATATTGATGAATGACGATTGAGGATTGAGGATTGAAGGTCGTGGATTGAGGACGAGGACTGAGGGTTGACTATTGATACTTGAGGCCTGATGATTGAGGATTGAGGATTGCGAATTGAGGATTGAGGATTTAAGATTGAGGATTGGGTATTGAGGATTGAAGATTGAGCATTGAGGATTGAGGACAGAGGATTGAGGATTGGAGATTGAGAATTGAGGATTGAAGATTGAGGATTGAGGATTGAGGGTTGTGGATTGAGAACGAGGTCTGATGGTTGAGTGTTGATGCCTGAGGTCTGAGGATTGAGGATTGAGGATTGCGAACTGAGGATTGAGGATTGAGGATTGAAGATTGAGGATTGGGTATTGAGGAATGAAGAATGAGGATTGAAGAATGAAGATTGGGGATTGAGTATTGAGGATTGAGGATTGAATATTGAGTATTGAGGATTGAATATTGAGGATTGAGAATTGAGGATTGAGGATTGAGGATGGAATATTGAGTATTGAGGAATGAAGATTGAGGATTGAGGATTGATGATTGAGGATTGAGTATTGAGGATTGACGATTGAAGATTGAGGATTGAGGATTGAGGGTTGAGGATTGAGGGTTGAGGATTGAGGACGAGGACTGAGGGTTGAATATTTGTGTTTGAGGTCTGAGGATTGAGGATTGAGGATTGAGAATTGAGGATAGAGGATTGAGGATTGAAGATTGAGGATTGGGTATTGAGGATTGAGGATTGAGGATTGAAGATTGAGGATAGGGTATTGAGGATTGAAGAATGATGATTGAGGATTGAGGATTGAGGATTGAGGATTGAATATTGAGTATTGAGGATTGAAGATCGACTATTGAGTGTTGCGAATTGAGGATTGAGGGTTGGGGATTGAGGATTGAAGATTGAGTATTGAGGATTGAATGTTGAGGATTGTGGATTGAGGATTGAGGATTGAGGCTTGAATATTGTGGATTGGGGACTGAGTGTTGAGGGTTAAGTGATGAGAATTGATGTTTGTGGATAGAGATTTGAAGATTGCAGGTTGAGTATTGAGTATTGAAAACTGTGAAATCATGGTATTCTATTGAGGATTGAGGATGGACCACTGACTGTTGAGGACTGAGGGCTGAAGATTGAGGATTCAGGATTGAGGATTGAGGATTGAGGATTGAGGATTGAGGATTGAGGATTGAAGACTGAGGATCGGGTATTGATGATTGAACATTGAGGATTGAGGATTGAGGATTGAGGATTGAGGATTGAGGATTGAAGTTTGAATATTGATGAATGACGATTGAGGATTGAGGATTGAAGGTCGTGGATTGAGGACGAGGACTGAGGGTTGAGTATTGATACTTGAGGCCTGAGGATTGAGGATTGAGGATTGAGGATTGCGAATTGAGGATTGAGGATTTAAGATTAAGGATTGGGTATTGAGGATTGAAGATTGAGCATTGAGGATTGAGGACAGAGGATTGAGGATTGGAGATTGAGTATTGAGGATTGAAGATTGACGATTGAGGACTGAGGATTGAGGATTGAGGATAGAGGATTGAGGATTGAGGATTGAAGATTGAGTATTGAGGATTGAATATTGAGGATTGAGGATTGAGGATTCAGGATTGAGGATTGAAGATTGAGTACTGAAGATTGAAGATTGAGGATTGAGGATTGAGGATTGAGGATTGACGATTGAGGATTGAAGATTGAGTATTGAGGATTGAAGATTGAGGATTGAGGATTGAGGATTGAGGATTGAGGATTGAAGATTGAGTACTGAGGATTGAAGGTTAAGATTGAGGATTGAGGATTGAGGACTGAGGATTGAGGATTGAGGATTGAAGGTTCAGTATTGAGGATTGAAGATTGAGAATTGAGGATTGAGGATTGAACATTGAGGACTGAGTGTTGAGGGTTGAGTGATGAGAATTGATGTTTGTGGATAGAGATTTGAAGATTGCAGATTGAGTATTGAGTATTGAAAACTGTGAATTGATGATATTCTATTGAGGATTGAGGATTGACAACTGATTGTTGAGGACTGAGTGTTGAAGCTTGAGGATTCTGGATTGAGGATTCAGGATTGAGGTTTGAGGAGAGAGGACTGAGGATTGAGGATTGAGGATTGAGAATTGAGCATTGAGGATTGAGCATTGAAGATTGAGGATTGGCTGTTGAGGATTGAACATTGAGGATTGAGGATTGAGGATTGAGGATTGAGGATTGAAGGTTGAATATTGATGAATGAAGATTGAGGATTGAGGATTGAGGGTTGTGGATTGAGAACGAGGACTGAGGGTTGAGTGTTGATGCCTGAGGTCTGAGGATTGAGGATTGAGGATTGCGAACTGAGGATTGAGGATTGAGGATTGAAGATTGAGGATTGGGTATTGAGGAATGAAGAATGAGGATTGAAGAATGAAGATTGGGGATTGAGTATTGAGGATTGAGGATTGAATATTGAGTATTGGGGATTGAATATTGAGGATTGAGGATTGAGGATTGAGGATTGAGGATTGAAGATTGAAGATTGAGGATTGAGGATTGAGGATTGAGGATAGAGGATTGAGGATTGAGGATTGAAGATTGAGTATTGAGGATTGAAGATTGAGAATTGAGGATTGAGGATTCAGAATTGAGGATTGAAGATTGAGTACTGAAGATTGAAGATTGAGGATTGAGGATTGAGGATTGAGGATTGACGATTGAGGATTGAAGATTGAGTATTGAGGATTGAAGATTGAGGATTGAGGATTGAGGATTGAGGATTGAGGATTGAAGATTGAGTACTGAGGATAGAAGATTAAGATTGAGGATTGAGGATTGAGGACTGAGGATTGAGGATTGAGGATTGAGGATGAGGGCTGAGGGTTGAGGATTGAGGTTTGAGGACCGAGGACTGAGGATTGAGGATTGAGAATTGAGGATTGAGGATTGAGGGTTGAATTCTGAGGATTGGGTATTGAGGATTGAAGAATGAGGATTGAGGATTGAGGATTGAGGATTGAGGATTGAAGATTGAGAGTTGAGGATTGAAGATTGACGATCGAGGATTGAGAATTGAGGATTGAGTATTGAGGATTGAGGATTGAAGATTGAGTATTGAGGATTGAAGGTTGAGGATTGTGGATTGAGAATTCAGGATTGAGGATTGAAAATTGAGGACTGGGGACTGAATGTTGAGGGTTGAATGATTAGAATTGATGTTTGTGGATAGAGATTTGAAGATTGCAGATTGAGTATTGAGTATTGAAAACTGTGAATTGATGATATTCTATTGAGGATTGAGGATTGACAACTGATTGTTGAGGACTGAGGGCTGAAGCTTGAGGATTCTGGATTGAGGATTAAGGATTGAGGTTTGAGGAGAGAGGACTGAGGATTGAGGATTGAGGATTGAGAACTGAGGATTGAGGATTGAGGATTGAAGATTGAGGATTGGCTGTTGAGGATTGAACATTGAGGATTGAGGATTGAGGATTGAGGATTGAGGATTGAAGGTTGAATATTGATGAATGAAGATTGAGGATTGAGGATTGAGGGTTGTGGATTGAGAACGAGGACTGAGGGTTGAGTGTTGATGCCTGAGGTCTGGGGATTGAGGATTGAGGATTGCGAACTGAGGATTGAGGATTGAAGATTGAAGATTGAGGATTGGGTATTGAGGATTGAAGAATGAGGATTGAAGAATGAGGATTGGGGATTGAGTATTGAGGATTGAGGATTGAATATTGAGTATTGAGGATTGAATATTGAGGATTGAGGATTGAGGATTGAGGATTGAGGATTGAGGATTGAAGATTGAGTATTGAGGATTGAAGATTGAGAATTGAGGATTGAGGATTGAAGATTGAGTACTGAGGATTGAAGATTAAGATTGAGGATTGATGATTGAGGATTGAGGATTGAAGATTGAGGATTGGGGACTGAGTATTGAGGGTTGAGTGATGAGAACTGATGCTTGTGGATAGAGGTCTGAAGATTGCAGATTGAGTATTGAGTATTGAAAACTGTGAATAGAGGATATTCTATTGAGGATTGAGGATTGACAACTGATTGTTGAGGACTTAGGGCTGAAGACTGAGGATTCAGGGTTGAGGATTCAGGATTGAGGTTTGAGGACTGAGGATTGAGGATTGAGGATTGAGGATTGAGGATTGAGGATTGAAGACTGAGGATTGGGTATTGAGGATTGAACATTGAGGATTGAGTGTTGAGGATAGAGGATTGAGGATTGAGGATTGAAGGTTGAATATTAATGACTGTATATTGAGGATTGAGGATTGAGGGTTGTGGATTGAGGACGAGGACTGAGGGTTGAGTATTGATGTTTGAAGTCTGAGGATACAGGATTGAAGATTGACTATTGAGGATAGAAGATTGAGGATTGAGGATTGTCGATTAAGGATTGAGGATGAGGTCTGAGGGTTGAGGATTGAGGTTTGAGGACTTAGGACTGAGGATTGAGAATTGAGAATTGAGGATTGAGGATTGAGGATTGAAGATTGAGGATTGGGTATTGAGGATTGAAGAATGAGGATTGAGGATTGAGGATTGAGGATTGAGGATTGAAGATTGAGTATTGAGCATTGAAGCCTGACGATTGAGGATTGAGGATTGAGGATTGAGGATTGAGGATGGAGGACTGAAGATTGAGTATTGAGGATTGAAGATTGAGGATCGAGGATTGAGGATTGAGGATTGAGGATAGAGGATTGAAGAATGAGGATTGAGGATTGAGGATTGAGGATTGAGGATTGAGGATTGAGGATAGAGGATTGAAGAATGAGGATTGAGGATTGAGGATTGAGGATTGAGGATTGAGGATTGAGGATTGGTGATTGAGGATTGCAAATTGAAGATTCAGTATTAAGGATTGAAGATTCAAAATTGAGGATGAGGATTGAACATTGAGTACTGAGTGTTGAGGGTTGAGTGATGAGAATTTATGTTTCTGGATACAGATTTGAAGATTGCAGATTGAGTATTGGGTATTGAAAACTGTGAATTGAGGATATTCTATTGAGGATTGAGGATTGACAACTGAATGTTGAGGACTGAGGGCTGAAGATTGAGGATTCAGGATTGAGGATTCAGAATTGAGGTTTGAGGACTGAGGATTGAGGATTGAAGATTGAGTATTGAGGATTGAAGATTGAGGGTTGAGGATTGAGGATTGAGGATTGAGGATGAGGGCTGAGGGTTGAGGATTGAGGTTTGAGGACTAAGGACAGAGGATTGAGGATTGAGAATTGAGGATTGAGGATTGAGGATTGAGGATTGATAATTGGGTATTGAGGATCGAAGGATGAGGATTGAGGATTGAGGATTGAGGATTGAGGATAGAAGATTGAGTATTGAGGATTGAAGATTGTCGATTGAGGATTGAGGATTGAGGATTGAGGATTGAGGATTGAGGGTTGAGGATTGAAGATTGAGTATTGAGGATTCAGGATTGAAGATTGGGTATTGAGGATAGAAGATTGAGGATTGAGGATTGTCGATTAAGGATTGGGGATGAGGGCTGAGGGTTGAGGATTGAGGTTTGAGGACTGAGGACTGAGGATTGAGGATTGAGAATTGAGGATTGAGGATTGAGGATTGAGGATTGAGGATTGAGGATTGAGGATGGAGAATTGAAGATTGAGTATTGAGGATCGAAGATTGGGGATCGAGGACAGAGTATTGAGGATTGAGGATTGAGGATTGAGGATTGAATATTGAGTATTGAGGATTGAAGATCGACTATTGAGTGATGCGAATTGAGGATTGAGGGTTGGGGATTGAGGATTGAAGATTGAGTATTGAGGATTGAACGTTGAGGATTGTGGATTGAGGATTGAGGATTGAGGCTTGAATATTGTGGATTGGGGACTGAGTGTTGAGGGTTAAGTGATGAGAATTGATGTTTGTGGATAGAGATTTGAAGATTGCAGGTTGAGTATTGAGTATTGAAAACTGTGAAATCATGGTATTCTATTGAGGATTGAGGATGGACCACTGACTGTTGAGGACTGAGGGCTGAAGATTGAGGATTCAGGATTGAGGATTGAGGATTGAGGATTGAGGATTGAGGATTGAGGATTGAAGACTGAGGATCGGGTATTGATGATTGAACATTGAGCATTGAGGATTGAGGATTGAGGATTGAGGATTGAGGATTGAAGTTTGAATATTGATGAATGACGATTGAGGATTGAGGATTGAAGGTCGTGGATTGAGGACGAGGACTGAGGGTTGAGTATTGATACTTGAGGCCTGAGGATTGAGGATTGAGGATTGAGGATTGCGAATTGAGGATTGAGGATTTAAGATTAAGGATTGGGTATTGAGGATTGAAGATTGAGCATTGAGGATTGAGGACAGAGGATTGAGGATTGAGGATTGGAGATTGAGTATTGAGGATTGAAGATTGACGATTGAGGACTGAGGATTGAGGATTGAGGATAGAGGATTGAGGATTGAGGATTGAAGATTGAGTATTGAGGATTGAATATTGAGGATTGAGGATTGAGGATTCAGGATTGAGGATTGAAGATTGAGTACTGAAGATTGAAGATTGAGGATTGTGGATTGAGGATTGAGGATTGACGATTGAGGATTGAAGATTGAGTATTGAGGATTGAAGATTGAGGATTGAGGATTGAGGATTGAGGATTGAGGATTGAAGATTGAGTACTGAGGATTGAAGGTTAAGATTGAGGATTGAGGATTGAGGACTGAGGACTGAGGATTGAGGATTGAGAATTGAGGATTGAGGATTGAGGGTTGAAAACTGAGGATTGGGTATTGAGGATTGAAGAATGAGGATTGAGGATTGAGGATTGAGGATTGAGGTTTCAGAATTGAGATTTGAGGACTGAGGATTGAGGATTGAATATTGAGTATTGAGGATTGAAGATTAAGGATTGAGGATTGAGGATTGAGGATTGATAATGAGGGCTGAGGTTTGAGGATTGAGGTTTGATGACTGTGGACTGAGGATTGAGGGTTGAGAATTGAGGATTGAGGATTAAGGATTGAAGATTGAGGATTGGGTATTGAGGATTGAGGAATGAGGATTGAGGATTGAGGATTGAGGATTGAGGATTGAGGATTGAAGATTGAGGATTGGGTATTGAGGATTGAAGAATGAGGATTGAGGATTGAGGATTGAGGATTGAGGATTGAAGATTGACGATCGAGGATTGAGAATTGAGGATTGAGTATTGAGGATTGAGGATTGAAGATTGAGTATTGAGGATTGAAGGTTGAGGATTGTGGATTGAGGATTGAGGATTGAGGATTGAAAATTGAGGATTGGGGACTGAGTGTTGAGGGTTGAATGATGAGAATTGATGTTTGTGGATAGAGATTTGAAGATTGCAGATTGAGTATTGAGTATTGAAAACTGTGAATTGATGATATTCTATTGAGGATTGAGGATTGACAACTGATTGTTGAGGACTGAGGGCTGAAGCTTGAGGATTCTGGATTGAGGACTCAGGATTGAGGTTTGAGGAGAGAGGACTGAGGATTGAGGAATGAGGATTGAGAATTGAGGATTGAGGATTGAGGATTGAAGATTGAGGATTGGCTGTTGAGGATTGAACATTGAGGATTGAGGATTGAGGATTGAGGATTGAGGATTGAAGGTTGAATATTGATGAATGAAGATTGAGGATTGAGGATTGAGGGTTGTGGATTGAGAACGAGGACTGAGGGTCGAGTGTTGATGCCTGAGGTCTGAGGATTGAGGATTGAGGATTGCGAACTGAGGATTGAGGATTGAGGATTGAAGATTGAGGATTGGGTATTGAGGAATGAAGAATGAGGATTGAAGAATGAAGATTGGGGATTGAGTATTGAGGATTGAGGATTGAATATTGAGTATTGGGGATTGAATATTGAGGATTGAGGATTGAGGATTGAGGATTGAGGATTGAAGATTGAGTACTGAGGAATGAAGATTGAGGATTGAGGATTGAGGATTGAGGATTGAGTATTGAGGATTGACGATTGAAGATTGAGGATTGAGGATTGAGGGTTGAGGTTTGAGGGTTGAGGATTGAGGACGAGGACTGAGGGTTGAATATTTATGTTTGAGGTCTGAGGATTGAGGATTGAGGATTGAGAATTGAGGATTGAGGATTGAGGATTGAAGATTGAGGATTGGGTATTGAGGATTGAGGATTGAGGATTGAAGATTGAGGATAGGGTATTGAGGATTGTAGAATGATGATTGAGGATTGAGGATTGAGGATTGAGGATTGAATATTGAGTATTGAGGATTGAAGGTCGACTATTGAGGATTGCGAATTGAGGATTGAGTGTTGGGGATTGAGGATTGAAGATTGAGTATTGAGGATTGAAGGTTGAGGATTGTGGATTGAGGATTGAGGATTGAGGGTTGAGTATTGTGGATTGGGGACTGAGTGTTGAGGGTTAAGTGATGAGAATTGATGTTTGTGGATAGAGATTTGAAGATTGCAGGTTGAGTATTGAGTATTGAAAACTGTGAAATCATGGTATTCTGTTGAGGATTGAGGATGGACCACTGACTGTTGAGGACTGAGGGCTGAAGATTGAGGATTCAGGATTGAGGATTCAGGATTGAGGTTTGAGGACTGAGGATTGAGGATTGAGGATTGAGGATTGAGGATTGAAGATTGAGGATTGAACACTGAGGATCGGGTATTGATGATTGGACATTGAGGATTGAGGAATGAGGATTGAGGATTGAGGATTGAGGATTGAAGGTTGAATATTGATGAATGACGATTGAGGATTGAGGATTGAAGGTCGTGGATTGAGGACGAGGACTGAGGGTTGACTATTGATACTTGAGGCCTGATGATTGAGGATTGAGGATTGCGAATTGAGGATTGAGGATTTAAGATTGAGGATTGGGTATTGAGGATTGAAGATTGAGCATTGAGGATTGAGGACAGAGGATTGAGGATTGGAGATTGAGAATTGAGGATTGAAGATTGAGGATTGAGGATTGAGGGTTGTGGATTGAGAACGAGGTCTGATGGTTGAGTGTTGATGCCTGAGGTCTGAGGATTGAGGATTGAGGATTGCGAACTGAGGATTGAGGATTGAGGATTGAAGATTGAGGATTGGGTATTGAGGAATGAAGAATGAGGATTGAAGAATGAAGATTGGGGATTGAGTATTGAGGATTGAGGATTGAATATTGAGTATTGAGGATTGAATATTGAGGATTGAGAATTGAGGATTGAGGATTGAGGATGGAATATTGAGTATTGAGGAATGAAGATTGAGGATTGAGGATTGATGATTGAGGATTGAGTATTGAGGATTGACGATTGAAGATTGAGGATTGAGGATTGAGGGTTGAGGATTGAGGGTTGAGGATTGAGGACGAGGACTGAGGGTTGAATATTTGTGTTTGAGGTCTGAGGATTGAGGATTGAGGATTGAGAATTGAGGATAGAGGATTGAGGATTGAAGATTGAGGATTGGGTATTGAGGATTGAGGATTGAGGATTGAAGATTGAGGATAGGGTATTGAGGATTGAAGAATGATGATTGAGGATTGAGGATTGAGGATTGAGGATTGAATATTGAGTATTGAGGATTGAAGATCGACTATTGAGTGTTGCGAATTGAGGATTGAGGGTTGGGGATTGAGGATTGAAGATTGAGTATTGAGGATTGAATGTTGAGGATTGTGGATTGAGGATTGAGGATTGAGGCTTGAATATTGTGGATTGGGGACTGAGTGTTGAGGGTTAAGTGATGAGAATTGATGTTTGTGGATAGAGATTTGAAGATTGCAGGTTGAGTATTGAGTATTGAAAACTGTGAAATCATGGTATTCTATTGAGGATTGAGGATGGACCACTGACTGTTGAGGACTGAGGGCTGAAGATTGAGGATTCAGGATTGAGGATTGAGGATTGAGGATTGAGGATTGAGGATTGAGGATTGAAGACTGAGGATCGGGTATTGATGATTGAACATTGAGGATTGAGGATTGAGGATTGAGGATTGAGGATTGAGGATTGAAGTTTGAAT
The DNA here is from genome assembly GCF_051401765.1 of Calliopsis andreniformis. Taxonomy (NCBI): domain Eukaryota; kingdom Metazoa; phylum Arthropoda; class Insecta; order Hymenoptera; family Andrenidae; genus Calliopsis; species Calliopsis andreniformis. The sequence goes on along the minus strand of NW_027480463.1, from coordinate 3,470,283 downwards.
ATTGATGAATGACGATTGAGGATTGAGGATTGAAGGTCGTGGATTGAGGACGAGGACTGAGGGTTGAGTATTGATACTTGAGGCCTGAGGATTGAGGATTGAGGATTGAGGATTGCGAATTGAGGATTGAGGATTTAAGATTAAGGATTGGGTATTGAGGATTGAAGATTGAGCATTGAGGATTGAGGACAGAGGATTGAGGATTGGAGATTGAGTATTGAGGATTGAAGATTGACGATTGAGGACTGAGGATTGAGGATTGAGGATAGAGGATTGAGGATTGAGGATTGAAGATTGAGTATTGAGGATTGAATATTGAGGATTGAGGATTGAGGATTCAGGATTGAGGATTGAAGATTGAGTACTGAAGATTGAAGATTGAGGATTGAGGATTGAGGATTGAGGATTGACGATTGAGGATTGAAGATTGAGTATTGAGGATTGAAGATTGAGGATTGAGGATTGAGGATTGAGGATTGAGGATTGAAGATTGAGTACTGAGGATTGAAGGTTAAGATTGAGGATTGAGGATTGAGGACTGAGGATTGAGGATTGAGGATTGAAGGTTCAGTATTGAGGATTGAAGATTGAGAATTGAGGATTGAGGATTGAACATTGAGGACTGAGTGTTGAGGGTTGAGTGATGAGAATTGATGTTTGTGGATAGAGATTTGAAGATTGCAGATTGAGTATTGAGTATTGAAAACTGTGAATTGATGATATTCTATTGAGGATTGAGGATTGACAACTGATTGTTGAGGACTGAGTGTTGAAGCTTGAGGATTCTGGATTGAGGATTCAGGATTGAGGTTTGAGGAGAGAGGACTGAGGATTGAGGATTGAGGATTGAGAATTGAGCATTGAGGATTGAGCATTGAAGATTGAGGATTGGCTGTTGAGGATTGAACATTGAGGATTGAGGATTGAGGATTGAGGATTGAGGATTGAAGGTTGAATATTGATGAATGAAGATTGAGGATTGAGGATTGAGGGTTGTGGATTGAGAACGAGGACTGAGGGTTGAGTGTTGATGCCTGAGGTCTGAGGATTGAGGATTGAGGATTGCGAACTGAGGATTGAGGATTGAGGATTGAAGATTGAGGATTGGGTATTGAGGAATGAAGAATGAGGATTGAAGAATGAAGATTGGGGATTGAGTATTGAGGATTGAGGATTGAATATTGAGTATTGGGGATTGAATATTGAGGATTGAGGATTGAGGATTGAGGATTGAGGATTGAAGATTGAAGATTGAGGATTGAGGATTGAGGATTGAGGATAGAGGATTGAGGATTGAGGATTGAAGATTGAGTATTGAGGATTGAAGATTGAGAATTGAGGATTGAGGATTCAGAATTGAGGATTGAAGATTGAGTACTGAAGATTGAAGATTGAGGATTGAGGATTGAGGATTGAGGATTGACGATTGAGGATTGAAGATTGAGTATTGAGGATTGAAGATTGAGGATTGAGGATTGAGGATTGAGGATTGAGGATTGAAGATTGAGTACTGAGGATAGAAGATTAAGATTGAGGATTGAGGATTGAGGACTGAGGATTGAGGATTGAGGATTGAGGATGAGGGCTGAGGGTTGAGGATTGAGGTTTGAGGACCGAGGACTGAGGATTGAGGATTGAGAATTGAGGATTGAGGATTGAGGGTTGAATTCTGAGGATTGGGTATTGAGGATTGAAGAATGAGGATTGAGGATTGAGGATTGAGGATTGAGGATTGAAGATTGAGAGTTGAGGATTGAAGATTGACGATCGAGGATTGAGAATTGAGGATTGAGTATTGAGGATTGAGGATTGAAGATTGAGTATTGAGGATTGAAGGTTGAGGATTGTGGATTGAGAATTCAGGATTGAGGATTGAAAATTGAGGACTGGGGACTGAATGTTGAGGGTTGAATGATTAGAATTGATGTTTGTGGATAGAGATTTGAAGATTGCAGATTGAGTATTGAGTATTGAAAACTGTGAATTGATGATATTCTATTGAGGATTGAGGATTGACAACTGATTGTTGAGGACTGAGGGCTGAAGCTTGAGGATTCTGGATTGAGGATTAAGGATTGAGGTTTGAGGAGAGAGGACTGAGGATTGAGGATTGAGGATTGAGAACTGAGGATTGAGGATTGAGGATTGAAGATTGAGGATTGGCTGTTGAGGATTGAACATTGAGGATTGAGGATTGAGGATTGAGGATTGAGGATTGAAGGTTGAATATTGATGAATGAAGATTGAGGATTGAGGATTGAGGGTTGTGGATTGAGAACGAGGACTGAGGGTTGAGTGTTGATGCCTGAGGTCTGGGGATTGAGGATTGAGGATTGCGAACTGAGGATTGAGGATTGAAGATTGAAGATTGAGGATTGGGTATTGAGGATTGAAGAATGAGGATTGAAGAATGAGGATTGGGGATTGAGTATTGAGGATTGAGGATTGAATATTGAGTATTGAGGATTGAATATTGAGGATTGAGGATTGAGGATTGAGGATTGAGGATTGAGGATTGAAGATTGAGTATTGAGGATTGAAGATTGAGAATTGAGGATTGAGGATTGAGGATTGAGGATTGAGGATTGAGGATTGAAGATTGAGGATTGAGGATTGAGGATTGAGGATTGAGGGTTGTGGATTGAGGACGAGGACTGAGGGTTGAATATTTATGATTGAGGTCTGAGGATTGAGGATTGAGGATTGAGAATTGAGGATTGAGGATTGAGGATTGAAGATTGAGGATTGGGAATTGAGGATTGAGGATTGAGGATTGAAGATTGAAGATAGGGTATTGAGGATTGAAGAATGATGATTGAGGATTGAGGATTGAGCATTGAGGATTGAATATTGAGTATTGAGGATTGAAGATCGACTATTGAGGATTGCGAATTGAGGATTGAGGGTTGGGGATTGAGGATTGAAGATTGAGTATTGACGATTGAAGGTTGAGGATTGAGAATTGAGGATTGAGGATTGAGGATTGAAGATTGAGGATTGGGTATTGAGGATTGAGGATTGAGGATTGAAGATTGAGGATAGGGTATTGAGGATTGTAGAATGATGATTGAGGATTGAGGATTGAGGATTGAGGATTGAATATTGAGTATTGAGGATTGAAGGTCGACTATTGAGGATTGCGAATTGAGGATTGAGTGTTGGGGATTGAGGATTGAAGATTGAGTATTGAGGATTGAAGGTTGAGGATTGTGGATTGAGGATTGAGGATTGAGGGTTGAGTATTGTGGATTGGGGACTGAGTGTTGAGGGTTAAGTGATGAGAATTGATGTTTGTGGATAGAGATTTGAAGATTGCAGGTTGAGTATTGAGTATTGAAAACTGTGAAATCATGGTATTCTGTTGAGGATTGAGGATGGACCACTGACTGTTGAGGACTGAGGGCTGAAGATTGAGGATTCAGGATTGAGGATTCAGGATTGAGGTTTGAGGACTGAGGATTGAGGATTGAGGATTGAGGATTGAGGATTGAAGATTGAGGATTGAACACTGAGGATCGGGTATTGATGATTGGACATTGAGGATTGAGGAATGAGGATTGAGGATTGAGGATTGAGGATTGAAGGTTGAATATTGATGAATGACGATTGAGGATTGAGGATTGAAGGTCGTGGATTGAGGACGAGGACTGAGGGTTGACTATTGATACTTGAGGCCTGATGATTGAGGATTGAGGATTGCGAATTGAGGATTGAGGATTTAAGATTGAGGATTGGGTATTGAGGATTGAAGATTGAGCATTGAGGATTGAGGACAGAGGATTGAGGATTGGAGATTGAGAATTGAGGATTGAAGATTGAGGATTGAGGATTGAGGGTTGTGGATTGAGAACGAGGTCTGATGGTTGAGTGTTGATGCCTGAGGTCTGAGGATTGAGGATTGAGGATTGCGAACTGAGGATTGAGGATTGAGGATTGAAGATTGAGGATTGGGTATTGAGGAATGAAGAATGAGGATTGAAGAATGAAGATTGGGGATTGAGTATTGAGGATTGAGGATTGAATATTGAGTATTGAGGATTGAATATTGAGGATTGAGAATTGAGGATTGAGGATTGAGGATGGAATATTGAGTATTGAGGAATGAAGATTGAGGATTGAGGATTGATGATTGAGGATTGAGTATTGAGGATTGACGATTGAAGATTGAGGATTGAGGATTGAGGGTTGAGGATTGAGGGTTGAGGATTGAGGACGAGGACTGAGGGTTGAATATTTGTGTTTGAGGTCTGAGGATTGAGGATTGAGGATTGAGAATTGAGGATAGACGATTGAGGATTGAAGATTGAGGATTGGGTATTGAGGATTGAGGATTGAGGATTGAAGATTGAGGATAGGGTATTGAGGATTGAAGAATGATGATTGAGGATTGAGGATTGAGGATTGAGGATTGAATATTGAGTATTGAGGATTGAAGATCGACTATTGAGTGTTGCGAATTGAGGATTGAGGGTTGGGGATTGAGGATTGAAGATTGAGTATTGAGGATTGAATGTTGAGGATTGTGGATTGAGGATTGAGGATTGAGGCTTGAATATTGTGGATTGGGGACTGAGTGTTGAGGGTTAAGTGATGAGAATTGATGTTTGTGGATAGAGATTTGAAGATTGCAGGTTGAGTATTGAGTATTGAAAACTGTGAAATCATGGTATTCTATTGAGGATTGAGGATGGACCACTGACTGTTGAGGACTGAGGGCTGAAGATTGAGGATTCAGGATTGAGGATTGAGGATTGAGGATTGAGGATTGAGGATTGAGGATTGAAGACTGAGGATCGGGTATTGATGATTGAACATTGAGGATTGAGGATTGAGGATTGAGGATTGAGGATTGAGGATTGAAGTTTGAATATTGATGAATGACGATTGAGGATTGAGGATTGAAGGTCGTGGATTGAGGACGAGGACTGAGGGTTGAGTATTGATACTTGAGGCCTGAGGATTGAGGATTGAGGATTGAGGATTGCGAATTGAGGATTGAGGATTTAAGATTAAGGATTGGGTATTGAGGATTGAAGATTGAGCATTGAGGATTGAGGACAGAGGATTGAGGATTGGAGATTGAGTATTGAGGATTGAAGATTGACGATTGAGGACTGAGGATTGAGGATTGAGGATAGAGGATTGAGGATTGAGGATTGAAGATTGAGTATTGAGGATTGAATATTGAGGATTGAGGATTGAGGATTCAGGATTGAGGATTGAAGATTGAGTACTGAAGATTGAAGATTGAGGATTGAGGATTGAGGATTGAGGATTGACGATTGAGGATTGAAGATTGAGTATTGAGGATTGAAGATTGAGGATTGAGGATTGAGGATTGAGGATTGAGGATTGAAGATTGAGTACTGAGGATTGAAGGTTAAGATTGAGGATTGAGGATTGAGGACTGAGGATTGAGGATTGAGGATTGAAGGTTCAGTATTGAGGATTGAAGATTGAGAATTGAGGATTGAGGATTGAACATTGAGGACTGAGTGTTGAGGGTTGAGTGATGAGAATTGATGTTTGTGGATAGAGATTTGAAGATTGCAGATTGAGTATTGAGTATTGAAAACTGTGAATTGATGATATTCTATTGAGGATTGAGGATTGACAACTGATTGTTGAGGACTGAGTGTTGAAGCTTGAGGATTCTGGATTGAGGATTCAGGATTGAGGTTTGAGGAGAGAGGACTGAGGATTGAGGATTGAGGATTGAGAATTGAGCATTGAGGATTGAGCATTGAAGATTGAGGATTGGCTGTTGAGGATTGAACATTGAGGATTGAGGATTGAGGATTGAGGATTGAGGATTGAAGGTTGAATATTGATGAATGAAGATTGAGGATTGAGGATTGAGGGTTGTGGATTGAGAACGAGGACTGAGGGTTGAGTGTTGATGCCTGAGGTCTGAGGATTGAGGATTGAGGATTGCGAACTGAGGATTGAGGATTGAGGATTGAAGATTGAGGATTGGGTATTGAGGAATGAAGAATGAGGATTGAAGAATGAAGATTGGGGATTGAGTATTGAGGATTGAGGATTGAATATTGAGTATTGGGGATTGAATATTGAGGATTGAGGATTGAGGATTGAGGATTGAGGATTGAAGATTGAGTATTGAGGAATGAAGATTGAGGATTGAGGATTGAGGATTGAGGATTGAGTATTGAGGATTGACGATTGAAGATTGAGGATTGAGGATTGAGGGTTGAGGTTTGAGGGTTGAGGACTGAGGACGAGGACTGAGGGTTGAATATTTATGTTTGAGGTCTGAGGATTGAGGATTGAGGATTGAGAATTGAGGATTGAGGATTGAGGATTGAAGATTGAGGATTGGGTATTGAGGATTGAGGATTGAGGATTGAAGATTGAGGATAGGGTATTGAGGATTGTAGAATGATGATTGAGGATTGAGGATTGAGGATTGAGGATTGAATGTTGAGTATTGAGGATTGAAGGTCGACTATTGAGGATTGCGAATTGAGGATTGAGTGTTGGGGATTGAGGATTGAAGATTGAGTATTGAGGATTGAAGGTTGAGGATTGTGGATTGAGGATTGAGGATTGAGGGTTGAGTATTGTGGATTGGGGACTGAGTGTTGAGGGTTAAGTGATGAGAATTGATGTTTGTGGATAGAGATTTGAAGATTGCAGGTTGAGTATTGAGTATTGAAAACTGTGAAATCATGGTATTCTGTTGAGGATTGAGGATGGACCACTGACTGTTGAGGACTGAGGGCTGAAGATTGAGGATTCAGGATTGAGGATTCAGGATTGAGGTTTGAGGACTGAGGATTGAGGATTGAGGATTGAGGATTGAGGATTGAAGATTGAGGATTGAACACTGAGGATCGGGTATTGATGATTGAACATTGAGGATTGAGGAATGAGGATTGAGGATTGAGGGTTGAGGATTGAAGGTTGAATATTGATGAATGACGATTGAGGATTGAGGATTGAAGGTCGTGGATTGAGGACGAGGACTGAGGGTTGACTATTGATACTTGAGGCCTGATGATTGAGGATTGAGGATTGCGAATTGAGGATTGAGGATTTAAGATTGAGGATTGGGTATTGAGGATTGAAGATTGAGCATTGAGGATTGAGGACAGAGGATTGAGGATTGGAGATTGAGAATTGAGGATTGAAGATTGAAGATTGAGGATTGAGGATTGAGGATTGAGGATAGAGGATTGAGGATTGAGGATTGAAGATTGAGTATTGAGGATTGAAGATTGAGAATTGAGGATTGAGGATTCAGAATTGAGGATTGAAGATTGAGTACTGAAGATTGAAGATTGAGGATTGAGGATTGAGGATTGAGGATTGACGATTGAGGATTGAAGATTGAGTATTGAGGATTGAAGATTGAGGATTGAGGATTGAGGATTGAGGATTGAGGATTGAAGATTGAGTACTGAGGATAGAAGATTAAGATTGAGGATTGAGGATTGAGGACTGAGGATTGAGGATTGAGGATTGAGGATGAGGGCTGAGGGTTGAGGATTGAGGTTTGAGGACCGAGGACTGAGGATTGAGGATTGAGAATTGAGGATTGAGGATTGAGGGTTGAATTCTGAGGATTGGGTATTGAGGATTGAAGAATGAGGATTGAGGATTGAGGATTGAGGATTGAGGATTGAAGATTGAGAGTTGAGGATTGAAGATTGACGATCGAGGATTGAGAATTGAGGATTGAGTATTGAGGATTGAGGATTGAAGATTGAGTATTGAGGATTGAAGGTTGAGGATTGTGGATTGAGAATTCAGGATTGAGGATTGAAAATTGAGGACTGGGGACTGAATGTTGAGGGTTGAATGATTAGAATTGATGTTTGTGGATAGAGATTTGAAGATTGCAGATTGAGTATTGAGTATTGAAAACTGTGAATTGATGATATTCTATTGAGGATTGAGGATTGACAACTGATTGTTGAGGACTGAGGGCTGAAGCTTGAGGATTCTGGATTGAGGATTCAGGATTGAGGTTTGAGGAGAGAGGACTGAGGATTGAGGATTGAGAATGAGAACTGAGGATTGAGGATTGAGGATTGAAGATTGAGGATTGGCTGTTGAGGATTGAACATTGAGGATTGAGGATTGAGGATTGAGGATTGAGGATTGAAGGTTGAATATTGATGAATGAAGATTGAGGATTGAGGATTGAGGGTTGTGGATTGAGAACGAGGACTGAGGGTTGAGTGTTGATGCCTGAGGTCTGGGGATTGAGGATTGAGGATTGCGAACCGAGGATTGAGGATTGAAGATTGAAGATTGAGGATTGGGTATTGAGGATTGAAGAATGAGGATTGAAGAATGAGGATTGGGGATTGAGTATTGAGGATTGAGGATTGAATATTGAGTATTGAGGATTGAATATTGAGGATTGAGGATTGAGGATTGAGGATTGAGGATTGAGGATTGAAGATTGAGTATTGAGGATTGAAGATTGAGAATTGAGGATTGAGGATTGAGGATTGAGGATTGAGGATTGAGGATTGAAGATTGAGGATTGAGGATTGAGGATTGAGGATTGAGGGTTGTGGATTGAGGACGAGGACTGAGGGTTGAATATTTATGATTGAGGTCTGAGGATTGAGGATTGAGGATTGAGAATTGAGGATTGAGGATTGAGGATTGAAGATTGAGGATTGGGAATTGAGGATTGAGGATTGAGGATTGAAGATTGAGGATAGGGTATTGAGGATTGAAGAATGATGATTGAGGATTGAGGATTGAGCATTGAGGATTGAATATTGAGTATTGAGGATTGAAGATCGACTATTGAGGATTGCGAATTGAGGATTGAGGGTTGGGGATTGAGGATTGAAGATTGAGTATTGACGATTGAAGGTTGAGGATTGTGGATTGAGGATTGAGGATTGAGGCTTGAATATTGAGGATTGGGGACTGAGTGTTGAGGGTTGAGTGATGAGGATTGATGTTTGTGGATAGAGATTTGAAGATTGCAGGTTGAGTATTGAGTATTGAAAGCTGTGAAATCATGATATTCTATTGAGGATTGAGGATGGAAAACTGATTGTTGAGGACTGAGGGCTGAAGATTGGGGATTCAGGATTGAGGATTCAGGATTGAGGTTTGAGGACTGAGGATTGAGGATTGAGGATTGATGATTGAGGATTGAGGATTGAGGATTGAAGACCGTGGATTGGGTATTGAGGTTTGAACATTGAGGGTTGAGGATTGAGGATTGAGGAGTGAAGATTGAGGATTGAGGATTCAGGATTGAGGATCGAGGATTGAGGATTGAAGATTGAATATTGATGATTAAAGATTGAGGGTTGAGGATCGAGGATTGTGGATTGAGGACGAGGACTGAGTGTTGAATATTGATGTCTGAGGTCTGAGGATTGAGGATTGAGAATTGAGAATTGAGGATTGAGGATTGAAGATTGAGGATTGGGTATTGAGGATTGACGAATGAGGATTGAGGATTGCGGATTGAGGATTGAAGATTGAGTATTGAGGATCGAAGATTGAGGATTGAGGATTGAGGATTGAGGATTGGGGATTGAGGATTGCGAATTGAAGATTCAGTATTGAGGATTGAAGATTCAGAATTGAGGATGAGGATTGAACATTGAGTACTGAGTGTTGAGGGTAGAGTGATGAGAATTTATGTTTCTGGATAGAGATTTGAAGATTGCAGATTGAGTATTGAGTATTGAAAACTGTGAATTGAGGATATTCTATTGAGGATTGAGGATTGACAACCGAATGTTGAGGACTGAGGGCTGAAGATCGAGGATTCAGGATTGAGGATTCAGAATTGAGGTTTGAGGACTTAGGATTGAGGATTGAAGATTGAGTATTGAGGATTGAAGATTGAGGATTGAGTATTGAGGATTGAGGATTGAGGATGAAGGCTGAGGGTTGAGGATTGAGGTTTGAGGACTAAGGACAGAGGATTGAGGATTGATAATAGAGGATTGGGGATTGAGGATTGAAGATCGAGGATTGGGTATTGAGGATCGAAGAATGAGGATTGAGGATTGAAGATTGAGTACTGAGGATTGAAGATTAAGACTGAGGGTTGAGGATTGAGGACTGAGGATTGAGGATTGAAGATTGAAGGTTCAGTATTGAGGATAGAAGATTGAGAATTGAGGATTGAGGGTTGAACATTGAGGACTGAGTGTTGAGGGTTGAGTGATGAGGATTGATGTTTGTGGATAGAGATTTGAAGATTGCAGATTGAGTATTGAGTACTGAAAACTGTGAATTGAGTATATTCTATTGAGGATTGAGGATTGACAACCGATTGTTGAGGACTGAGGGCTGAAGATTGAGGGCTCCGGATTGAGGATTCAGAATTGAAATTTGAGCACTGAGCATTGAGGATTGAAGATTGAGTATTGAGGATTGAAGATTGAGAATTGAGGATTGAGGATTGAGGATTGAGGGTGAGGGCTGAGGGTTGAGGGTTGAGGTTTGAGGACTGAGGACTGAGGATTGAGGATTGAGAATTGAGGATTGAGGATCGAGGGTTGAAGATTGAGGATTGGGTATTGAGGATTGAAGAATGAGGATTGAGGATTGAGGATTGAGGATTGAGGATTGAAGATTGAGTATTGCGGATTGAAGATTGATGATCGAGGATTGAGAATTGAGGATTGAGTATTGAGGATTGAGGAGTGAAGATTGAGTATTGAGGAATGAAAGTTGAGGATTGTGGATTGAGGATTGAGGATTGAGGATTGAATAGTGAGGATTGGGGACTGAGTGTTGAGGGCTGAATGATGAGAATTGATGTTTGTGGATAGAGATTTGAAGATTGCAGATTGAGTATTGAGTATTGAAAACTGTGAATTGATGATATTCTATTGAGGATTGAGGATTGACAACTGATTGTTGAGGACTGAGGGCTGAAGCTTGAGGATTCAGGATTGAGGATTCAGGATTGAGGTTTGAGGAGAGAGGACTGAGGATAGAGGATTCAGGAATGAGAATTGAGGATTGAGGATTGAGGAGTGAAGATTGAGGATTGGCTGTTGAGGATTGAACATTGAGGATTGAGGATTGAGTATTGAGGATTGAGGATTGAAGGTTGAATATTGATGAATGAAGATTGAGGATTGAGGATTGAGGGTTGTGGATTGAGAACGAGGACTGAGGGTTGAGTGTTGATGCCTGAGGTCTGAGGATTGAGGATTGAGGATTGCGAACTGAGGATTGAGGATTGAGGATTGAAGATTGAGGATTGGGTATTGAGGATTGAAGAATGAGGATTGGAGAATGAGGATTGGGGATTGAGTATTGAGGATTGAGGATTGAACATTGAGTATTGAGGATTGAATATTGAGGATTGAGGATTGAGGATTGAGGATTGAGGATTGAGGATTGTGCATTGAGGATTGAAGATTGAGGATTGAGGATTGAGGATTGAGGATAGAGGGTTGAGGATTGAAGATTGAGGATTGAGGATTGAGGATTGATGATTGAGGGTTGTGGATTGAGGACGAGGAGTGAGGGTTGAACATTTATGTTTGAGGTCTGAGGATTGAGGATTGAGGATTGAGAATTGAGGATTGAGGATTGAGGATTGAAGATTGAGGATTGGGTATTGAGGATTGAGGATTGAGGATTGAAGATTGAGGATAGGGTATTGAGGATTGAAGAATGATGATTGAGGATTGAGGATTGAGGATTGAGGATTGAATATTGAGTATTGAGGATTGAAGATAGACTATTGAGGATTGCGAATTGAGGATTGAGGGTTGGGGATTGAGGATTGAAGATTGAGTATTGAGGATTGAAGGTTGAGGATTGTGGATTGAGGATTGAGGATTGAGGCTTGAATATTGAGGATTGGGGACTGAGTGTTGAGGGTTGAGTGATGAGAGCTGATGTTTGTGGATAGAGATTTGAAGATTGCAGGTTGAGTATTGAGTATTGTAAACTGTGAAATCATGATATTCTATTGAGGATTGAGGATGGACCACTGATTGTTGAGGACTGAGGGCTGAAGATTGAGGATTCAGGATTGAGGATTCAGGATTGAGGCTTGAGGACTGAGGACCGAGGATTGAGGATTGAGGATTGAGGATTGAGGATTGAGGATTGAAGCCTGAAGATCGGGTAAGTAGTATTGAACATTGAGGATTGAGGATTGAGGATTGATGATTGAGGATTGTTGTGGGTTGAGTGATGAGAATTTATGTTTCTGGATAGAGATTTGAAGATTGCAGATTGAGTATTCAGTAGTGAAAACTGTGAATTGAGGATATTCTATTGAGGGTTGAGGATTGACAACTGAATGTTGAGGACTGATTGCTGAAGATTGAGGATTCAGGATTGAGGATTCAGAATTGAGGTTTGAGGACTGAGGATTGAGGATTGAAGATTGAGTATTGCGGATTGAAGATTGAGGATTGAGGATTGAGGATTGACGATTGAGGATGAGGGCTGAGGGTTGAGGATTGAGGTTTGAGCACTAAGGACAGAGGATTGAGGATTGATAATTGAGGATTGAGGATTGAGGATTGAAGATTGAGGATTGGGTATTGAGGATCGCAGAATGAGGATTGAGGATTGAAGATTGAGTACTGAGGATTGAAGATTAAGGGTGAGGATTGAGGATTGAGGACTGAGGATTGAGGATTGAGGATTGAAGGTTCAGTATTGAGGATAGAGGATTGAGAATTGAGGATTGAGTGTTGAACATTGAGGACTGAGTGTTGAGGGTTGAGTGATGAGAATTGATGTTTGTGGATAGAGGTTTGAAGATTGCAGATTGAGTATTGAGTATTGAAAACTGTGAATTGAGAATATTCTATTGAGGATTGAGGATAGACAACCGATTGTTGAGGACTGAGGGCTGAAGATTGAGGGTTCTGGATTGAGGATTCAGAATTGAAATTTGAGGACTGAGCATTGAGGATTGAAGATTGAGTATTGAGGACTGAAGATTGAGAATTGAGGATTGAAGATTGACGATCGAGGATTGAGAATTGAGGATTGAGTATTGAGGATTGAGGATTGAAGATTGAGTATTGAGGATTGAAGATTGAGGATTGAGGATTGAGGATTGAGGATTGAGGGTTGTGGATTGAGGACGAGGACTGAGTGTTGAATATTGATGTCTGAGGTCTGAGGATTGAGGATTGAGAATTGAGAATTGAGGATTGAGGATTGAAGATTGAGGATTGGGTATTGAGGATCGAAGAATGAGGATTGAGGATTGAGGATTGAGGATTGAGGATTGAATATTGATTATTGAGGATTGAAGATTGACTATTGAGGGTTGCGAATTGAGGATTGAGGATTGAGGATTGAGGATTGAAGATTGAGTATTGAGGATTGAAGGTTGAGGATTGTGGATTGAGGATTGAGGATTGAGGCTTGAATATTGAGGATTGGGGCTGAGTGTTGAGGGTTGAGTGACGAGAATTGATGTTTGTGGATAGAGATTTGAAGATTGCAGGTTGAGTATTGAGTATAGAAAACTTTGAATTCATGATATTCTATTGAGGATTGAGGATTGACCACTGATTGTTGAGGACTGAGGGCTGAAGATTGAGGATTCAGGCTTGAGGTTTGAGGACTGAGGATTGAGGATTGAGGATTGAGGATTGAGGATTGAAGATTGAGTATTGAGAATTGAAGATTGAGGATTGAGGATTGAGGATTGAAGATTGAGAACTGAGGATTGAAGATTAAGATTGAGGACTGAGGATTGAGGATTGGGGATTGAGGATTGAGGATTGAAGATTGTGTATTGAGGATTGAAGATTGAGGATTGAGGATTGAGGATTGAGGATTGAGGATTGAAGATTGAGTACTGAGGATTGAAGATTAAGAGTGAGGATTGAGGATTGAGGACTGAGGATTGAGGATTGAGGATTGAGGAATGAGAATTGAGGATTGAGGATTGAGGATTGAAGATTGTGGATTGGCTCTTGAGGATTGAACATTGAGGATTGAGGATTGAGGATCGAGGATTGAATATTGATGAATGAAGATTGAGGTTTGAGGATTGAAGGTCGTGGATTGAGGACGAGGACTGAGGGTTGAGTATTGATACTTGAGGCCTGAGGATTGAGGATTGAGGATTGAGAATTGAGGATTGAGGATTGAGGATTGAAGATTGAGGATTGGGTATTGAGGATTGAGGATTGAGGATTGAAGATTGAGGATAGGGTATTGAGGATTGAAGAATGATGATTGAGGATTGAAGAATGATGATTGAGGATTATGGATTGAGAATTGAGGATTGAATATTGAGTATTGAGGATTGAAGATCGACTATTGAGGATTGCGGATTGAGGATTGAGGGTTGGGGATTGAGGATTGAAGATTGAGTATTGAGGATTGAAGGTTGAGGATTGTGGATTGAGGATTGAGGCTTGAATATTGAGGATTGGGGACTGAGTGTTGAGGGTTGAGTGATGAGGATTGATGTTTGTGGATAGAGATTTGAAGATTGCAGGTTGAGTATTGAGTATTGAAAACTGTGAAATCATGAAATTCTATTGAGGATTGAGTATGGACCACTGATTGTTGAGGACTGAGGGCTGAAGATTGAGGATTCAGGATTGAGGATTCAGGATTGAGGTTCGAGGACTGAGGATTGAGGATTGAGGATTGAGGATTGAGGATTGAGGAATGAGAATTGAGGATTGAGGATTGAGGATTGAAGATTGAGGATTGGCTGTTGAGGATTGAACATTGAGGATTGAGGATTGAGGATTGAGGATTGAATATTGATGAATGAAGATTGAGGATTGAGGATTGAATGTCGTGGATTTAGGACGAGGACTGAGGGTTGATTATTGATACTTGAGGCCAGAGGATTGAGGATTGAGGGTTGCGAATTGAGGATTGAGGATTTAAGATTGAGGATTGGGTATTGAGGATTGAAGAATGAGGATTGAGGATTGAGGGCAGAGGATTGAGGATTGAAGATTGAGTATTGAGGATTGAAGATTGACGATTGAGGATTGCGGATTGAGGATTGAGGATTGAAGATTTAGGATTGAGGATTGAGGATTGAGTATTGAGGATTGAAGATTGAGGATTGAGGATTGAGGATTGAGGATTGAAGATTAAGATTGAGGATTGAGGATTGAGGATTGAGGAGTGAGGATTGTGGATTGAGGATTGAGGATTGAGAATTGAGGATTGAGGATTGAGGATTGAAGATTGAGGATTGGCTGTTGAGGATTGAACATTGAGGATTGAGGATTGAGGATTGAGGATTGAGGATTGAAGGATGAATATTGATGAATGGAGATTGAGGATTGAGGATTGAGGGTTGTGGATTGAGAGCGAGGACTGAGGGTTGAGTGTTGATGCCTGAGGTCCGAGGATTGAGGATTGAGGATTGCGAACTGATTATTGAGGATTGAGGATTGAAGATTGAGGATTGGGTATTGAGGATTGAAGAATGAGGATTGAAGAATGAGGATTGGGGATTGAGTATTGAGGATTGAGGGTTGAAGATTGAGGATAGGGTATTGAGGATTGAAGGATGATGATTGAGGATTGGGGATTGAGGATTGAAGATTGTGTATTGAGGATTGAAGATTGAGGATTGAGGATTGAGGATTGAGGATTGAGGATTGAAGATTGAGTACTGAGGATTGAAGATTAAGAGTGAGGATTGAGGATTGAGGACTGAGGATTGAGGATTGAGGATTGAGGAATGAGAATTGAGGATTGAGTATTGAGGATTAAAGATTGAGGATTGGCTGTTGAGGATTAAACATTGAGGATTGAGGATTGAGGATTGAGGATTGAATATTGATGAATGAAGATTGAGGATTGAGGATTGAAGGTCGTGGATTGAGGACGAGGACTGAGGGTTGAGTACTGATACTTGAGGCCTGAGGATTGAGGATTGAGGATTGCGAATTGAGGAATGAGGATTTAAGATTGAGGATTGGGTATTGAGGATTGGGTATTGAGGATTGAAGAATGAGGATTGAGGATTGAGGACAGAGGATTGAGGATTGAAGATTGAGTATTGAGGATTGAAGATTGACGATTGAGGATTGAGGATTGAGGATTGAGGATTGAGGATTGAGGATTGAGGATTGAAGATTGAGTATTGAGGACTGAAGATTGAGGATTGAGGATTGAGGATTGAGGATTGAAGATTAAGATTGAGGATTGTGGATTGAGGATTGAGGATTGAGGATTGAGGATTGAGGATTGAAGATTGAGTATTGAGGATTGAAGATTGAGGATTGAGGATAGAGGATTGAGGATTGAGGATTGAAGATTGAGTACTGAGGATTGAATATTAAGATTGAGGATTGAGGATTGAGGACTGAGAATGGAGGATTGAGGATTGAAGGTTCAGTATTGAGGATTGAAGATTGAGTATTGAGGATTGAGGATTGAACATTGAGGACTGAGTGTTGAGGGTTGAGTGATGAGAATTGATGTTTGTGGATAGAGATTTGAAGATTGCAGATTGAGTATTGAGTATTGAAAACTGTGAATTGAGTATATTCTATTGAGGATTGAGGATTGACAACTGATTGTTGAGGACTGAGGGCTGAAGATTGAGGGTTCCGGATTGAGGATTCAGAATTGAAATTTGAGGACTGAGCATTGAGGATTGAAGATTGAGTATTGAAGATTGAAGATTGAGAGTTGAGGATTGAGGATTGAGGATTGAGGATGAGGGCTGAGGGTTGAGGATTGAGGTTTGAGGACTGAGGACTGAGGATTGAGGATTGGTAATTGAGGATTGAGGATTGAGGGTTGAAGATTGAGGATTGGGTATTGGGGATTGAAGAATGAGGATTGAGGATTGAGGATTGAGGATTGAGGATTGAATATTGATTATTGAGGATTGAAGATTGACGATCGAGGATTGAGCATTGAGGATTGAGTATTGAGGATTCAGGATTGAAGATTGAGTATTGAGGATTGAAGGTTGAGGATTGTGGATTGAGGATTGAGGATTGAGGCTTGAATATTGAGGATTGGGGCTGAGTGTTGAGGGTTGAGTGATGAGAATTGATGTTTGTGGATAGAGATTTGAAGATTGCAGGTTGAGTATTGAGTATAGAAAACTTTGAATTCATGATATTCTATTGAGGATTGAGGATTGACCACTGATTGTTGAGGACTGAGGGCTGAAGATTGAGGATTCAGGCTTGAGGTTTGAGGACTGAGGATTGAGGATTGAGGATTGAGGATTGAGGATTGAAGATTGAGTATTGAGAATTGAAGATTGAGGATTGAGGATTGAGGATTGAAGATTGAGAACTGAGGATTGAAGATTAAGATTGAGGACTGAGGATTGAGGATTGGGGATTGAGGATTGAGGATTGAAGATTGTGTATTGAGGATTGAAGATTGAGGATTGAGGATTGAGGATTGAGGATTGAGGATTGAAGATTGAGTACTGAGGATTGAAGATTAAGAGTGAGGATTGAGGATTGAGGACTGAGGATTGAGGATTGAGGATTGAGGAATGAGAATTGAGGATTGAGGATTGAGGATTGAAGATTGTGGATTGGCTCTTGAGGATTGAACATTGATGATTGAGGATTGAGGATCGAGGATTGAATATTGATGAATGAAGATTGAGGTTTGAGGATTGAAGGTCGTGGATTGAGGACGAGGACTGAGGGTTGAGTATTGATACTTGAGGCCTGAGGATTGAGGATTGAGGATTGAGAATTGAGGATTGAGGATTGAGGATTGAAGATTGAGGATTGGGTATTGAGGATTGAGGATTGAGGATTGAAGATTGAGGATAGGGTATTGAGGATTGAAGAATGATGATTGAGGATTGAAGAATGATGATTGAGGATTGAAGAATGATGATTGAGGATTATGGATTGAGAATTGAGGATTGAATATTGAGTATTGAGGATTGAAGATCGACTATTGAGGATTGCGGATTGAGGATTGAGGGTTGGGGATTGAGGATTGAAGATTGAGTATTGAGGATTGAAGGTTGAGGATTGTGGATTGAGGATTGAGGCTTGAATATTGAGGATTGGGGACTGAGTGTTGAGGGTTGAGTGATGAGGATTGATGTTTGTGGATAGAGATTTGAAGATTGCAGGTTGAGTATTGAGTATTGAAAACTGTGAAATCATGAAATTCTATTGAGGATTGAGTATGGACCACTGATTGTTGAGGACTGAGGGCTGAAGATTGAGGATTCAGGATTGAGGATTCAGGATTGAGGTTCGAGGACTGAGGATTGAGGATTGAGGATTGAGGATTGAGGATTGAGGAATGAGAATTGAGGATTGAGGATTGAGGATTGAAGATTGAGGATTGGCTGTTGAGGATTGAACATTGAGGATTGAGGATTGAGGATTGAGGATTGAATATTGATGAATGAAGATTGAGGATTGAGGATTGAATGTCGTGGATTTAGGACGAGGACTGAGGGTTGATTATTGATACTTGAGGCCAGAGGATTGAGGATTGAGGGTTGCGAATTGAGGATTGAGGATTTAAGATTGAGGATTGGGTATTGAGGATTGAAGAATGAGGATTGAGGATTGAGGGCAGAGGATTGAGGATTGAAGATTGAGTATTGAGGATTGAAGATTGACGATTGAGGATTGCGGATTGAGGATTGAGGATTGAAGATTTAGGATTGAGGATTGAGGATTGAGTATTGAGGATTGAAGATTGAGGATTGAGGATTGAGGATTGAGGATTGAAGATTAAGATTGAGGATTGAGGATTGAGGATTGAGGAGTGAGGATTGTGGATTGAGGATTGAGGATTGAGAATTGAGGATTGAGGATTGAGGATTGAAGATTGAGGATTGGCTGTTGAGGATTGAACATTGAGGATTGAGGATTGAGGATTGAGGATTGAGGATTGAAGGATGAATATTGATGAATGGAGATTGAGGATTGAGGATTGAGGGTTGTGGATTGAGAGCGAGGACTGAGGGTTGAGTGTTGATGCCTGAGGTCCGAGGATTGAGGATTGAGGATTGCGAACTGATTATTGAGGATTGAGGATTGAAGATTGAGGATTGGGTATTGAGGATTGAAGAATGAGGATTGAAGAATGAGGATTGGGGATTGAGTATTGAGGATTGAGGGTTGAAGGTTGAGGATAGGGTATTGAGGATTGAAGGATGATGATTGAGGATTGGGGATTGAGGATTGAAGATTGTGTATTGAGGATTGAAGATTGAGGATTGAGGATTGAGGATTGAGGATTGAGGATTGAAGATTGAGTACTGAGGATTGAAGATTAAGAGTGAGGATTGAGGATTGAGGACTGAGGATTGAGGATTGAGGATTGAGGAATGAGAATTGAGGATTGAGTATTGAGGATTAAAGATTGAGGATTGGCTGTTGAGGATTAAGCATTGAGGATTGAGGATTGAGGATTGAGGATTGAATATTGATGAATGAAGATTGAGGATTGAGGATTGAAGGTCGTGGATTGAGGACGAGGACTGAGGGTTGAGTATTGATACTTGAGGCCTGAGGATTGAGGATTGAGGATTGCGAATTGAGGAATGAGGATTTAAGATTGAGGATTGGGTATTGAGGATTGGGTATTGAGGATTGAAGAATGAGGATTGAGGATTGAGGACAGAGGATTGAGGATTGAAGATTGAGTATTGAGGATTGAAGATTGACGATTGAGGATTGAGGATTGAGGATTGAGGATTGAGGATTGAGGATTGAGGATTGAAGATTGAGTATTGAGGACTGAAGATTGAGGATTGAGGATTGAGGATTGAGGATTGAAGATTAAGATTGAGGATTGTGGATTGAGGATTGAGGATTGAGGATTGAGGATTGAGGATTGAAGATTGAGTATTGAGGATTGAAGATTGAGGATTGACGATAGAGGATTGAGGATTGAGGATTGAAGATTGAGTACTGAGGATTGAATATTAAGATTGAGGATTGAGGATTGAGGACTGAGAATGGAGGATTGAGGATTGAAGGTTCAGTATTTAGGATTGAAGATTGAGTATTGAGGATTGAGGATTGAACATTGAGGACTGAGTGTTGAGGGTTGAGTGATGAGAATTGATGTTTGTGGATAGAGATTTGAAGATTGCAGATTGAGTATTGAGTATTGAAAACTGTGAATTGAGTATATTCTATTGAGGATTGAGGATTGACAACTGATTGTTGAGGACTGAGGGCTGAAGATTGAGGGTTCCGGATTGAGGATTCAGAATTGAAATTTGAGGACTGAGCATTGAGGATTGAAGATTGAGTATTGAAGATTGAAGATTGAGAGTTGAGGATTGAGGATTGAGGATTGAGGATGAGGGCTGAGGGTTGAGGATTGAGGTTTGAGGACTGAGGACTGAGGATTGAGGATTGGTAATTGAGGATTGAGGATTGAGGGTTGAAGATTGAGGATTGGGTATTGGGGATTGAAGAATGAGGATTGAGGATTGAGGATTGAGGATTGAGGATTGAAGATTGAGTATTGAGGATTGAAGATTGACGATCGAGGATTGAGCATTGAGGATTGAGTATTGAGGATTCAGGATTGAAGATTGAGTATTGAGGATTGAAGGTTGAGGATTGTGGATTGAGGATTGAGGATCGAGGATTCAATATTGAGGATTGGGGACTGAGTGTTGAGGGTTGAATGATGAGAATTGATGTTTGTGGATAGAGGTTTGAAGATTGCAGATTGAGTATTGAGTATTGAAAACTGTGAATTGATGATATTCTATTGAGGATTGAGGATTGACAACTGATTGTTGAGGACTGAGGGCTGAAGGTTGAGGATTCAGGATTGAGGATTCAGGATTGAGGTTTGAGGAGAGAGGACTGAGGGTTGAGGATTGAGGATTGAGAATTGAGGATTGAGGATTGAGGATTGAAAACTGAGGATTGGCTGTTGAAGATGGAACATTGAGGATTGAGGAGTGAGGATTGAGGATTGAGGATTGAAAGTTGAATATTGATGATTGAAGATTGAGGATTGAGGATTGAGGGTTGTGGATTGAGAACGAGGACTGGGGGTTGAGTGTTGATGCCTGAGGTCTGAGGATTGAGGATTGAGGATTGCGAACTGAGGATTGAGGATTGAGGATTGAAGATTGAGGATTGGGTATTGAGGATTGGGTATTGAGGATTGAAGAATGAGGATTGAAGAATGAGGATTGGGGATTGAGTACTGAGGATTGAGGATTGAATATTGAGTATTGAGGATTGAATATTGAGGATTGAGGATTGAGGATTGAGGATTGAGGATTGAAGATTGAGTATTGAGGATTGAAGATTGAGGATTAAGTATTGAGGATTGAGGATTGAGGATTGAGGATTGAGGATTGAAGATTGAGGATTGAGGATTGAGGATTGAGGATTGAGGGTTGTGGATTGAGGACGAGGACTGAGGGTTGAATATTTATGATTGAGGTCTGAGGATTGAGGATTGAGGATTGAGAATTGAGGATTGAGGATTGAGGATTGAAGATTGAGGATTGGTTATTGAGGATTGAGGATTGAGGATTGAAGATTGAGGATAGGGTATTGAGGATTGAAGAATGATGATTGAGGGTTGAAGAATGATGATTGAGGATTATGGATTGAGAATTGAGGGTTGAATATTGAGTATTGAGGATTGAAGATCGACTATTGAGGATTGCGGATTGAGGATTGGGGGCTGGGGATTGAGGATTGAAGATTGAGTATTGAGGATTGAAGGTTGAGGATTGTGGATTGAGGATTGAGGCTTGAATATTGAGGATTGGGGACTGAGTGTTGAGGGTTGAGTGATAAGGATTGATGTATGTGTATAGAGATTTGAAGATTGCAGGTTGAGTATTGAGTATTGAAAACTGTGAAATCATGATATTCTATTGAGGATTGAGGATGGACCACTGATTGTTGAGGTCTGAGGGCTGAAGATTGAGGATTCAGGATTGAGGATTCAGGATTGAGGTTTGAGGACTGAGGATTCAGGACTGAGGATAGTGGATTGAGGATTGAGGATTGAGGATTGAGGATTGAAGATTGAGGATTGGGTATTGAGGATTGAAGAATGAGGATTGAGTATTGAGTATTGAGGATTGAGGATTGAAGATTGAGTATTGAGGATTGAAGATTGACGATTGAGGATTGAGGATTGAGGTTTGAGGATTGAGGATTGAGGATTGAGGATTGAAGATTGAGTATTGGGGATTGAAGATTGAGGATTGAGGATTGAGGATTGAGGATTGAGGATTGAAGATTGAGTACAGAGGATTGAAGATTAAGATTGAGGATTGAGGATTGAGGATTGAGGATTGAGGATTGAGGATTGAGGATACAAGATTGAGTATTGAGGATTGAAGATTGAGGATTGAGGATTGTGGTTTGAGGATTCAGGATTGGAGATTGAGTACTGAGGATTGAAGATTAAGATTGACGATTGAGGATTGAGGATTGAGGATTGAGGATTGAGGATTGAGGATTGAGGATTGAAGATTGAGGATTGCGTATTGAGGATAGAACATTGAGGATTGAGAATTGAGTATTGATGATTGAGGATTGAGGATTGAAGATTGAATATTGATGATTGAAGAGTGAGGATCGAGGATTGAGGGTTGTGGATTGAGGACGAGGGCTGAGGGTTGAGTATTGAGGTCTGAGGACTGAGGATTGAGGACGGAGGATTGAGAATTGAGGTTTGAGGACTGAGGATTGAGGATTGAAGATTGAGTATTGAGGATTGAAGATTGAGGGTTGAGGATTGAGGATTGAGGATTGAGGATGAGGGCTGAGGGTTGAGGATTGAGGTTTGAGGACTAAGGACAGAGGATTGAGGATTGAGAATTGGGGATTGAGGATTGAGGACTGAAGATCGAGGATTGGGTATTGAGGATCGAAGAATGAGGATTGAGGATTGAGGATTGAGGATTGAGGATTGTATATTGAGTATTGAGGATTGAAGATTGACTATTGAGGATTGCGAATTGAGGATTGAGGATTGAGGGTTGAGGATTCAAGATTGAGTATTGAGGATTGAATTTTGAGGATTGTGGATTGAGGATTGAGGATTGAGGCTTGAATATTGATGATTGGGGACTGAGTTTTGAGGGTTGAGTGTTGTGAATTGATGTTTGTGGATAGAGATTTGAAGATTGCAGGTTGAGTATTGAGTATTGAAAACTGTGAATTCATGATATTCTATTGAGGATTGAGGATTGACCACCGATTGTTGAGGACTGAGGGCTGAAGATTGAGGATTCAGGATTGAGGATTCAGGATTGAGGTTGGAGGACTGAGGATTGAGGGCTGAGGATCGAGGATTGAGGATTGACGCTGGAGGATTGAGGATTGAGGATGGAGGATTGAAGAGAGAGGACTGAGTGTTGAGGATTGTGTGTTGAGGATTGATGTTTGAGGATTGAGATTTGATTATTGAATATTTTGGATTGAGTATTCAACCATGAGAATTCAGTATATTCTACTGAGTATTGAGAATTGAGGATTGATGGTTGAGTATTGAGGATTGATGGATGAGGGTTGTGTGTTGAATATTGAGGATTGAGGATTGAGGATTGAGGGTTGAGGATTGAGGATTGAACATTGAGTATTGATGATTGAATATTGAGGATTGAGGATTGAGGTTTGAGGATTGAGGACGAGGACTGACGGTTGAGGATTGAGGTTTGAGGATCGAGTGTTGAGGATTGAGAGTTGAGGACTGAGGATTGAAGATTGAGGATTGTGGATTGAAGATTGAGTATTGAGCATTGAAGCCTGACGGTTGAGGATTGAGGATTGAAGATTGAGGATTGAGGACTGAGTGTTGAATATTGATGTCTGAGGTCTGAGGATTGAGGATTGAGAATTGAGAATTGAGGATTGAGGATTGAAGATTGAGGATTGGGTATTGTGGATTGACGAATGAGGATTGAGGATTGCGGATTGAGGATTGAAGATTGAGTATTGAGGATTGAAGATTGAGGATTGAGGATTGAGGATTGAGGATTGGTGATTGAGGATTGCGAATTGAAGATTCAGTATTAAGGATTGAAGATTCAAAATTGAGGATGAGGACTGAACATTGAGTACTGAGTGTTGAGGGTTGAGTGATGAGAATTTATGTTTCTGGATACAGATTTGAAGATTGCAGATTGAGTATTGGGTATTGAAAACTGTGAATTGAGGATATTCTATTGAGGATTGAGGATTGACAACTGAATGTTGACGACTGAGGGCTGAAGATTGAGGATTCAGGATTGAGGATTCAGAATTGAGGTTTGAGGACTGAGGATTGAGGATTGAAGATTGAGTATTGAGGATTGAAGATTGGGGGTTGAGGATTGAGGATTGAGGATTGAGGATGAGGGCTGAGGGTTGAGGATTGAGGTTTGAGGACTAAGGACAGAGGATTGAGGATTGAGAATTGAGGATTGAGGATTGAGGATTGAAGATTGATAATTGGGTATTGAGGATCGAAGAATGAGGATTGAGGATTGAGGATTGAGGATTGAGGATAGAAGATTGAGTATTGAGGATTGAAGATTGACGATTGAGGATTGAGGATTGAGGATCGAAGATTGAATATTGATGATTGAATATTGAGGATTGAGGATTGATGGTTGTGGATTGAGGACGAGGACTGAGCGTTGAGTATTGCTGTTTGAGGTCTGAGGATTGAGGATTGAGGATTGAGAATTGAGGATTGAGGATTGAAGATTGAGAATTGGGTATTCAGGATTGAAGAATGAGGATTGAGGATTGAGGATTGAGTATTGAGGATTGAAGACTGAGTGTTGAAGGTTGAGTGATGAGAATTGATGTTTGTGGATAGAGATTTGAAGACTGCAGATTGAGTATTGAGTATTGAAAACTGTGAATTGATGATATTCTCTTGAGGATTGAGGATTGACAACTGATTGTCGAGGACTGAGGGCTGAAGGTTGAGGATTCAGGATTGAGGATTCAGGATTGTGGATTGAGGATTGAGGATTGAGAATTGAAGATTGAGGATTGAGTATTGGGGGTTGTGGATTGAGGACGAGGACTGAGGGTTGAGTATTGATGTTTGAGGTCTGAGGATTGAGGGTTGAGGATTGAGAATTGAGGATTGAGGATTGAAGATTGAGGATTGGGTACTGAGGATTGAAGAATGAGGATTGAGTATTGAGTATTGAGGATTGAGGATTGAGGATTGAGGATTGAAGATTGAGGATTAGGTATTGAGGATTGAAGAATGAGGATTGAGTATTGATTATTGAGGATTGAGGATTGAGGATTGAGGATTGAGGATTGAGGATTGAAGATTGAGTATTGGGTATTGAAGATTGAGGATTGAGGATTGAGGATTGAGGATTGAGGATTGAAGATTGAGTATTGAGGATTGAAGATTGAGGATTGAGGATTGAGGATTGAGGATTGAGGATTGAAGATTGAGTATTGAGGATTGAAGATTGAGGATTGAGGATTGAGGATTGAGGATTGAGGATTGAGGATTGAGGATTGCGGATAGAAGATTGAGGATTGGGTATTGCGGATTGAACATTGAGGATTGAGGATTGAGGATTGAGGATTGAGGGCTGAAGATTGAATATTGATGATTGAATATTGAGGATTGAGGATTGATGGTTGTGGATTGAGGACGAGGACTGAGGGTTGAGTACTGATGTTTGAGGTCTGAGGATTGAGGGTTGATGATTGAGAATTGAGGATTGAGGATTGAAGATTGAGGATTGGGTATTGAGGATTGAAGAATGAGGATTGAGTACTGAGTATTGAGGATTGAGGATTGAGGTTTGAGGATTGAGGATTGAAGATTGAGTACTGAGGATTGAAGATTAAGATTGAGGATTGATGATTGAGGATTGAGGATTGAAGATTGAGGATTGGGGACTGAGTATTGAGGGTTGAGTGATGAGAATTGATGCTTGTGGATAGAGGTCTGAAGATTGCATATTGAGTATTGAGTATTGAAAACTGTGAATTGAGGATATTCTATTGAGGATTGAGGATTGACAACTGATTGTTGAGGACTTAGGGCTGAAGACTGAGGATTCAGGGTTGAGGATTCAGGATTGAGGTTTGAGGACTGAGGATTGAGGATTGAGTACTGAGGATTGAAGATTAAGATTGAGGATTGAGGATTGAGGATTGAGGATTGAGGATTGAGGATTGAAGATTGAGTATTGAGGATTGAAGATTGAGGATTGAGGATTGAGGATTGAGGATTGAGGATTGAAGATTGAGTATTGAGGATTGAAGATTGAGGATTGAGGATTGAGGATTGAGGATTGAGGATTGAGGATTGAGGATTGCGGATAGAAGATTGAGGATTGGGTATTGCGGATTGAACATTGAGGATTGAGGATTGAGGATTGAGGATTGAGGGCTGAAGATTGAATATTGATGATTGAATATTGAGGATTGAGGATTGATGGTTGTGGATTGAGGACGAGGACTGAGGGTTGACTACTGCTGTTTGAGGTCTGAGGATTGAGGATTGAGGATTGAGAATTGAGGACTGAGGATTGAGGATTGAAGATTGAGAATTGGGTATTGAGGATTGAAGAATGAGGATTGAGGATTGAGGATTGAGGATTGAGGATTGAAGACTGAGTGCTGAGGTTTGAGTGATGAGAATTGATGTTTGTGGATAGAGATTTGAAGATTGCAGATTGAGTATTGAGTATTGAAGACTGTGAATTGGTGATATTCTCTTGAGGATTGAGGATTGACAACTGATTGTTGAGGACTAAGGGCTGAAGGTTAAGGATTCAGGATTGAGGATTCAGGACTGTGGATTGAGGATTGAGGATTGAGAATTGAAGATTGAGGATTGAGTATTGGGGGTTGTGGATTGAGGACGAGGACTGAGGGTTGAGTACTGATGTTTGAGGTCTGAGGATTGAGGGTTGATGATTGAGAATTGAGGATTGAGGATTGAAGATTGAGGATTGGGTATTGAGGATTGAAGAATGAGGATTGAGTACTGAGTATTGAGGATTGAGGATTGAAGATTGAGTATTGAGCATTGAATATTGACGATTGAGGATTGAGGATTGAGGATTGAGGATTGAGGATTGAGGATTGAGGATTGAAGATTGAGTATTGAGGATTGAAGATTGAGGATTGAGGATTGAGGTTTGAGGATTGAGGATTGAAGATTGAGTACTGAGGATTGAAGATTAAGATTGAGGATTGATGATTGAGGATTGAGGATTGAAGATTGAGGATTGGGGACTGAGTATTGAGGGTTGAGTGATGAGAATTGATGCTTGTGGATAGAGGTCTGAAGATTGCAGATTGAGTATTGAGTATTGAAAACTGTGAATTGAGGATATTCTATTGAGGATTGAGGATTGACAACTGATTGTTGAGGACTTAGGGCTGAAGACTGAGGATTCAGGGTTGAGGATTCAGGATTGAGGTTTGAGGACTGAAGATTGAGGATTGAGGATTGAGGATTGAGGATTGAGGATTGAAGACTGAGGATTGGGTATTGAGGATTGAACATTGAGGATTGAGTGTTGAGGATAGAGGATTGAGGATTGAGGATTGAAGGTTGAATATTAATGACTGTATATTGAGGATTGAGGATTGAGGGTTGTGGATTGAGGACGAGGACTGAGGGTTGAGTATTGATGTTTGAAGTCTGAGGATTCAGGATTGAGGATTGAGAATTGAGGATTGAGGATTGAGGATTGAAGATTGAGAATTGGGTATTGAGGATTGAAGAATGAGGATTGAGGATTGTCGATTAAGGATTGAGGATGAGGTCTGAGGGTTGAGGATTGAGGTTTGAGGACTTAGGACTGAGGATAGAGAATTGAGAATTGAGGATTGAGGATTGAGGATTGAAGATTGAGGATTGGGTATTGAGGGTTGATGATTGAGAATTGAGGATTGAGGATTGAAGATTGAGGATTGGGTATTGAGGATTGAAGAATGAGGATTGAGTACTGAGTATTGAGGATTGAGGATTGAGGTTTGAGGATTGAGGATTGAAGATTGAGTACTGAGGATTGAAGATTAAGATTGAGGATTGATGATTGAGGATTGAGGATTGAAGATTGAGGATTGGGGACTGAGTATTGAGGGTTGAGTGATGAGAATTGATGCTTGTGGATAGAGGTCTGAAGATTGCAGATTGAGTATTGAGTATTGAAAACTGTGAATTGAGGATATTCTATTGAGGATTGAGGATTGACAACTGATTGTTGAGGACTTAGGGCTGAAGACTGAGGATTCAGGGTTGAGGATTCAGGATTGAGGTTTGAGGACTGAGGATTGAGGATTGAGTACTGAGGATTGAAGATTAAGATTGAGGATTGAGGATTGAGGATTGAGGATTGAGGATTGAGGATTGAAGATTGAGTATTGAGGATTGAAGATTGAGGATTGAGGATTGAGGATTGAGGATTGAGGATTGAAGATTGAGTATTGAGGATTGAAGATTGAGGATTGAGGGTTGATGATTGAGAATTGAGGATTGAGTATTGAAGATTGAGGATTGGGTATTGAGGATTGAAGAATGAGGATTGAGTACTGAGTATTGAGGATTGAGGATTGAAGATTGAGTATTGAGCATTGAATATTGACGATTGAGGATTGAGGATTGAGGATTGAGGATTGAGGATTGAGGATTGAAGATTGAGTATTGAGGATTGAAGATTGAGGATTGAGGATTGAGGTTTGAGGATTGAGGATTGAAGATTGAGTACTGAGGATTGAAGATTAAGATTGAGGATTGATGATTGAGGATTGAGGATTGAAGATTGAGGATTGGGGACTGAGTATTGAGGGTTGAGTGATGAGAATTGATGCTTGTGGATAGAGGTCTGAAGATTGCAGATTGAGTGTTGAGTATTGAAAACTGTGAATTGAGGATATTCTATTGAGGATTGAGGATTGACAACTGATTGTTGAGGACTTAGGGCTGAAGACTGAGGATTCAGGGTTGAGGATACAGGATTGAGGTTTGAGGACTGAGGATTGAGGATTGAGGATTGAGGATTGAGGATTGAGGATTGAGGATTGAGGATTGAGGATTGAGGATTGCGGATAGAAGGTTGAGGATTGGGTATTGCGGATTGAACATTGAGGATTGAGGATTGAGGATTGAGGATTGAAGACTGAGGATTGGGTATTGAGGTTTGAACATTGAGGATTGATTGTTGAGGATAGAGGATTGAGGATTGAGGATTGAAGGTTGAATATTAATGACTGTATATTGAGGATTGAGGATTGAGGGTTGTGGATTGAGGACGAGGACTGAGGGTTGAGTATTGATGTTTGAAGTCTGAGGATTCAGGATTGAAGATTGAGTATTGAGGATAGAAGATTGAGGATTGAGGATTGTCTATTAAGGATTGAGGATGAGGTCTGAGGGTTGAGGATTGAGGTTTGAGGATTGAGGATTGAGGATTGAGGATTGAGGATTGCGGATAGAAGATTGAGGATTGGGTATTGCGGATTGAACATTGAGGATTGAGGATTGAGGATTGAGGATTGAGGATTGAGGATTGAAGATTGAGTATTGAGGATTGAAGATTGAGGATTGAGGATTGAGGTTTGAGGATTGAGGATTGAAGATTGAGTACTGAGGATTGAAGATTAAGATTGAGGATTGATGATTGAGGATTGAGGATTGAAGATTGAGGATTGGGGACTGAGTATTGAGGGTTGAGTGATGAGAATTGATGCTTGTGGATAGAGGTCTGAAGATTGCAGATTGAGTATTGAGTATTGAAAACTGTGAATTGAGGATATTCTATTGAGGATTGAGGATTGACAACTGATTGTTGAGGACTTAGGGCTGAAGACTGAGGATTCAGGGTTGAGGATTCAGGATTGAGGTTTGAGGACTGAAGATTGAGGATTGAGGATTGAGGATTGAGGATTGAGGATTGAAGACTGAGGATTGGGTATTGAGGATTGAACATTGAGGATTGAGTGTTGAGGATAGAGGATTGAGGATTGAGGATTGAAGGTTGAATATTAATGACTGTATATTGAGGATTGAGGATTGAGGGTTGTGGATTGAGGACGAGGACTGAGGGTTGAGTATTGATGTTTGAAGTCTGAGGATTCAGGATTGAGGATTGAGAATTGAGGATTGAGGATTGAGGATTGAAGATTGAGAATTGGGTATTGAGGATTGAAGAATGAGGATTGAGGATTGTCGATTAAGGATTGAGGATGAGGTCTGAGGGTTGAGGATTGAGGTTTGAGGACTTAGGACTGAGGATAGAGAATTGAGAATTGAGGATTGAGGATTGAGGATTGAAGATTGAGGATTGGGTATTGAGGGTTGATGATTGAGAATTGAGGATTGAGGATTGAAGATTGAGGATTGGGTATTGAGGATTGAAGAATGAGGATTGAGTACTGAGTATTGAGGATTGAGGATTGAGGTTTGAGGATTGAGGATTGAAGATTGAGTACTGAGGATTGAAGATTAAGATTGAGGATTGATGATTGAGGATTGAGGATTGAAGATTGAGGATTGGGGACTGAGTATTGAGGGTTGAGTGATGAGAATTGATGCTTGTGGATAGAGGTCTGAAGATTGCAGATTGAGTATTGAGTATTGAAAACTGTGAATTGAGGATATTCTATTGAGGATTGAGGATTGACAACTGATTGTTGAGGACTTAGGGCTGAAGACTGAGGATTCAGGGTTGAGGATTCAGGATTGAGGTTTGAGGACTGAGGATTGAGGATTGAGTACTGAGGATTGAAGATTAAGATTGAGGATTGAGGATTGAGGATTGAGGATTGAGGATTGAGGATTGAAGATTGAGTATTGAGGATTGAAGATTGAGGATTGAGGATTGAGGATTGAGGATTGAGGATTGAAGATTGAGTATTGAGGATTGAAGATTGAGGATTGAGGATTGAGGATTGAGGATTGAGGATTGAGGATTGAGGATTGCGGATAGAAGATTGAGGATTGGGTATTGCGGATTGAACATTGAGGATTGAGGATTGAGGATTGAGGATTGAGGGCTGAAGATTGAATATTGATGATTGAATATTGAGGATTGAGGATTGATGGTTGTGGATTGAGGACGAGGACTGAGGGTTGACTACTGCTGTTTGAGGTCTGAGGATTGAGGATTGAGGATTGAGAATTGAGGATTGAGGATTGAGGATTGAAGATTGAGAATTGGGTATTGAGGATTGAAGAATGAGGATTGAGGATTGAGGATTGAGGATTGAGGATTGAAGACTGAGTGCTGAGGTTTGAGTGATGAGAATTGATGTTTGTGGATAGAGATTTGAAGATTGCAGATTGAGTATTGAGTATTGAAGACTGTGAATTGATGATATTCTCTTGAGGATTGAGGATTGACAACTGATTGTTGAGGACTGAGGGCTGAAGGTTGAGGATTCAGGATTGAGGATTCAGGACTGTGGATTGAGGATTGAGGATTGAGAATTGAAGATTGAGGATTGAGTATTGGGGGTTGTGGATTGAGGACGAGGACTGAGGGTTGAGTACTGATGTTTGAGGTCTGAGGATTGAGGGTTGATGATTGAGAATTGAGGATTGAGGATTGAAGATTGAGGATTGGGTATTGAGGATTGAAGAATGAGGATTGAGTACTGAGTATTGAGGATTGAGGATTGAAGATTGAGTATTGAGCATTGAATATTGACGATTGAGGATTGAGGATTGAGGATTGAGGATTGAGGATTGAGGATTGAGGATTGAACATTGAGGATTGAGTGTTGAGGATAGAGGATTGAGGATTGAGGATTGAAGGTTGAATATTAATGACTGTATATTGAGGATTGAGGATTGAGGGTTGTGGATTGAGGACGAGGACTGAGGGTTGAGTATTGATGTTTGAAGTCTGAGGATTCAGGATTGAGGATTGAGAATTGAGGATTGAGGATTGAGGATTGAAGATTGAGAATTGGGTATTGAGGATTGAAGAATGAGGATTGAGGATTGTCGATTAAGGATTGAGGATGAGGTCTGAGGGTTGAGGATTGAGGTTTGAGGACTTAGGACTGAGGATAGAGAATTGAGAATTGAGGATTGAGGATTGAGGATTGAAGATTGAGGATTGGGTATTGAGGATTGAAGAATGAGGATTGAGGATTGAGGATTGAGGATTGAGGATTGAAGATTGAGTATTGAGCATTGAAGCCTGACGATTGAGGATTGAGGATTGAGGATTGAGGATTGAGGATGGAGGACTGAAGATAGAGTATTGAGGATTGAAGATTGAGGATCGAGGATTGAGGATTGAGGATTGAGGATAGAGGATTGAAGAATGAGGATTGAGGATTGAGGATTGAGGATTGAGGATTGAAGATTGATTATTGAGGATTGAAGATTGAGGATTGAGGATTGATGATTGAGGATTGAGGATTGAAGATTGAGTATTGAGGATTGAAGATTGAGGATTGAGGATTGAGGATTGAGGATTGAGGATTGAGGATTGAGGATTGCGGATAGAAGATTGAGGATTGGGTATTGCGGATTGAACATTGAGGATTGAGGATTGAGGATTGAGGATTGAGGGCTGAAGATTGAATATTGATGATTGAATATTGAGGATTGAGGATTGATGGTTGTGGATTCAGGACGAGGACTGAGGGTTGACTACTGCTGTTTGAGGTCTGAGGATTGAGGATTGAGGATTGAGAATTGAGGATTGAGGATTGAAGATTGAGAATTGGGTATTGAGGATTGAAGAATGAGGATTGAGGATTGAGGATTGAGGATTGAGGATTGAGGATTGAGGATTGAGGATTGAGGATTGAAGATTGAGTATTGAGGATTGAAGATTGAGGATTGAGGATTGAGGTTTGAGGATTGAGGATTGAAGATTCAGTACTGAGGATTGAAGATTAAGATTGAGGATTGATGATTGAGGATTGAGGATTGAAGATTGAGGATTGGGGACTGAGTATTGAGGGTTGAGTGATGAGAATTGATGCTTGTGGATGGAGGTCTGAAGATTGCAGGTTGAGTATTGAGTATTGAAAACTGTGAATTGAGGATATTCTATTGAGGATTGAGGATTGACAACTGATTGTTGAGGACTTAGGGCTGAAGACTGAGGATTCAGGGTTGAGGATTCAGGATAGAGGTTTGAGGACTGAGGATTGAGGATTGAGGATTGAGGATTGAGGATTGAGGATTGAGGATTGAAGACTGAGGATTGGGTATTGAGGATTGAACATTGAGGATTGGGTGTTGAGGATAGAGGATTGAGGATTGAGGATTGAAGGTTGAATATTAATGACTGTATATTGAGGATTGAGGATTGAGGGTTGTGGATTGAGGACGAGGACTGAGGGTTGAGTATTGATGTTTGAAGTCTGAGGATTCAGGATTGAAGATTGAGTATTGAGGATAGAAGATTGAGGATTGAGGATTGTCGATTAAGGATTGAGGATGAGGTCTGAGGGTTGAGGATTGAGGTTTGAGGATTGAGGATTGAGGATTGAGGATTGAGGATTGCGGATAGAAGATTGAGGATTGGGTATTGCGGATTGAACATTGAGGATTGAGGATTGAGGATTGAGGATTGAGGGCTGAAGATTGAATAATGATGATTGAATATTGAGGATTGAGGATTGATGGTTGTGGATTGAGGACGAGGACTGAGGGTTGGCTACTGCTGTTTGAGGTCTGAGGATTGAGGATTGAGGATTGAGAATTGAGGATTGAGGATTGAGGATTGAAGATTGAGAATTGGGTATTGAGGATTGAAGAATGAGGATTGAGGATTGAGGATTGAGGATTGAGGATTGAAGACTGAGTGCTGAGGTTTGAGTGATGAGAATTGATGTTTGTGGATAGAGATTTGAAGATTGCAGATTGAGTATTGAGTATTGAAGACTGTGAATTGATGATATTCTCTTGAGCATTGAGGATTGACAACTGATTGTTGAGGACTGAGGGCTGAAGGTTGAGGATTCAGGATTGAGGATTCAGGACTGTGGATTGAGGATTGAGGGTTGAGAATTGAAGATTGAGGATTGAGTATTGGGGGTTGTGGATTGAGGACGAGGACTGAGGGTTGAGTACTGATGTTTGAGGTCTGAGGATTGAGGGTTGATGATTGAGAATTGAGGATTGAGGATTGAAGATAGAGGATTGGGTATTGAGGATTGAAGAATGAGGATTGAGTACTGAGTATTGAGGATTGAGGATTGAAGATTGAGTATTGATCATTGAATATTGACGATTGAGGATTGAGGATTGAGGATTGAGGATTGAGGATTGAGGATTGAGGATTGAAGATTGAGTATTGAGGATTGAAGATTGAGGATTGAGGATTGAGGTTTGAGGATTGAGGATTGAAGATTGAGTACTGAGGATTGAAGATTAAGATTGAGGATTGATGATTGAGGATTGAGGATTGAAGATTGAGGATTGGGGACTGAGTATTGAGGGTTGAGTGATGAGAACTGATGCTTGTGGATAGAGGTCTGAAGATTGCAGATTGAGTATTGAGTATTGAAAACTGTGAATTGAGGATATTCTATTGAGGATTGAGGATTGACAACTGATTGTTGAGGACTTAGGGCTGAAGACTGAGGATTCAGGGTTGAGGATTCAGGATTGAGGTTTGAGGACTGAGGATTGAGGATTGAGGATTGAGGATTGAGGATTGAGGATTGAAGACTGAGGATTGGGTATTGAGGATTGAACATTGAGGATTGAGTGTTGAGGATAGAGGATTGAGGATTGAGGATTGAAGGTTGAATATTAATGACTGTATATTGAGGATTGAGGATTGAGGGTTGTGGATTGAGGACGAGGACTGAGGGTTGAGTATTGATGTTTGAAGTCTGAGGATACAGGATTGAAGATTGACTATTGAGGATAGAAGATTGAGGATTGAGGATTGTCGATTAAGGATTGAGGATGAGGTCTGAGGGTTGAGGATTGAGGTTTGAGGACTTAGGACTGAGGATTGAGAATTGAGAATTGAGGATTGAGGATTGAGGATTGAAGATTGAGGATTGGGTATTGAGGATTGAAGAATGAGGATTGAGGATTGAGGATTGAGGATTGAGGATTGAAGATTGAGTATTGAGCATTGAAGCCTGACGATTGAGGATTGAGGATTGAGGATTGAGGATTGAGGATGGAGGACTGAAGATTGAGTATTGAGGATTGAAGATTGAGGATCGAGGATTGAGGATTGAGGATTGAGGATAGAGGATTGAAGAATGAGGATTGAGGATTGAGGATTGAGGATTGAGGATTGAGGATTGAGGATAGAGGATTGAAGAATGAGGATTGAGGATTGAGGATTGAGGATTGAGGATTGAGGATTGAGGATTGGTGATTGAGGATTGCGAATTGAAGATTCAGTATTAAGGATTGAAGATTCAAAATTGAGGATGAGGATTGAACATTGAGTACTGAGTGTTGAGGGTTGAGTGATGAGAATTTATGTTTCTGGATACAGATTTGAAGATTGCAGATTGAGTATTGGGTATTGAAAACTGTGAATTGAGGATATTCTATTGAGGATTGAGGATTGACAACTGAATGTTGAGGACTGAGGGCTGAAGATTGAGGATTCAGGATTGAGGATTCAGAATTGAGGTTTGAGGACTGAGGATTGAGGATTGAAGATTGAGTATTGAGGATTGAAGATTGAGGGTTGAGGATTGAGGATTGAGGATTGAGGATGAGGGCTGAGGGTTGAGGATTGAGGTTTGAGGACTAAGGACAGAGGATTGAGGATTGAGAATTGAGGATTGAGGATTGAGGATTGAGGATTGATAATTGGGTATTGAGGATCGAAGGATGAGGATTGAGGATTGAGGATTGAGGATTGAGGATAGAAGATTGAGTATTGAGGATTGAAGATTGTCGATTGAGGATTGAGGATTGAGGATTGAGGATTGAGGATTGAGGGTTGAGGATTGAAGATTGAGTATTGAGGATTCAGGATTGAAGATTGGGTATTGAGGATAGAAGATTGAGGATTGAGGATTGTCGATTAAGGATTGGGGATGAGGGCTGAGGGTTGAGGATTGAGGTTTGAGGACTGAGGACTGAGGATTGAGGATTGAGAATTGAGGATTGAGGATTGAGGATTGAGGATTGAGGATTGAGGATTGAGGATGGAGAATTGAAGATTGAGTATTGAGGATCGAAGATTGGGGATCGAGGACAGAGTATTGAGGATTGAGGATTGAGGATTGAAGAATGAGGATTGAGGATTGAAGATTGAGTATTGAAGATTGAAGATTGAGGATTGAGGAGTGAGGTTTCAGCATTGAGGATTGAAGATTGAGTACTGAGGATTGAAGATTAAGGTTGAGGATTGAGGATTGAGGGTTGAGGATTGAGGATTGAGGATTGAGGATTGAAGATTGAGGATTGCGTATTGAGGATAGAACATTGAGGATTGAGTATTGAGTATTGAGGATTGAGGATTGAGGATTGAAGATTGAATATTGATGATTGAAGGTTGAGGATCGAGGATTGAGGGTTGTGGATTGAGTACTGAGGATTGAAGATTAAGATTGAGGATTGATGATTGAGGATTGAGGATTGAAGATTGAGGATTGGGGACTGAGTATTGAGGGTTGAGTGATGAGAACTGATGCTTGTGGATAGAGGTCTGAAGATTGCAGATTGAGTATTGAGTATTGAAAACTGTGAACTGAGGATATTCTATTGAGGATTGAGGATTGACAACTGATTGTTGAGGACTTAGGGCTGAAGACTGAGGATTCAGGGTTGAGGATTCAGGATTGAGGTTTGAGGACTGAGGATTGAGGATTGAGGATTGAGGATTGAGGATTGAGGATTGAAGACTGAGGATTGGGTATTGAGGATTGAACATTGAGGATTGAGTGTTGAGGATAGAGGATTGAGGATTGAGGATTGAAGGTTGAATATTAATGACTGTATATTGAGGATTGAGGATTGAGGGTTGTGGATTGAGGACGAGGACTGAGGGTTGAGTATTGATGTTTGAAGTCTGAGGATACAGGATTGAAGATTGACTATTGAGGATAGAAGATTGAGGATTGAGGATTGTCGATTAAGGATTGAGGATGAGGTCTGAGGGTTGAGGATTGAGGTTTGAGGACTTAGGACTGAGGATTGAGAATTGAGAATTGAGGATTGAGGATTGAGGATTGAAGATTGAGGATTGGGTATTGAGGATTGAAGAATGAGGATTGAGGATTGAGGATTGAGGATTGAGGATTGAAGATTGAGTATTGATCATTGAAGCCTGACGATTGAGGATTGAGGATTGAGGATTGAGGATTGAGGATGGAGGACTGAAGATTGAGTATTGAGGATTGAAGATTGAGGATCGAGGATTGAGGATTGAGGATTGAGGATAGAGGATTGAAGAATGAGGATTGAGGATTGAGGATTGAGGATTGAGGATTGAGGATTGAGGATAGAGGATTGAAGAATGAGGATTGAGGATTGAGGATTGAGGATTGAGGATTGAGGATTGAGGATTGGTGATTGAGGATTGCGAATTGAAGATTCAGTATTAAGGATTGAAGATTCAAAATTGAGGATGAGGATTGAACATTGAGTACTGAGTGTTGAGGGTTGAGTGATGAGAATTTATGTTTCTGGATACAGATTTGAAGATTGCAGATTGAGTATTGGGTATTGAAAACTGTGAATTGAGGATATTCTATTGAGGATTGAGGATTGACAACTGAATGTTGAGGACTGAGGGCTGAAGATTGAGGATTCAGGATTGAGGATTCAGAATTGAGGTTTGAGGACTGAGGATTGAGGATTGAAGATTGAGTATTGAGGATTGAAGATTGAGGGTTGAGGATTGAGGATTGAGGATTGAGGATGAGGGCTGAGGGTTGAGGATTGAGGTTTGAGGACTAAGGACAGAGGATTGAGGATTGAGAATTGAGGATTGAGGATTGAGGATTGAGGATTGATAATTGGGTATTGAGGATCGAAGGATGAGGATTGAGGATTGAGGATTGAGGATTGAGGATAGAAGATTGAGTATTGAGGATTGAAGATTGTCGATTGAGGATTGAGGATTGAGGATTGAGGATTGAGGATTGAGGGTTGAGGATTGAAGATTGAGTATTGAGGATTCAGGATTGAAGATTGGGTATTGAGGATAGAAGATTGAGGATTGAGGATTGTCGATTAAGGATTGGGGATGAGGGCTGAGGGTTGAGGATTGAGGTTTGAGGACTGAGGACTGAGGATTGAGGATTGAGAATTGAGGATTGAGGATTGAGGATTGAGGATTGAGGATTGAGGATTGAGGATGGAGAATTGAAGATTGAGTATTGAGGATCGAAGATTGGGGATCGAGGACAGAGTATTGAGGATTGAGGATTGAGGATTGAAGAATGAGGATTGAGGATTGAAGATTGAGTATTGAAGATTGAAGATTGAGGATTGAGGAGTGAGGTTTCAGCATTGAGGATTGAAGATTGAGTACTGAGGATTGAAGATTAAGGTTGAGGATTGAGGATTGAGGGTTGAGGATTGAGGATTGAGGATTGAGGATTGAAGATTGAGGATTGCGTATTGAGGATAGAACATTGAGGATTGAGTATTGAGTATTGAGGATTGAGGATTGAGGATTGAAGATTGAATATTGATGATTGAAGGTTGAGGATCGAGGATTGAGGGTTGTGGATTGAGTACGAGGACTGAGGGTTGAGTATTGATGGTTGAGGTCTGAGGATTGAGGATTGAGGATTGATGATTGAGGGTTCAGGATTGAGGATTGAAGATTGAGGATTGGGTATTGAGGATTGAAGAATGAGGATTGAGGATTGAGGGTTGAGGATTGAGGATTAGAAGATTGAGTATTGAGGATTGAAGGTTGACGATTGAGGATTGAGCATTGAGTATTGAGGATTGAGGATTGAGGATTGAGGATTGAGGATTGAAGGTTGAGTATTGAGGATTGAAGATTGAGGATTGTGGATTGAGGATTGACGATTGAGGATTGAAGATTGAGGATTGAGGATTGAGGATTGAGGATTGAGGATTGAAGATTGAGGATTGGGTATTGAGGATTGAAGAATGAGGATTGGGTATTGAGTATTGAGGATTGAGGATTGAAGATTGAGTATTGAGGATTGAAGATTGACGATTCAGGATTGAGGATTGAGGATTGAGGATTGAGGATTGAGGATTGAGGATTGAAGATTGAGTATTGGGGATTGAAGATTGAGGATTGAGGATTGAGGATTGAAGATTGAGAATTGGGTATTCAGGATTGAAGAATGAGGATTCAGGATTGTGGATTGAGGATTGAGGATTGAGAATTGAAGATTGAGGATTGAGTATTGGGGGTTGTGGATTGAGGACGAGGACTGAGGGTTGAGTATTGATGTTTGAGGTCTGAGGATTGAGGGTTGAGGATTGAGAATTGAGGATTGAGGATTGAAGATTGAGGATTGGGTACTGAGGATTGAAGAATGAGGATTGAGTATTGAGTATTGAGGATTGAGGATTGAGGATTGAGGATTGAAGATTGAGGATTAGGTATTGAGGATTGAAGAATGAGGATTGAGTATTGATTATTGAGGATTGAGGATTGAGGATTGAGGATTGAGGATTGAGGATTGAAGATTGAGTATTGGTTATTGAAGATTGAGGATTGAGGATTGAGGATTGTGGATTGAGGATTGAAGATTGAGTACTGAGGATTGAAGATTAAGATTGAGGATTGAGGATTGAGGATTGAGGATTGAGGATTGAGGATTGAAGATTGAGTATTGAGGATTGAAGATTGAGGATTGAGGATTGAGGATTGAGGATTGAGGATTGAAGATTGAGTATTGAGGATTGAAGATTGAGGATTGAGGATTGAGGATTGAGGATTGAGGATTGAGGATTGAGGATTGCGGATAGAAGGTTGAGGATTGGGTATTGCGGATTGAACATTGAGGATTGAGGATTGAGGATTGAGGATTGAGGGCTGAAGATTGAATATTGATGATTGAATATTGAGGATTGAGGATTGATGGTTGTGGATTGAGGACGAGGACTGAGGGTTGACTACTGCTGTTTGAGGTCTGAGGATTGAGGATTGAGGATTGAGAATTGAGGATTGAGGATTGAGGATTGAAGATTGAGAATTGGGTATTGAGGATTGAAGAATGAGGATTGAGGATTGAGGATTGAGGATTGAGGATTGAAGACTGAGTGCTGAGGTTTGAGTGATGAGAATTGATGTTTGTGGATAGAGATTTGAAGATTGCAGATTGAGTATTGAGTATTGAAGACTGTGAATTGATGATATTCTCTTGAGGATTGAGGATTGACAACTGATTGTTGAGGACTGAGGGCTGAAGGTTGAGGATTCAGGATTGAGGATTCAGGACTGTGGATTGAGGATTGAGGATTGAGAATTGAAGATTGAGGATTGAGTATTGGGGGTTGTGCATTGAGGACGAGGACTGAGGGTTGAGTACTGATGTTTGAGGTCTGAGGATTGAGGGTTGATGATTGAGAATTGAGGATTGAGGATTGAAGATTGAGGATTGGGTATTGAGGATTGAAGAATGAGGATTGAGTACTGAGTATTGAGGATTGAGGATTGAAGATTGAGTATTGAGCATTGAATATTGACGATTGAGGATTGAGGATTGAGGATTGAGGATTGAGGATTGAGGATTGAAGATTGAGTATTGAGGATTGAAGATTGAGGATTGAGGATTGAGGTTTGAGGATTGAGGATTGAAGATTGAGTACTGAGGATTGAAGATTAAGATTGAGGATTGATGATTGAGGATTGAGGATTGAAGATTGAGGATTGGGGACTGAGTATTGAGGGTTGAGTGATGAGAATTGATGCTTGTGGATAGAGGTCTGAAGATTGCAGATTGAGTGTTGAGTATTGAAAACTGTGAATTGAGGAAATTCTATTGAGGATTGAGGATTGACAACTGATTGTTGAGGACTTAGGGCTGAAGACTGAGGATTCAGGGTTGAGGATACAGGATTGAGGTTTGAGGACTGAGGATTGAGGATTGAGGATTGAGGATTGAGGATTGAGGATTGAGGATTGAGGATTGAGGATTGAGGATTGCGGATAGAAGGTTGAGGATTGGGTATTGCGGATTGAACATTGAGGATTGAGGATTGAGGATTGAGGATTGAGGGCTGAAGATTGAATATTGATGATTGAATATTGAGGATTGAGGATTGATGGTTGTGGATTGAGGACGAGGACTGAGGGTTGACTACTGCTGTTTGAGGTCTGAGGATTGAGGATTGAGGATTGAGAATTGAGGATTGAGGATTGAGGATTGAAGATTGAGAATTGGGTATTGAGGATTGAAGAATGAGGATTGAGGATTGAGGATTGAGGATTGAGGATTGAAGACTGAGTGCTGAGGTCTGAGTGATGAGAATTGATGTTTGTGGATAGAGATTTGAAGACTGCAGATTGAGTATTGAGTATTGAACACTGTGAATTGATGATATTCTCTTGAGGATTGAGGATTGACAACTGATTGTTGAGGACTGAGGGCTGAAGGTTGAGGATTCAGGATTGAGGATTCAGGACTGTGGATTGAGGATTGAGGATTGAGAATTGAAGATTGAGGATTGAGTATTGGGGGTTGTGGATTGAGGACGAGGACTGAGGGTTGAGTACTGATGTTTGAGGTCTGAGGATTGAGGGTTGATGATTGAGAATTGAGGATTGAGGATTGAAGATTGAGGATTGGGTATTGAGGATTGAAGAATGAGGATTAAGTACTGAGTATTGAGGATTGAGGATTGAGGTTTGAGGATTGAGGATTGAAGATTGAGTACTGACGATTGAAGATTAAGATTGAGGATTGATGATTGAGGATTGAGGATTGAAGATTGAGGATTGGGGACTGAGTATTGAGGGTTGAGTGATGAGAATTGATGCTTGTGGATAGAGGTCTGAAGATTGCAGATTGAGTATTGAGTATTGAAAACTGTGAATTGAGGATATTCTATTGAGGATTGAGGATTGACAACTGATTGTTG